>NC_050466.1:101747429-102947429 GCF_903995425.1 Onychomys torridus
CTGGTTACCAAAGAACAATGGGAGCACAGAGAATTGTTGACAGTGGAAACAAAACAGTATCATGAGATTTTCCACAGTATGGTGTAATGTTATCTAATGATAGAATTTCACACCAGTCTTTCCTTGAACAAACACATCTGTGAAAAAGCTTGGAATAGTGAATACATATGCTAGAATTGTAAGGGTAAGTTTTATTTGGGAAAATCACTTTTAGATGAGATAATTTATTAGAAGCTTCCTAGATTGGCTATATAATTGTAGACTTAAAACAAGTATACAAAACTGGTGGGTAATTATGTTTGTTAATCCCTTTATTCAATACTTTATTGTTTATGTACTACAAATACTAGATTCTGTAGTATAAAAGGATCTACAAAAATTGAATGAATAGACAAGTTTATATTTTAAACTAATACACATTTTATGTAGTCCATATGTGACGAGAGATTTGTTGTTCTATTCAGTTTATCAAAATGTAATGACTGCTTCTGTTAATAAATATACTGATGTTTCAAAATACTTTGTGTGCATGTGTGTGTTAGAGAGAGAGAGATGGAGATACAGAGACAGAGAGACAGAGAGAGACAGAGAGAGAAAGACTTACTGTGCAGCTCTGGATAGACTGGAAACATGCTATATTAACCAGTCTACTTTCAACTTTGTGACTCTCCTTTGGCCTCAGCAAATCCGTACTGGGATTCCAAGTGTACAGCACTATGTATAGCTAATCCTTTTAAAGACATAGTGTTTCTACAGTTGACTCATAAAATATGTTTTCATATGGAGTGTGTGAAAGACTGCTGTGTTCGGGTTCAGTTTTCATGTGTTATGTTCTATGCATGCATGCGTGTGTGTGTGTGTGTGTGTGTGTGTGTGTGTGTGTGTGTGTGTGTGCATGTGAGCACATGCATGTGCACCTGCCTGGCCATATCATGATGTGAGTGTGGACAGATGACCAGAACTGATTCTCTCTACCATGTGGGTCCTGGGTACCAAACCCAGGTTATTAGGATTGTCAGCATGTGCCTGTAGCCACTGAGTTTTTATACCAGTCCTACATATACTTTCAAATTAAACTACTTAATTTTTTTTAAACAAAGACTCACTGCAAGTATTAAGTGACAATCTGGGAGGAGTTGAGGGAGGGGAAAGAGTATTATCAAAAGATACTCTATGAAATTTTCAAAGAATATATAAAAACACAAAATGAAGAAATTCCCTATATGTCTTTCCTCATATTTCCCCATAGTACTGTTTTGCAGGAGTGCACTTTACTATCAAATTGAATGTCACCATTGGTAGAGGCATAACAGAGAACAGTTCTGACACTACAAAGCCCTGTAATGCCCTACCTCTGTAATACATTGTTCATCCTCTACTCCTGGACCGTGGCAGTAACACCTAGAGATCACTATGCTCTTTTTTATTTCTGTAAATTTGTCATTTAAACACATCAAACAATATCATAACATCTTCCTTAGGGTTAGATTTTTTTCACTCAGTATAAATTCCTGGATATTTCATATAGATTTTTAACATTATATTATTTAGTATGATGTAATACTCATACTGAAACTAATCATGTACTGTGAGTCATAAAGCTTTTCCCCCTATTTGAAATTATTGCAAATAAAGTACCTATAAATATTCATGTGCAAGATTTTCTTTAGGCATAAGTTTTCATTTATGTGTGATGAATACTCAACAATGCAATTGTGCAGTTATGTAGTACATATATTTTTTTGGTTTTAATATTTTTATTTTATAATTAATTTAATTTTACATATCAACCACAGATTCCCCTGTCCTCCCTCCTCCCACCCCCTAGCCCTCCCCTCCCATTCCACCCCCCAATTTCCCACCTCCAAGGCAAAGTCTCCCCTGGGGAGTCATCCCAGCTTGGTAGATGCAGTTGAGGCAGGTCCAGTTCCCTCCTCCCTACACCAAGGCTGTCTCAGCATAGGCCCCAGGTTCCTAAAAGGCAGCTCATGCACCAAGGACAGGTCCAGGTCCACTGCCTGGGGGCTTCCCAAACAGTTCAAGCCAATCAACTGTCCCATGCATCCAGAGGGCCTGGCAAGTTCCATGGGGGCTCCTCAACCAGGACGAATAGCCAGACTAGTAGAAACGCATGAACTGTAGTAATATATTTTAAGTTACATAGAAACTACCAAACAAATTACCAGAGTGATTGAAAAATCAATTTTACATTCTCACTAGAAATCAATGTGAGATCTAGTTTCTTAACTCCTTGACCAGTTTACAATATAAGTCACTTTTATCTTAATTTTAACCATTCTGATAGGTGTGTAGTAATATGAGTGTTTAATTTGTTATTTCCAAAACAGTCTTTTGGCATTGTATGGTTACTTGGCATCTGATATTTTTTTTGCTATATTTTCAAATTAATAATACATAATATTCACACAAATTTATGAACAGAGTATTATATGACATTTCAATACATGTATACTGTGTGTAATGGTTAGTTGAATGCAATTGGCTTATTAGTTGGGTGCAATTACCTCATATATTGTTTATTTGTATTGTAAATATTTAAAATCTTCTATATTCACTTTACTGAAATATTCAATTAATTGACAGTCATAGTTATTCTATGTCTTAGATTATTAGAGTTTTTCTTATCATCCAACTCTTTCTTTGTGCATGTTTATAATTCTTTTCCCATCTTGCATTTCTGTATGCTTTGAAGGTTCCAATAATCACTATTCTATGCATAAGGTTAACTTCAGCTTCCAGGTAAAAGCAAGAATATAGAGTTTTATCTTTTTACACCTGACTTATTTCATTTAGAATTCATGTTGTTATAAGCAATAGAATATTTTTATGACTAAATAATATTAAACTTTATATATGTACCAAATATTCTTCATCTACCCATCTGCTGAGATTCTCTTTTTGTGAAATGTTATATCATGCACTTTTCCAATGTCCTAAATAAGTTGCTTATATTCTTTTAATAGTAATTTTCTGTATTCAATATTCTACTTCCTTTTCTAATATAAGATTTGCAAACATGTTCTCTATTTGGCTGCTTTCATTCTATAATTATCCAATGGACATTTGTCATGTGTAGTTTTCTGTTGTTCTTTGAGAAATATTCTTGCAATTTGCCCAAGGTAGATTAGAATTCATTTTGTAGCTTACTTTGGCTTAAAAATCCCATCAATCCTTGTGTTTCAACTTTCCACATGCTTGGATTATATGCATGATACAACAAGTCTAGCTTGTCATGAAGAGTTTAGGTATTAAAAAAAAACCTTGTGCATAAGTACTGCATCTATATTACTCTTACCTCCCCCCTCCAATTTCAGTTATGGCCAGTCTTCTCCCTGCGAAATTCATGGTCTGTTATTCTTTAATTATTACTGTTACATACACACACACACACACACACACACACACACACACCTATATACAATCTACTGAGTCCATTTAGTGTTGCTCATATGTATATGTGACCAGACTGACCACTTAGGATGGATAATCTCTGTGGTAGCTTGTCCCTGGAGGAGACAAATTTCCTCTCTCTCAGCAGCTACTGGGTACCTGTAGCTCTTCATGTAGTATTGGAACTTGGTTGGGTTTTTTATCCATGTTCACTCATCAGGTCATGTTGTCATTGTGTTAGTATTGTTCAGGTAGCTATATTTCAGAGATTTGATGAGTTCATTTGGTCCATTATGTATAGGGGACTATTGAGGAGCAGGCTTTCTGGTTCTCTGACTCTTACAATCTTTTTATCCCTATTCCTTGATTTTCCTTGAGCCTAAGTTGTTTACACTGGAAAACTGGGTTTTGCCTTCTATAGATTCTAAACTAGTTATACCTAACCAATAATGATCCCCTGGTCCTCAAATGCTTCACTGATCTGATAATATGGCATTTAATAAAAAGCTTTTCATGATAGAGACATGCCAACTCCTGGCAGCATCCTGCATATCATCCAAGTAAGATGGATGGCCACAGAAGAAATTCCACCTGGAGCTTGCTTTAACTCTAGCAAAGCCACACATGGATCAGAAAACTGTCTTGCACCTTAACTGCTGCTAAGACCCTGTCCAGACTGTGGTTAAGCAGGACACTGGGGAATTGATTGTCCCTTGCTGACACAAGGTAGGCCAGTCTCTCCAAATTCCTACTCTTCAGGAAAGTCTGTCAGATCTTCTGGGCTTGGGAGCAAAAGACTAATACTGCATTCACACCTCTGTCCCCAACAACCATGGAGAAACTTGGGATAGCTGCCTAGGAAGCCAGTAAGCTCCTGTTACTTCTGCTTACTCAGGTAAAATTTATCTTTCTCAGATCTGGCAGTATTTGATGACTAGGGTATTGATAGATTTACCAGTTTAACAGCTCATCTCCCATCCCCCCTAAGGCTAGAACCACTTTGATAGTTAATTAATTCATTGGTTAAGTTTCCTGCTAAAAATACAGACAGGTTTGCCTTATTCACAGGCTTCATAGAAAAGGATAAACAGGCTTTAGATGTAACTTCCCACTTAAGGTATGTAAAGCTCTTTCATACTTTTGTCCCCTTTTTATGTTATTATTACACTGAAATTTCAGAGGTTCAGAATTTTAGTATTGATAAATGCAATTTATATATCCAAGAAGGTTGGGATGTTCTGTTGGGAGCTCCCACCTTAGCCCCGCTCCCTCTCCAAACCCTGCCTCTCAGAAAGCCTGCCAAGCAGCAGCTTCTCCCCCAGAGCTGCTCAAGACCTTGCCTACAAGGTATTTAAGCTCCAGTCCATAGACCTGCTAAGTGATTTCCCCTCCTCCCCCAGATCACCTGGGAGTGCTTTGCTCAGATTAAACCTGGTCCTTTTAATTCAGCTTGATTTGGCTTATTGTGTTGGTAGAGAAACCTACTACCAGGGATTCAAATATATTTATCAGTACATAATCAGCATATATTATTATTTTTATTTATTCAATGTTTCAAACTTGTATTTGCTTCTTTTTTTCACATTCAGATTTTTGTTGGTGGGTTGCTATATTAAAAATGGTTTTATTGTTTGTTTATTTGTTTTTTACTTCGCATTTTTACTCTTAACTCTTCTAGTGAGGTTTATACTTTTTCAAGGTACCATAAAGATAGTAATCTCTAATCTAATTCTAATCATCGACTTGCTTAAGCATCTTTTGTAAGTCCAATTTGATATCCATTAATTCCCTTAATTTTTTAATATCTGGGAAGATCTTTATATCACATTAAATTATTATGGATAGACTTGTTATTTATAGCAATTACGGTTGTTGTATCCAAAGAAAACACCAAGTATTCCTAAAGGGCAGGCCCACTGATTTGGTCCAAGGTGACTGCTGTGGATATCGCTCTGTACAAATAAAGTTCTGATTGGCCAGTGGCCAGGCAGGAAGTATAGGCGGGACAAGAGAGAAGAGAATTCTGGGAAGTAGAAGGTTGGAGAGAGACACCGCCAGCCGCCGCCATGAAAAGGAACATGTAAAGACACTGGTAAGGCACAAGCCATGTGGCAAAGTATAGACTAACAGAAATGGGTTAACTTAATATAGAAGAAGCAGATAACAAGAAGCCTGCCACGGCCATACAGTTTCTAAACAATGTAAGTTTCTGTGTACTTTCTTGGTTGGGTCTGAGCGACTGTGCGACTGGCTGGTAAGAGAGATTTGTCCTGACTGGGCCAGGCAGGAAATTCTAACTACAGGTGACAGATTTAGTTCAGCTCAAGCTGGACTGTAAAAAGACTAAAAGCTCACAGGCAGCATTCTTTAGGATAAAGCAAAGTGCTAGAGAGGTCCCCAGAAATCCACAATGATACCTCCACTGTGGACTACTGGCAATGGTGGAGAGGAAGCCTGATCTGACCTAGTCTGGTGATCAGAGGGCCAAACACCCTAACTGTTGTGCTGGAACTCTCATCCAATAACTGATGGAAGTGGATGTAGAGATCCTCGGCCAGGCCCCAGGTGGAGCTCCAGGTGTCTAATTGTCGAGAAAGAGGAGAAATTGTGAGAGTATGAATTGTTGAGACCAAGATTGGAAAAGCACAGGGACAAATACCCAAACTAATGGAAACACATGAATTATGAACCAAAGGCTGTGGAGCCCCTAGCTGGATCAGGCCCTCTGGATAAGTGAGACAATTGAATAGCTTGAACTGTTTGGGAGGCACCCAGGCAGTGGGACCCAGACCTGTCCTTAGTGCATGAGCTGGCTGTTTGGAACCTGGGGCTTATGCAGGGACACTTTGCTCAGACAGGAAGGAGGGAACTGGACCTGCCTGTACTGAATCTATCAGGTTGAGCTGAATCCCCAGGGGATTCTTTGCCCTGGAGAAGATGGGAATGGGGGGTAGAGGCTGGGGGGAAGTTGGGGCGGGGGCAGGAGGGGGGAGGACAGGGTAACCCATGGCTGATATGTAAAATTAAAACACAAAATCAGTATGAAATAAAATAAATATATAAAAGAAACGAAAAGAAAAAACCTGGTGAAGCAGATTTTCTGTTTTCCAGAGGAGCCATTTCCATTATCTCCTTTTACCTCCAAAGGGACATATGGCTCTTTCTTGACCTATATCTGAAGTTACATATCAAAGTCCAAAGCTAACCTCTAATCTATCTACATGGGTCCCCATTCACATGAACTTGTTATGTAAATCGGAATCTACAAACTACCCTCCTGGCCATTCTTCTCTCATCCTCTACCCTAAACTCCCAGTCTAGTCCACTTTATAGGCTTCTTCTCTCCTCAATTATCCATCCTGTTTAAAACCAGCATGATTTTTCCATACCCCTCATCCCTAGCCATGGCCATGGCCAGTCTGCTTCCCTTTCTCTCTGCTCTGAACTTTTCCACATGCCTCTGGCTGTCTTTATCTACAATACAAACTTCTTTCTCTCAAATTAAAGAGTGGTCAATTCCATGGTTTCTTTACTGTGCCCTGGATTACATTGATTGTTACTTTCTGCCAAGTCTTGACATACACCATTCTATGTCCTTGTGGCCTATGGAATTTGTACTCAGAAATGATTGTTTATACTAATGATGTTTCCTTTAAATGTGATATGACACTTTTCTCTTGCATATTTTAAAAGTTGTTGTGTGCTCTATATTTTTGAGTCTTTGAATATAGTGCCTTGTGATCAGGCTCAAATATGGTCATATCTACTTAGGCGTTCATAGGTCTTCTATATCAAGATATTCAGTTTTCCCCAGACAATAGAAAAATCTCTGTTATTGTTACATTGAATAGGCTTCATGTGTTCTTAGTTTTGATTTTATACCTTTCCAGTATACCAATCATGGTGGCACAAGTTTGATCTCTTAATAGTGTTCCCAAGTTGATGTATTTCCACTTTCATATATTTTTTTTATTTTTCCCTTTATTTCTATCCAAATATGATTTTTTTAAAAACTTGTTTTCATGATCCCATACTATTTCTACCACTTAATTAATCTGTTTGTTTTTTAGGCTTTTTTTGTTTTACCTAAAATCTTGTCTGACTTATTGAATTCTTCATTTCTATAGTTTTCAATTGATTTATTTTCAAAATATGTCATAGGAAAATTTCAAATTCAAACATTCATTTTCTTCTTAATTTCATGTATCCCTATATTAGTACTCTCTTAATTTCATTCTGCTTTTTTATATTAAAAATCATTCTTGCCAGGTGGTGGTGGTGCACGCCTTTAATCCCAGCACTTGTTAGGCAGAGGCAGGCAGATCTCTGTGAGTTCGGGGACAGCCTGGCCTACAAAGTGAGTTCTAGGAAAGGCATAAAACTACACAGAGAATTCCTGTCTCAAAAAAAATAATCATTCTTTTGAATTCTTTAGCAAGCATTTCATCTGTTCCAATGTCATTAGAATCTGTTACTAAAAATGTAATTATCTTCAGAAAACATCATATTTAAAAACATAATTTTATGTGATAATACTGAAAATAATGCATTAATGTGAGAAATTTTTCTACCAATTCAAAAAATGATTTTAGTGGGTAGAATTCTCCTGAAAAGGGGTTTGGTGTATCGATGTGCTATATAACACACAGTTTAAAATGTTTTATTCCCATCATTGTGTAGCAAGCTTTATTGGAGGACTTCCTTTGGATCTCCAGCCCCTAGATAGCTACAAGGAGACTTATTATTAATTATGAATGCTTGACCTTAGCCAAGGATTGTCACCAGCTAGCTTTTATAACTTAAATTAACCCATTTATATTAATCTATGTTCTGCCACATGGCATTACCTCATCTCCACACTGCCCATCTGTCCCTAGTCAGGATGGTGACTCCATTCATCTTTCTTCTTTCTAGAGTTCTCTCTCTGGCAGGAAGTCCTGCCTATACGTCCTGCCTAGCTATTAGCTGTACAGCTTTAATTTCACCAATCACAGCCATACATTTTCATATAGTGTACAGATATCCCACAACATTTCTCCTCTTTGTCTAAATAAAAAGGAAAGGTTTTTAACTTTAATACAGTAAAACTATGTACAATAAGAACAAATATTAGGTAAGAATTATATTCACAATGTTTAGTTCATATGTATTGGACAAATTGAGAGAAAGTACTGTGTTATCTATCCTGTTAGTGAGTCCAATATTTTTTTTGAGATTTAATTTTTTTCTTTATTATTATGTGTTTTAAATTTTATACATCAGCCATGGGTTCCCCTGTCCTCCCCCCTCCCGCCCCCTCCCCCACCTTCCCACGAGGCCGTCCCCTCCATTCCCATGTCCTCCAGGATCAAGGCACCCCTGGAGATTCATTTAAACCTGGTGGATTCAGTACAGGCAGGACCTGTCACCTCCTTCCAGACTGAGCAAAGTGTCCCTGTGTAAGCCCAAAGTTTCAAACAGCCAGCTCATGCACTAAGGACAGATCCTGGTCCCACAGACTGGGTGCCTCTCAATCAGATCAAGCTATTCAATTGTCTCACTTATCCAGAGGGTATGATCCAGCTGGGGGCTCCACAGTCTTTGGTTCATAATTCATGTGCTTCCATTTGTTTGGCTATTTGTCCCTGTGCTTTTTGCAATCTTGGATTCAACAATTCACACTCTTGCAGACCCTCCTCTTTCTCGACAGTTGGACACCTGGAGCTCCACCTGGGGCCTGGCTGAGGATCTCTGCATCCACTTCCATCAGTTATTGGATGAGAGTTCCAGCATGACTGTTAGGGTGTTTAGCCATCTGATCACCGGACTAGGTCAGATCAGGCTTTCTCTCAACCATTGCCAGCAGTCTATAGAGGATGCATCATTGTGGATTTTTGGGGACCTCTCCAGCACTATGCCTATTCCTGTTCTCATGTGGTCTTCATTTATCATGGTCTGTTATTCCTCGTTCTCCCCTTCTGTTCTTGATCCAGCTGGGATCTCCTGCTCCCCTAAGCTTTCTTTCCCTCAAATCTTGCCCTTCATTACTCCCACTGTCGTCCAGGTTGTTCATGTAGCTCTCATCCATTTCTCCGTCATCGGGTGATCCTTGGGTCTTTCCTAGGGTCCCGTTTTCTAGGTAGTCTCCCTGGAATTGTGTAGCAGTCTAGTTATCTTTGTTTTACATCTAGTATCCACCTATGAGTGAGTACATACCATGTTTGTCCTTCTGAGTATGGGTTACCTCACTCAGGATGATTTTTTCTAGACCCATCCATTTGCCTGCAAACCTCATGATGTCATTGTTTTTCTCTGCTGAGTAGTACTCCATTGTGTATATGTACCATATTTTCTTTGTCCATTCTTCAGTTGAAGGGCATCTAGGTTGTCTCCAGGTTCTGGCTATTACAAACAAAGCTGATACAAACATAGTTGAGCAAATGCCCTTGTGGTATGATTGAGCATTCCTTGGGTATATGCCCAAGAGTGCTATAGCTGGGTCTTGGGGGAGATGGATTCCCAATTTTCTAAGGAAGCGCCATATTGATTTCCAAAGTGGCTGTACAAGCTTGCATTCCCACCAGCAGTGGAGGAGAGTTCCCCTTGTTCCACATCCTCTCCAGCATAAGCTGTCTTCTGTGCTTTTGATCTTAGCCATTCTGACAGGTGTAAGGTGGTATCTCAGAGTCGTTTTGATTTGCATTTCCTGGATAATTAGGGATGTTGAACAATTCCTTAAATGTCTTTCAGCCATTTGAACTTCCTCTGTGGAGAATTCTCTGTTTAGCTCTATAGCCCATTTCTTAATTGGACTGTTGGTCATTTTGATGTCTAATTTCTTGAGTTCTTTATATATTCTGGATATCAGCCCTCTGTCAGATGTGGGGTTGGTGAAGACCTTTTCCCATTCTGTACACTGTCTCTTTGCTTGTTGACTGTGTCCTTTGCTCTACAAAAGCTTCTCAGTTTCAACAGGTCCCATTGATTGATTGTTTCTCTCAGTGTCTGTGCTACTGGTGTTATATTTAGAAAGTGATCTCCAGTGCCAATGCATTCAAGAGTACTTCCTACTTTCTCTACTATCAGGTTCAGAGTAGCTGGATTTATGTTGAGGTCTTTGATCCACTTGGATTTAAGTTTTGTGCATGGTGACAGATATGGATCTATTTGCAGCCTTCTACACATTGACATCCAGTTATGCCAGCACCATTTGTTGAAGATGCTTTCTTTTTTCCATTGTACATTTTTGGCTTCTTTGTCAAAAATTATATGTTCATGAGTCCAGTATTTTATACCTCAAACATTTTTTGTCATAACTTGTATTACCATCCTAAAAATATCTTTTTAGAACTAAAAATATCTTCTTCGATAAACAACTTAAATTTTTACGTTTTTCAACCTTATAGAATTTATATCTCTCATCTACATTTTCTTATAAATTTGGTAGCAAGGAAAACTGTATACTATCTAGTCTTCAATTCCCATCAGAGACCCAAGAATGATAAAATATTACTTTAGTAAACAGGAAGTGCAGACCAAAAAACTTCTAAAACTATAGAAACAACAGAGACCTCTGACTACCTGCACAGTCACCCAATGTTCCTCTGCAACTTTGGGGCATCCATCTTCAGCCTAAAAGGCTAGGATATCTGACAGACTTTTCTGTGAAGCAGGAAATTTTGGAGGACTCTCCAGCTTGTCTTGGGAAAGTTTGGTAGTCACCTTCTTTTATGTACTGTTCATCCAATCTGGGTAGCATAATGTCAGCAGGTGAGACAAGGGCAGAATCTTGCACAAATGCCTATCTTAGCCCATTAAAGGAAACTCCATATGGAGATTCTTTGATGCCCATCATCCTTTTTTGAAGTAAATTGGTGCTGCCAGAAGCAGGCATGTCTCACTGTCATGAAAAGACTTTTGTTATTAAAACATTTTATATGCCATATTATGTAGGTCTTTGAAGTGTTTGAAGACCATCTCTCTATTTAAAGTGTATGTCTGTTTGACTGTGAAAACATACTGAAAAAGACTACAAGTTTGATTATTATAGATTACTAGTAACCTATTACTACTAACCTAACTATTATCCCAAATATCTTTAAAGAACTAGAAATTTACATTACATTGTTAAATGAGGTTCATAGGTACAATTCCTTAAACAAGAGTAGAAACATATATACAGTAAAACAAAATAATCTTAAAGTTTATACAAAAATTTATATCAATGTAAAGTATTTGAGACTAGTAGTTGTGTTTTATTTCAAAAGTAGATTAAGCAATCCACCCTTTTATTCCATCATTTCTGTAACACATTCTCCCTTTTCTCCTTCAGAAGAGATTCCTGAATCAAATCTCCCTTGTTCGGCTTTCTTTCTTACCATGGCCAGTAACAACTTACAACCAACTCTCCTAAATGATGACAAACATTCATAACCCACCAAACAACCAAAAACAAACAAACAAACAAACCACCCATACCACTTCATGAAAATGTGGGCATCATGTTCTCTAGAATGCTTCCTGTTGTCTGGGGGTGATGGCATCTTTAGGGGACCCTGAAAAAATGAGATAAAGAACAATCCTGGGAGAGCAAGCTGTATGTATTATTATTTTTTGTTTAGTCTTTATGTAATGGGAAAGTGTAGAGATTATCTGAAGTCCTGGCTGGAGTAGTCTGTGAGGCTGGACCATCAAAGCTAGAAGTTTTGAAGATTTTCTGGATGTTGAATTTTGAGGAAACTGCAACTGAGGCAGTCTGAGAAGCTGGATCATCTGGGATAATTGTCTTAATTGGTTTCTGGTCCTTTTATTGAAAACACAAACTTTTAAAGGTAACATGTTTATCTACATTAACACATGTATGGAAGGTATAGTGTTTTCTGTTTGAGCAGGTAAAATGCATCTGTTAACTTTATTAGTTTGTTTGGACTGTGTAGGCAAACCTCTATCTGCGCCATATGAAAGGGTGGCATATAATAATAAGTTATGAGTACTCTATAGCTAACTAGATTTATCATGTCTCATTCAGTCTCAGAGCTGTTCCCATGTCAAGGGATCAGCATATATGTTACCTGTCCTGTAGTCTGTCTTGGCTTTTTCCCTCATGTCTATAGCCAAGATCCTCAAGAGGTCTCCCCCAGTCAAATCTGATCTCAATTACCTTTTTTGTTTTGTTTTGTTTTGTTTTGTTTTGTTTTTAAGACAGGGTTTCTCTGTGTAGTTTTGATGCCTGTTCTGAATCTCACTTTGTAGACCTGGTTGGCCTCACAGAGATCCACCTGGCTCTACCTACTGAGTTCTGGAATTAAAGGCATGTACCACCACTGCCCAGCTTCTCAATTACTTTTGAAGGAAATCATAACTTTTCATTTTCTACGGAAACAAAAGAACAACCTCTCTCCCAATGCAACACATTTTCCGGCTTCCCTTCTTAAGCCAAGACATCTCTAAAGTATATAAGATCATTTAATTTAGCAGCCCCTTTCATAATACAGTATATCTGAGAAGCTTCCATTCTCTGTTCATTAGCATTAGAAAGAATTCACAATTAACAAACCACCATAAATAACCCAAACTCCCTGTGTTATAATACTTTTCATCTTTATGTGGCTTAATTTTTTACATTACATCATTCTTTCTTTAAAGACTTTATTTTTTTTAAATATTTGTTTTTATGACTGTCTTTGCCTATATTTTTTTCTTTCTTTAGCAGCTAAGTACCATTTTAGACATATTGTATCCTTGTTCAAGATCTCTGTGTCTGGGACTGGCTTTACTAAAAGCCTGCAGTGTTCTCTGACTATGTGAGACAAATCTTGAACTGTGAGGTGTCAACTAGGCCCTCCACTATATGGTTTTGGTTTATGATACTTGTGCATGTTTCTACCGATTGGATCCACTTAATCATCCCAGCTACACCTAACCATCCAATCTCTGGGAGGCTTCTATGTCTACACTACAGTGAACATTTCTATCTACATCTCCTGCTGTAGAGCAGTACAATGGCTACTCACAGTAGGGCCTCTTAAATGAATCACAGTAACTCTTAAATGAGCCATGCCTCTGTATGCCATGAGCAGTAGGCTCTGTGTACATGCCCCATATTGGGTGCCAAATATAACAAGCTTTCTTGTCAGACTGTCTTTGGATTTCCATCCCCCAAATAATCACAGGGAGACTTATTATTTATGAATGCTTTGCCTTAGCTTAGGCTTATTGACAACTAGCTCTTACAACTTAAATTAACACATTTGTATTAGTCTATGCTCTTCCATGTGGTATTAACTCATCTCCATACTGTCCACCTTGCTTCCTCTAAGTCTGGTTGGTGATTTCCACCTTTCTTCTTCCCAGAGTTCTCTCTCTTCCTATAAGTCCCACCTAAACATCCTGCTTAGCTATTGCTAATCAGCTCTATATTACTCTAATCACAGCCATACATCTTTACAGAGTGTACAAATACCATTGCTCCATTTTGTCCCACAACATCATTGCTCCATATTATACACTTCTTCTGGCTTCTTTTGTGAATAATGAGTTTAGATATAGTGCACACCAAATCAGAGTCATAGATACGCTCTGTCCCTATATCTTATAGAGTGGAGCTATCCTATAAATCCAGTCTAGAATGATATTGACAGCAAAAAATAGAGATTCAATCCTCTGTGTTTATTCTACCCAGGGCTAGTGAGGTCATATGTCTTAGTGGATAACTTTATACTAATACTTTATTAGATAAGCATTATTGCTAACTACATTCTAAACATTTATCATTTTTTCAGACTTTTTAAAGAATTATTTTTAATTGTATATAGGTATGTATGTTTTAATGTGAGTAAGTGTACATGATTGCAGGTGTTCATAGAGAACAAACACACTGGATCATCTAGAGCTGTACTTGTAGACAGTTATGAACTTCATGAAGTGAGTGCTGGGAATGAAACCTAAGTCTGCTGGAATAGTAATAGTGCTATGAACCAATAAGTAATATCTTCAGCCTATGAATGTTTCTCCTTATACCCTCAGGTCAGTGTATCTTTTAACCCTGATCAAAGAAGCTTCTCTTTGCAACAGACAGAGACCTTCACAGTAAGGCACAGATCGTCAAAATACAGTGGAAAAAATGATGTGTGGTGCCCAGCCCTAACATATACATCTACAATAAAATCCTGTACCTTAAGCACAGGGGATATCACAGAAGTAGTAGAAAGACTGTAATAACAATGTAAATCTACTACACAAATTTTTCATGTAAAGCATGTAAAATCTAGAATTGTAAGGTCAGGAAAGTTGTTATGAGATTGTATTCAAAGAAATGACAATGAATCTACATCCATGAAACCTCAACACCACCAATGAACATGCTAATGTGAAATGTGGAAAATTCACAGTGCTCAACCCTTAGACAAAAACTACAGGAAACTATGGACTACTGAGAGAAGAATTCTTGTTCTGGTTCTTGTTCTTATTCTTGTTCTTGTTCTTCTTGTTCTTCTTGTTCTTCTTGTTCTTCTTGTTCTTCTTGTTCTTGTTCTTCTTGTTCTTGTTCTTGTTCTTGTTCTTGTTCTTGTTCTTGTTGTTGATGTTGTTGTTGTTGTTGTTGTTGTTGTTGTTGTTCTTCTTCTTCTTCTTCTTCTTCTTCTTCTTCTTCTTCTTCTTCTTCTTCTTCTTCTTCTTCTTCTTCTGGAATAAGCCTCTGAAATAGTTACACAATATCATGTGGCAGCCCTTGATTCATAAGCATTCATAAGCATACATGCAACACTAAACAGGCTCATTAGATCATTAATTAATTAATGTGTTTCTATTTGAGGTTGCATTAAATAACACTTTTCATGGATTTTAATTACATAAAGTGGCTTTTATTGCCTGCTTCACAATGTAATATTTATAATTCACTATTGAGATATTACCTGAGAAACTCAAAGATTACAAATCATTTTTAGTCATACATCATTTCATTGCACTTTGCTGTATTATGCTTTGAAAACAATGTGGTTTTTACAAAGTTACTGCTTGTGAAGTCAGTGTAGGAACTGACACATGTAGTTTCAGAACATGGGAAAACAAGTAGGAGTGTTACCATTAATTCAGAGCGAATGTGAACTATATAATTTGTTTTAAACACACTCCAGGTAAGATCTTGCTTCAAGCATGAACACATACATATATGCATAAAATGTATGGTAATCCTGTGATTATTGATATCTTCACCACTAACAGTTCTGATAATTATTACTAAATACTACCTTTTAATTTATATAGATATAGATATTGTACATCTAACTAGTCACAGAAGTGGTGTTCAATCTGTGAGTAGCAACCCCTATGACAAACTTCTATCTCCAAAAATATCTACATTATGATTCATAACAGTAGTAAAATTACACTTATGAAGTAGCAATGAAAATAATTTTATGGTTGGGGGTCACCACACCATGAGGAACTATATTAAAGGGTTGTAGCATTAGGAAAAGTGAGAACCAATGAACTATAGCAAAAGAGAAACAAAACTTAAATAGGAACTAGAAAACCAAATGATTCATATTACTTTATTAATTGTGATATTGTTTTTATTTCAGCTGTCTGCAAATAATGCTGCACTTTAAGGTATGCCTATGCACATACTTGTTCAAATGCCTGAAACAGAAAATTATATATCTCAGTATTGAATTAAATAATTCATTTTAAAGGAATTTTTTATTCATTTTACATACTAGTCACAGATCCCCCTCTTCCCTCCTCCTGCCCCTTCAGCTTCCCCTCATCAACCCAATATCCATTCCCTCCTACAAGAAGATAATGCCTCCCATGTGGATTTAGCAGAGCCTGGTACATTCAGTAGAAGCAGGTCCAAATATCCCCCCTGCCTCAAGACTGTTTGAAGTGTCCCACCATGGGTAGTGGGGGCTCCAAAATCCAGCTCATGCACCAGGGTTGTATCCTGATCCTACTGCCAGGGGGCCCCTAAAGCAGATTTCAAGTTCCTATACTTTTTTATTCATTCATATGTATGGATTAACAATTATGTATAGTAAAATACCTATAAAACATTGTACAAATACTCCAATTTTGTAAAGAAAGAATTATTTTCATATTTTATGTATATGCTTTATTTAGTCCAATTTTTAATTACAGTTACCTTCTGGCATAGGAGATGTGGCTCAATATTTAAGAGTACATATAGTTGTGTCAAAGAACTTCAGTTCCAGTGCATGAAACACTGTGTTCTGGACTCTGAGAGCCACTGCATGCATACGGTGCAAATGTACTCAGGAAGACACACAAAAACACATAGACATAAAAGAATAAATAAAAAAAATTTTAAAGTTGTATTTATATAGTTATGACTATATTATTTTCTCATGTATATTAAAGATAATTTTATTGTCATGAAATAATAAATATTTGGAAAATATCAAAATTACTAATCATATGCAAAAAGATTTGATCTATTATAATGTACTTATTGTTCACTTAATAATTTTATTCTGAGAATACAAATGTTTCAACAAGTACCTCCAATATTATTCATGTTCTAAATTCAATAATTTCAATATCTGTCTTCATTCCTATTCAGAAAATGTTATTATTTACATTATTATCTATTACATGCAAGCAATTTACATGTTTACATTTTCACTATGAAGAACATGTGAACCTCTAGAAATTAGCTTCTCAGAATAAAATGATTGCTACTGGATAATGTGGGTTGATAATTAGGATGATAAGATATTTTAAAATTTTTGACCTGGCAGAGAAAAAACAAACCAAAACTATTATCAAGTTTTACTACACTTAAGAAATGCATTGTACCAAGGCATTTTCTGGGAAAATATGCACACAGAAAGAGGATGAAATATTCTAAATATCCAATTTATTCTATTTGTGTTAACACTGCATGAATTTTTACATTTCCACTTATATTTTAGAGTACTATTGAAAGCTAAAACAAACATCAATAAAGCTATATCTTTAAGTTGTTTAAAATGTTTAATGTAGATAAATGGGCTTTGTGTGGTGATGTATCATTTACAGGAAAAATTTTATAACCAGATCATTTTCCTTGTTAAATTTGTATCTTACTATTGATATCACTTTAATTTATTCTTACATTTTTTATTGAGAAAATGGTCTACTATCAAAGGAAGTAGCCTAACAAAGTATGCTTAGCTGTATTGATAGCAAATTTCAGGAAACAACTGCATTATAAAAGATTAAGCTTTTTAAATGTTTCAATAGAAAAAGGTGGTCTACAAAGAGGTAAAATACCCTGGAGAGGAAAAAGCAATATTTTAATTATGTGCAATAGGATATTAATATTCAAGAACAGTATAAGGTCATATTTGCATATTTTAATTGTAGAAAGTGTCAAGTGAAGGTAATTAGGTATATTAATGTTTTATTCAGTATTTCAAGGCTTTTATTGAATTGCTTTTCAAGTATTTATCAGTTAAGTATGTATTAAGCATGAACTACTCCATGTAATGTAATAATGTAATATAACCTAATAAGGTTATATCAATATAACCTAATAAGGTTAAAAAATGGACTGATTGAAAAGATAGTGGCTAGCATTATCAGCATGATTGTTATTCTAAAGAGAATAAACATCTCTTATGTAATTTGAATTCAAATATGTGTGTGTGTATATGTGTGTGTGTTCTAAACTCTCATGCTGTAATATTTTTCTTGGCATTTTTATATCACTTAAGAGAAATCAGTTCATTTGAAAAAAATAGGTCACATTTTATAGGAAACTACAGTGCCTTCTTAGCGCAGTAGGCAGCGCATCAGTCTCATAATCTGAAGGTCCTGAGTTCAAGCCTCAGAGAGGGAAAATATCTTTTGAATGAGAAACCTAGTGGCAAGGAAACTAATATATCAGCCCACTTTTAAGCTTGAACAAAGGAGCAATGTGTTTCAGAAGGCATTTTTTGAGAATCTGTCTTAGTCTATCAGGTAACTATAGCAAATTACTATAACCCCAATGTTTAATAAACAATGTAAAGTTATTTCTTACATGATGAAGGATAGACTTTTCATGATCACATTAGCCTCAGGATAAGTGTAGGCTGAGATCTTACTCTCTTGTGTCCTCACATGGCAGAAGGAATGTGTGTGTGGGGTCTCTCTTGTAGAAGAGACATTAACCCTATTAATGAATCAAGGGTCAACATTATACCATTGTCATTTTGGTGATTAGATTTCCTATATAATCTTTGAGCTGAACAACAGCAAGATGTGTTGACTGTAAAAGTAATAAGATCTATGTGGGTGGTTACTTTGCCCTAGTTCAGATCTTGTTTTAATAGACCACAGTAGGACAAATTTTTAAAAACTTATGAAAATATGATCGATTCATCCCATCATATAACAGTTTACTGAGTATAGTGCTATTGCTCCAGCAATTTAGCAACAGTATTCAGTCTTAGAATTGGTATACTTTGTCACCATTGGGTACATTAATAATATACTTTTTTAGTTTAAACTTGTATTAAAATGGTGTAATACAGTAGTCGTATGCCAAATATGCTTAAATTATCAAAGAAGATTATTAATACATAGCTGCTTTTTAAGATAATGTATTAGGAGCTAAAGAGATGGTTCAATGGTTAAGAAACCACATTAATTTTGAGGAGGGCCTTAATTTGGGTTCCAGTACCCATGTAAAGCAGCTGATAACTGCCTGTAAGGCCAATTGCAGTGGTATCCAATGCTTCTGGCCTCAGCAGGCACCTGTATGCATGTGTGTGTGCACGCACATGCACACACACACACACACACACACACACACACACACACACACACATACATACACATATACACACACACAAAGGAAAAAGATCAATAAAATTAATTTAAAAGAGAAAGATACTTTAAAAGCTATTCATGAAATTATTTGTACTGGAAATCATGGTTCTAGTATTTCTTTATAACTAGAATTTCATGGGCAAGTGAAAGCTGAAAACAATGTTTTCTTTTTGGTCTTTTTGAGACAGGGTTTCTCTGTGTAGTTTTGGTGCTGGTCCTGGATCTAGCTCTGTAGACCAGGCTGGCCTCAAACTCAGAGACCCACCTGGCTCTACATCACAAGTTCTGGGGTTAAAGGCACGTGCCACTACTGCCCAGCCAAAGCTATTTTTCAAACATTCCCCCTTGGTATTTTCATCTGGATATCTAGTAGAGCTTATTGAAGGTTAAATATTTCTTAAGCCATTAATTTTTATTGTCACTCTCTTCAAGTATACCTGTATAGAAATGTCACAATGAAAAGAATAATTTTGCACATTAATTTTAAAACTTAAAACAAAATATTCTTAAGAGGAAATACAACAATATTAGTTTCACTTTCTCCAATTTTACAAAGTTGAAAACTCAACTTTAATATATTCATTAAATTTTCTGACCTGTGATTATTTTATACATATGGCACAGCAATATCTGAATGGAATGGTAGAAGTCATAAAGCCAACACAGCTTTTTGACAAAGATCCAGCAAAGCTGAGCCACATGATGGCTGCCATGCCACCTTTGGTTTTCATCTCCACCTGTTACATACTTGGGGCACTTTTAATATTTGTACAATTTGAGGATGTTGGATTGATGGAAAAATTCCTTATGAATCATTCATACCTTCTCCCAGGAATGCGTGGAGGTTGTGACACATTAAGAAGCCAGAGGTCTCTTTATGAGGCTATGAAACATTCTTGAAACATCTGTCCCTGTACCTACACAGGAACAAGATATACAAAACAAAAGTAAAATCAAAAAGTTCAACAAGATTCGGTGGGCTAGAGGTATTGTCCACAGTTAAGATTGCAAGCCTCTTCCCACTGTACACTCAATTACATGACATACAACTCTACCCTATATAGATATACATTGGTGAGCAAAGTATAGAGTGGAAAGATGAAAAAAGTATGAGATGTTAGGACCTCCCTCTCTTAGAAGTTAGCTCATATAGATCCAGTAGAATGTTGGATGACCAAGGAACAACAGAATGCCAGGATTAGACATATAGACAAATTCTATAAAAATATAAATATTAACATTGATTGTATTATGCCAGAATGTGAATAATAACTGCAGCAGTTTTAGCCTGAGGATTTTCCTGGGAACTCTGACCACTAAGAGTTAAAAATACATTGCTTGAGACATGGAGCAATGCCCAGGGTGGTTGAAGATTTTGTTTTGGTCTAGTGTCCTTGAAGCAACCAAAGCAATCAGTCTGAGTACAGGCTGCCATATGCCTCTAGATTCTCAAAAACTGGGTTACGGGTTAATGAATAAGAATGATAAATCTGTTTATCAATGATGTCAAAACTTGAGGGGAAATTATTGGAAATGATAACTATGATATTTCATAGTTTATTAATGGTGACTAAAACATGAGCAAAAGAAAGTGAAACACATGTCCAAAACCAAAAATGATATGATCTATGTTTTAAAACATCATGTATGTATCTCTGCTAACTAAATTCTGTATAAATAAAGAAACACTATAGCTGCTAGCCAGTCAGGCTGCAAGATTCTCCAGAACACCATGGCCTGGCTCACTTCCTTCTCCTGCTGACTCCTTACACTCTCTGCAGGACCCATCCACTGCCAGGAATGGCTATCATCACCTAACATAGATTTATTATGTGTAGTTACATGTTTGGAGCACAAAAAGAAGTTGAAACAAGACTTCCATCCAGTCATTATACAGCACCTGGTTATATTGTAATATATATATAATATATTTTGATATAATATTTTTCTTTTCTTTCACATTTTTGATATCATCTTCCCCAAATTGTCATCATGAGATTCAACAGCTTGTTTTGTCCTCCAAGGCAGATCAATACTTATAATGTAGTATGTTCTACAGCCATATAATGCGTTGTTTTATTTCCTGATATTAAAGCCTGGAGAAAAAAGGCTCATTAGATTTACTTTACAAAATCCAGAAGAGGAATCTTGGGTTATTGATACTGAATTTGTGATTTTTTTTCTTGCTTCTAAATGCAATTATCAGGAATGATTCAGACCTAGGCACAAAAATTTCTCAATAGACAAACATATATGTCTGATAGAAATACTGATTTTCAAATAATTTATACAGTGCATATATATGTATACATAGCCAAATGGTATACAGACACTGTTATCTATTTTTGATTTAGATTTTGCATAACATTTCAATGTAGACAGTATGTTAAGGGTAAATTTTATGTAAAATTTCTCATATAGGTCACTTGAAGCCTATCATCACTGATCAAAAATATGTTTTTTTTTTTTAATAAAATAGAGTTAAAATTCCTATTTGGGCAGTCTTGTTTAGTTTTCTAACTGGCTGGAATTTAGGTAACACAAAAGGCCATAAAGGAAGCAGTAAAAGATGAAGGACATTAAATATATTGCCAAAGGAGTTTTTTTTTTCTACCCCTTGTTAACTAAAACTTACTGTATCACTAGATGAGTAAGTAGAGGAAGGGAAATAATCTTTTTTTATAATTATGTAAAGCTTTGCAAATTTTTGCAACTTTGTGGTTTGTATCAGCTCAGCTACACATGTTCATTGCCAAAGGCTTCAGCTAAGAATAAAGGAAAAGGCATTGAAATTTCGCTGTGATCTTATATACTATTAACACACTTCATTAACTATTGTTCATTCTTTACATATATGACTTTTTGTCTGATCTTTTGCTATTTTCTTAGAGTAAATATACAGAAATCAGGGATTGTTATAGCAATATACACCTGCAATTGTGGCACTCAGGAAGTTTGAATGAGTAGGAATACCGACTCTTCTAATACCAAGGCTACTAGATGTGTTGACACCAAACATACCTCTCACCTCATAGTGAATAAGAAATAATGTATTCTGAGCCAAATGTAAGTGCTGATGGACAGTTTTATAACACAGATTCTGGTTACTCTAATAACAAGCTCCAATGTGGCAATGGTTCCATAAATTTTATAGTCACAAAACATGTATTTCATTGTTTTCATGTGTGGAATTCTCAAAGTATTAAGAAAGACAAGTAAATAAAATATAAAATTAATTTATGTGTACCTTGTTTGATATATTTTTAAAGTAACTGTTTTGCAAATTCCACATGATATAGTTTTTGAACCAAAGATGACACAATATTAAAATTAATTAACTTGTGTATATACTTCAAGGAAAATTTTGTTCCCACATGATAATATTGAAAAATGAGTGCAAATTTATGTTGTAAATATAAAAGAAAATTTAAGCCTACAACAATTTTTGATAAAGATCATGCAAATTCATTGTACAATATCATTATTTGACATAAGGATAAATTATGAAATGAGTATCTAAATCAAATTAATTAAACATTCATTTGAATAATAATACCCCAGAACTTGTTCATTTTATACAATGTTTTCATCCTTTAATTTTCTCATATTACAAGATCTTAATAACACAAGCTGTATTAGTTACTACTTTGTTTATGTGATAAAATGATGTGGCAAAAAGCAACTTTAGGAAGAAAGAGTGCCTTTTGACATATGGTTCCAGAGAGATAAAGTCTATCATGGTGAGGAAGGCATGGCATGGTGGCACAAGCCAGGATCTATCTGATTACATTTTATCTGTACACAGAAAGCAAAGAGAAAAAAATGAAGCAGGCATAGCTTATAAACTCTCAAGCTCTCCCACAGTGATGAATATCCTGTGACAAGAATCTACCTTCTAAGAAATCCATTACCTTCCCTAATAGTGCCATCGACTGGGACCAAGTGTTCAACTACATGAACATATAGGGGACACTTAAGCCACTAAACTTGCTTACTGTATTTCATCAAGTTGAGCTTGTTCATAATCTATCTACAAGTGAGATCACAATATTTGCCTTTCCATTTCTGGCTTTTATCATTTATACAGTGTCCTTCAGCTCATCCATATTCTCTCAAATGCCTGGATTTCCTTATTTCTGTGATCAAATGACATTCTATTTAGTGTATAAACATAACTCAACACATATATGACACATTTTATTTTCCATGGAAATAAAAATTATATACTAATGGCAAAAAATGGATACCTATGTCAATGGAACATAATCAAAAGTCTTTAAAGAATCTCATTACATATGCAATAAAGTAAACTTTTTTGATACTATGAAAAATGTACATAGGAACAAGGAAATACTTTTTTAATAAATGGCACTGGGCAATTAGACATAAATGTGCAAAAGAATGAGATCTATCTTTTGTCTTATACAATAAACAAATATTCCCCCAAAATGCATTACTGTACTAAGCATAGGATTTCAAATTCTAAAACGTTTAGACCAAAATGTAGGAGAGTAAATGTTCATTGATATTATTCCTAAAAGTTTTGAATATAATAATTTTTTGAGTAAGCTCAAATAACAAAAGCAAAATATCACAGTTGGAGCAACATTAATTTAAGCTCTTCCTACACAGCATAAGAAATGATCAACAAAATTAAAAATAGAAGTCTACTAATGATAAAACACATTTTTCAACATATATCAAATAAGAAATTAATATTCAAAAATTCATGAGTAACCCAAACAAATGAATAGAAAATTTAAAAACATGAATAAATTCAAGGCAAATGTCCTTAAATAGACATTGTGAAGAAGACATGAAAATAGCCAATAGGCAGCCATCTATGATCAGTATCCTCAGGCATGCAAATTGAAATTATGAAGTTTATTGTTACATTTGTTATAATGTCTATCATAGAAATAAAAAAACTTATTTAATAAATAATGTTTGTAGAAATGCATTGCACAATGTGATTATTTATTATACTTATAAATTGCAAAATGTGTATCAAAGCCTAATTAATTAAAGCATCCATTACCATCCATGTTGTAAATTAGAACACCAAGACTTGTTCAGAAATGTTGAAAAGGATCACCTACTGATAATAGTGTAAATTAATCAACCATAATGGACATAAAACAGCCAAAAATAAAACCATGATATGATTTATCAATCTTCCAGACACACTTCTAAAATAAGTAAAATCACTGTTTCAAGGAGATACCAGATTCATCAGTAAATCACTTCTATCAGATGCTACTTAAACTGCACTCTGGGCTTAGAGTTGTCAAGGAAGTAAAAGTCTGTACCTCGAGGAAATAACCTCTCATCTCAGAATAGCTATAATAAAAATTATATAAAGGCTAAAAATACTGATGAAGGTAGAGAAAAGGAGGCTCCAGACAGATTCCATTTTTACTGAATGATCAGTTCCTTGCTCAGCCATCATCAGAGAAGCTTCCTCCTGTAGCAGATGGATACAAACACAGAGACCCACAGCTAGATGTTATACAGAAAGAGTGAGAGACCTTGGAACACTCAGGCCTAAACAGGGTGTCTCCAACAAATCTCTCCCCTCAGAATTCAGGGAACTCTTGGAAGGGGAGGGAAAAAAGAGTGAAAAAGCCACAATAAATGGAGAACACCAAGGCAACAAGACCTTCTAGACACAATTTCACAAGATAATGAAGACATGAAACCACAGAGACTGTGGAAAGCACATATAGAGCCTGTGGCCATGCACTTTGTAAGCAATATAAGTCTTTGTGTGTTTACTTGGTTGGGTCTGAGCAGCTGCAGGTCTGGCAGGTGAGAAAGACATGTCCTGACTGTGGGCCAAAAAAGGACTAAGAAAAACTCCAGCTACAGAAAAGAATTGGAGAAGGGCATTTTATACTCCCTAAAGGAAAAATCCAACATGATGATGTCTCAGTTTTGAGCATCTATTCCCCAAATGTAAAGGTACACACATTTGTAATATAAATATCACTAAAGCATAAATCACACATTGAATCCCCCAAAATAATAGTGGGAGCAGCATGTAACAGCATACAGGTAAGGCCATGGAAAACATGACGACATACAGATGAACAGAAATGAGCTGAGTTTAAGTATAAGAGCTAGTCAGTAGTAAGCCTGAGCTAATGGCTAAATAGTTTTAATTAATATAAGCCTCTGTGTGTTTACATGGGTCTGAGTGGCTGTGGACTGGGCAGAACATAGGAAAATTTCAGCAACAAATGGCACACAGACATGAGGCAAGAATTTTCCCACAAAACCTGAGAAAGCTTTAAAAAGGGGTTCTAAAATGGAGCCAAGATCAGCTTCCTAGTTGTGATACAGAGATGCTGTAGCCTGCAGGCTTGAGCTACAGTATGGCAGGTTCACAGCTTACGGGCTTGAGTGCAGCATGGCAGATTCCTGCCACTGTACACAGTGGTGTCTGCAAGCCACGCAGCACACTGTGTGGTGGATTTAGCCTTTGCTAATACAGACCAAAAAAAAAAAAAAAAAAAGAAGTTTCTGGGCCACACCCTGCTTGGATAGAAGCATAGGCCCACTGCCTCCCAGAGTCAGTGGACAGCATGGCTCCCAGAGCTAGTGGTAAATTATCTCCACCATGATGAAAAGCTGAGATGGGTGGAGTCAGCAGCCAAGGCTGCTATTTTAGTACTAACCACTGCAGTTTAAAGCAATAGATTCATAATAAGACAGATTCAGATGGAATAAGACTTTAAATGATTTACAATGCATATAAAAGTGTACATAGCTTGGAAGAGAGAAGAAAATGAATATAGACAGTTATATAAAGAAATAGTTTTAAAAAATAAAGTCTTTAAAGAGACAATAAAGATAATATTAAAAAGCCACATAGAGATGGAAATAACACAGACAGTCTGTACTATATTGTCTTTGGGATTTTTAACTGCAGAGAGACATTTGATTGTGAAAGCTGCTGAGTTAAATCAATATGTATACTTTAAAGATATCTTGATTTCAAATTTTATGTCTAAGGATACATTGCTTTGGAAAAGAGGTTCTGCTTTTGTTTGCACAGAAGATGAAAACCTTCCAGGCTCATATGGTTTGAACAAGAAAGACCCCCAGAGAAGTCCCCAGATGATCTAACATCCAAAATCAACTTCAAGGCAACTGACTCAGATAATGCACCATCACAGACTACTCCATTAAGAACTTGACCATAATTCTTAATTTTCTCAGGATCCCCATAAGAATATTGTTCTCTCTATCAGCAGGAAGTAGCCTAGAAAACTACACCCACATTCCCAAAAAATGGATGATAGATATTTGTCTTTGTCTAGGTTGTTTGTAACAAACTGTTATTGGTTAGAGTCAATCTTTTTCTAAAAAAGAAGATATAGAAATATGGGATATAGACATGATGGGATAAAAGGGTAGATTATTGAATTTACTTTTAAAGAGCAACAACTTGTTTAAAAATGTTTTACATTGCTATGGATATTTATTGATACAAATTAGAAGTTAATTATGTTATACTATATGTAGCATGAATCTTAACAGGTCTTATTAATAAAATCAAACCTAAATCCAGATATTGGGGTGAATGCTGGAAGATCAGAGAAGCAGAACAAGCCACAGCTACCTCACCTTGGCAATTCCTCAACTGATCCTGTTTCCTCAGACTGGATGCCTCTCAGCTGAATTGTGCTGCTCAAAAACCCAAAAACTTAACCAGCTAGTTCCTGGTCCTCATGCCTTATATACCTTTTTGCTTTCTGTCCTCACTTCCTGGGATTAAAGGCATGTGTCACCATGCCTTCCTGTTTCCAATGTGGCCTTGAACTCACAGAGATCCAGAAGGATTTATGCCTCTGGAATGCAAGGATTAAAGGTGTGAGTGCCATCATTTTCTAGCCTCTGTATCTAGTGACTATTCATTTCTCTGACCGCAGATAAGTTTATTAGGGTGCACAATATTTTGGGGAACACAATACCACCACATTTCCCCTTTTTTGTCTAAAATTTTAAAAAGCTTATAGCTAATACAAGAAAAACTATTTAATAAGTATATACTATATACAGTCAAGAGTTACATTAACAATGTCTAGTCCACTAAAATTTGACAGATTCAGACAAAAAACTTCATTTTATCTATTAACAATGTCAAGTCCAGTAATATTTGATAAACTCAGACAAAAAAATTCATTACTTATCCTATTTAAAACAAGTAGTTCCTTTTAAAAAGTAGATTCAATAATTGACCTTTTAATCTTATCATATCCATATTCTAGCTTTTCTTCTTTTCATAACAGATTTAGGAGTCTACCTTTTGTCATTTTTATATCTTCCCCTTTTTCTTTTTATAGTAGATTCAGTGATATACCCACTTATCCTATTATTCTTTATCTTTTTTCTCAGAGTAGATTCAATGATCTACCTCATATCTATATACTCTTTTTTCTATTTTTTCAACAAAAACTCTGAATCTAATCTTCTTGTTCAGATTTTTTTCCTGAACATTAACAATTAACAACTTGTAATTGAACCATCATAAATAATGACAATTATCCACAAGCCATTGAATGACCAAAAACAAAAAACAAACAAACAAACAAAAAACATCCCACCTCTTGGGAATGTGGGCATCGTTTTCTTAAAATTACTTCCTGCTTTCTGGGGGTGAAGGCATCTTTAGGGAGTCCTGAAAAGATTTTTATTTGGGTTAATTGTCAAGTCCTGTATCATTTGTCCAGTCGATGCATAATGAGAAAGTGCAAGGCTTGTTTCAAGGCCTTGTTCAAGAAGTCTATGAATCTGGATCATCTCAGCTAGCCATCTCGAAATTGTCCTGAGCAGTTTGTAGTCCAAAGCCAATGTTTCAGTGGTCTTATTCAGCTTAATGGCTTTATCATAGTCCATGTGGAATCATTGTTGTGGGGTCCCATCATCCTTTTAAAGATTTCAAAGTTACTGATAGGTGTGGCCATGGTTCCAGGCAGACTTTTTTTTTTTTTTTTTTTTTTTTTTTTTTTTTTTTTTTTTTTTTTTTTTGCCTTCTCTGTGGTTTGGAGCAATCACAGCCTGATAAATACCTGCTTCTTGGAATCATGAACATTCTTCCCTAGAAGAGAATATCTTCACAGCAATTTCTCCCCACCATTTTCTTGCCAAACTTTTCCAAACTGACCTTTGCCAATGCTTTCTTTTAACACAATAGTACTGGCAATTCTTCTTTAAACAAGCAGCAGTAAATAATTTGTCCCAGGTGGCAGCATCACCACAGTCACCAACATGATGAGAAGCAGCCAGCAACTCAGAGCAGCAGCCATGGTCCCACTGCTGTTTGTGGCTCAGTCTGGCTGAAGCTTCTTCTTAGCAAGCCTCCTAGGCTGGCCTCAAACTCGGAATCCTCCTGCCTCTGCTTTCTTCAGTAAATCCTACCAGAGTCCACCACCATAACCGGCTGAGGGTAGCTCAGGTCTAGCTGGGGCCTGAAAGGCCACAGGCAAGTAGCTTTTTCACGAATTAGTACCATGAACATTGGGTGCCAGATGTAGCACAAATCTTAACAGATCTTATTAATAAAACCAAATCTAAAGCCAGGTATTAGGGTGAATGCTGGAAGATCAGAGAAGCAGAACAAGCCACAGCTACCTCACCTTGGCAATTCCTCAACTGATCCTGTTTCCTCAGACTGGATGCCTCTCAGCTGAATTGTGCTGCTCAAAAACCTAAAAACTTAACCAGCTAGTTCCTGGTCCTCATGCCTTATATACCTTTTTGCTTTCTGTCCTCACTTCCTGGGATTAAAGGCATGTGTCACCATGCCTTCCTGTTTCCAATGTGGCCTTGAACTCACAGAGATCCAGACAGATTTCTGCCTCTGGAATGCTAGGATTAAAGGTTCGAGTGCCACCATTTTCTGGCCTCTGTATCTAGTGGCTGTTCTGTTTGCTAACCCCAGATAAGTTTATTAGAGTGCACAATATTCTGGGGAACACAATACCACCACAACTATACATATATTTCTACTCTTGTTTAAGGTATTATGTTTATGCAGAACATTTACATTGTAAAGGATAATTAAGGAATACAGATTAATAGTTAATCATCTATGATAATCAAACTTGCAGTCATGTTAGTTAAGTTTTCTAGGTATACATAGATATATTTCAATTAAGTAGGTAATCTTCAAACACTCCAAATACCTATAGAATATGACATTTAAAATGTTTTAAAGACTTAGACTTTCTGGACAGTGAAACACATCTGCTCTTGGCAGCAAGGAGTTACCTCAAAGAGAAAGATGGGCATTAGAGACACTCAATATGGGGTCTATCTTCTTGGCAAAATAGCCATTTGGGCAAGAAATGGTTCTTGCCTGGACTGCTTGACAAAATGTTGTATTGACTGGATATGTAGGGCCCAAAGGGAGGAGACCACTGAACTTTGCAAGGCACGATGGTCCTTTAGTTTTCTGCTTCACAGAGGAGACTGTCAGACATTCTATAGGACACAGGAAAATGTGACAGAGAGTAGACCTATGGGCTGAAGATGAATGCCTCAACATTGCAGAGGAACTTTGGATGACTGTCTAGGCAGGCAGCTGTCTCTGTCATTTCCAGTATTATGAAAGTTGCTTACAACGTTCTTCCTGTTTACTTGGGTAATATTATATCCTTCAGAGGTCTTTGATGTAGTTGAAGACTAGATAGTTATAATTTTCCTTAGTTATGATAAAAGATAAGTTAGATATGAAACCTTAGACTCACAAATATAGGATAAATTATAGAATATTTTCTTTCAATTTGCCAAGTATAGAAGAGATATTGTAACTGTAATTCTTCCTTGATAACTGTTTTGTTATGTATAATTTTACTATGTTAATGTTAAAATTTTCCTTTTTAATTAAATAGAAAAGGGGAACTGCTCTGGGATAATGCTTTTATACATTGGTTTTATAAAACACTGATTGGCCAATAGCCAAGCAGGAAGTATAGGTGAGATAAGCAGACAAGGAGAATAATGGGAAGAGGAAGGCTGAGTCAGGTGGCACCAGGCTGCCATCCAGGGAGCAGCATGTAATGGCACACATGGAAAATGTGGGAACATATAGATTAACAGAAATGGGCTGAGTTTAAGTGTAAGAGCTAATCAGTAGTAAGCCTGAGCTAATGCCTGAGCAGTTTTAATTGATATAATCCTTTGTGTATTTACTTGAGTCTGAGCAGCTGCTGACTGTGTGGAATTTCAGCTACACCCTGATACCAAAACCACACAAAGACTCAACAAAGAAAGAAAATTAAAGACCAATTTCACGCATGAACATTGATGCAAAAAATACTCAAGAAAATACTGGCAAGTCAAATCCAAGAACACATCAAAAATATCATCCACCATGACCAAGTAGGCTTCGTCTCAGACATGTAGGGATGGTTCAACATATGAAAACCTGTCAATGTAATCTACCATATAAGCAAACTGAAAAAAACAAACAAACACATAATTATCTCATTAGATATTGAAAAGGCCTTTGACAAACTCCAACACCCCTTTATGATAAAAATTTTGGAGAGATCAGGGATATGAGGGACATATCTAAACATAATAAAATCAATACACAGCAAATTGATTGCCAACACCAAATTAAATGGAAAGAAATTCCACTGAAATTGTGAACAAGACAAAGCTGTCCACTCTCTGCATATCTTTTCACTATAGTACTCAAAACTCTAGCTAGAGCAATAAGACAACTAAAGGAATTCAAGGGGATATTAACTGGAAATGAAGAAGTCAATATATTATTATTTGCAGATGATTTTCTAGTATAAGTAAGTGATGACAAAAATTCTTCCAAGGAATTCCTACAACTGATAAATACCTTTAGTGAAGTGGCTGGATACAAGGTCAACTAGAAAAAAATCAATAGCTCTCCTATATACAAATGATAAATGGGCTGAGAAATAAATAAGGGAAACAACACCCTTCACAATTGGTATGAATATTACAAAATATCTTGATGTAACTTGAACCAAGCAAGTGTAAAACGTATATGGCAAGAACGTCAAGTGTCAAGTCTTTGAATAAAGAAACTGAAAATGTTATCAAAAGATGGAAAGATCTCCCATGCTCATGGATAGGCAGTATTAACATAGTAAAAGTGGCCATCTCACCACTAACAATCAACAGATTCATTGCAATCCCCATTGAAATCCCAACCCAATTATTTACAGACATTGAAAGAACAACACTCAACTTCATATGAAAAAAAGAAAAAACAACAACAAAAAAAACCCAGGATACCTAAAGCAATCCTGCACAATAAAAGAACTTCTGGAGGTACCACCATTCCTGATTTCAAATTCTACTATAGAGTTAAAGTATAAAAACCACATGGTATTTGTATACAAATTTAGGTGGAACACTGGAATCAAATCAAAATCCAGATATAAAACCAAACAACTATGGACATCTGATTTTTTAAAAAGAATCAAAATTATATAATTGGAGAAAAGCATCTACAACAAATGGTGCTGGTCTAACTGGATGATGGCATGTAGAAGAATGCAAGTAGATCCATATGTATAATACTACACAAAACTCAACTCCAAGTGAATCAAATACCTCAAACATAAAACCAGATACACTGTACCTGATACAAGAGAATGTGGGAAATAGCCTTGAGCTCATTGGCATGGAAGACAACTTCCTAAACAGAACATCAATAGCACAGACACTAAGATCAACACTTAATAAATGGAACCTCATAAAACTGAAAAGTTTCTGTCAGGCAAAGAATACCCTCAACAGGACAAAACAGCAGCCTACAGAATGGGGAAATATCTTCACTAACCCTACATCCAACAGAGAGTTGATTTTCAAAATGTATAAGGTACTCAAGAAACTAGACATCAACAAATCAAATAACCCAATTAAAAATGGGGTACAGATGTAAACAGAAAATTTTCAACATTACAATCTCAAATGGCCAAGACACACTTAAGGAGATGTTCAACATCTGTAGCCATCAGGGAAATGCAAATTAAAACAACTCTGCAATTCTATCTTACACAGGTCAGAATGGCTAAGATCAAAAATACAAATGACAGCTCATGCTGGAGAGGATGTGGAGCAAGAGGAATACTCTTCAACTGCCAGTGGGAGTGCAAACTTGTACAGCCACTCTGGAAATCAGTATGGCTGTTTCTCAGAAAACTGGGAATCAGTCTACCTCAAGACCCAGCTATACCACTCCTGGGCATATAACTAAAGGCTGCTCAATCATACCACAAGAACACTTGCTCAACTATGTTCAAAGCTTTATCTGTAATAGCCAGAACCTACATGTCCCTCAACTGAGGAATGGATAAAGAAATGGATAAAGAATTTACACAATGGAGTATTGCTCAGCTATTAAAAACAAGGTCACCAGGAAATTTGCAGGCAAATGGATGGATCTAGAAAAAGATCATCCTGAGTGAGTTAACCAAGACTGAGAAAGACAAACATGGTATGCACTCACACATAAGAGGATATTAGCTTAAGATAAAAATAACTATATTACAATCCACAGACCCAGAGAGACTAGGTAACAAGGAGGGTTCATGGGGAGGGACACCCAGATGTCCCTAGGAAGGGGCAATAGAAGAGATTTTATGAGTAAACTGGATTGGGTAGGGATGGGAACATGAATGATTAGGTTGGGGAGACTGGAGGTGGGGAGTACTGAAAGAGACTACTGGAAAGGGGTACATTTTGGGGTCAGGTAAAAACCTGGTGAAAGAGAATCTCCAGGAATCTACAAGAATGACCCCAGCAATAGACTCCTAGGAATAGTATACAGTAGCCTGAATTAGCCATCTCCTGTAACCAGTTAAAACTTCAAGTGGAGAGAGTGGGAACCAACCCAGCCACATAACCTTCAACCTACAGTCTGTCCTAATGTGCTGACATTGGTGCTTAGCCAAATTGTCGTCAGATAATCTTCATCGAGCAACTGATGGGATCAGATGCAGATATTAGGTACATCCAAACATTAGGCAGAGCTTGGGGAATCCTGCAGAAGAGGGTAGAAAGAACTGTAGAAGCCAAAGGGGTCCAGGACATCACAAGAAAACTCACAGAATCAAATAACCTGGGCTCATAGGAGCTTACAGAGATTGAATGGACAACCGGGGAGCCTGCATGTGACTGACCTAGGCCCTCCGCATATCTGTAACAGTTGTGTAACTTGGTCCTTCTGTAGGACTCCTGATAGTGGGAAGAGGGGCTGTCTCTGGCTCTTTTACTGGATTTTGGAACCCTACTCCTCATATTGGGTCACCTTGCCCAGCCTTAATCTATGCAGCGGTACAGCTTGATATGCCATGTTTTGTTGATACTCATGAGAGACCTGCCCTTTACTAAACAAAAACAGAAGAGGAGTGGATTGGGGGTGGGAACAGAGTTGGGTAGGGATGGAGTGATGGGAAGAAGAGGAGGTAGGAGAAAATGCAGCTGGGGTGTAAAATACATAAATAAATTAAGAAAAAATAAACAAAAAACTATGAAGTAACCCTGAATTATTTGCTTTCATAGCTAATGAAGCAGAGTTCTTAACCTTGAAACAAATTGAATCCTCTAGGGATGAGGAATAATATAATAATGTGGGTGGTAAAGATGAAATACAGCTGAAGTGACTGGGCTGCTCAGAATCTTTCAGAAAACAAGTCCGCTAACTGAATTTTCACATTTTCAAGTGTTAACTTTGGTAGTACAGTTATTAATACTACAGTGGGAAAAGCAGCCAACTGCATTGCAACAATCCATATCTGTTTGAAGCAATGATTAGATATTTTATTTCAGTTTCCTTACAGGATATGTTACATACCAAGAAGCCTCAATGTACCCAATTGGAGAATCTGATAGGTTTCAAATATCTTTTTGCTAGAAATCTCACCACACAATATATGGAGACACTAATACACTATATAAGTTATTTTACATAAAAATCCACTTTGAGATGGATTTTTATTAATTTTAAATTTCATATAGGAAGCTAGTTGCATTTAAACCGCACTATAGTTGGGCTGGAGAGATGAATCAGTTGTTAAAGTGCTTGCATGAGTATTTCAGATTTCATCCCAGCTCCCATTTAAAAGTTTTGTGGAATGGCATATGTCTGTAACCCCCATGTTGGAGTGCAGACACAGGCAGATACCTAGGATCCCTTGAGCCCTGGGTCAGCCAGTATAACATAATATGTGAGTTCTAGGTTCAGTGATAGGTCCTCTCTTAAAAACTCCAATGAACAATTGAGAAAGATATTCAACATTGATTTATGGCCCCCCACACATATATGCACACACATACATATATTCATACAATCACACACTCATGTGAGCACTTTCATGCACAAAATCAGCTTTAATTTCATATAAACCATAATCTATATTTATAAACTCTTGTGAAGTGAGTAACTGTACTATAGAAACTGAACTAAAGTATAGTATTATTTTAGATGGGCAATAAAATGTTGCATTTCCAATGCATGGGGTTGATAGTGTGTACATTTAAAGTTTATTTTAATTGCAAAGTAATTTGTAGGTATGCATGTTTAGAAATACTCTTTTTTTTTTAAACTTTCTTTTTATTTATTCTTTGTGTCTTTCACATCATGCATCTCAATACCATTCATTTCTCATTCCTGCATATCTGCCCTCTGCCCTTGCAACCCCTGAACTCTTGATAAAATTCAAGAGATTTAGCTCAGTGGTAGAGTGCTCGCCTAGCAAGCGCAAGACCCTGGGTTCGATCCCCAGCTCGAGAGAGAGAGAGAGAGAGAGAGAGAGAGAGAGAGAGAGAGAGAGAGAGAGAGAGAGAGAGAGAGAGAGAGAGAGAATAAGAAAAGAAAAATAGAGGAAAAGAGCAGCCAGCCAGCGGGGGGCTGCTGTGACCAGCCTTGGCCCCACTACATCGCAGGCCGGACTGGCGGGGAAGCCGGGGAGGGAGGCGGGCACTGTGCTGTGGCATGCCTGATCCGGCTCCTGAACAAACCAGAGAGCTCCACCTAGTTCACAGGTTAAAATCCCACAGCAGAACTCAGCAGAGTCAGCAATGGCTAAGCCCCAGGTTGTTGTGGCTCCTGTACTCATGTCTAAGCTGTCTGTGAACGCCCCTGAATTTTATCCATCAGGTTATTCTAATTATACAGAGTCCTAGGAGGATGGTTGTGAGGATTATCCCACTCTATCAGAATATGTTCAGGATTTTTTCTGAATCATCTTACAGAGCAGCCTGGCAGTTTTGAAACAAGAAATTGAACAGTTTGCAGAAACCCTGAATGGATGGGTCACAACAGACGATGCTTTGCAAGAACTTGTGGAAATCATCTACCAACAGGCAACATCTATCCCAAATTTCTCTTACATGGGAGCTTGCCTGTGTAATTACCTGTCCCATCATCTGACAATTAGCCCACAGAGCAGCAACTTCTACCAGTTGCTACTTCAAAGGTGCCGGACGGAGTATGAAGTCAAAGACTAAGCTGCCAAAGCAGACGAGGTGACTCGGAAACAGTGCCATGCGTTCCTGCTGTTTCTGGAAGAGCTTTATTCTTAACTTAGAGATCAAAGGAACAAATGGGCAGGTTACAAGAACCTATATTATTCAGGTTGGTCTTCAGGAACTGCTGAATGCTCTGTTCTCTAATCCTATGGAGGACAACCTGATCTGTGCAGTAAAATTGCTAAAGTTGACTGGGTCAGTTTTAGAAGATACATGGAAGGAAAAGGGAAAAACTGGTGTGGAAGAAATAATTCAGAGAATTGAAAATGTTGTCCTAGATGCAAACTGCAGCAGGGATGTAAAACAGATGCTCTTGAAGCATGTAGTACTTCGATCAAGTAACTGGGGCAAGGTCCATGCAACTTCAACATACTGAGAAGCTACTCCTGAAAATGACCCTAACTACTTTATGAATGAACCAACGTTCTATACATCTGATGGTGTACCCTTCACTGCAGCTGACCCAGATTACCAAGAGAAGTATCAGGAGTTACTTGAAAGAGAGGACATTTTTCCAGATTATGAAGAAAATGGAACATATTTATCAGGGGCTGGTGACCCATACTTGGATGATATTGATGATGAAATGGAGCCAGAGATTGAAGAAGCTTATGAAAAGTTTTGTTTGGAATCAGAGTGTAAGCAAAAACAGTAAAGTTAAATTTGAGGCTGTCAGGTTTTTGTTTTTTTAAAGTTTAGGTATGGTGATTTAGCAGAACACAGGAAAGCAAGAAACTGTCAGACTTATACCAAATTAAGGATGTTGAGTTATGTTACTAATGTATGCAACTTTAATTTTGTTTAATACTACCTGTCAAAATAAACTTTATTCCCTGGAACTTAAAATGTGTGTGTGTGTGTGTGTGTGTGTGTGTGTGTGTGTGTGTGTATGTATAATTTATAAAAGAAAGAGTTTAATTTGGCTCTTAGTTTTAGAATGTTTAAGTCTATGTTGGTAGTGCTAAGGAAAAGATAAGAGCTCGCATTTTGAACCACAAACATGAGGCGGAGATATACACTGGAAATGGCAATAGTCTTTTGAAACCTACAAGCCAGTCACCAGTGACACACCTCCTCCAACAAGGCCACACCTCCTAATCTTTCCCAAACAATTCTATGAATTGGTAACAGAGTATTCAAATATGTGAGCCTATGGTATCCCTTCTCACTTATACCACCACAGTGTCTATAGACTAGTATTTTTCTTATTGCTTTATGGTTTACCCTAATGACCTTTTAAACTTAACGACCTTTTTAAATGTCTTGCCTTCAAATATAATAACATTGTCAGACACTGTTCTAAGACATTAACTGAAAGGATGAGACCTGTGCATGTCATGGGAAGAAATCTGGTTTACACAAAATCTATTAGCTCAAATGCTAGCATCACCTAAATATATATTTGTAAGGGCAATGGAGTTGGTTCAGCGGGGGAAAAATTTGCTGCATCATGCCCCAAGATTGGATACCCTGCATTCATGTAAAAAGTGTGACATAGCAACAGATGCTTGCTATCCCAGAAATAGATATGAGTGCCAGAGACTGTCAGATACTTATGGCTCTAGTCTAGCCAACCAATGATGTTTGGAACTTATCTCACAAGCAAGGTGTAAATCAACTGATGAAAACATTGAAGGTGTTTGCACATACATACACACACATCATAAATACATGTACATGAACACATGTGCATACACACATGCTGAAAACACTTCTAAAAACCCACCTAAATTTGTTTTCAGTAAATATATTGTATTGTACCACAGCTTAGTTGATAAAAATAATTTACCTTTGTAATGATCTTTATATTGTCTCCATAATTTTTCAAAATCTCCTCAAGATATGAATGGAATAATAAACTATGCAGACCTTTTCATTGACTTTTTTATACCTAAAATAAGTGTAACACTTTTATTCATGTCTTTTTGTGGTTTAATTGATCTCTATTATTATAGAAAGAAAGAAAAAGTGAATGAAAGAATGAAACAACAAAAGAAAAAAGAGAAATGACTGGGTAGTGGGTAACTGTTCCATGTTTGATCTTGATACACTGCCCTTAGAGAGACAGCAGGTAACTGCCACATCTGCCTATGACCTTCCCCTGGGGCTGACCTGCCCCTGGGGTGTAGCTGAGAGGGAGTCCCTTAAGACTGAGGTGCATACATGTCTGGCCCTTTCTGGATACCTCCTGGTCCTGGGACACCAAGCCATAGTTGTCCACTGGATGGTACCTCATCTCTCCCAGATCCTGTAAACAACCCCTATTGGCTGTAAGTTATCCCAGAAATAAACCTCTCTTGATTACCAGATAAATTACGTGGAATTGCCCTGTTAAATACAGTAATATGGCTAGGTAAAACATTTTTAAACATTCAACGTTCTTGTTATTCAAGCCACCACTGTGTTCAAACACTTACTTTCAGGCATTATCATTTCCCTTGCTTATCTTCAAGGCATGGAGCTAAGGATACATTCAGTGTTTTCATCAGTATATTTTTGTCCAATAGAGTTTAAACTTAGGACATGGGGAAATTTTGCTGGTACTGACCTTGAAGTTTTATCTCTATTGGATAATTTTCTTATTACTAAAAGTCTATGAATGTTGACAGGGGAGAAAAGTAAAGAACAGTCTTACTCATCAGGGAATGCTATGTGATGCACCATTGTGATGCACCTACTGGTTCAATATTGACATGAATGTTAATCGGAATAATTAACACTTCCAATTGTATTTAAGGCCTGTTCCATGAAAGGGAACCCATACCTGGCACTACTGTTGGAGCCAAAAATTTGTGGTTAGACCAGTCATAGGTATTATGTGAGAAGCTTCTGCTATTACTCTACTAAGCAGATTTTCATTAAGTGACTCCTAATGATGTATTATTATACCCATAGATTAGTGCATCTCTCAACCCTCACCAGAGAATCTTCTTTTGCAATAATGGCAATTAACATATAGATCCACAGCTAGTCAAGGTACAGAGAATATGAGATTTCAGAATGCTCCACACTAAATGGGCTATCTATATTATACTCTCTCATGCCAAAGAATCAAATATCATTGCAGAAAGAGGCTAGAAAGATTGTAAGAGACAGTGGATGACTATGGAGAAACTGTTAACAATTCTTTCCTTAGATAACATTAATTTCCTCAAATTGAGCAATGTTTTTGCATTTTTTTATGGATGATTCTGAAATTATAGCATGTATTAGAATAGGAGTAGAAGGTACAACAGCTATAGAAACTTATTTTCAAACCACTATAGTTGGTTAGTCATAGAGCCAGCTAGATACCAACATGATGTCAGTGCTGTAGATTTACATCACAATGTAGAAGAATCAGACTTTAAATTATTCTGCACATCACTCACTATGTGCTACTTTTATAGGTATTCTTCTATAGCAGAAGTTTAATAACTTCTTTCACAGTCAACAAAGTTTAATATTAGTTTCTTAAGTCTACATCTTCTTTTTCCATTTCTACTCCCTTAGTCAAGTTCAGTGTCAGTTGTCCATATAACTTTAAGTCTAATTGTTTATTCTTTCATTTTGTTTTCTTCCTGTCAAAAATTCATTTTTCTAAAGGAGTTCTCACTATACCTAAACATTTCTAAAATCACGTTGAGATGAAGGTTCATGTCTTGTGAGTTAATAAATCACTACAAGCCTCAAAGGCCTTTTCAAACAAAAAAAAGTGTCTGTAAAATGAATAGAGAAATACAAACCAGTTTAGAAAGACTAAATACAAAAGGCCAAATGCTCTATATAAAAGTCAGAGAAATGAAAACTAACTTGCCGTGTGTAATCACAAAATTGAGGCAACCAACTAATTCTCTCTGTTCACTCTCTACTTTGTGCAGGAAGTGGATGTGTTCTCATAGCTTCCTGCTCCCACAGCTATGCCTACCACTTGCTGTTGTGCATTTGTTTTTGCCATAATGGACGCTTTTCCCTCTGAAAGCATAAGCCAAATTAGATTTTTTTTCTTCTGTAAGTTGGTTTTGGTCATGGTTTTTACCATAGCAACAGAAAAATTTACCAATACAAAGAAAAAGTTGGTACCAGGATGTGTGGTTTTTCTGTGAAGAACCCCACCATGTTATTTTGGGGAGGAATGTGAAAGGCTTTAGAATTTTGGAAAAGAACTGCAGTTAAGAACTTTAAGCCGAGCTTAATGGATCATGCTAACAGAAGCTTAGAAGACAGCAGTGCTGAGAACAATGTGGACCATAAAGTACCAGCTCTAGAGGTTTCATAGGGAAACAAGTACTTTAACATCAACTGGGCTAGATGCCAGCCCTGTGATATTTTGGCAATGAATGTGCCTGTGTTCTGCTTAAGTCCTGAGAAGCTGCCTGAGGTTAAATTCAAAAGCAATGGACTAATTTCTTTTGTAGAGGAAATTTTGACAGTGTGTACTGTTGAGTGTGGGGTTTAGTCACTATTGATAAGGTTCACTCAGGTCCATAAAAGCAAGTGGGAGAGAAAGAAGTACAAAATGTACAGAAGGGAAGAGCAAAGAAGCCAATAGGTATCTTACTGTTAAATCCACGGCAGGTGTTGGAAGAGAAGTTGTAATTGTTAGGGAGAGCAGTGTCATTAAGGAGAGGCTTGCTTTGAACTGAAATAAAGCAGAGGATATCCCTAGAGCAAGACAACCTAGCTAAGCTGCCAACTTGTAAAAGAGAGTCTAAGGCATTTTTCTGCTGCTATAAAATAACTGAATCATAATTTTAAAAAATAATGCTAATTCAAGAAAGTCAGTATTTATCTAAAGCTGGAAGTGGAACCTGGCAGTGTTGTGCATGTGCTACTGCATAAAGGATACATAAAGGCATCCAAGAGTGAAGGTGTTGTAGATTAGCCATCCAGTTTCAGAAAGTATCTGTGTCAAGAGTTTACATAACAGGTGTGTCCATGAGAGGAGGCAGTAAGAGACCTTATGTAAAGCTGCAAAGGTAAAGGCAGGGATGCAGTGGTGAGCCTTTAGCATGTTGGAAATGCTAAAGCTGTGAGACATCTGCCAAGGAGAGCTGTATACTGGGAGTGTAACCAACTCAGCAGAGAGAGGTATATGTTATGATAGATAAATGGTCTTCAAATACTTAGAAGACCTACAGACATTTAGTATGTTTAATAACCTAAGGTTTTCATGACAGTGAGACATGTCTACTTCTAGCAACACCAATCTACTTCAGGGAAGATAATGGGCATCAAAGAAACTCCATATGGGATTTGCTTTCTTTATGGTAAAAGCTAGCCATGTGGGCAAAGAAACTGCCTTTGCCTCAATTGATGACAATATACTATCCAACTGGACCAGCAGGATGCAAAAGAAAGTCACTGCCAAATTTTGCCAAGACAAGGAAGTATGGTCCTTCAAAATTCCGTGCTTCTTAAAAATGTCTGTCAGATATATTGGCCTGAAGGCCAAAGTTGGATGCCCCAATGTTGCAGAATAACTTTGGGTGAATGTCCAGGCAGCCAAATATCCCTGTTGCTAGGTAACATTCTACACTTCTGGAGTCTTTGGTGGCGTTAAAGACTAAATAATTAGACTTAAAGTTTTCCTTGTTGATGATAAAAGGTAAATTAGATATAAAACTTTAGACTCATAAATATAAGATAAATAATATAATATTTTCTCTAATTTTTCCAAATACAAATGCAGTGGATATTGTAACTGTTATTCTTACATGATAATTGTTTTTGTTGTATATGATTTTATTAAGTTAATGTTAAAAACTTCCTTTTTAATTAGACAAAAAGGAAATGCTGTGGAATAATCTTTGTGCACTGTGAACATATTACTCTCATTGGTTAATAAAGAGTTGACTGGCCTATAGCTAGGCATGAAGAGATTGGACAGGAGAGCCAGACTAGGAGGACCCTGGGAAGAAGGTCGAGTCTCAGGAGCTGCCAGACAGATGCAGAAGAAGCAGCATGGAAAATACATAGATGAGGTAATTGAGCCTCAGGGCAGCACAGAGATTAGAAGAAGTGGGTTATTTTAAGTTATAAGAGCTAGCTAAAAAGCCTAAGCTATTGGTAGAGCCTTCATAATTAATAAGAAATCTCTGTATGGTTATTTGGGAATAGCTGGTGAAAGGGAGCTGAACAGTAGTCCCAACAAAAAAAAAACTACAGGAGCCTTCTTCTGGAGAAGGATAGGCCTTTTGGGGAGCTCTGTTATTAGGAATTAACAGAGATAGGCCTCTTGAGAAGCCTTCTTCTGAATGAGGACTAACTGATAAGCATGGGTGAGACAGGTTTAGTGTCAAAGATCTAGAGAAGTGTTAGATAGTGCAAAAGTATCTCAGTGAATAGTGCCAAAGTGCTGGTTCACAAGGGAGGGTTGTTCATTTTTTGTATTTGACTCATTTCCTTATAGTTTAAAATAGTAAACAATATTTTATTTTTAGTTTCATTCATGTATATGTATATATCTCTGTCTATACAGGTACCTGGGGCCAAGAAAAAAAATTAAAAAAATCAAATGAACAACAACAACAACAAAAACATTTTCTGTGTTCTGGGAATCAAACCCTGTTCCTCTGCAAGGGCAATCCTACAATAAAATTAATAAACTGGAAAGCCAAAAGTCTCAAATCTCCCAACAGCTCAGTAGTTCGTGGGAGGATTATGAAGGGAAAATCAAAAGAAAATACAAACTTTTTTTGGTTTTTTGAGACAGGGTTTCTCTGTGTTGTTTTGGTACCTATTCTGGAAATCACTTGGTAGACTAAGCTGGCCTGGAACTCACATCGATCACCTGGCTCTGCCTCCCCAGTACTGGCTGGAGTGGCAAGCTCCACCGCTGCAGTCTGGCCAGAAAAACATTTTAGATAGTTATTACTGGGCCAAGGTGCCACGCACACAAAGAGCACCCATGTGCACCAGTGCCCATGCGCAACACCAAATGCCCATGCGCACACCATTCAGCCAATCAGCAAGGAGTCTGGTTGAGATGGGCTTTCCTCTGACTCTGGCAGTCATTTTGCTGAAGAAGCCTTGAGAGGGTCTTTGCCTGTTGGGAGACCAGTCTCAGCCAGTTCAGCCAGTTCAGCCAGTTCAGGTGTGAGGAGGGGATAAGTGTAAGGGGGAAAGAGTGTAAGAAGGAAGGAGTATAAGGAGGGGAGGAGTGCATCCCCTCTAGACAGGCCAGGGGCCCCAGGTGCAGTTTTACTTGAGAGGAAAGTCGGCCACTGGCGTCTCCAGGCCTCAACAGTAAAATGGAGGTGACAGCAAACCTTCGAGACCTTGACAGTAAAATGGAGATGACAGCAAACTTCATTGAGGCCTCTGACAGTAAAATGGAGGTGACAGCAAACTCTGTCGAGGCACTGACCTTGCATAGTACTGGGCCTTGAGCAGTCTGAAGCCTGGGTGGATGGAAGGAAAGCTTAGTGGACCCAGGGCATTTCCTTATTTAAGTTGGGAAAGTTTTTTTCTATGATCTTGTTAAGTATATTTTCTTTGCCTTTGAGTTGATATTCTTCTCCGTCCTCTATCCCTATTATTTGTAGGTTTGGTCTTTTCACGGTGTCCCAAATTTCTTGGACATTTTGGGTCATGACTTTGTTGGTTTTAGTGTTTTCTTTGACTGATGAATCTATTTCTTCTAAGCTATCTTCAACACCAGAGATCCTCTCTTCCATCTCTTGCATTCTGTTGGTTATACTTGCATCTGAAGTTCCTGTTCATTTACTCAGATTTTCTATTTCCAGCCTTCCTTCTGCTAGTGTCTTCTTCATTTTTTTCTATTTCCCTCTTTAGGTCTTGGACTGTTTCCCTTGCTTTTTCATTATTTTCTTTCAAGGACTTATTGTTTTCTTCTGCTTTAATTGTCCTTTCTTCTAGTTTTTTTTATAGCATTCTTCCCATTTTTTGTTTTTCTGTTCCTCTACTTTATTTTTGATTTCTTCTATATAAGGCTCTAGCCTCTTCATGATGTTACTTATAAGGTTGTTTTCTTCTGCTTCTTCCATTCCATGATGTTCAGGTCTAGCTATTGGAGAAGGGCTAGGTTCTGGTGATGCCATATTGCTCTTTATTTTGTTGTATGTACTTCTGCCTTGACGTCTGCCCATCTCGTCTTGGGTTTGTTCTTGGTCTTATCAGTGTGCTTGGTCCATAGAGAGTTGATAGATTTAGGGAGCCTCTCTCTGGTCTAGATGGAAGCTCTGGGCCAGATGGGAGCACTGATCCAGATGAGAGTGCTGGATGGATAGGAGCTGGGGGCTGGAATCTGAGTCTTGGGAAGTCCCTGGGGTCTCCTTATTTTGTCCAGATGGGAGCTCCTCTTGTCCAGATGGTAGTTCTTTGGGTCTCTGGTCCAGATGGGAGTTCCAGGGCAGGATGGAAGCTGGAGGCTGGTCTCTGAATCTCAGGAAGTGGCTGGGGTCTCAGGCAGATGGGTGTGGGGGCAGGGTGTGGAGACTGCAGTGTCTGCCTGCAGTCTTGAAAAAGGGGAGCCTTCCCGCAGGGCCCTCCGATTGGCTGGAAACTGGGGCCAAGTCGGGCAGGTCCTCCCTGGATGGCCTGTGTCCAGTGGTGGGACCCAGGGGCAGTTGCCTCTCTGGCTATAACCCCAGGCACTCAACTCTGGTCCAGATGGTAGTCTGCATTTTCTTTTCAATGGCTGGAGAGACAACTGTGGGTGCTGGGACCAGAATTCTTACATTTTTGGTTGTGAGCCTAGCCTTTATACAGTCCCATAATGTATTCTAATACATTTCAGAATTTTTTAACTATTTTCCATTCTGAATTAATTGATTATAACTGAAGAGATAAGGAAATTGGTATATCTCTCATGATTCTGGCAGGGACTTATTCAAATCAAGAAGTATTAGGTGGAGACTTTTATCAGAAATCTGCTTATGCATCAAACACATAAAATATTAGCACTTTATTCTCTGTTTAACAGCAAATAATACATCTATACATCATTTTAACATTATAATTTGTCCTTGTATCCCCAGTATATGTTAAATAAGGAAGTGCTTAATTGAAATTATTGAATATTTTTGTTTTCAAATGTATTATAGAAGCATTTTCTGACATACTATATTTTAGAATAATTACAGTGACCAAAATTATTGTATATGCCAATTTATAATTGTAAAAGAAAGTCCAGACACAAAAAAATAAGTGAGGGTTAAAAATTTAAACGACTCAGATTCGGAAGAGATGGCTCAACAGTTAAGAGTACTTGCTGCTCTTTCAGAAGACTGGAATCTGCTTCCCAGCACCCACATCAAGAGACTCACAACTCCAGGTGCAGGGGATGTGACACTCTCTCCTGGCCTCCATGAACACCCACATGCACATGTATACATACACAGATACAGCCATATAAATGGATGACAAAATCTTTAAATATTTCATAGGTTTATATGATTATCTAGAACTAGATGTGCATATTAGTGAATCAAGGTCCAAACAGTTGTTTTAAGGCACTTTCAAAGAACTTTATACTAATTTTCATAAACATCAAAGAGCACGTCTTAATTCCAATTAGAGCACTGTTGGTTACCACGAAGGTTTTCATGCCACTGCTGCATTTTTTAGGGTTATTGTGCCATGCTGCCAGTTGTTTTGGTTCCTATTCATTATAATTGAATATGACTATTGGCTGCCTCTCTCCTTTGGAATCTTTCCTGCTACCCTCTGGTATCATGAAATTTAGTCCTCAGAGAGGAGGCTTTCAGGTCAGATCCAGCTTGGGTCCAGTGGGCTCTGTGTCCAAAGTGCACAAAGGAGAGGTTTAGTTTAAAAAAAAACAAAAAACAAAAAACAAAAAACAAAAAACAAAAAACTAGCCGAGCAGTGGTGACACACGCCTTTAATCCCAGTATTCGGGAGGCAGAGCCAGGCGGATCTCTGTGAGTTCGAGGTCAGCCTGGTCTACCAAGTGAGTTCCAGGAAAGGCGCAAAGCTACACAGAGAAACCCTGTCTAGAAAAAACAGAAAAACAAAAACAAACAAACAAAAACTATTTATATATTGAGCAGAGAATTGGTTCCTTTTCATTTTTTGCTGCTATTAACTCTAGTTAAATACCTGTTCTCTCTCTGTCCTTCGGGCCATCTCCCATAAGTCTGCCATGTAAACTATCTAAAATATCTCTTTTTGCAAATCTAATCTATAACTTGCAATTCTCTAAGATCCTCTCCATTTACTACATCTGCTCATTAAACTTATCCCTCTACATAATTGCTTTATCTAAACCCACAGACTGTGTACTTCCATTCTTTGTTCATACTCTTTCCCTATAATATTTTTAATTGCTTTAATTTTGAAACCTTATTCTTTTGCCAACCCTAGTTGGAATTACCCTATTTTCTATACTATAGCTAAGATAGATTCATTTCCATTCCAGTTATGGAGTCTTTGAATTATTTTGTTTACATGTTTTTTCCTTTAAAAGGGGTGAGCTATCTTGTGCTATTATTTTTTAAAGTATCTCCACAGCTTTTACACTTTTACATAGTAGTTCATATTAAATAGCATGTAACAATAGCATGTCAGTTAAATTAACTTATAATTTTCACTGGGTATACTATCACAGACAAATGATAGTTGTGGGGAACCTGAGAGTAAAGGATGGGAAGTTAGGGGCTAGCTTGGGCTACACAGCAAGATCCTGTAATAAAGAAAAATGTGCCAAAATGTAATTTTTGTTTTATATTACTTGCAAACAGTCTCATAATACAGGTCACTTAATTATCTTTATTCACATTGACTGTCTTTTATAACCTGATATTTGAGAACCTTATCAGAAAATCTCAAAATCACCATATTTACTGATTGGATGTTTGGATATTCTAGTGTTTCTAATTCTACACATTTTTTTTTTGTTAAAGATAGGATCTTATGTGGCTCAGGCTGGTGTTCTTCCTCTATACCTGAGTATAACCATGAAATCCTAATCCTTCTGCTTTTACCTCTCGACTACTATGATTACAAGCATGTTCTACAGCTTGATTTATGTTGTGCTATGGATCAAACCCAGGGTTCATTCATGCTAGTCAAGCACTCTACCAACTGAGCTAACTACCCAGCCCCACCCGTCTTTTCAGACAGTTTACTGCTTTGTTGTCCTTGTTAATGTTCAGTTCTTTATGCTCTCAACTGAGTGAGCTTCAGGGTGACTGGGAGCTGCACTTGCTTTGCTCTATCTAACCCTAACATCTCATTAAACTATTAATTCACATACTACTACTTTTGTACATGCTACAATTGCTTTTGATTCCTTGTTCACACACATTCTTTATGATATGAATTTGGGTGTTTATATATTACAATGTTTTTTAAAGTTATTTATTTGAATTTTATGTACTTTGGTGTTTTGCCTGCATCTATGTCTGTGTGAGGGTGTCAGATCCCCTGAAACTGGAGTTACAGACATATTTGAGCTGCCATGTGGGTGCTGGGAATTGAACCAGGGTCCTCTGAAAGAGCAGCCAGTGCTCTTAACTGCTGAGCCATCTCTCCAGCCCCATATTACAATGTTTTATGAAGATGGAAAAGATAATGGATACTGTTTGAATATGAAAGGATTCTTAATTTTAAAAAGTAATTTCAAACTTTAGAGCCTGTGATTAAAAACTTATTTTGTGTTTTAGGCTTTGAAAGACTTGGAGAACAGTGATCTACTTACTAGTGTACGCAGTGAAATTAAAAATCAAATGTCTTTGTTGCAAAAAAAAATTGCAGATAGTTAAATACTGAGTTGTAATAGCATGGAATAGTAGAAGTCCCAACACACTTTATTTTCCTGAAATATGACACTTAACAAATGTTATTCTGATGAGTCTTGAGAAAAACTTGAACTTGGGTAATGTAATCTGTGTTAACTTAGAAACATGTCTTTCAAATTTGAATATATTGTATACCATCTTTATTAGCTTTTTTAAAAGTGTGGCACCTCTGTTCCTGTTGGCTTCCAAATAAAATCTAAACAGTTATGTGACCTGTAGCCATTCCTGTGAATCAAAGCTTTGGCTCTTTACCTTTGTTTTGAATTGTTCTTACAATGTTAATTAACCTTCATGAACAAAGAATAAAAATAAAAGGCACTTACCATAAGAAGACTTAGAACATGTTTGTATAGAGAATGTAAACATATTTTTAAGAAAAATAAATAAAAACAGAACAACTGAGGATGATTTAATGTGTTTAATTTTCCTATTTTTCTTGGGCTCTCAATTGTCCTTGATTAGTTCTAGCTTTGGGCCCAGCTAACTCAGTAGGATGTTTCCTAATACCAGTGTGTTTTCTGTGGGGTTAAAGGGCAAATGAGGAGAGAGGGAGGAAGGGAAGGAACAAAGAAGCAAGGGGGAAGTGAGAAAAGTGTGATTTAATATCTTTCAGGAGAGAATGAATGAAGTAATCCCTGACTCTTTCAAGTAATGTCCTGTTAGCACCTTTGAGTAAAAAGAAGGTGAAGCTTTTACCAGAGGCCATGAGTACACAGAAGCACAGACTGATAGTGCTTAACAAATCTCCATGGCAACTTGGATACAAAATCCTATTAAATTTCTGGGGTCTAACCTTGATTCCCCAGGAGTATGTACTTCTATTTTTCCATTTATGAAGGAAAAATGTGTCAAGGCTCAATAAATCCACTTCATGAAAGCACACAAACATCAATTTGTGATTAATTACAGCTCACAGAGCTATTCACCTTGTGAATAGCTCACTCTATTCTAATAATTAGGTTCTGATTTTTCCCTTCACAGAGCCCTAAAACTATGCTGGTAATAGACGAGAAAGAAATAATTCAATTACTGTTTTAACTACATTTAACCATTTCTTTTTTCTGGAAAATGACATTTGCTTTTAAAAAAAAGTTTAGGTATTCAATGAGAGAAAACAAGTGTCCAAAAGCTTACAGAAGTGTGGATTATATTCTGTGAGATATTATAACTGTTACTGTTTATTTTAATATTGTTAAATATGTTTCTAAAATTTTTATTAAAGATAAAAAAGTAACATACACATATTGACTAGTTTTAAGTATAGTAATAAAATTAAGACCTAAATACAAAAAATATTTTTCCAATAAGAAATATTTCTGTTTACAGACAATACTTTAACATTTTTTTCTCTTACTTAAATCTAAAAAGTTCTATTTATATCATTAATCTTCACATTTTATATCATAAAGGAAACATTCTAAAAATATATATTTAACAGAAAATGCATAATTATCAGAAATTATATATTGTAAAAATACATTAGATATTGATTACAATTAGAGTAACTTTGTTATATAAGACTGATTGATACTCTATGAATTATCTGTTCTTCAAAATTTTAAACATCATTTAATGTTAAACTACTGTCAAATTTACAAGGTTAATCAGCACATTCACATAAAACAAAATTCACTTCTTATTTGTTTTTAAGGCCAGAAATACAACATGTAATGATGAAACCAGAGTATTGTGTACTTCATTATTTTGGGTCAGGATTAGTAATCTTATATATTAAAATCTTCTGATGAGCCTAATTACCACTAAGTATGAGTAGAGAATAACTTCAAGAGAATAGCATGTACAAAATAATTTGATTTGTGACATGTTTGTATGATAATAAAAGCTATCATTTTGATCTTTTCAGTATGTATCATGCAAACACATAAAAGAAAAATCTTGTTCTCCTTTACTGTTTATTTTTGTCATTGCGGTTATCCTAAAATGGCATAGATGTAAAATGATTATTGTTTTTAAACATCAGTGCATTCATGAAACAAAGTCTGGCTACTTAGATACATTTTCATTCTAAGGTATTCTTTTTCTTTGTGTGTGTACTAGAATATTGAAGCATGTTTGTATAGTATTATCAACTGTGCTTTATCTAGAATTTTGGAAAAATATTCAAATGTCAAGTTAATCATTTCATTTTGGAATGTATTTTTATCAATAATTTTGTTGTACTCAACCAAGTTTTAAGGATGAAATAAAAGTGTGACAATTGGAGAGATAAAACAAAATCTGAAAAGATAATGTGTAAAAGTTCAATAAAAAAGAACTAAGTAAACTTCCATAAATAAAACACACAGTATTAGAAATTAGGTCTCACTAATTGTTAATTGATTCATTTGTGTAGTAAATATGTAATATTTATTATGAATATGACAGGCAATTAGTCTAAGTTCTGTAGATGCAATAGTGAGAATCTCATATAAATTAATTTCAAATACCATAAGAAACTAAACTCAGCAATTAAAATGTACAATGGAGGATTAGAATAAAATTCCATGCAATTTTAATATGACAAAACTCCCTTGTCTTAAATGGTGACTGACCTAATACTCACTGCAAGTAAAGTGAAAATGCTGCCAAGCAAAAATGCTAATATGAAAATTAGAAATTTGAATAGCATTCTTTATTTCCACTGTTCAAAAACTTTTAAAAGAATTAATCAGGATTTTACAGTTCTAAATGTAATATTTTTCTTACTGTAAAAACAAAATAGTGACAATATTTATAGTTGAGGAAATTATTTTTGAGAGATCAAATTGAATGTCAGAAACAAGTCAGAAAATTACTTATTTAGAGAGAAAAATTAGCAACAAAGAGGGAGAAGAAAAAGTTGAACCAGACAAACCCACTCTGTGTCTTACCAGCTGGTATGACTTTTAAGTATTTAACTTTTCTCAGACTTTATTGTCTGCATCTCTATATAAAAATTACAGAATGAGGTTTTAGTACAAACTTTGCTAACAATAGTAACAGGGGGTATAAAATTGGAATTATTTTTTGGATATGGGTCTTTCTAGCACATCTCCATTTTTTTTTTCACCTGGCAACAGCCTATTAAGACCACCAACTAATAAATGGGATGTTATGAAACTGAAAAGCTTATGTATGGCAAAGGACACTTTCATTTGGACAAAGTGGCAGCCTACAGAGTAGGAAAAAATCATCAATTATACAGCTGATAGAGGATTACTGTCTAGAATATATTACTATCTAGAGTACATAAAATCTAAATGAATGAATATAAAAAATAATCCACATAAAATGGGATATAGAGAGTTCTCTGATGATGAAACACTTAAATTATGTTTAACATCCTTATCCTCAGTGAAATTCAAAATAAAACTATTTTGATAATGCTTCCTTATTGACGCTGGGAGTGCAAACTGGTACAGCCACTGTGTAAATCATTGTGAAAGTATCTCAGAAGTTAAACATTGATCTACCTCAATATAGCTATTCTACTCAGGGGGAAATATACAAAGGACTCTATTTCTTACTACAAAAGTACTTCTAACTCCTGTTCTTCCTGATCAATTTATAATAGCCAGAAACTAGAAACAGCTCAGGTGTACATTAACTAATGAATGAATAATGGAAATATGGTACATTTACACAGAATATTATTCTTCTGTTAAAAATTAAGCTATGAAAATTTCAGGTAACTGGATGCATCTAGACACTATCAACCTGAATGAGGTAACCCAGACTCCCTAAACCAAATATTGCCTGTTTTCTCTTATAAGTTGCCATTTATGCTTTCAATATGACTGCTATGATCTGAATAACCACAGATGTTAGGTGCCTAGTAAGGGACTATTTGAAGGAGGGAATCTCCCAAGGAAAGGGTGCTGGGGATGTCTTTCTGTATGCTGTGAAATGTGTTGCTCTGACTGATTGATAAATAAAAAGCTGATTGGCCAGTAGCCAGGCAGGAAGTATAGTGCAAGTGGGAATTCTGAGAAGTAGAAGACTGAGTCAGGAGATGCTGCCAGCCACCACTGCCATGTGAAGCAAGATGTGCAGGCAGAACTGGGAGAAGTTACAAAACCATGTAGCTAAACATAAATAAGATTATGGGTTAATTTAAGTGTAAGATCTAGCTGGCAAGAAGCCTGAGCCATTAGGCCAGTTTTAATTAATATAAGTGTCTGTGTGATTATTTGGATCTGAGTGGCTGTGGGGCCAGGAAGGACTGGAGAAGACTCTAGCTACAAAAGGGCAATAAAATACAATGTTATAGAGAAATAAAGGAGAAACCAGAAGAAGGGGATTAAATCAAGGGCAATGTGAGAACAGGATAAAGAAGGGAATATGGGGAGGGCTAATTAACATTAAAGGTCTTTTTAAAATTCATTTTGAAATCTACTACTGTAGAAGCTTCCTAAATTTTATACATATATGAAAGGAATTTAAATTGAGTCATCATATAATGGGGGAAAATGTCCCAACTAGACATCTTCTGCCACCAATTAAAAAACAACTATTCTCAAAAATGGGCTACATCTTGCCAAGTCATTGGCCACAGGCTTCCCTTGGATTTTTCAAAACAGCACAGAATATTGACAAAGTTATAGGTTCCCCTGATGATTAGGCTTGGTTGCTGAAAATACTACTTACTTATGTCATGAAATATGGAGGAGGTGACCTGTTGCCCAACTAGAACCTTCTAGTTGTTGACTAGTTCATGGTGCTAGAAGTTACTTTGCATGTTCCTGGAGAAGAAAGGAACTCATCAGAATCACCTAGGTACAAATCCTGTGACCTATAAAAGTGATCTTTCTGTAAGATATCTTGGTATAATAGTGCATAAATGATATATGACTAATCAGTTTTTTAAAATTGGAATTAAGTTCCACTCCATGAAGTGGAACACACACATGGCACTCCTAAAATGACTAAGGACCTGAGACTGTATAGGTCATAGTCCTAGGAGGAAAACGTAAAATTATCGTTCTGCTCAACAAACTTAGTAATAAAATGAATCCTAATGACATATTGCCATACCAATAGACCAGTGCATCTCTCAAATTTCATCAGAGAAGATGCTTGCAATAAATAGGAATTAACACAGTGAGCTACAATGGGATAATACAGAGACTAAGAGATTTTGGAACACTCAGTCCTAAGCAGAATGTTTGCATTGAACTCCTTCTCTTAAGGTTCAGGGATGTATGTTCAAGAGGATGCAGAAGGATAGCAAGAGACAGTGTTTTTCAGACACAACAGGACTAGTGCACATATGAACTCAAGCACCATAGCATCAGACATAAGATCTACACAATTCTAATCAGACAACATCTTAGCAATGAAAAGAGTAAGCAGATGCAAAAAATCCCTAACTAACTAACAATCCATTTGCAATTGATACCTGCTAGGAAAGAGAAAATGAGTTTCCTCCAATGGAGTGTCGCCATGCATATCAACCACAATCCAGGGCATGCCCCATACCCAGGAGTCACTGACAAACACAAAATTAACTCCATGTTCTTTATTTGTGGGCTTTTTGTTTTATTTGAGCATTTTTGCCTCATTTGATTTTTGTATTTTCATTTTTTGTTTTGTTTTATTTTAGATATATATATATAGAGAGAGAGAGAGATAACATGAAATTGGGTGGGTAAAGAGGAGGGAAGGATCTTGAGGGAGTTTATGATCAAAATATATTACAGGAAAAAATAATAATAAAAAGAAAAACAACAATATACAGAAATATATATTATATATGAACAAATTATTATTAAAGGACATTGCCCCTTTTATAGGCTTGAGGCCCCCAGATTTAGGGTTAATTTTTACAGCTTGTACAGCAGAGTCTCAATTTATCTGACCTTGTGCAAATTCATTAAATTATCATTACTTGAGTTCTTTCATCTACAAAATGGATCAAATAATTAGAAGTAGTGTTATCAAGATGGCTCAGTGGGTAATCATGCTTGGCACATAGGCCTGATGACCTGAATTCAATTCCTGGAGGACCATGCAGAAGTGAAATATCAGAATATATGCATCATGCACATGCACAAAATAATAATGAATAAAACTATAATAAAATAGTAGTCAGGTATAATATAGCTTTTAAAATTTCCAAGAGACACAACAAGGGGATTGAAGAGATAGTTCAGGGATTGAGAGCAATTCCTGTCCTTGCAGAGGACCCAAGTTCACTTCTCACCACCTATGTAGACATTCATAGCCATCCATATGTATATATATAATATATATATATATATATATATATAGTATATAAAATAAATTAAAATAATTTTTAAAAGAGACTCAAGCACAAGCTCTAAGAATCTTTTCATTGAGTTTTTAAACACTCAGACTCTAAGTTGCACTATACTAACAGTATCACAGACACAATGTCAGAATATTTCTGTTTGCCAATATAAGCATGAGAGCGTGCTCAACTGTAATTACTTTGCTGATGAAATTACCAAGAACACTAACAAACCTTGCTTTTATTCATGTTTCATTGGAAAATGTCAACATTTAGGTCCACTTAAGTCAACGTGTCAGTGTATTTCAATCAACCATGCTCTGTGCTGTGAAATAATGCAGAGGTAAAAAAAGTTGAAAGTGTAACTTTTAAAATCTATTTTAATGAAACAAGATGTTAAAATGTATTAGCTTGGTTTTAGATTCCACAACACACGTCTCCTTAAGAAACTTCCAGTCAGTAAGCTTTGATGAATTATAAAAATTATTATATGTACATTTATGTGAAAAGATTATTAAAGTTTCCTTTTAATTCTCTATTACTTTCGTGAGGTAGAGTTTTTTAATAAACCTTTAATAAAACAAAGTATTTGAACAAATTAAGCTATAATATTTATGATGACCTAACTGTTCTGTGTTAAGCAATAAATAAGAGAAAGTCCATAAAATTGTAGCATCCTCCTCAATAGAATAGAATATTCTGGAAAACACATATTTCATGAATAGGTTATTTGTGCTAATATTTATTACATATTTAAAAATTTATCTTAAAATTTAAGTGCTTTGTATCTCTCAACAAAAACTTTAAATAAAGTACATGTATGTACATACATGTGAATGTATATAGGTAAGTGTATAAAATATAATGTAAAATAATATATAACATATAGTATAATAAAATTATACCTCAAATATACAGAATGATTTGAGAGACACACATTTTAAAATTATTTTTAATTTCATACATGTATACTGTATAATTCTACACTTCCCTCTCCTGCACTTCCTTTCAAATTCATTTTCTTTTATTATCAATCATTTTATTTAATTGTTACATTTAATGTGTATATATAAATGTGTATAATATACATATATATGTATATGTATGTATATATATATATACATATATATAATCTACTGGCCTATATGCTATTGCTTACATGTACATGTGTTTAGGTTTGACTACTTAGATTTGGATAAACTCTCAAGGAGCTTGTTTCTGAAAAAAGGATGAATCTCATTCTCTTTGTAGTCATTGCATTCCTGAAGGAGTGTGGCATTGTGAAATTTCTCCCATTTATATCAACACACTAATTGGTGCTGCTATTATATAGGTTTTGTTTAAGTAGTCATATTGTTGATATTTCAAGGGTGAAGTTTCCCTGTTCTGTCTAGAAGACACTATCTAGCCCTAAGCATCCTGGCTCTTACAATCTTTCTGCCCCCTTTTCTACAGTGTTCTTTGAGCCTTAGGTATAGGGATTACATTGTAGATGTATTCATTAAGGACGGGCACACCATGACCACTTATGCTCTGTACTCAAGTCAATTATGGATCTCTGTAATTGTTACCATCTACTTCTATTGGTGAAATTATTAAGGCCACTCCACATAGTAAAAAGGGAGGTTTATTTTGTGGGGTAGCTTACAAATGAAGGGATAGTTTGAAGGGTCTGGGAAAGGTATAGCACCGTCCCGTGGTGTTCTCTAGACAGCATTGCTTAGACTACCTCCATCGTCCAGGGTCCTGGAACCAAGAGAAGCCTCTCCTCTTGATCCTGGGTCTTCAGCATCATCTCTCAGACCCGCCTTGTGGGTGTGACCATTACTGAAGCCTCAATGGGGGTTGGAACATCCAGGTCAAGGCTGGAATGGCTAACCACTACATCTCCCCCTTTTGTCTAAATAAGAAGGTTCTAACCTAATACAAGACTATATACAAAGAAATGGTTATAATATATATATATATATATAAAGTTGTAACTATATGTCAAATGTATTGCTCTGATTGGTTAAAATAAATAAAGTGCTGATTGGCCAGTAGCCAGGCAGGAAGGATAGGGTAGGCAGGACAAGAAGGAGGAAAATTCTGAGAAGTGAAGGCTGGAGCAGAGAGACTGCCAGCCACCGCCATGACAAGAAAGATGTAAGGTACTGGAAAGCCACGAGCCACGTGGCAACTTATAGACTAACAGAAATGGGTTAATTTAAGATATAAGAACTAGATAGCAAGAAGACTGCATGGCCATAAAGTTTATAAGTAATATAAGCATCTGAGTGATAATTTTATATGTGGGTTATGGGAATGAGGGGGCTTGGTGGCACCTGGAGAGAAGATCTCCTAATACAAATGGCCTCCAACATGTTGGCAAGAGTTTCCACCTAAAACCTGAAAAAAAAAAAGATTCTAAAACAGAGCAAAAAACAGCTTCCTAGTTATCTCTCAAGTTAGCGGCAGCCTCCAGTTTGAGCTACTATGGTGGGTTCCTGGCTTGTGCCTCTGACCTGCAGTGTGGCGAAAATGAGGATTCTACAAGCAGCACTTTACTCTGCTGCATGGTGAATGTAGCCTTTGCTAGTTAAAAAAAAAGTTTCTGGGCTATGCACTGGTTTGATATAACTGCTTCTGATAGTTAATGGTACATGTGGCTCCAGACCCAGAGCTGCTGATAAACAGTACCACTACCACTTTGGGAAGCTAAAGGTGGGTGGAGCTTGAAGCCACACAGGTGTTTCAGTCTTACAAGATGGATATTATACAGAGAATCTAGTTTATGTTGTTTTGGGGATTTTTAACTACAAAAAAAGATTTGACCATAAAAGCTGATGAGTTAAACAAATATGTAAATTTTAAAGGTACCTTGACTTCAAAATTTGGATATAAGGATGTGTTGCTTTGGAAAAGAGTCTCTGCTTTTGTTTCCACAGAGAACCAGAGGCTATGGATTTGTTCCAGGTTAAGATACATCAGGTTTGAACAGCCAAGACCAAATGAAAGGTCTCTGATGACACCATGGCCCAGATGATCCAACATCTAAAATTTTTCAAGTCAACTGGCTCAGAGGTTTACCTTCACGGACTACTCCATAATCCTAAAATTTTCTTTGTGTCCCCATAAGATACAGCTCCCCCTCCAGCAGGAAGTAGTAAAAGAAGCTACACCCAATTTCCCAAAATTATCAAGCTGGCTTTGGAGATGGAATTGGCTCACTCCTTCTCTAAACCCAGGCATATTGCTAAAAGAAAAGGTTAAGAGATTTTTATGTCCCAAATCAGAAGAGCCCGCTGATGTGGGATGGAGAAAAACCAATATTTTTATTTAAATCAGGTTGATTATAAATATGATATCTTTCTAAAGAAGAAAAGAGGATATGATATAGATATAATAGGATGAAAGGGTAGATTAATGAACTTACTTTTAAAGAACAACAATTTGTTTAAAATGTTTTACATTGGTATACATTTTAGTCTATTTATACAAACTTAAAGTTAATTTTGTTGTACTGTATATATATTTCTACTCTCGTTTGAGGTATTATGTTTATGCAACTCATTTAGATTGTAATGGATAATTAAGAAATACAGATCAATTAGTCTTCTATGATAGTCAAACATAGTCATGTTAAGTTTTCTAGGTAGACATAGGTATATTTTAGATATACAGGTAATCTTCAAACACTTCAAAGGTCTACAGAATATGGCATTTAAAATATTTTTAAAATTTAGACTTTGTGGACAGTGAGACATGTTTGCCCCTGGCAGCACCAATTTACTTCAGAGAGGAGGATGGACATTGAAGACACTTCATATGGAGTTTATCTTTACCTTGGCAAAAATAACCATTTGGGCAAGAAACTGTTCTTGCCTGGACTGCTTGATCAACTGGACATGCAGGACCCATAGAAAGGTGACAACTAAACTTTGCTTAACAAAATGGTCCTTCAGGTTCCTGCTTCACAGAAGAAACTGCCAGACATTCTACAGGACACTGAGAGAAGTGACTGAGAGACTCTAGCCCTGTGGGCTGAAGACAAATGTCCCAACTTTACAAAGGAACATTAGGTGACTGTCCAGGCTGCCAGCTGTCTCTGTCTACCCTACAAGACTCCCGAAAGTTGCTTGCATCCTTCTCCCGGTTCTCAGGTAATATTATATACTTCTGAGGTCTTTGATGTGGTTGAAGACTAGATAGTTATAATTTCCTCAGTTATGATAAAAAGATAAGTTATATATAAAACCTTAGACTCCCAAATATAAGATAGATAGGATACCATCTTTAATATTGTAACTGTAATTCTTGCTTGATAATTGTTTTGTTATCTGAAATTTTTATATAAAATTTAAAACCTTGCTTTTTGAAAAAAAGAAAAGGGGAAGTGCTATGGGATGTTCTGTATGTCAAATGTGTTGCTCTGATTGGTTAAAATAAATAAAGTGCTGATTGGCCAGTAGCCAGGCAGGAAGGATAGGGTAGGCAGGACAAGGAGGAGGAGAATTTTGAGAAGTGAAGGCTGGGGCAGAGAGACACTGCCAGCCACCGCAATGACAAGGAAGATGTAAGGTACTGGTAAGCCACGAACCACGTGGCAACTTATAGACTAACAGAAATGGGTTAATTTAAGATATAAGAACTAGATAGCAAGAAGCCAGCATGGCCATACAGTTTATAAGTAATATAAGTGTCTGAGTGATTATTTTATATGTGGGTTATGGGATTGCAGGGGCTTGGTGGCATCTGGAGAGAAGATCTCCTACTACATATTCCAAAACAGCTTTTTAGATGAGGGATGAGAGTGATAATTTTCTGTGTTAATATAAAAATAAGTATTTATAGTATAGTCAGAAACTATATTTGTTTAGGAAAATGGTAGTAGTCGCCAATCTTGTAAGGTCTATGATGTCTCAAGCCATACCTAGTTTATTAGGATTATAGTACTAGGCATGAGTTCCCTTCTATTGAGTGGGCCTTAAATCCAATTAGACAGATGTAGTTTACCAACAACATATGATTGCCACAATTTTACCTGTAGTAGTTTGAATGAAAATAGTCCCCTTAGAATTGTATATTTAAATGTTTGGTCTCTGGCTGATGGAACTGGTTTTGGGAAGATTGAGGGTTGTGGCCTTCTTGGAGAAGATGTGTAAGTCAGTTTCAGCTTTGAGGTTTCAAAAACCACTGCCAGGCTCATTCTTCCTCTTTTTTGTCTCCAACTTGTAGATCAAGAAGTTAAGCTCTTAGCTACTACTCTGGTTCTATGACTACCTTTCCACTGTCATGTTCCTTGCCATGGCAGTAATATTTTTCTAAGTTACCTTGGGTATGGTTCTCTTCACATCAATAGAAAAGTAACTAAGACAGTAGTTTTAGGAATATGTTATCATACTGATTTTGCTGTAATCTGTAAGGTTAACAGATAGATAGGACTACTTATTGTGTTTATCCTTTAGTTGATTGCATAGCACTTCCAGGTACTATGAAATCCAGTCCTCAGGAAGAACGTTACCAAGTCTGTTCTGAATCGATCCTTCCAAGTTCCATGTCTGAAGTGTGTATTCATATACTGTTGTTAAAATTTTATATTACTACATATTATATTCTTTTATTTTATGAGCACTCATAAAACTAAAAAGCTGGCTGGGTGGCAGTGGCACATGCCTTTAATTCCAGCACTCTGAAGTCAGAGGCCATCGCATCTGTGTAAGTTCAAGGCCATCCCAGTCTACAGAGCGAATTCCAGGATAGGCTCCAAAGCTAAACAGAAAAAAAAAACCTAAAAGCTTGTACAGCAAAGGAAAACATCAAAGTAAGGATACAAGGGACATACCTCAATATAATACATGCAGTATAAAACAACATACACATAAATAGAAAGAAAAATCAAGGAAATTCCACTAAAATCAGGGACAAAATAAGGTTGTACGCTCTCTCCATACCTATTAAATATTGTGTACTTGAAGTCTTACCTAGATAACTGAGACATCTAGAGGACATCAAGGGCATACAAAGTTACAAAGGAAGAAGTCAAAGTACCTTTATTTGCAGATGAACTGATTGTATACATAAGTCAACCTAAATTCACACCTAGGAAATTCCTACAGCTGTTAAAAAATTTCATCGAATTACCAGGATACAATATAAATACACAAAAACCAATATCTTTCCTGTATATAAATGATAATTGGGCTGAAAAATAAGGCATGGAATTGATACCCTTCACACTGGCCACCAAAAAGATAAAGTATCTTGGGGAAACTGTAATCAAACAAGTGAAAGACTAGTAAAATAAAACTTTAAGACATTGAAAAATGAAATTGAAGAAGATATTAGAAGATGAAACTCCTCTTATGCTGATGGACTGGAAGAATTAACACAGTAAAAATGGCCATTCTATCAAAAGCAATCCATAGATTCATTAAAATTTCCATAAATATCTCAACCCAATTCTTCAGAAACTTTGAAAGGACAAATATTAGCTTCATATATGAGGTAGTTTGAATAGAACTGACCTTCATAAGCTCATAGGGGGTGGCATTATTAGGAGGTATGGCTTTGTTGTAGTGGTATGGCCTTGTTGGTGGAAGTGTATCACTGTGAGGGTGGACTTTGAGGTCTCATATATGCTCAAGCCATGCCCAGTGTCTCAAGTTCACTTCCTGTTACCTTTGGACCAAGATGTAGAATTCTTAGCTCCTTCTCCAGCACCATATCTGCCTTCAAGCCGTCATATCTCATGGTGATGATAGTGGACTAAATCTCTGAACTATAAGCCACCACAATTAAATGTTTTTGTTAATAAGAGTTTACATGGTCATAGTGTCTATTTACAGCAAAAAAAAAAAAAACAAAAACAAATTCTAAGACAATATGGAAACACAAAATTCCCAGATTATATAAAATGATCCTGAATAATGAAAGGAATGTTGGAGGAACAATCAGAAATTGAACTACAGACCTACAGTAGTAAAAGAGTTTGGTATTGGCACAAAAACAAATATTACACAATGGAAGCAAATTGAAGACTCAAAAATAGTCCATAGACCTATGGATACCTGGTATTTGATAAAGAAGCCAGAAATACTCACTGGAAAAAAGACAGTATATTCAGTATGTTGCTGGTCAAACTGGATGGTCACATGTAGAAGAATCCACATGGATCCACACTTATCACCATGCACAAAATTCAATGCCAAATGGATCAAAGACCTCAACATAAAACCTGATACATTGGGCCTTATAGAAAATAAAGTGGGGAAGAGTTTGGAATTCATTGACACAGAAGAAGACTTTCTGGACTGAACACCAATACCACAAGCACTAAGAACATTCATTAGTAAATGTCACTTCAAGAAACTAAAAAGCTCCTGCATAGCAAAGGACACCATTATTTGGAAAAACAGCATCCTACAGAATGAGAAATGATTTTATATATGTAACCAACCACACATCTAATAGCGGGCTAACACCTAAAATATATAAAGAAATAAAATAAACTAGCCATTAAGAAAAGAAACAACCCAATGAAAAATGGGGAACATATCTAAATAGGGAATTCTCAAAAGAGAAAACAAAGATGGCTGAGAAACAATTAAAGAAAGTCATCATAGAAATTGCAAATCAAAATTACTTTTAAATTTCATCTTGCTCACGTCAGAATAGATAAGATCAATAAAGCAAATGACAGCACATATGGGCTAGGATGAGAAATAAGGGGAACATTCATCCACTGTTAATGGGAGTGTAAACATGTACAGCCACTGTGGAAATCAGTTTGCTGCTTGCTCTGGAAGCTAAGGATAGTTATACCTCAAAATCCAGCTATTGCTTTTTTGTGCATAAACTAAAAGGATATTTAACCCTATTACAGAGACACTTGTTCAAATATGTTCATTGATTCTCTGTTCTTAATAGCCAGAAAGTAGAAAAAGTCTAGATGACAATCAACAAATGAATGGATAAAGAAAATGTGGTACATTTACTCAATGAAGTATTACTCAGGTATTAGAAAATTTTAGTCAAGAAATTCCCAGGTAATGTATGGATCTAGAAAAAAATGATCCTGAGTGAAATAATCTTGACTTAAATAAATAGAGTATACATTCACTTATATGTAGATATTACTCTGTGATAAGATTGCTACAATTCATATAATCACATAACTATTTTTTTAATTTATTATATTTGTGTTTTAATTTTACATGTCAGCCATGGTTCCCCTGTCCTCCCCCCTCCCGCTCCCACCCCCACCTTCCCCTCAGCCCCTCCCCTCCATTCCCATCTCCTCCAGGGCCAAGACTCCCCTGGGGATTCAGCTCAACCTGGTAGATTCAGTACAGGCAGGTCCAGTCCCCTCCTTCCAGGTGAGCAAAGTGTCCCTGTGTAAACCCAAGGTTCCAAACAGCCAGCTCATGCACTAAGGACAGGTCCGGGTCCCACTGCCTGGGTGCCTCCCAAACAGTTCAAGCTATTCAATTGTCTTACTTATCCAGAGGGCCTGATCCATTTGGGGCTACCTAGAAAACAGGACCCTAGGAAAGACACAGGGATCACCCAATAACAGAGAAATGGATGAGATCTACATGAACAACTTTAACGACAGTGGGAATAATGAAGGGCAAGATTCGAGGGAAGGAGAGCTTAGGGGAGCAGGAGATCCCAGCTGGATCAAGAATAGAAAGGGAGAACAAGGAATAACAGACCATGATAAATGAAGACCACATGAGAATAGGAAGAAGCAAAGTGCTAGAGAGGTCCCTAGAAATCCACAATGATACATCCAATGTAGACTACTGGCAATGGTCAAGAGAAGGCCTGATCTGACCTAGTCTGGTGATCAGATGGCTAAACACCCTAACAGTCATGCTGGAACTCTCATCCAATAACTGATGGAAGTGGATGCAGAGATCCTCAGCCAGGCCCCAGGTGGAGCTCCAGGAGTCCAACTGTCAAGAAAGATGAGGGACTTTAAGAGTGTGAATTGTTGAGACCAAGATTGGAAAAGCTCAGGGACAAATAGCCAAGCTAATAGAAACACATGAATTATGAACCAAAAGCTGTGGAGCCTCCAAATGGATAACCACATAGCTATACAACCACAGAGGTTAGGTATATAGTAAAGACTAGAGGGAGCATGGGTTTCCTTTGGAAAGGGTAATAGTATTAATAATTATAAATGAACTGGAGTGGTACAGGTATTAGAGGATCAAATTGTGAGGGGGATAAAAAAGGAAGTGAGGGAGGAAATAGAGAGGGATAGCTAAAACTAAGGGCTATGTGGTGGGTATTGTGTTCCCCGAAATAAACATATCTGGGGTCAGAGAACAGACAGCCACTAGAACAAAGCCAAAAATGGTGGCTAGAAAATGGGAAGAGTAAGCTATAGCAGAAGTTGGGCAGTGGTGGTACACACCTTTAATCCCAGCACTTGGGAGATAGAGCTAGCTGGATCTCTGAGTTCAAGGCCACTTTAGAAACAGCTAAGCATGGTGACCATGCCTTTAATCCCAGGGAGTGGGGGCAGAAAGAAAAAGGTATATAAGGCGTGAGGACCAGGAACTAAAGAGAAAAAAGCATGTAGTTAGTTAAGCTTTGGAGCAACACAGTCCAGCTGAGAGCCATTAATCCTTAAGTTTTACCTACCATGCAGTCTAGATGGAGGCATTTTTTCAATTTACTTCCTCTTCCCAGGTATTCCTAGCTCATGCAACGTTGAGAAAAACCTAGCCTGAACAACTGGATGTCCAATATAAGTGAACACACATGGTACTTTGATTTTTCTGAGTGGATAATTTCACTTAGCATATGTTTAAAATGTACACATTGTACTATACAGCAGAATTTTCTCCTTTTCATGGATGGTTGGATTATATTCATCGTTTCTCTATTGTGACTAATGCATCTTTGAACACAAGGGTACAAATATGTCTAATCACCACCTTGATAGCAACTTTTGTTATATACAGCCAGAATTATGGGGTCATATAAAATACTGGTATTCATGTTTTCAGGAACTACTATTGTTTGCTATAGCAATTGTACCATTTTGTGTTCCTAACAAACATAATGGTGAAGTGTTTATCTAATTAACCTTTGTTAATAAAAATCAGGAGTCAGCTATCTGGAAAAGAACCTGAACGCTGAGAGAAGCAGAAAGCAAGCCACCAGTCACCTCCTACCTCTTTCGTTCCTCCGCCCAAAAGGATCGAGATCCTCCCTCAGCCCCACCGTGCTACTTCTTGTCTCCTCTCTGTCTACAGTCCTCCAAACCTCTATTGTGAATTTTGGTCAGCTAATGGCTAATTCTACCCTCTGACTCAAAGCAAGCTTTATTTTCCAGAACACAAACAAAGTATCACACAGCATAGGGTCTCCAATTTCTCCACCATCTTTAAAGCACTGGACACCCTTCTCTTTAGATAATTGCTCAGCTCTGTTCATTGCCGATCTATTCCGAATAGCTAGGATCCATTTAATTACCTATGGAAGCCTTTCACCCTCCTCCTTTATGTTAAGGAAAATAACAAGAAAAAACTCATTCTCACTGAACAAGCTACTTCTGCACATTGCCATGAGGAAATGTATTCACTCTCCTTTACTAGTAATGTAACCTCTGTTAGATTGTTCACTATTTCCAAAATATTAATCATAACTGTGTAGAGAAACAGCTTTTTCCTCAGAGAAAAGATTACATTTAGGGATTAGAATTGAAAAGACTCCTAATTTTCTTCTTTTTCAAGTTTATTTTGTTGCCCAGAGTTTCTTGAGATTTCATGCAATGTTTTCTTTTTTTTTCTATTTTCACAAGATCTGTTATTGAAATTGTTGCAAAGATTGCTTTTAATCATTATACAATTTGGCATAGCATAGATTTTTTTTGTTTTGGTCTCTTTATGTATCCAAAACTGACTTCAAATCTGAATCCATATTCTACTAGTCTTCACTAAGGAGGCTTTGCATAAAGACCTGCCCCACAACATCCAGCTCTGAGTAGACATCATAACAGTATTAAGTCTTCTAATCTATAACCTAATCATTTCTTTCCATTTATTTGTATCTCATTTGATTACTTTTTAAATAGCTTGAAATTGTCACTGTACAAGATTTTCTGCCTATATTATTTTGTTTATTTCTAAAATATGCCATTCTATTATTCTATGATAGGAATTATTGTGTGAATTTACTTTTCAGTTGTTCATTGTTAGTATTTAGAAAATTCATGGATATTTGTGTGTTGGATTTCTATCACTCAACATTAATTTCTTTTCCTCATGTTGCTTTCTGAGCTGCATTTACACTCAAGTGTATATGTCTGTGATCTTTGGAGTTTTCTACATATAAAATTATACCATCTACAAGTAGAAACATTTTTATCTCTTTCTTTCTGATTTGGTTTTACTTATTTTTGTTTCTAACTGCAGGAGCCAGTGATTGTCAGTAGTATGTTGAAAATACAGTCCTCTATAAATATTAAAGAGCATCATTTAAGTTTAGCTGCCTCTGATGTCCCAGGTTTGTTTTTTATTTAAAATTTTGTCCATACAATGTGATCTAATCATTTTCCCCTCCACAAACTCTTCCCAGATCTTCCCCATACCCATCCAACTTCATATTCTCTCTCTGTGTCTCTCAAAAAAAAGTAAAATAACATAAGGTATTCAGGAGGTGGAATTAGGGGATCGTGTTCAAAGTCTTCTTCACTACAGATTGAGTTATAGGGTAGCCAGGGCAATCTAGTAAGTCCTTATTTCAGATTAAAATTGAAAATAGTCCAGCACTATTGCTTAGTGGTACAATAGTTGCTTTGTATGCACAAGGCCAAAAGGAAAAAAGAAACTTGCTGCAAAGGCTTTGGAGGAGTGCTGTTTACTGGCTTGCTCAACCTGCTTAGCACCCAGGACAGCTAGCCAGTAATTGTATGGCCAACAGTGAGCCTGTGCTTCCCACATCAATTGCCAGTCAAGGAAATGCACCACAGGCTTGCCTACAGATAAATCTGGTGGAACCATTTTCTCAACTGAGTTTCCCTCTTCTAAAACATCTCCAAATATGTCAAGTTGACATGAAGTCCAGGCTATAAAAGACTTTTTTATACGAAGTTCACATTCTTCCTAATTTAGAATGTCTATAAATTGTTAATCTAGGACAGTATGGCTGCAAAAAGGAAATTTACATGACATATTTTCTTTGTTTTATGTACAAATAACCATTATTTTAAAAGCATTTTTTATCAAAGCATTTAGTATCCTAACCTGTATCCTTGAGAGATACTTTGAGGCAATAATGGATTAATGTGTTGTCTGAACCTTTTCATATATTTTTCAGTTTTTTTAAGTAAAAAGTATCTCTTAAAACTCAATGCTTTTAGGTGTTCCTTCTAAATGGGCTTATCCTGTGTAATGTTGTTTAATGGCTTGTTTTTGAAAGCTTCAACTATTTATTGCTAATGTACTTATTTTCTAGGCCTCTATGTTTAAGGTCATAGTATGCCTTGCAAAGTAAAATTAAAAGCAGTAAATTATCATAATCACATATTTCTGTAAGCATGATGGTCCTTTTTATGTGTTTCTTTTAAATGGAGAACTTTAAATATGCTATTTTGTGGGGAGTCATGGCAACTGATGGACACTACCAATATCCACTATTTAATTTTGAAAAATAACTGGTCTTACATTTTTTTTCTAAAGTATAGTAGCATGGCTCTGTGATTGGTCAGGGGGAGTCTCCTCATATTCTCTAAGCAAGCACAAATTTACCAACACCATGAACATAAACAAAATTCATTAAAGTGAAAAACAACACTGGAGAAAATTTGTGAATAATATTGATTGAAAAAAGAGCTTTCTGTTTAAGAGCCTAGCTGGCTATGAATATTATTTTTTAAACAGAAGAATTGTTTCTTAAAGTATATTCTCATCTCCTTAAATAAGAAAATATTTCCATGATAAAAGTATGAATTCTTGTACCATAATGTTCACATCTAGATGTTTTAGGAGCAGACATGTGAATATTACTAAAGTTATTACAGAGATATAAAGTGAGAATATACTTATTATGCATTATAATAAGATATGTAGAAAAGATTTTTAACATTTGAAAAGGGAAATGATCTTCCACTCTGTCTCTCCCCCTTCCCGACTATCCATTTCCCTCATGTCCTCATGCCCCATCCCCTCCCCTTTATTGCACACCCCCCCTTGCCTGCTGTTTACTCATGGAGATCTCATCTATTTCCCCTTCCCAACATTAACTGTCATCATAGAGCCTTCAACCAATAACTGACAGAAGCAGATGCAGAGATCCATAGCCAAGCTCCAGGCTGAGCTCCGGGAGTCCAGTCGAAGAGAAGGAAGAGGGATTATATGAGCAAGAAGGGTCAAGATCATGATGGGGAAACCTACAGAGACAATTCAATCAAGCTTGTGGGAACTCACTAACAGACTAGACCCTCTGCATACGGGAGACAGTTGTGTAGCTGGGTCTGTTTGAGGGGCCCCTGGCAGTGGGATCAAGACTTATACCTGGTACATGAGCTGGCTTTCTGGAACCCATTTCCTTCAGAGGGATGCCTTACTCAGCCTAGATGCAGGGGAGAGGGGCTTAGTACTGCCTCAACTAAATGTGCCAGGCTTTGCTGACTCCCCATGGGAGGCCTTACCCTTTTGGAGGAGAGATGAGTGGGGGATCTGAGGTTGGCATGTAAAAAATGAATAAAAAAATTCTTAAAATAAAAAAAAGATAAACACCAAAAGAACAAAATATGTACAATAATTAATATTTAAATTATTTTAAAAATGTTATTTATAAAAGGTTTTAGATGATATAAAAACAGATCCTCAGAAATTAAGAAAATGGTTTTGTTGTACAACTGTCAATTTTTCATTGGAAATGTTGGCTTATGTTATTGTTATTCTTTCAAGATATTCTAAAGTCTATGGTATGAACAGTTATGTGATTTGACATCTAATTCTTCATATTAATTGCAGAGTAATTTGTATTTCCCTGCATAGAATTGTTTTATATTCATTATTAAAGAATCCTGTTTTAGTTTTGCTTTTCAAGACAGGTTTTCCTTGTAAGACTCTGGCTGTCCTGGAACTAGTGCTGTAGACTAAGCTAGTCTCAAACTCACAGAGATCCTCCTGCCTCTGCCTCCCCAATACTGAGATTAAAGGTGTGTGCAACCACTGCCCGGCTGCAATTTCTTTCTTTCTTTATTTCTTTTTTTTTTGTGTGTGTGTATATATATGTATTTCAGGGGGGATTTTGAAATGGGTTTTCTCTGTGTAGCTTTGGCTGTCCTAAAACTATCTCTGTAGACTCGGCTGGTTTCAAATTCCAGAGATCCATCAGCCTCTGATTTCCAAGTGTTGTGATTAAAGGCATGTGCTACCATCACCCAAAACAAAATTCTTAATAAATCTATCTTTTTCATGTTAAATTTTCAGAAGAAGAAATGGTAACTAATCAAAAGTCAATTGCAGTTATACAACTTCTGTGTAGTAGGAAGTACTTTAGACATCTGTGAGACACTTAATATAAACAAGATAAATTTGTTTTACTGCACATATAGAGAAAGCATACTGTAATTATTGAGAGCATTTACATGCAACAACTATATAGATATTGTCAGAATTTAAAACAGAACCCCTTATGCCCATCCACTGAAATTTTACTGAAGGAATTCTGTTGTCCAAATTATGTATACATGTTAATTTTCAAGATAAAATTCCCATATTGTAAAGAACACTATATTTGCAATCAAAAGAGACATATCATTCCTGCATCAACAACAGTATAAAAAATAACTATTAATTTTAATTTCCTGAACTTAGAAATTTGATTTAACTGAGCTTGTCCACTTCCAAACCTTAATTTAAAATCAAGAATATAGGCTGGGCAGTGGTGGCACATGCCTTTAGTACCAGCACTCAGGAGGCAGAGGCAGGCGGATCTCTGAGTTTGAGGCCAGCCTGGTCTCCAAAGCGAGTTCCAGGAAAGGCGCAAAGCTACACAGAGAAACCTTGTCTCAAAAAACCAAAATTAATTAATTAATTAATTAATATAATAAAAATATGTCAAAAATACATATCAGTAGTGTAAATTGTAATTCGTGGTGAAAGATAGAAATACCTAAAGAATTTGAAATTTTCTATATTATTAGGTTCAATAGATTCATTCCATAATTCAAAACTAACCTTGATTTGCTAGACGTTAGGCACAGAGTGAACTGTCTTCTAATTTTGTATTTTGGCCTTAAAAGGATTTCATTGACTTCCCTCACCCTCCTACCCCACAATATGGGATTTTGCATCCATCTCTCTCTCACACCAATCATTTGACTGTTGATATTATATATGAAAAAATTTAAAGAGGTTCATGATATCTTCAGATATATTTGTTTGCTATATTTTATATTTGGTGATGGTGACTCAATACAAGGGGTTTTATTTTTATATTTTTCATTGATTGAGGATTTCATACAAGCATAAAATATATTTTGCTCAAGTCTAACCCCTATTCCTCACATCCAGTCCTCCCCTATCTCCATCACGACTATCTTACTCCATAATTTTATAGCTTTTCTTCCTATTGTTATTAACTGTATATTATGTTGCCCATATGGACATGTGTGCAGAGCCATCTGCTGTAGCATGGGTAGACTCTCAAGGGCCTTGTTTCTGAAGAAAACTAACTTTTTCTTTTCCAACTGTCACAAACTGCAAAGAGCTGACAGCTGAAAATGAGAATTCATGACATTTCTTCAAGGATTTTGGGATAGTATTTGGCTTGATCTTATGTAGATCTTTTACATGCTATCACAGGTGGTATCAGTTCTTTTACTGTTAATTAATTAATTTCCCAGCCTGATCACAGTTTTCTCTCCCTCTTTCTTCTCTCAGTCCCTCTTGCAACCTCCCGCTTCCCCCTCATCCACTCCTTTCTCTTCAGAAAACTGCAGTTCTCCCACATATAGTATCGGTTCTTATGTGCAACTACCCAGTAATGTTAAGAAACCAGTTTTACTATAGTCATACACTGATTTTGGCTCTTTGATGATGATGTCTGAGGGAAGAGGTCGCCTTCAGGGATGAGCACACTGGTTTTCTCAATCTCTGGGTCATGTATTATCACCATTTACCAAAAGAAGAAACTTTCATAATGAGCAAGAGAGACACTAATACATGAAGTATAAAGACAAGTAGTTAGAGTTTAATACTCCATCAATTTAGCAGAATAAAAGTGATAGATTTTCCGCTAGGGCCTATGACCTATCCTGCAAGATTCTTGATCCTGTTAACAATGTAGACATGAATAGTTCCATCTTGAATAGTTGACTGTGAAGCCAATTAGAAAGTGCTTTTTATCACTATAGATAGCATTTGTGTCACTATCACATCTTTGGGTATATCTTGACAAGCCCTTCATTATTTTAGATTACAGAGTTTATAGATGGAGAAGACACCTGGTTAGTTTACTTCCTCGATAGCTTGTAAAGCATTTTCTAGCACTCTGAAATCTATCCAATGGTGATGAAGCTTCTAGGCTGGTATCAATTATTTATCTCCAAGTCTTTTGTCTCAAGCATATATTTAAGATGATTCTACAGCAATAGGTTTGAATTTGGCTTTTTCAAAATGCTTTAGTGTTAGTTATCTTCCCCACACACCTTCCCCAACTCTGCCCTCCCATTCTACCTAGTCACCCCTTGCTTCATTTTTCTCCATTCTTCCTTCATACTACCCATGTTCTATCTTGCTTCTATTGAACTCTTTTCTTATCCCTTACTGGTTTTCTGACCTCTATCTACAATTCAATTTAAATTCATATATGATTCAAAGTTCGCTTTAACATATGAAAGAAAAAATGTTGTCTTTCTGGGTCTTGGTTACCTTACTCAATCTGATTGTTTGTAGATCCATACAGTTACCTACGAGTTTGTTTTTTCATAAAACCTGACTAATATTCCATTGTGTAAATGTACCGCCTCTGGACTTTCAATTTATCAGTTAATGAACTTCTGGGCTGTTTCCATTTCCTGGCTATTGTGAATAAAACATCAGTGAATATGGATAGGCAAGCATCCTTTTGGTTTAATATAGAGTTTTTGGATATATAGCCAGGAGGGCCACAGATGGCTCATGTGATGTATCTACTTCTAGCTTTTGAGAATACTCTGTGATGGTTAGTTTTTGACAACCTAGCACAAACAAAAGCCACTTGGGAATAGGTAATCTCAAGGGAGGAATTGCCTTCATCAGCTTGGCCTGTGGGCATGACTATGGAGCATTTCCTTAATTTTTATCTGACATAGGAGGACTCAGGCCACTGTGGACATTGTCATCCCTAGGCAGATGTGTTTGGGCTGCACAGGAAAAGTATCTGAGCAGGCCAGAAAAAGTAATGTGATAATCAAGGTTCCTCCATGGGAACTGTTTCAGTTCCTTCCTCTACATTCCTGCTTTCTGGTTTTGCCTTATCTTCCCTTGATGGACTATACCTGTAAATAAATCCTTTACTCATGAAGTTGTTTTTGCTTAGTGTTTTGTCACAGGGATAGGGAAGCAACATATGACAGAATTTGGTACCAGAGAGTGGGATAATGCTGTAATGTATCCGAATATGTTGTTTTGGTGGAAGACTATAGATGAGTTTTGAAGCTTTCGGCTAGAAAAGAACATTTAATTCTTAGAGCTTAATGAGCTATTATGGGACCTTGAGAGAGGTTTACACAATGAGAAGTTTCAGAGGGACACAAAGAATAGTGGGCAAATAATCTGTGGAAGTGAAACATTCTGTACTTTTCTGTGAAATGGATGCTCATTAAATGCAGCTGAAGACTCAACTTTGATTAATGGAACCGGCATCATTTAGGTGAAATATTCTGGGAAGTACTTCCTCAGGGTCAGTATACAGAAGCTATGGTCCAGAAGGGGACAAATCTTGGAAATACTGTTTTCGACAAATACTCCAAACTTACGGGAGAACTTTGCAATGTGTAAAAGTCTCCTGTGTAGTACTGATTTTGAATGCATGAATGGATAATGGGTCAGTACCTGAGGCTTGGCATGGTGAGAGGGCAGGAGCATCTGTTAGTGAAGGTGAAACCTCGGTTGCAGTGGAGATTCTAGGACTGAGGGAGTCATAAAGAGAAGCAGAGGCTTGGCACCATGATGCAGCCTCAGTTGCAGAGAAGAACAGAGCATATTTGGATGTCAGGAACACGGGATGACCACAAAGGACCACTGCACCTTAATAATTGATTCTGCCTGAGCCCATGAGACTAGCTGTATGTGTTGTGCTGCACAAGTTTTCTGCCTTGAGTTCCAGTTTTGGCTTCCCTCGATAATGGACTATAAGCTAAATAAACCCCTTACTCCCAAAGTTGTTTTTAGTCAGTGTACTAGCTAGTTTTGTGTGTCAAATTGACACAGCTGGAGTCATCAGAGAAAGGAGCCTCAGTTGAGGAAATGCCTCCATAAGATCCACCTGTAAGGCATTTTCTCATTTAGTGATTAAAGGGGGAGGGCCCAGTCCACAGTGGGAGGTGCCATCCCTGGGATACTGTTCCTGGATTCAATAAAAAAGCAGGCTGAGCAAGTCATGGGTAGCAAGTCAGTAAGCAGCTCCCCCTCCATGGCCTCTGCATCATCTCCTGCCTCTATGATCCTTATCTGTTTGAGTTCCTGTCCTGACTTCCTTCAGTTATGAGCAGCCATGCTGATGTGTCAGCCAAATAAACCCTTTCCTCCTCAGCTTTCCTTTGGGTCATAGTGTTTTGTCATAGCAATAGAAACCTTAACTAACACAGTCAGTGTTTCATCACAGCAACACAGAAGAAAACAATTTCAAACCTCCATTCTGATTTCCATACTGGCTGCACCAGTTTGCACTCCCTTAAATGACTGGTGAGTGTTGCCTTTCACCATATTGTGCCACCATATTTTATTTTCCTATTGAATTTAGCTATTCTAACTTTGATAAGATGAAATCTTAAAATAGTCTTACTGGCATCTCTCTGATGGCTAAAGATTTTGAACATCTTTTTAAACACTTCTCATCCATTTGTGTTTCTATTTTCTTTCTTTCCTATATTGAGAACTCTATTTAGTTCCATTTCCCAATTTTTAATGATGTTATTTCCTTTGTGTTTAGTTTTGTAAGTTATTTGTATTATAGATAATAACTATCTGTCAGATTTATGCCTGGTAAAGATTTCTTTCCTATTTTGTATTCTCTCTCCACCCCAGTGATAGTCCCTTACTGTACAGAAGCTTTTAAGTTTCATGATGTTCCATTTGCCAATTTTTGATATTAATGTCTGTGCTACCAAGGTTAAGAAATTTTTTTCCTGTGCCTTTAAGTTGTATTATATTTCTTGTTTCTTCTCTAGTAGTTTCAGGGTATTTGACTTCATGTTGGTATACATTATCCATTTGGAATTGAGTTTCTTACAGGTTGAGAGACATGAACCTAGTCACATTGTTAAGCATGTAACTATCCAGTTTTACAAGCACCATTTGTTGTCGATGCTATCTTTTCTTCAATGTGTATTTTTGCCAGTCTTGTAAAAATCAGGAGTGTTGGAGCATGGACTTGTATCAACTTACTCAACATCAACTTACTCAACTTTATTCCATTGATTGGTATATTTGTTTTAATAATATTACTTGTGTTCTTTTTTTACTATTATATGGATTGGTAGTATAACTTGATAACACACACACACACACACACACACAGAGAGAGAGAGATAGATAGATAGACAGATAGATAGATAGATAGAGTGTGTGTGTGTGTGAATGAATATTGGTAAATATCACCCTTTCACTATATCCATGCCTTCTTGTCTTATATTCCTTTTAATCGCAGTCATTCTAACTGCCACTATTGCTCCTTTAGGAATATTGTAGCATGCTGGTCATTGATTTAGTTCATAAGCATCACGTCTGATTAGGATTATTGGTTTCAACCCTCACTTCAAGGCTTGCATAGCACCTTCTACTACTATAAAAGATAGTCCTCAGGGAGGAGGATTTCAGGTCAGATCCAGTTCAGGGATCTCTGAGTCCTGTGACTGAAGTACATGGTGTCTTCAGCAATAAGGTCTTCTTAAATCCAACATCTGAGAGGCAAGCAAGGGCAACAACAAGAGCCTATACACTTTGGCAATTTCTTGGACAATAACTCAACAGAGAGTTTTCCTTGCCTGCAATTGGGGGCTTTGCTACACTGGCTCAGGCTCTTGTAGGGAACATTGTTAGTCAGAATGTGAAACTGTTTTTACTATAAATGTACATATAAACACAGACTAATATATATTCCTTGGTAATTTTAGGTAGATAGACAATATGATTTATTATGACTTTTTCAAACATCCTCACTGTTATTTTTATGGAATAATTGAGTATAGGTATTAGTTACTATTTGAAGGCCTTGTAGAATACTGCACAAAAAACAAACAAACAAACAAAAAAACCAACCCTGGCCATAAGCTTTAATTTTTAAGTTAGAAAAAAATGCAATAAACCCTATCTTATTTGTTTCTATAGGTGTGTTTCAATTATTTACTTCATTTTAATTTAACTTGGGTAGATCATATGCATATAGAAAATCATGCATTTCTTTCAGATTTTCCAATTTAGTATATGCATATTAAAATATGTCTTTATGACTCTCTGAATTTTCTCACTGTTCATTATGTCTCCACTTTCATCTCTCATCACTTTATTTATTCTTTAGCCTGGTGGTTGCACACACATTTAAGCCTAGCACCCAGCACTTGGGAGGCAGAGGTAGGCAAATCTCTGTGTTTGAGGCCAACCTGTTTGTACTCAACTCACAGACTGAGTTCCAGGACAGTCAGGGCTGCACAGAGAAACCTTTCCTCAAAAAAAAAAAATTATTTATTTCTTTTTTAGGGCAATTTGGCCAAAATTTCTCAATCTTGTTAATTCTTTCAAAGAACAAAATCTTCATTAGATTGATTCTTAGTATTAAATGTTTTTCATTTCTATTAAGTGAATTTCAAATCTGATTTTTTGATCTCCTTCTGCTTATAAACTTTTTTGTTTCTTTCCATTTCCCAAAAGCCATCAAGTGAATTATTGTATTATAATTTGAGATAGCTCAAATTATTTTTTGTGTAGATATGTATTTCTATAAACATTCCTCTTAGAGCTATGTCAATTGTGTCTAACAGAATTAGATATGAAATGTTTTAATTTTAATTCAAGTCTGGGAAATTTTAATTTTATTTCTTAATTTCTTCTTAGACCCATTTATCTTTCAGTAGTATGGTTTAGTTTCCATTAATTTGTGTATTTTCTGTAGTTTCGATTGCTGTTTTTATATGGTTTTATTCCATTAATGTTAGACAGAATTCAGGGTGTTATTGTTATTTTACTATGTTTGTTGAGGCTTTCTTGATGTCTTACCACATGGTTGATTTCCCTGGGCAGCTAAGAAGATTATGTATTCTTCATTGTTTGGGTAGAATGTTCTGTGGATGTTTGATAGGTCCATTTGGTTTATGATGTCATTTAATACTAGTGATTTCTTTTTCTAACTAACATTCCTATTCATGAGAGTGGGATATTGAAGTAAACAACTATCATTGTGTCATGGTTAGTCTGTGGATTTAGGTTTAATTGGTTTTCTTTTATGAAATTTAGTGAACCTGCGACTGGTGTGTATATATTTAGCATTATAATATCCCATCAGTGGAGTTTTTCCTAGTGAGTATGAAATAACCCTCCTGAATACTTCCTACTCTTTTTTATTTGATTTGAAGTTTATTTTGTCCAATATGAGGGTAGCCACATATGATTTATTTTTAGTTCCATTTGCTTGAAAAGCAGTGTCTATCATGGATTGTGATATGTTTTAATTGGAACCTGAAAAAAGGTACATTTTATTTCTTAATCCAATCTGCTAGTTTGGATGTTTTATTGGTGAACTGAGTTTTTTTAATATTAAAAGTTATTTTGATATATACATATGTGTGTATATGTATGCATATGTAATATAGATGCACAGATAGATGATAGATAGATAGATAGATAGATAGATAGTTGGATAGATTTCTGTCCTTTTAATGATTTTATGGTGTTTTTTTAGACCTCTTAAAATAGTTCTGGCAGTATTTTGTCCCTGTTCCTCCTTGGTTGTCTTTATCTGTAGAGAGCTGCGTGCCACACCCTAGAGATGGCACTGGATTCCACCTTCCACCTTCCCAATGGTGAGCGCTCTCAGTAGTAAACAACTCCATATTTGGCTTGGCTTTAGGATCTGGCTTGCTTCCGTATACCTGGACCTGTCTGCAATGCCTACGTGGCAGTTTAGGGTTGGCTACCCAGAGGCTATGGGGGCTGAGGGAGGGCTCCCCCCGGGGTCAGAAGATTGTTCAAGGTTCCTGAATAAACTGCAGAAAGAAGAGCTTGGTGTTTCGTCTTCCTTGCTGGTCGAGGTGGTCGCGACAAGTGGTGGCCCATACAGGGAACATCACTACTTTCAATGAGGGCTCAGAACTTTCTGCAGTCAGGGTGGTGCACCGGTAAATCCCAGGTAAATTGGGAACCCGTGAAAAAGCGGGGCTAAAGGAAATCCCAGGTAAATTGGGAACCCGCGACAAAAGCGGGGAGGTTTTTGCTCTTCTCTGTAGACAAAGAGAGAGCGGGAACCAAGGGCTAGTTGATAGATGAGCTGAAAGTGAAAGATTGTCTAAAAGACTGAAAAGTTTTAGACATGGGCGCTTCTTCACACCCAATATTCCTGGCTCTTAATGAGCTATTGCATTCAAAGAAATTAAAGATAAAAAGGAGTACCCTAGAGAGATTTTTGCAGGAATGTGATACCATTGCACCCTGGTTCGCAGTCTCTGGGAGTCTCTCAGTGTCCTCTTGGGAGAAGTTGGGCAGGGATTTAGACTTTGCCACTGAGCAAGGGACATTGAAAAGTGGAGTCAGACCAGTATGGAAGCTAGTGAGAAGCTGCCTTGAGGACCAGAGGTGTTCTGAAGCAGTGGAGAATGGTCAAACAGCCTTGGAGATGCTTCAGGAGGAGAGATCTGAAAAGGCTAATAGTGAAAAGGGGTCTAAGAAAGGGGGAGAGGAAAAGATAAAAAGGCTGTATCCTGCTTTGCCAGATTTGGAGAACTCGGAAGGTTCCGAATCAGAGGATTTAGAATCCAACATTGAACAGATAGATAAGACAACAATTAGAAAGAAAAGGAAAGAAAGAGAAAAACCTGATAAGGGAATTTCCCAATCTACATGCTGTTCTGTGCCAACTGCCCCTCCGCCATATGGGAATGGCACTTCCAGAAGCTCTTTCAGACCGGGTGTGTGGAGGACAGTTAGAACTGAATTAAACTTAGCATGCCCGGTGTTTCAAGATCCTCAGGGACAGTGGTATCACGAGCCTTTGGATTTTAAGGTGATAAAATCCTTAGCTGAGTCCGTGGGGACGTACGGAATCACAGCCTCTTTCACAATAACCCAAGTGGAGGCCTTAAACAGGCATTGCATGACGCCTACAGACTGGAGTGGACTTGCACAAGCGAGTTTGAGCCCAGGCCAATACTTAGACTGGAAGGCCTTCCTGATTGAGTTTGCTAATGAAGAGGCTGCGGCCAATAAGAGCAAAATGATAACCTTTGGCAGATTGCTCAGCTTGGCTGTCAATGGAAATATGCTGGGTTGTATGTGACTAGTATCCAATATGAAAACTTTACCCGTGCTGTAAATCTGTCTAAACAGTTGTCCAGTTATGTTTTAGACAATTGGATAGGAGAATTCGACAACCTGCTGGACCAGCTAAGAGTGGCTATCATTACAGTGAATTCAACTCAGGTGGATGCTGGACTGGCAGAAGGATTATCTATATGGATCTCTAATGCCATTAATCATCTCAAGGAGTGGGCGGGCTTGGGAGCCTTAGCAGGCCTTTTGGTGCTGGTCTCCCTGGCTTGCCTGTGGTGCATCTGCAGAGTCAGGGCCTCTCAACAGTGTAATGCAGCCATGATCATACAAGACTTTACTGCCATAGAGGCAGGACAGTCCCCTCAGGACTGGCTGGCCACCCTTAAAGATTATTGATGTGCAGGATGCGAGGCTGGTGCACTGTACTCTGGGCACATGCCATGATCAAGTCCCGAGAAGAGCATGTCTGATTGCACGTGGGTTGATACCCCAGTTCCCACCTCTGCAAAAAAGGGTATCGGACAGGTCAAGTGTTCTCTGGGTGGATGACACCTGGACAAACACCAGTACATTGTCCTAAAATTTCTTCTGCAGAGATCGGACCTCTACTCTTGCCTGCTTGTTTATAATAAGAAAGGGGGAGCTGTAGAGAGCTGTGTGCCGCACCCTAGAGATGGCGCTGGCTTCCACCTTCCACCTTCCCAATGGTGAGTGCTCTCGGTAGTAAACAACTCCATATTTGGCTTGGCTTTAGGATCTGGCTTGCTTCCGTATACCTGGACCTGTCCGCGATGCCCATGTGGTGGTTTAGGGTTGGCTACCCAGAGGCTATTAGGGCTGAGGGAGGGCTCCCCCTGGGGTCAGAAGATTTTTCAAGGTTCCTGAATAAACTGCAGAAAGAAGAGCTTGGTGTTTCGTCTTCCATGCTGGTCGAGGCGGTCGCGACATTTATCCTTCTCTATAAACTAAAGAATTCCTTCTAGTATCCTCTGTGAATCTTCTCTAAAGGTCTTAACTTCAATTAATTTATTTGTACCACGGAAATTTTACAATTCTCTTTCAATTTTAATGGACACTTTTACTAGGAATAATAGCCTGGGTTTACAATAGCCATCACTGAGGACTTACAACACACCTTGCCATACCTTTCTGACTATAATCATTTTTATTGAAATATTGGATGTCATTCTTGTGGACTTGTTTTTAACAAGGAACCTGACCATTTTCTCTTGAAGCTTTCAATACACTTTCTTTAAACCTGTTGTTCATGCTGTAACTCTAATATATGTAATAGAAATCCAGCTTTTCTTTAAACCTGGATATTTTGTGTTTGGCAAGACCCTTGAACTTGTGTGGGAATCTCATTTTGAAAGTTTGGCAATTTTATACTGTGATTTAATTTAATATGTTCTCTTTGTCTTCACTGTGATATTCTTCTTCTATGCCCATAATCTTAGGTCTTCTCATGGTGTCCTAACTCTCTCTCTCATGTTGTTTGTATTTTTTTTTTAATTTCTCATTAAACTTTACCAAGGGATATGATTTCTCTACTATGTCTTCTAACCCCAAATCTGTTTTTCATGCAATCCATTTTGTTGATTGAGATTTTCCAGGTTTTTTTCTAGAAAATAAACACTTTGGGGGTATTATGGATTATGTCTGGCCTCTTTTCACTTTGGCATTTTTCATCAATTCTATCAATTTTTAGTGAATTCAATTTTCATGTCTCTCAATTTTTTGCTTGATTAAACTATTTTTGTCTTTGAATTGTTGGATTTCTTCTGAATTATTTATCTGTAACATCATTGGGATCATTCTTGTTGGTGTTCATTACTACAGCATTTGTAAGTTTTGAGATGCTATCTTGACTTTTTTCATATTAGTTTTCTTTCTGCAATGGAACTTAAGTATATTATTCAGTAGGGAATTAAGTTATAAGAGTGTAAAGCTATGTTTTCTCTTGTGATACTGTTTTCTTTTTGTTTTGTTTCTTTATTTTGAAGATTACAGGTTCTGGCTCTGGCTTTTTGGAAGTCTGCTATTAGTAGTCTGCCTGAACTGAAGCTATTATCTCATTGGCCCTATCCTCAGCTGCCTTTATTTGTGGTTCTCTAAGTCTAATTGCTCTGTTATATAAAATCTGATCACCCCAAGGATGGGAAGAGCATGTATTAAGAAACCAGGTTTGCAGTAAAGATGCTTGTTGAAGGTATGTGACTGAATGTTTCCTGAATATATTTGTTACTAGGGATGATCATTCAGTATTGGGTAACTAATCTTGGTGCTTATCCCTAGGGAAGACTTATCCTCTTTCTTTTAGTATCTATTTATAGTGATATTTTATTTGTATTGAAATGTGATTTTTATTTGTATGTTAATAAAGTTGCCTTGAGGTCAGAGCAAGCCAGAGCAGAAGCTGGGCGGTAGTGGTGCACACCTTTAATCCCAGCACTTGGGAGGCAGAGCTAGGTAGATCTCTGTGTGTTCAAGACACAGCCAGCATGGAAGACACATGCCTTTAATCTCAATACCAACCATAGAAGACCTGGAGGTCTGTACAAACAGGCAGTGATGAGGAGGTCATGTGGCTGGATTTACAACCAATGAGAAAACAGAACAGAAAGTCTATAAATAGACAGGACACACAGAAGTAGGTCTCTTGCAGAGAGGAAGGACAGCAGAAGCAGTGAAGGGTAAGGTTTTCTACTCTTGCTCTGACCTTGTGGTTTTTAACTCTGCAATTGGTTTTGTGTTTCTTATTTAACAAGACGGTTACATCTACAGGTATTAGTTACTTGTAACTCTTTATCTTGAGTTAAGGAAATTTGATATTTTTCCCACCTTTCCTCTGGTAAGAAAAAATAGAGAGAAAATTTATGAAATTATTTATTAAATTACTATTAGTTTGTATTAACTGAATCTAAATTCATATACAGTGATACAGTTGAACATATACAGACTCTTTAAAATCTGTTCATGTAAATCCAGTAGATAAGTGACACATTTTAGTAATTATTTTCATATATTCAAGAAAATATGAAAATTATCCTATGTCATTATATTTAATAAAATTCACACTGACTAAAGGATATATTTCATATTTACCTTTCCATAACATTTCCTCAAAGTCAGTTGAAATGATTTCTAATCAAAGTAGATTCACAAATACAGATGTTGGTCTGCACTGGTTGTGCGAGTTCACTAGGCAAAGCTTTATTACTATGCAGTGTCATAGTTTGTCTGCTTCATCCTTAATGATGCCTGGAAAATGTATTTAGAACATAAGCTGCTTTCACCATTTTTCCTGAGGCATTATGCTCTATACCATCAGGAAAAGAAGTGCCAAAGATCGCTATTTTTTATGGTTGACAAAAAGAAGTGCCAGAGAACAGAATTAAACACAAACATATCTGACCTACAGACAAAATAGTGTGAAGAAAATTTTCATCACCGTTTTTGACTACACAATGTGAGAAGCTTACAAACAAAGGTGAAATATTCCCCTACTATTTTAAGAAATCTTGTTGAGCAAGTCACTTTGCTTAGAAAACATATGAGGATTTTAGAAAATGAGAGATTATATGGTACCTATGTGGCTTAAGGCAGAATTCCCATTCTGCATTTCTTTTAGCCCTTAGGGTTTAATTAGAATTTATTTAAAAATGAATTCATTTAATTCTAAGGGTGACAACTAAAGAAAACGAAGAAGATAAATCACTTATGTGGTTCAAAAACAGGAAGTACCATCAATGAATCTAAATATCATTTCCCTTTCTTTATAGCCATGACATTTAACGTACAAATCAATTATGTTATCATCTTTTATTTACATTAAGTAAACCAATAGTCAATCATACCCATTGAAAGGATGAGTGAACATGAAAAATGAGAGGTTTTTTTATTTATTAAAAGAGGACACAACAAATTATAAAGAATTTAAATTTGTTTGGTAACTACTAAGAATACATAGTGGCAGAAAATACAAATAGAGACTAACTTCAGCCACTTATATAACAATTACACACGAATTAAAGATATAATTGTGAATATCATGAAATATGGTCATATAAATATTAAAAAAACATAGGTTATTATATATGACTATTTCAGAAGATGCATTTTTTATTCCCAGTGGTAAGAATTATTTAAACCTAGAGGCCTATACTCTACAATTGAGATAGATCTCTGAACCTGTGTATCTGAGAATATTTTTAAACATGACATTTGCTTTTAAGTTCTGGGAATATTCGTATGTAGCAGTATAAAGAAAAAGAGAAGGATTTGTGCAGCAAGACAAAAATTGCTACAGCCATAAATGAAAATATAAATGATTTCATAAATACTTCCATGTTGCAAAACACAGCACAATTCTCACCAAGATAAATGATAATTGGATATAGAATGATGACAGCACACAGAGGATTTTCACTATAACTAACTGTTACAATACACAATGACAAATATCTACAATATATCATGAATTAAACAAGCTCATGGAAAATAGGGAGAATATATATATAAGCAATTCATAGTAAAGGGGATGAAGACAGTAAATACATAAAAATGTTAAATAGCTCTAATATTAAGCAGGGAAAATAAAATAAAAGTATAAAATCATTTACATACCAGGCTGGTAAAAGCATCAAATTATTGACATAAAAGGATGGACTAATGCAAAACTGAATAGATTTAAATAATAACTCCATTACTGGGTAGCTGACTGACCCTGGGCCAGTCAACAAAACCATATACCTTACTTAATTTCTTTATGTATAAAAAGTAAAAATGCTGTTTCTTATATTGCAAGATTATTTTTATGTTGACTATATCATTATAAACGATTTGGGAATATAGTATGTCCTATGTGTCAGCTACTATTATTACTATCACAATTATTAACAATGTTAATAGGATAATATTTCTCCATCTATTTTGAAAGTAATTGAGATATTTTATTTTAAATTTTAATTCCCTTCGATCTATTAGTGCCACATTCCAGAATATATCTGTAGTAAAATTGACCTCTTAGAATATTACTTGACTATAGGATTTACTTCTGTGTACTTTGTCAGCTTGGGAGTTCCATGAGATCCTGGGCTACATCAAGAGATTCTGTCTCAAAAATGAAACAAATATGAAAATGAAGTTTAAAAAAACAAGAATTCCTGTGATGTTTGTGAAGTGAATTCAAATCAGTTTTCTTAAAAAAATTGAGATAACAACATCATATGTTTATAAATCACAAGTGGTTACTTATGAATACTGTTTTTATCTAGGAAATGTACAGAGTAAAATATATGTAGGTTTTACAATATAAATTCATGGGATAGGTGTATATGGTAAAGATGAACAAGAATCTATGGGTTTTAATTTAGATATGTGGACATTTACATCTCAAATATCAGTTACACAAGAGCAATACATTTTGTGTTATTCACTGCTATGTTTCAATACCACAATATATTTTGTATTGAGTAAAAAATCATGTTTTGACTGTTATAGATGTGTACATAAGTTTTGTAATATAAGTTCTCTTTTCTTGTTTCATAATCCAGATGGAATGAAAATAGATATGCTATCAAACCTATAAGATTTATACTACTGTAGCTGGGCTGTGGTGACACCCCCTTAATCCCAGCACTTGGGAGGCAGAGGCAGGCGGATCTCTGTGAGTTCGAGGCCAGCCTGGTCTACAGAGTGAGATCCAGGAAAGGAGCAAAGCTACACAGAGAAACTCTGTCTTGAAAAAAAAAAGATTTATACTATTGTAACTTCATCTGCCTTTATAAATGGAAAAACTGAAAATTTGAAAATGTGAAAAATGTTGTATTTAAAGCCTCAGTTTCTCCATCTGTTCTCAAAAGTGTAGTTTAGGGGGTCATCAGTGAAACTTCTTGTCTGTTGTAATTTCCTGTTTAGAAATCCTTGAAATGATATGTTGTTTGTATCATGATATCATTTAACAATGTTTTTTTCTTTTCTTTTTTTTTTTTTTTTACTTTCTGTTTTGTTAAAATAGAGTAAAATAAAACTAGCAGGCAGCAATCTGACATATCAATTTAAATAAGTCATGGAAGTAGGAATAGCACAGAATGGTGGTGCTGACTTCATTCATGTAGAAACATAAAAATGTGTATTGTGAAAGTCATTGCAATACAGTTATGGTTAATGCAATTCAAAATATATTTTCACAAGGGGATTTTTTTCATACCATGACATAAAACTCTGTTCGTCAAATATTTCTTCTATTACAGAAAGTCTGTGACCATCCATGTAAGTCAGAACAGTGTATTAAATAATTTGTTTACACAGTTGTTGAATAAAACTAAAAAGAATCACAACCTCTAGGCACTGTGAACCACATACATTTTCAACACGTTCATTGTTCTATACTTGTTACCACATCTGCCTTTCCTGTTTTCAGACAAAAGGGTACCTGAAAGAAGATTGTCTTTACTTCCTGGAAATATAACAATATGTGAATAACATAGGTAACAGACATCATGGCCAAGTATTTCAAAAGTTCCATTTATACCTAAAGCTATGTTCTGTTTCAGAACAATGACTATAACTATCAGGCATGTGGGGGGAAAATGTATTCGTTTTAGATATTTGAAATTAGCCTTGAAGATGGAATCTATTATATAGAACTTCCTGACACACATGCACTCACACACAAATACACACTTATGTACACATCAAAGCATGTATGTCCACAAAGTCATATATGCACACATTTTTTAATAAGGGAGGAAGGAGGAGAGATTGAAAGAATTAACTTTTACTATGAAGTTAAGATTTAGACATCAAAATGAAACAGTTTAGCAGTTTAACTCAATATATCTTTAAAATAAATAAAAAGGAATAGCCACATTTTTCAGAGTTAACTATATTTTTCCAGGACTCACAGTTGAGGCATGCAGATCAATGTGAATAATACTTCTAATGTTATAATGATTTCTCACCATATAAAAATCATCTATATTTGAATGAAGAATTAAATAATCAAATATTCCTTAGTCATTTTTAAGTGAGGTTTACAGAAACTTTATATTTTCTTTTTATGTATTTAAACACCTTGCATTTTGACATGCATGTTATTTAATTTAGAGTTAAATAAATCAGAAACTTACATTTCATATTATATGTGAAATATGATTACAGAGTCTTTATATTCATCAAGATAATCCCAAAGGCTTTGAAACTATTCACATCACTACAGAAACTCAGATTTTTTTTTATGGTTATGAGCAGATTTTCAGACAGAATATGTACTTTTTTCAGTCGTTGTCATTTCCAAGTTTTTCATGTATATATGTTTTTAAAGGATGCTTGTGGAAAGATAAAGCACATAAACATTATTTCACTCCTTTTCTGGAGACAGGAAGATGTCTAGCTACTTTACTGAAAAGAGAAATAGGGGAAACCCACCAGAATTACTGTTATGTGACATCTGAAGAGGTTTACGTTCATGTTAGTTCATGTTTGCATCTCAATTGCTATCTGGGTTTGAATGTTTTCAGGTAATTTCAAGAGAGCAATTAAATCTTCAAAGTTGTTCAATGACAGTTGTCTAAGACTCTTTTATCTCAATCTCAGATAGATTACTTAATGTAACCCCCTTTAAAATTTAAGTGTTGAAACATATTTTGTTTCACATATATGTTTCTAGGGTTATGGAAAACACATGTGTAGTTAGAGTTTTCCTGCCTGGCCCAGTCAGGACAAATCTATTACCTGCCAGTCCCACAGCCGCTCAGACCCAACCAAGAAAACACATAAAAACTTATATTGCTTACAAACTATATGGCCGTGGCAGGCTGCTTGTTATCTACCTTTTCTATCTTAAATTAACCCATTTTTGTTAGTCTATACTTTGCCACATGGCTTGTGGCTTACCAGTGTCTCTACATGTTGCTTTTCATGGTGGCGACTGGCCGTGTCTCTCCCCAGCCTTCTACTTCTCAGAATTCTCTTCTCTCTTGTCCCGCCTATACCTGGCCACTGGCCAATCAGAACTTTATTTACACAGAGCGATATCCACAGCACTTCCCCTTTTCTTTTTTTTTTTAAGGAAGTTTTTAACTTTTACATAGTACAATTACATATAACAAAACAATTATCAAGCAAGAATTACAGTTATAATATTAAAGAAGATATCCTCTCTACCTTATATTTGTGAGTCTAAGATTTTATATCTAACTTATCTTTTATCATAATTGAGGAAATTATAAATATCTAGTCTTTAACCACATCAAAGACCTCAGAAGGATATAATATTACCTGAGAAACAGGAGAAGGATGCAAGCAACTTTCAGGAGTCTTGCAGGGTAGACAGAGACAGCTGGCAGCCTGAACAGTCACCTAATGTTCCTTTGTAATGTTGGGGAATTTGTCTTCAGCCCACAGGGCTAGAGTCTTTCAGTCACTTCTCTCAGTGTCCTGTAGAATGTCTGGCAGTTTCCTCTGTGAAGCAGGAACCTGAAGGACCATTTTGTCAAGCAAAGTTCAGTGGTCACCTTTCTATGGGTCCTGCATGTCCAATTGATTGAGCAGTCTAGGCAAGAACAGTTTCTTGCCCAAATGGCTATTTTTGCCAAGGTGAAGATAAACTCCATATGAAGTGTGTTCAATGCCCATCCTCCTCTCTGAAGTAAATCAGTGCTGCCAGGAACAGACATGTTTCACTGTCCAGAAAGTCTAAATTTTAAAAGTATTTTAAATGCCATATTCTGTAGGTCTTTGAAGTAATTGAAGATTACCTATCTATCTGAAATATGTCTATGTATATCTAGAAGACTTAACTAACATGGCTATGAGTATGATTATCATAGATGACTAATTATTAATCTATTTTTAATTATCCATTTCAATTTAAAATGAGCTATACAAACATAATACCTTAAACACGAGTAAAAATATACACACAGTATAACAAAATTAACTTTAAGTTTGTATCAATAGACTAAAGTCTATACCAATGTAAAACATTTTAAACAAGTTGTTGCTCTTTAGAAGTAAGTTCCTTAATCTACCCTTTTGTACTATTATATCTACATCCTATCCCCTTTTTTTCTTTAGAAAGAGATCGCATTTATAATCAACCTGCTTAAAAGAAAAATATTGGTTTTTTTCTGTCCCACACCAGAGAGCTCTTCTGATTTGGGACACAAAAATCTCTTAACCTTTTCTTTTAGCAATATGTCTGGGTTTAGAGAAGGAGTGAGCCAATTCCATCTCCAAAGCCAGCTTGATAATTTTGGGAATGTGGGCGTAGTTATTCTTACTACTTCCTGCTGGAGGGGGGCGCTGTATCTTATGGAGACACAAAGAAAATTTTAGGATTATGGAGTAGTCCATTAGGGTGAACCTCTGAGCCAGTTGCCTTGAAACAATTCTGGATGTCGGATCATCTGGGCCATTTTGTCATTGGAGACGTTTCAGGTGGTCTTGGCTGATCAAACCTGATGTATCTTAACCTGGAACAAATCCACAGCCTCTGGCTTTCTGTGGAAACAAAAGCAGAGACTCTTTTCCAAAACAACATATCCTTATATCCAAATTTTGAAGTTAAGGTACCTTTAAAATTTACATACTTGTTTAACTCAACAGCTTTTACGATCAAATCTTTTTCTGTAGTTAAAAATCCCAAAGACAACATAAACCATATTCTCTGTGTAATATCCATCTTTCTAAGACTGAAACGCTGCTGTGGCTGCTGGCTCCACCCACCTCTGCATCCCAACATGGCAGCGGTACAGTTTACTGCCAGCTCTGGGTCTGGAGCCATGTGTACCATCAACTATCAGAAGCAGTTCTATCAAAGCAACGCATAGACCAGAAACTTCTTTTTTTTTAACTAGCAAAGGCTAAATCCATCACACAGCAGAATAAAGTGTTGCTTGTAGATTCCTCATTCCCGCCACACTGCAGGTTAGACGCACATGCCAGGAACCCGCCATAGTAGCTCAAACCGGCAGGCTGCCGCTAACTTAAGAGAGACAACTAGGAAGCTGTTTTTAGCTCCATTTTAGAATATTTTTTCTCAGGTTTTAGGTGGAAATTCTTGCCCCACGTTGGGTGCCATTTGTAGTTAGAGTTTTCCTGCCTGGCCCAGTCAGGACAAATCTTTTACCTGCCAGTCCCACAGCCGCTCAGACCAAACCAAGAAAACACACAAAAACTTATATTGCTTACAAACTGTATGGCCATGGCAGGGTGCTTGTTATCTACCTTTTCTATCTTAAATTAACCCATTTTTGTTAGTCTATACTTTGCCACATGGCTTGTGGCTTACCAGTGTCTCTACATGTTGCTTTTCATGGCGGCGGCTGGCGGTGTCTCTCCCCAGCCTTCTACTTCCCAGAATTCTCTTCTCTCTTGTCCCACCTATACCTGGCCACTGGCCAATCAGAACTTTATTTACACAGAGCGATATCCACAGCACACATGGTATTGTGACTTGAGTGTACTGGCAATTTATTAATCATGATAGTGATGAGACATTTGGCAAGTGTAAGATTGAGGCACAATTTGGTCTTCTGAGATGTGGGGTAGAGCTATTTATTCCATAGTCTATCAGAGATCATTCTAAAAATAGCCAGGGAAGCATAACAGAAAACAATGTGAAATAAGAATCAGAGTTTTTGGAATGAAATTCTTACTGTACCATTTATAATCAAGGTACTCCTGAAGAATTTATTAGATCTTCATTTTTTTCAGATTTCTCACATTTATAACGTAAAACATAAGGGTCTCATAGAGAATCACCTCCCCTGTGTCCAAAGCCCTTGCTTGATTCACATTATGCTGGTATAAATTATATGAAAGTCATTGGTTTGGATAGATTAATAAGAATGAAAACTGTTTGCATTTGCATTATGACTAAACTATTTGTAATCAGAATAGTGAATAAATAAATCATTGTTAAAGAGCATTTAAAAATACATCTTGTCACACAACTAAGATGATTTGGCACTTTCAAACAAGATCTTGTTTAAACTTTTGTTTAAACCTGAAAAACAAAAGTGAGTGTCTGTCAAATCATGGCAGGCAGGAAATGCCAAAGATGTTGACCTTCCCCTGGAAACACATGGCTTCCATTGTTGGCAGTGCAAATCTGGGAACCTGTATAGGAAGGACATGTGAGTATCTTAGTTATCATGAGGCTCCATAAGTATCCAGGTTTAAATCATCTGACACTTCACAGAGGACTCACTTAGTTGCAAGATTGCTAAAGTAAATTATAAAGAGATTAAACATTTGTTTCTAGTATTTGATCTATATATTGAGGTTACAAGGAGGTCTGTGCAAAAATAATAAGAAAGTTTAATTTCAGAAGATCAATTTTCTATTTTTCCTGTCAAATAAGTGAGGAAAATATTAATAAAATCTATAATAAAACAAATATTAAAGAAAATATTACTGACATAGGCAGTGAGACCTGGACCTGTCCTTAGTGCATGAGCTGGCTGTTTGGAACCTTGGGCTTACACAGGGACACTTTGCTCAGCCTGGAAGGAGGGGACTGGACCTGCCTGTACTGAATCCACCAGGTTTAAATGAATCCGCAGGGAAGCCTTGGCCCTGGAGGAGATGGGAAGGGAAGGGGAGGGGATGGGGGGAAAGTGGGGGTTGGAGTGGGAGGGGGGAGGACAGGGGGGTCCATGGCTGATGTATAAAATTAAAACATAAATATAATAAATAAAAAAAGGAGAAAAAATTTTCTTAAGTGATTATACTCTTGAAACTTTGAGGAAAGACTTGCTCTTTATGAAACATGATGATGGTAACTTTTTATCAGAGTAAGCAAAAACTGAACCCATAATCTAGTACAAGTATGAGATCAATGGGGGTGCTAGGTGCTTCAAGCAGTCCTCCATCTAGCCTAATAAGATACCTAATTCACCTTCCTCTTTGGCCACTCTCCTAGGTGATCTCATTCATTTTTTGTTTCGTTTTGTTTTAAATACTTGTAGGTTCAAGATATCCAACCATGTGGGTGTAGCTACAGTCCTCACTTATCACTGTATGAATCATATTCCAAATTGCCTGATAATTATCCAGGCAGATAGTTAACCATAATCTATGTATTGCCTTTCTACAATGCTAAAATTTATTGAATAAAAATAAACTCACAAGGTACAGTGATTTTGTAGACAACCATTTTCTTGATATCTCTGGCTGAGGCAAACACAGGTTCTTGTAAAATATATCAAAATTGAGACTTGATATTTCCCACTCCTTTTCTTTTTCATTGTAATAAATACTACCAATGTCAATGCTGTTGATGTTGATCCCATCTAAGTAATCACCTGTTTTATGAGTTTTATTCTTGAAATACATATATTTATTCTGCACTTAGATTTCATATTAATTGAAACTGGTCTATTCAATTACAAATTTTATTCTCTCATGTTGTGTCTGGTTCTATGCTTAGACTCCTGACTTCTCTGACCAGTTATTTCTCAATGTGGTCTTTGATAACCATCATGTTTGAAGTATTTCCTTTAATAGCATTATGTTTGTTTTCTTCAAAGTACTTTCTACAACTTGTTGCTTTCTTCTAACTTGTTAATTCATTTTCCCTCTTCTTTGCTAGAATTAGAAATTTTGAAAGCAGAACATACAGCTAAATTACTTCTTATTCCCTATTGCTTAGTATAGTACTTGGCATATATAGTCAACTAATAAATAGTTGCTACGTTAATTTATTATTGTAATTAACTTATATTTTTCTGTTTACTGAAATCCTCCTCAGAACTTTCATGAGAGACCAGAGATGATCAACTACAACTGAACTGTATAAAATAAATGGAACATTTTATTAACAAATAGTCTAAAAAATGATTGCTTCATCTTTTATTAACAGTTATTCTAACATGCGACTGAAATTTATAGGAGAGGATCACAAGTTTCAAACAGCCTTTTTTCTAGTTTAATTATGATAGCAACAGTTCTGCTAGAACTTTAGAATAGGTATTGTCCTAATTAGAGCATTGGCAAAATATAAATGTATCATTCAAGTTTCTAAATCTCCTTAAAGAAAAATTGAAAACACAGTCACAAAGAGACTCGGAGAATACACTTTCTTTCTTTTTTTTTTTTTTTTCAAGGATTTATTTATTTATTTTGTGTACAGTGTTCTGTCTGCATGTATGCCTGAATGCCAGAAGAGGGCACCAGATCTCATTATAGATGGTTATGAGCCACCATATGGTTGCTGAGAACTGAACTCAGGACCGTTTGAAGAGCAGCCGGTGCTGTTAACCTCCAAGCCATTTCTCCATCCCCTGAGAGCATATGTTTTCCATATACTTCTTATAATTGAGAAAATGTATTCTTAGCTGGATGTGGTGGCACACACTTGTAATTTCATCAGCTCGGAGGTGGATGCATGGGGAATACAACCTCAAGGTAAGCCCAGGGTACATAGTAAAAATCTGCCCTAAAAATTGAGAATTAGGAATGTAGCTTAGCATTAGAACAGTTGTAAACCATGTGTAGGCCTAGGTTTTATCCCTAACATGCACACATATGAGGGGGAGGGGGAGAGAATTTACCTTAGTAAGGGGTTCAGCTAATGGAAAATATAATTTGTCTTCAAATAAACTCTAAATGCACCAATGTGCTAGTGTCCACCAGTGTATGTATTTGCAAGCGCCTCTACAAAGCATTATCAACCCTAGCATGTGGATTAGCACCAGTGTCATTTCATCTAGTAATTGATTTGTGAATTGTGACTATAAGCCTGAAGAAATTAACCTAGTGAAGTAATCCAGAATAACATAGATCTATTTTGAACTAATTTTACATTGCAAATGCTGAACTATTAAAGAGTTTTTGTAAAATTTAATTCAAATGTTGTTCCTTTTGATTTTCCAAATAATAGCTAACACTACTTACTTTATATTATGGCACAAATTATAATTGTTATATGACTATAACTGTTGGCCTTTTATGCCACCACATTATTTTGTTTTCAAAAGAGCTTTTTTATATATTGGTAAGCACACTCTTCAGTGAGCCTAAGAATTATCAGGATTGGTGTTATTATGCCAATTTTATAGATTATAAAACAAACAAACATATGAATTGATTGGTGTAAAGGCAGTCCAGGCATGTGGCTCAAATTTAAAGGGCTTTCAATTATTCTTATTTACTTTCTTTTGCTATCTCTCTGAATTGGGTTGCTATAACCTAATTAATAAGTAAAGACTACCTGTAAATTCTTAGATAATACTGAAATAAAAATTAAGTGGCCTGTATAGAAGCCATGCCAACTTATATTAATCTCTCTCTCTCTCTCTCTCTCTCTCTCTCTCTCTCTCTCTCTCTTTCTCTCCCTCTCTCTCTCTCTCTCTCTCTCTCTGTATGTGCACATGTGTATGCATATACAGGGCAGAAGACAAGATTGGGTGTCATCTCCAGGTGACTTCATTTTGTGTTTGTGACACAAGGACTCTCATTGACCTGACTCACATAGAGTAAAATATGCTGTCCTAACTGTGACTCCCAGGAATCCACTTATCTCTATCTTCCTGGAGATGAGATTATATGTTTTTACTGCCATACTTAGCACTTTTATGTAGGGTCTGGGAATCAAACTTTGGTCCTCATGCTTCTAAGAGAAATACTTTATTGATGCTACAATCCCAGTGTATGTTGATTTTTATGGACTTTTCAACTATTTCATTATATTATCCTGTGAACATTCTATAGAACTTCCTTGTATTATGTTTATTTTGTAAATCTTATTTTATTTTGCCAAATTCACCCCTTCCTTACCCACCCAACTTTCTTTATTTTTTAAGTGCTTCAAGACTAATTTGCGCCATCCAAACATTCTTGGATATGTGGTCTTCCACTGATGAGTGGCTGACTTACCAAGGACTACACTATCAAAGAAAACTGGTTGGAGATTTGGCTCAGTGGTAGAGTGCTTGCCTAGCAATCCCTAAAGCCCTTGGTTCGGTCCTCAGCTCCAGAAAAAACAAACAAAAAAGAAAACACAGCTTGGGGAGGGTTTGTGTGTCCAACTCCACCCTTTGTGCTGGGATATCCTCTGGCTTGACTTTGTACAGGTTTTGTGCATGCTATTGTAAGCACTTTGAGTTCATATATGCAGCTGCCTTGTTGTGTCCAACAGTCAGTTTTCTTATAGCAATCCACCACCTTAGGTCTTACATTCTTTCTGCTTCCTCTCCCAAAATGATCCCTGAGCCTTGGAATGGGAAAAATAAATCTATGTTACCTCTCAGTCTGAAAGAAAATTCTGAAGTCGCTTTTTCTATATATCTTGACCTGTTGCATGTCACTGTGTTAATAACCATATATTGTAAACAGAAGCTTATTGTCAACTGAAAGATGGGAGATGCATTGACGTGTGGATAAGCCATTTCTGTTCATTTAATTCTTTGTTCAATTATCTGAATAACGTTAACAGGTTCACCCCTAGCATCTATGACTATTTTTAACCATAGTTTTTTAATTTAGTGATAATGCCAGGTATGCTTTTTATCTCATGCAGTGGAACTTAAATCCAATCAAAAAAGTGGTTGGGCATGTGTGGTTGATATATCATGTACCCCAATAAACTTACCTGGAGGTCAAAGAACAGAACAGCCACTATATTAAACATAGGGTTAGGCGATGGTAGCACATGTCTTTAATCCTAGCATTCTGGATCTCTGTGAGTTCAAAGCCACACTGGAAAGAGCCAAACATGGTGACACACACCTTTAATCCCAGGAAGTGATGGCAGGAAGCAGAACGGTATATAAGGCATGAGGACCAGGAACTAGAGGCTTTTTAAGCTTTTAGCTTTTAGCAGTACTTCAGCTGAGATCCATTTGGATGAGGATTCAGAGGCTTTCAGTCTGAGGAAACAAGATCAGCTAAGGAATTGGCAAGGTCAAGTTGGATGTAGCTTGTTCTGTTGTTCTGATCATTCAGCATTCATCCCAATATCTGGCTCTTGGTTTGTTTTTATTAATAAGACATTTTAGAAATTCATGCTATCTGCATGCCTCTGTTGCACCATGTATTTCCGGTCTGTTATTATTGCACATCACAGGGTTCATTACTGGGTACTTTTGGTGATTACTTTTCTAATCTGGTTGTTTATGTAGACCTTTCAGCACTATGAAAACTAACCATTAGGGTTGGAGCTAATAGGTGTGTACCAGATTGTTTTTTAGCATGCTCTGACCCAACTACCTGGTATTTTTAGCAATAGATTCTTGCCATCAAGTTCTGAATGGTAACTGTGCTAGATAATTTTAGATCAACTTGACACACACTAGTGTCATTGGGAAGAGAGGACCTTAATTGAGAAGATTCCTGCATCACATGGGCCCATGAACAAGACTTTGGGGAATTGCCTTGATTAATGTTGGCAGGCCTAGCTCAACATAGGTGGTGCTACCCCTGAGCTCATAGCCCATGGAATTGTCAAAAAGCTCCCTTGAGAGCAAGCCACTAAGCAGTACTCATCTCTGACTTCTATAGTAGTTCTTGCTTCCTGGTACATGCTCTGTTTGAGTTCCTGCCCTTACTTCCTTTAGTGATAGACTGTGATTTAGTACTGTAAGAAGAAAGAAACACTTTCTTCCACAACTTGTTTTTGGTCACAGTGTCTTATCACAGAAATAGAAACCCTAACTAGGAAAGAAATTAGTAGTGGGAGTGGGGTATTGATATGAGAGGACTGATAGGTTTTAGGGAAACTTTTGAGCTTTGGGCTAGGAAAGTTTATCTGGGGTCAGAGAACAGAAAAGCCACTAGACATAGAGGCCAGAAAATAGTGGCACACATGCCTTTAATCCTCCTGGATCTCTGTGATTTCAAGGCCACACTGGAAACAGCCAAGCATGGGGACTCACACCTTTAATCCCAGGAAGTGATGGCAGAAAGCAGAAAGGTATATACGGTGTGAAAACCAGGAACTAGCTGGTTAAGCTTTTAGGCTTTTGAGTAGCAGTTCAGCTGAGATTCATTCTGGATGTGGACTCAGAAGCTTCCAGTCTGAGAAACAGGATCACCTGAGGAATTGGCAAGGTGAGGAAGTTGTGGCTTGTTCTGTTTCTCTGATCTTTACCCCAATACCCAGCTCCAGGTTTATTTCTATTGGTAAGACTCTTTAAGATTCCTGCTACATGCATATATATTCCTAAATACAATTACAACCGACTCAGTCTGTATAATGATAGTTATATGTTTTCAGAGCCCATTATTTGTTATTGAATATCCAATGAGTGCTCCTGTTTTTTACTGGAGAATACTATTTCTCCCACTTTCAGCATTCCTTAGATGACTATAGTTCTCTATGTAGGGTTGATGTCTTATGGTCTTTTCCCATTCAGTTTGGTATTTCTAGTGTTGTCCTTGTGCAGCTCATGTGTAGGCGGTCATTACAGAAAACCACAACCAATCAAAATTCAGATTTGAGGAGTCCAGTCCCAGTTAATATATTTTCAAAACAACCCATGTATTGAAAACTCAAAGAACATTTTGGAAAATTAGGTGGAAAGACTGTAAGAGCCAGAATATCAGAGAGTTTGCTATGAGACAGTGCCTCATAATAATGAAAAAAAAATTATATGTCTTTTAAAGATATTTGTTGTATATTCTGATAATATAAATGAGAGTCATATAAATAAAAATGAAGAGGTTATAGTTGAATAATTATGTGTTTATGTATAAAGTTGGCAAGGGATCACTTGTGTTGTTTAGTTTTATGTCAACTTGATGCACACTAGTGTCATCTTGGAAGAGGAAATGTCGGTTGAGAAAATGTCAACACCAGATTGGCCTGCAGGCAAGCCTATGGGGCATTTTCTTAACTTATGATCAGTGTATGAGGATGCACATCACCTTGGGTGATGCCACCCTTGGGTGTATGGTCCTAGGTGCTGTAAAAAAAGTAGGCTGAGCAAACCCTTGGGTGTGTGGTACTAGGTGCTGTAAAAAAGTAGGCTGAGCAAACCGTGAGAGAAAGCCATTCAATATCATTCCTTTCTGACTTCTGTATAAGCTCCTACCTCTGGATTCCTGCTTGATTTGAGTTCCTTGTCAGATCTCCCCTCCCTCAGTTACACACTGTGATGTGATGTGAAATAAACCTTTTCCTCCTCAACTATTTGGGTCATGATGTTTTATCACAACTCTATAAACCTCAACTAGAACAGTAACCAAGAGGCACTTCAAGAGTTGGACAGTTTTTGTGTCTGTGGTATCTTACTGGTCGACAACTCCAAAAGAAATAAAATATTACTAAATTTGAGCTTTGTATTTGCTAATTTCACATGTCTAGTTGGGTTACTGTTGCCCTGTTATGTAAAACTGCATTTTAATGTAGATCTCCACATTGCTTCCTCAAACCATCTTTAGTGTAATTTATGTCTCCCAAATATCCTCGTCTGTTGGGAACCTAAAATTGCATGACTGCGCCTTAACCTTTCTTGCTTGGATGATCTGGCATAACTACTCCCTTGACTTACAATACAACCATTCCCAGAAAAACTACAAAATGTACTTTTATATTAACTTCCTGGAATATGTTTGTTTGATCGGTTGCTCAAGCATTGGACCAAAGAGACCTCACTCTGTCTCTTTTCTAACAATTTTTCATCTCCCTCCCTTCCCCTCATATCCACCAGTATATAAGCTTGCTTCCCTTTGCAATAAATGAGACCTTGATGTGACTCAGACTGACTCTGTCTTTCTTTATGTGCCTGGTCTCCTTTCTCTCTCGCCCCCATTGGTCTTTCAGGTGGTGCCTCCTCAGGTCCGACCTAATAACCTGGCCTGCAGGACAGGTCACTTGTCTTCCCTGCCCTTCACTCCTTCACTCAGTTTTACTTCCACGTTCTGATTTCCTCTCCTCTCGACAGTCCCTCCTCATAGCCCCTAAGGTATTCCTGATCTCTATGGATATTCCATAAAAAACATACACTTCTGAACTTTCAAAAATAACACCTCTGGTAACAGAAAACTTGGGATGTTTATGTTTCTGGGTCTGTATTATATTATCCAGAATACACATTAAGAGCTATTATGTGCAGTAGAAAAATACTTGTTTCTTACATTAACCTGGGAGATTTTTCCTCACAAGTTCTTTGATAAGATACACTTAATAAGTCCATGAAAAATTCTTGGCAAAATCACTTTAATTTGCTTTGCTTAAAATTGATAACATTTAAGTAAATATTTTGGAAGGCAAAGTAATGTTCACAGTAGCTACAAAGTATATTTAGATGTTATAATAAATTAAAACAAACATTAGATTAACGGTTCAAATAATATTGCGTGTGAGAAGAAATTTTAACTCAAGTCAAACACCCTATTTTAAGGAATTAATATAAATAAATGTATTAAATTTCAAAGTGGCATTAAGATCAAATATACTTAGCAGAAAATTACTGTTAAAGAAATGTCATGGAAATTAATTTACTGCATAGATGGTATTAAATGTTCTAGGGATATGGTAGAACAGAATTTACTAATTTTTGAAATTTTTGTAGCTAGTTTGACACAGATTAAAATCTTTGAAAATGCATTAGTACTATTTTATTGAGTACCCAGGGTCCAGGGGCTCATCTAAGTCCAGCATGGGAGTACTATTTTACCCAGGGTCCAGGGGTTCAGCTAAGTCCAGCGTGGGAGTGTAGTTGGAGTTTTCCTGCCTGGCCCACAGTCAGGACAAATCTCTGTCACCTGCCAGGCCCATAGATGCTCAGACCCAACCAAGTAAACACACAGAAACTTATATTGCTTACAAACTGTATGGCCATGGCAGGCTTCTTGTTATCTACTTCTTCTATCTTAAATTAACCCATTTCTGTTAGTCTATACTTTGCCACATGGCTTGTGGCTTACCAGTGTCTTTACATGTTCCTTCTCATGGCGGCAGCTGGCAGTGTCTCTCTCTCTGCCTTCCTGTTCCCAGCCTTCTCCTCTTCCTTGTCCCACCTACCTTATCCTTCCTGCTTGGCTACTGGCCAATCAGCGCTTTATTTATACAGAGTGATATCCACAGCACTTCCCCTTTTCTTTTTTGTTAAAAAAGGAGGGTTAACTTTTACATAGTAAATTTACAGATAACAAAACAATCATCAAGCAAGAATTATAGTTATAATATTAAAGAAGATATCCTATCTATCTTATATTTGTGAGTCTAAAGTTTTATATCTAACTTATCTTGTATCATAACTGAGGAAATTATAACTATCTAGACTTCAACCACATCAAAGACCTCAGAAGGATATAATATTATCTGAGAACCGGGAGAAGGATGCAAGCAACTTTCAGGAGTCTTGCAGGGTAGACAGAGATAGCTGGCATCCTGGACAGTCACCTAATGTTCCTTTGTAAATTTGGGGCATTTGTCTTCAGCCCACAGGGCTAGAGTCTCTCGGTCACTTCTCTCAGTGTCCTGTAGAATGTCTGGCAGTTTCCTCTTCAAAGCAGGAACTTGAAGGACCATTTTGTAATGGTCACCTTTCTATGGGTCCTGCATGTCCAGTCGATCAAGCAGTCTAGGCAAGAACAGTTTCTTGCCAAAATGGCTATTTTTGCCAAGGTGAAGATAAACTCCATATGAAGTGTCTTTAATGCCCATCCTCCTCTCTGAAGTAAATTGGTGCTGCCAGGAACAGAAATGTCTCACTTTCCAGAAAGTCTAAATTTTAAAAATATTTTAAATGCCATATTCTGTAGACCTTTGAAGTGTTTGATGGTTACCTGTCTATCTGAAATATCTCTGTGTATACCTAGAAGACTTAACTAACATGGCTACAAGTATGATTATCATAGATGACTAATTATTAATCTATTTTTAATTATCCATTACAATTTTAAATGAGCTGTACAAACATAATACCTTAAACAAGAGTAGAAATATACACACAGTATAACAAAATTAACTTTAAGTTTGTATCAATAGACTAAAATCTATACCAATGTAAAACATTTTAAACGAGTTGTTGCTCTTTAGAAGTAAGTTACTTAATCTACCCTTTCAGACTATTATATCTATATCATATCCCCTTTTTATCTTTAGAAGGAGATTGCATTTATAATCAACCTGTTTTAAATAAAATATTGTTTTTTTCTGTCCCACACCAGAGGGCTCTTCTGATTTGGGATACAAAAATCTCTTAACCTTTTCTTTTAACAGTATGTCTGGGTTTAGAGAAGGAGTGAGCCAATTCCATCTCCAAAGCCAGCTTGATAATTTTGGGAAATTGATTGTAGTTTTTCTTACTACTTCCTGCTGGAGGGGGAAACTGTATCTTATGGGAACACAGAGAAAATTTTAGGATTATGGAGTAGTCTGTGAGGGTAAACCTCTGAGCCAGTTGCCTTGAAACCATTCTGGATGTTGGGTCATCTGGGCCATGGTGTCATCAGAGACCTTTCAGGTGGTCTTGGCTGATCAAACCTGATGTATCTTAATCTGGAACAAATCCACAGCCTCTGGCTTTCTGTGGAAACAAAAGCAGAGACCCTTTTCCAAAGCAACATATCCTTATATCCAAATTTTGAAGTCAAGGTACCTTTAAAAGTTACATATTTGTTTAACTCATCAGCTTTTATGATCAAATATTTTTGTATAGTTAAAAATTCCAAAGACAACACAAACCAGATTCTCTGTGTAATATCCATCTTTGTAAGACTGAAACGCCACTGTGGCTCCTGGCTCTGCCCACCTCAGCTTCCCAACATGGCGGTGGTACAGTTTACCGCCAGCTCCAGGTCTGGAGCCATGTGTACCATAAACTATCAGAAGCAGCTCTATCAAAGCAGTGCATAACCCAGAAAACTTTTTTTTTTTTTTTTTAACTAGCAAAGGCTAAATCCACCACGCAGCAGAGTAAAGTGCCGCTTGTAGACTCCTCATTCCTGCCACACTGCAGGTCAGACGCACACGCCAGGAACCTGCCATAGTAGCTCAAACCGGCAGGCTGCTGCTAACTTGAGAGAGACAACTGGGAAGCTGTTTTTAGCTCTGTTTCAGAATTTTTTTTGTCAGGTTTTAGGTGGAAACTCTTGCCCCACATTAGGCGCCATTTGTAGTTGAAGTTTTCCTGCCTGGCCCACAGTCAGGACAAATCTCTGTCATCCACCAGGCCCATAGAGGCTCAGACCCAACCAAGTAAACACACAGAATCTTATATTGCTTACAAACTGTATGGCCATGGCAGGCTTCTTGTTATCTACTTCTATCTTAAATTAACCCATTTCTATTAGTCTATACTTTGCCACATGGCTTGTGGCTTACCAGTGTCTTTATGTTTCTTCTCATGGTGGCAGCTGGCAGTGTCTCTCCCTCTGCCTTCTTGTTCCCAGCCTTCTCCTCTTCCTTGTCCCGCCTACCTTATCCTTCCTGCCTGGCTACTGGCCAATCAGCACTTTATTTAAACAGAGTGATATCCACAGCATGGGAGTACTATTTTACACAGGGTCCAGGGGCTCAGCTAAGTCCAGCATGGGATCTGGCAGCTCAGCACCAGAGCTTGCTAATTGGAGCTGAGGACCAAACCCAGGTCCTTAGGCTTGCTAGGCAAAAGCTCTACTACTGAGCTAAATCCCCAACCTGAGCCGGAGCCATAGGTTAAGGGTAGTGTTCCTTAAGTTAGCATACTGTAAAGTACAGTAAAATTGTGTACTGTAAAGTATCTTTGGCGTTCAGTAGCATACCATAGTGTACTATAGCATACCGTTCTGTAATGTAGCACACCGTGTAGAGGAGAGGAGAGTAGCTTGCCATACAGTGCCATAGCATACTATAGCTTGCTGTAGTGTAGCGTAGCATGCTGTAGCAAAGCGTAGTATAGCATTCGACTCTACAGGACTCGAGTTCGAGATCCAGGACAGGAACCATAAATACAAAGAGAAACCCTGTCTCAAACTCCCCCTCCTCCCTACCCCCCCTCAAAAAAAATGAAATGCATTGCGCATTGCTAAGACCTTCTTGTTGATAGGATATTATTATCGAAAAAGTGATGAGCAGGTCTTAGTAGAAAGAGCACTGCCACACAAATCTGTGGTGTGGGCTTCTCTTTCTCCTGGCTACTGAAGACAGGTTCTTTCCTGCTCATCACCAAAGCTGTTTTCCCACTTCTCACTGTTTCTGACAGCCACCTCTGAACTGTGAAAGTAAAGTACAAAGAGAAACTTCCTATCAGGACTGGTGCATTCTCTTTTCCAGGCAATTCCTTGAAGCTGCGCATCTAAGTTAAAGCACATAGAATGCTTGAGAAAACACACAAACACTTTCCCAGAAACATATTCACTTTCAGTTTGGGGGTTGATGTAGAGTTTAAACTTTTATAATTCTATTCAGATGTGAATTAATGAATCTTTCTTGATGCATGCATATGCTCTCATTACTTTTCATATCAGTGGAATCAGAGTACCTGAATGCTGGCCTTCTTTTACTTCCTGTGACATTTTCTGAGTTTGTTTCTACAGCAGCAGGTGGTAATGTAAACAGTTCAGACAATATAACAACAGTATGGATGTTCTTCAACCAGTAAGACAAAGAATTGCCATATAGTTCTATCATTATATGGTTAGACTTGTAAAGAAAACAAAATCAAAACCTGGTAACAAGTGATAGAGTGAACAGGCAGTCAACAGGAAAAATACCAGGAAGACAGTGCTTGCTTGCTGTAAATAGAAATTCCTAAAGATACTTTGTATTTCTTAGAAGAGCTGTGAGAACAGTAACAATATACTTTCTGAGTATGCAGTCATAGAAATATTAATATGAATGTCAAATGTTTATCCTTTTAGTTATTTAAAAGCTTCTATGACAGAGCAGTTTTTTATATTAAAAGTATTATTTTCCTCTGTGAATCAAGATTTTAGTATTTAGTACTAAAATTTGTTCTCAACTCACAATCACCATGATTTTCCTCTTTTGTTATCTTGCAGTATTTTTAGAGATTGCAATTCAGAGATTGAGTAGTTAGTCAGAGATTGAGAAGTTAGGTCAATGATGCATTTTGAATGGATTCCTGGGGGAAAACTCTATCTCTGCTGATTTTTTATGCATGCAAATAAATGCCCAGGTGTTCCAGCAACAATTACTAAAGGATTCTTCTTTTGTCAGGTGGTGGTGGTGGTGGTGGTGGTGGTGGTGGTGGTGGTGGTGGTGCACGCCTTTAATCCCAGCACCCTGGAGGCAGAAGCAGGTGGATCTCTGTGAGTCTGAGGCTAGCCTGAGCTACAGAGTGAGTCCCAAGAAAGGAGCAAAGCTACACAACAAAACACTGTCTCAGAAAAAAAAAAAGTATTTTCCTTTCTATACACAATTACTTTATTACTTTTCTTCATCTAAAAACAATGGATATATTTTTGGTAAATGCATAATATTTTATGAATGTATCTCCTGTTCTGTAGTGGCTTATATTATGTTCATGAAGGATGGGAACATATATCTTCTGTGGAGTAACTAGACATCTTCAATCATCAGATTAATGCTGACCTTGAAGCATTAGCCAGAAAATATCCTTGTGGGTTTTTTTTTTCTCTGAAAGATGTGAAAGAGAATTTCTCTTTTCTATAATTTGGTATGCTGATGGGATCCACCAATGAAAGGCCTATTTTTGTTCGTGTGGTTGGATTTTCTTTTTATTTGGCAAGAGTTGTGCTTGGTACTATTTAATAGATAAAAATATATTGAGATTATTTTTCTTTATGTGAGTTTTGATTGATTGATTTTTTAAAATTAATCTACCTCATGTAGTTCATCAAATCCTTGATAACAGAATTAGTCCCCATGGTTCCATGGCCTTTTGGTTCCATTTTTCTTAGTTACCTTCAGTATGACATAGACCACCTTATTTTTTTCTGTAGATTTCATCATTCTTAACAACACTTATCTACTTTCCAAGGTTTATTTTTATTTATGTGTTCATGTGTGTGATTGTGTGCCATTATGCCACATGTCTATGTGTATTCATGAAAGCCAGAAAAGGATGTCAGTTTTCCTGGAGATGGAGTTACAGACAGTTGTGGGCTATGAAGCACAAACGCTGAGAACTGAACTCAGGCCTCTATAAGAGCTATGTGTGCACACATTTCCTATTGCTTTTCATTGACTTTTGATGAGGTCGTTATTTTAGATAATTTGCTACCTTATTTGATTAATGACTTAGCTGGGATATTGAGTGATGTGTGTTTCCCACAGTGAATCTGGTATTTCAAACCATCAGCGATTAGCATTGTATGTGAATGTGTTACCACAGAATGCCTGTGGCTCTACAGAAATCTTTTACCTATTTTCTGATCGCTCTGCTAAGCTATTTGTTCCTGTTTTATTACCTCTGTTAGTTATACTCCACTCAATTAATCCTTCGTTATTTTGTTTTTATCACATCATAATATATTGGCTATATTTATTTTCAATTCCACAGATATTTCATGTCATACTTAATATTTCCCTGGCCCTTGTTGGAAAGTTGAATTCATTTTCATTTATTTCATTGCTCTGTAGAAAATACTAGCTCTTTCTTAGTGTCCTCCATTACCAGCTCTCCTGCTTCTTCAATAACACTAGTAAGCATCATCTCACCTAAATCATGTTCTAAGAGACAATTCTTTTGAAAAAGTATTAATTTGGAAATGCTGAAACTTTTAACTAATTTAACTGAAATCAGTAACTATTGATTTTATTGATAATAAAACTTGCCTTTTATTAATTATAAAATATATATTTTCTACATTGTTTACTTCCCCACATTTTGATGCAAAGTAAAAACCTATGTTAATTGTTGATACACTTAAAATATTTTCCTCATTATGTGATCCATATATATATATGTGTGTGTGTGTGTGTATAATGTATATAAATACACACACACACACATATATATATATATATATATTTATAATTTTAATGGATATTGTAGAGTCCATGAAACATTGCACACTGTTTCTTACACAGTTTTAACTGTCACCATTGTGGATTACCTCTATATTCAGATTACATGTTATCGTGAACAAATTTCTTCTCAGCTAAACCTTCATCTTGGAGGGTAACTCTTTAAATTACAGAATATTCTAAAGGGAGATGAAGCATTCCATCCAATGGCAACCTCACTGAACTCAAAAAGTAAACAATGCAAAGGCTTCAGGAAGTCACTGAAACTGACAAGATGTACCAGGTTCCTTTCTACCCAAACATATATGAGCAGTAAAGAATTCTGAAAACACTCTTAGGTTCAGTGAGCTTCCTAGAAGTATCTAAGACAAGATAAGACATTTAGAATATGCAGAGACCAGTCCAGCTGCCTGTAAGAAGCTTTAATTTCCAACATGTTGTCTTGTTGCAGGCTGAGCAGTGCACACCAGATTAGAGCTTTCATAAACAGTCACCCAGGATGGGTGGGTATTTGGTTGATGCAGTTGTCTTTGATTAATTTCTGCTCTTGTAAATAATCACCCACAAATACTGTTAATGTAATCTCAACATATTTCATTGGTTTACTAAGTTGGAATTTGGATGTATCTTTACTTTGGGATGTTATTAGATCCCTGTCTTGATTAGATCACATATCACCAGGAATACTGTTATTCAACACATTTATATTCTGATTTATTATCTGTTGTTAGATATAGCTTGAATTTCAACAGTTCAAGTGCCAGGAATGTGGATGTCTATGTATAAGAATTAGGCTGAAGACCCTTTCAAACATGGTCCTATTGGAAAATAATTAAATTGTAAGGGGTCAGACTTGATAAAATTATTTCCTCTAAGATTGGTTATGATGAGCATGTCCTCTCTCCTGAATGACTCTTCCTGATATGCTACTGCAAAACACCATTTAGCAAGTGGTTCTCATCCAAGCCATAGTCTAGTGAAATGCCATTGAGTTGCAGACTACAGCCTAAGTCAACCTCTTTATGATATACTTAGTTATGGATATTTTTATGGCAACACAAAACAAATTAAGATATTTTACTAGTTTTTGTTAATGTCATTTAACTCTTTTTTATGGAAGGAATGTATACTTTCGACAGAGATACATAAAATCATAAATCTACCTATCTGCTCATTGCATAATATTTTCATTGTGAATAAACATTTCTCAGTTAGGATTATTGTCATTGGCCAAATAGAATACTTTAAAATCTTGATCACAAAGTCATGTGCCATATTCTTTTATCCCTGTTGCTGTGATACAAACCAAAAGAATACAAAGCCTGCAGTAGTAAATTTCTCTGGTCAAGCCCACTGTCTATATGAATCTCTCCCACCCATATCCCCCAGCAGCTTAGTAACAAGTGAACATACAGAACTTATATTATTTACAAACTGTATGGTCTAGGTCAGGCTTCTTGCTAGCTAGCTCTTATAACTTAACCCCCTTTTTTTTTTTTCGGTTTTTCGAGACAGGTTTTCTCTGTGTAGCTTTGCCCTTTTCCTAGAACTTGCTTTGGAGACCAGACTGGCCTCCAACTCACAGAGATCCGCCTGCCTCTGCCTCCTGAGTGCTGGGATTAAAGGCATGTGCCACCACCGCCCAGCCTAACCCATTTCTATTATTTGGTTTTCCTACATGTTCTGTGGCTTACCTGTCTGCTGGCATGTTGTTCTTTGGGTGGCAGACTGATGTCTTCTCCAGACTCAGTCTCTCTTTCCTGTCTCTCTCCTTGGATTTTTTGCCTGCCTCTAAGCTGCCTTGCCATAGGCCAAAGTAGTTTATTTATTAACCAATGGGAACAACGTGTATTCAAAGCATACAAAAAGACATCTCACCCCATCAAAAACCCTCACTAAAAGCAACTTAGGTAGAGGAGAAAGGGTTCACTCTTGTTCACAGTTTGAAGTTAAAGTCTTTTATGGTAGGAAATTCACAGTACTAACTACTTGAAGCAGGTGACCACATTTTATTTAGAGTCAAGAAACAGAGAGTGGTGAATACATGTTTCTTCAAGTTCAGCTTTCCACTTTATACAGGGAATAGTGCTGCCCAACAATTAAGATGAATCTTCCTATATTGGTCATCATAGTTAAGAAAATCCCCCTAGGTATGCCAAGATGCCTTTCTTCCAGGTGACTCCAGATCATACCAAATTGTCAATTAACATTAACTATCATAAACAGCCTTCATATAACTGTAATGTATACTGAATTGAATTTCATATTTATTTTTAAATTTATCCTTTTTCCCCACTTTCTTATTGAAAATATTTTTTCTCATAGAATGTATCCTGACTATAAATTTATTACTTTATGAATAAATTTGTTTAACTTTTAATGAATTGTTATCAGACACAGGCCTGTGATAGAATATAGTAAATAAATGTTTAATTGTTCACAGTTGTTTGTATGATGTGTAAAATGACAGCTGTGTTACATGCAAAGGCAGCATTTAGTGTGACCATTCCATATGCCCTCTATGTGACAAGTAGATTGTGACAATGAGATCCCTTTATGAAAATACTAATTTGACTTACAGTACTTATAAATAGAGCATCTTTACACAATACAAAAGGAAGCTACCCTGTTTTGACCATCTGCTATGTTTTATTTTCAAATCTGAGATGTGCACACACTTTTCTTAAGAAATAAATCTCTGGGAAAATATGAGTAGATGTGGAATTACAACTGTCCCTATGCTCATTAGCATTACCATTCATTCACAAATGTACATATGAGACTCTCTCATTCTTGCAGGTGAACAGTCTGTGGAGACTGATGTATGTAAAGGTTAGGTTATGTCTGATCATCACCTTCCACTCTGGGATACTTTGTCCTTAGTTTAGTGAAACACAATGAGGTCAAGGGCTGCACAATTTCTAATTCATTTTGATTGTTGTTCTCAGAGCATATCTCTATGGGTGACTGATGTTCTGCTATACTCAGTTTTCTTTGAGGCTGGAAATTTCAATTAGTCCTCTGTGTTTTAGGTAGTCATCTTCTGGAAACTCAATGCATATGCCTCTTCTCACCCATTTTGGCACAAACTTAACTATACTTTCATATTCCTGTTCCTAATTAGTGCACTTACCCAACTATATGGAATTAGATTCCTCCTTATATGAAGTTCAAATTATAAAGCACTTGTGGACCATCTTAATTTTTTTTTGTCACAGCTTGCTTAGAAAATATGCTTACTGCATTCCCAAGTATCATACTTCATTATTATTTTACTAACTATTCATTCCTGTAACACTTGTATCTATATTTTCTTTTAAGATAGTTGAAACTACATATTAACCTAGATTCTCTCACATAAAGAAAGCACTTTATTTTTATGCTTTATTCAATATATTGTGTATTTATATGTGCATGGGCACATGTGCAACACGTTCTATGAGTGGAGCTCAAAAGAAAACTATCAGGAGTCAGTTTTGCAACTCCTGCATGTTGAACTTGGAGAAGAACTCACACTCTCAGGCCTGGAAGCAAATGCCTTCCCCTGCTTAGCCATCATACCACTACAGAAAAGTACCTTCAAAGTATTTTACAAGCAGTATTTTTACTAATGGCTAACTGTTTTAATAAATAATATATTAAAACTTTGAAAGCTCAGTTTGGAGTACTAAGTTTGAAATAGAGAGCTTTTGGTTCCTAAGAAGGTCCATGATTAAAGAGGCTAAGTGTTAATCTGTAGCCTGAAGGTTTCCTAGAAATAGTGATTTAGTTAGTTCACAAAGTAGTGTAGTAAAGTAAATTTATGCATGCACCCCCATATCTCTCATGAGTGTGTATGTGTGTGTGTTGTGTGATGTGATGTGTGTGTGTGTGTGTGCAACAATAATGACTGAAGAAGAAAATACCTTGAATTGGAGTGAGGCAATGAATGAATGGGGGAAGCAGGAGGATTAGAGGAGGAAGAGAGGTGAAGGGATAAAGAGTATTCATATAGAAATTCTGTAATTATACTATAATCCGAAAACTAAAATAATAAATCCAAAGAGAATGACCCAAAATGTTTTGTAAATTTAAACTTAAATAAATTGATTTCACCCCCTTGTGCCTTTAGCTTTAAAGGAGAATAAATGTATATGTTATATATGCAATTATAATAATTTATATCTCCTCCCAGACCTTTCTCACCATCCTTACCCATTCTACTACATGCCTTCATTCTCCATCTCTTTTGAAAAGAAGGAAAGAAAGAAAGAAAAGAAGGAAGGAAGGAAGGAAGAAAGAACAAACGAACGAACGAACGACAGAAAGAAAGAAAGAAAGCAAAACCAGAATAAAACAAAACAAACAAACATAAAAAAGCATAGTAAACAGTAAAGCCCCATCTGGCTTAGATCTATGCACCTCCCATGAGCACTGCCATAGTCTCTTTGAGTTCATATGTGCATCAGTCCTGTTGTGTCTAGAAGATATTTTTTCCTTGGTGTCATTACTATCTTTCCTCCTCCATTCCAAAATTAAAAACAAAACAAAACCAACAACAGTCAGTAAAAGAAATTGGATGTAAAAAAAAGAAAAGAAGTATAGTATATATTCAGTCAACTTCTGTATGAAAACTTAATGCAAGCCTCATGCTGTTCTAGAGGTAAACCACTCCTTATCAGAATTAAGAAAGGATTCCTCCATAAAATATAACACATTGAATCAACCTAATATGTGGGAATAAGTGAAAAAAATCAGTCAAGAGTGGGCTTTTGTGTCTGTATTTGCTGGCAATGTCAGAATTCAGCCATTGGAAACAGTGAGGCTCTGATGCAAAGACACAGAGCTATACACTAGCCCTCTTCACACACTAACATACAGACCTTTATTTGAATCTGGAGTGGGAGAGCCAGGTAACATTTCCCAATTTAGATAATACTTTTTTGAATATCTCTAAGCATTTTCCCATAGAAACTTCACATGAAGATTCTAGAAATGAGTATAGCTATATTGTAGCTCCAGATATAGAAATGTAGGCTGACCAGAAGATCTGACCAACATGATGCCCTGTCAGAGGATGAAATCAAAGGGATGTGAGAAAGTAATATTTCATATTTCATCATTTTTGTTATGATACCAAGATATTCCTCTTCTTTCTTTATCCTTTTGGCTAGATGTCATTCAGAATTCTACCCATAGACAGCCAAGAGGATAGTCCATATAAATAATCCTGTCCCCTTATCTCCACAGGAACCTTCTACAGTCACCATTAGGGAAAACAATGTATGGAGACTTCAGTAACATTTATAAACGCATGTACTACATACTAGAACCTATGCATATAACCTTTATAGTATAAAACATGTCTGTATTACTTATCTAGCAAAATGTGCATGCTGTATAAATTATTATTGTCCTGTATTGTTTAGAGAACAGTAACAAAAAGAATTCTGTGTATGTCCAGTACAGGACAATTATATAATAATATCTATCTACTCTTGGTTGTGGCTCAGAATCTGTTAAAGCAGATTATTGCGTTTTGTTTGTGTGGGGTGAGAGAGGAGAGGGCAGAGAGAGTTAAGTCAATTCATATCCACCTATTGATTGACTCATGTGTTTATGTAAATTAGTAAGGCATCAATCTACAAGACAGTCTGTCAGACCAGAGACATCTGGCCAGGAAGTGATATTATCAGAGTTGAGGCATAATTCCTCAGGGAAATTTCAGCTTTATAATTATAAACTTTCAACTGATTGGATGAAGCCAGGATAGTGGAAAGTAATCTACTTAAAGTCAATTGATTATAGCTGTTATCCACATCAAGAAAATGCCTTTACAGCAACACCAAGATTAGGGCATAATCAAATGACTGAGTACTATAACCTACCTAAGTACTGAGCTGAGCTGAGCTGAGCTGAGCTGAGAGTTGAGCTGAGCTGAGCTGTAGACCATGCTCGCCTCAGACTCACAGAGATCTTCCTGCTTCTGCTTCCTGAGTGCTGGGCTTAAAGTCCTGCGCCAACACCACCTGGCTGCAGCTGTTCTTAATAGAAGTATAGACATATTGATTATTCCTAGCCACTTCCCCAAAATCTTTGTATACTATGTTCTTATGCCTGTTAACTTTATTCCTCTAAGACAAAGCTATGTCAATACAGCTGTAGCTCCACCAGGCATTCAAAGCAAGAGTAACTCTAGATATACCAAGCTCTTTATCTGTCAACATTATTTCTCTGAGATGAAATCCTGTTTTCATAACTACAGTTACATCCAGTTCCCTAGTTCATAGCTCTGCTAAAGATTTAACTCCTATGCTTCCAGTCTCATTTTTGTCTTCTGTGTCCTCTTTCTACATCTCTGCTACTCTCTACTCTTAGCACTCAGAAGATTCTAATCATGATCTGCTTACCCTCTAAGGAACCTCTCTCTCTCACCACACTGCTCTGTCCTGTCTACAGAAAAGGCTTGCTCTTTCTTTCCCTGGGCATGTGGTTCCCTGCCTCCTCAGGAATGTTGTTTTACCTCTCATCTTGATATGTAAAAACATCTTTTGTTCTGAGTCAAATGCTCTGCAGAACCACTAGGTCTTCTCAAGGCAAGGGGATGGTCTGAGCTTCATTAGCACAAGAAACAGAGCTTTGTGTCTCCTGCCAGCTTGTCTCCTAAGCTCAGCAGGGGAGTTAGTAACTTAGTAGGTTCAGCAGGTTTAGGGAGCTGAACTGTTTGCCAATTAGTTTGGGCACACAAAGATTTCATAGCAATAGATAGCTGCAATATTAAAGGCTGGATAACACCAAATATTCATAATAAATGGCTTTGCCTATTGACAGATCCTTGTGTTAGTTATTTAGCGATGCTCTTACCCTGCGAGGAAATGTCCCAAACACAACAAGATCACAGAAAAGTTTTTATTGAGAGAGGATAGAAGGCATGACAGGCCTGTGTGAAACACACTTGATTAAGAGGACAAGAGAGAAAGAGAAGAGACCTGTGCAAAATGGCGCCGGCTTTTTAAAGAGTGGGCCGTGCATGCATACAGGAAAGCATGTGGGTACTCCATGCATGCGCGTAGATTACATGGCCGCATGCTTTACACAACCATGCAAAGCCATGGAGTCCTAGTCACGTGAGATGTTTTGACCCGGAAATGGCTATTTTGAACGGGGAAATAACTAGGCAGTCCGCCAGGCCAGCCCAACTGTGTGGGCATGTTGTGACACATTCCTGAATTGTTTTTCTCTAAAAAAAGAAAAAAATGTGGATGAATGGGTGTGGGGTGCTGTTTCTTTCAAAGACTGCTTCAGCCAGAATGGTGGGCATCTATTGGTTCTTGGGGGGAAATGGGGAAGGTGGTTTCTGAAGTCCTGGGATGAAGTCCGGAAGCAGTGTCCGTCCTTCATGGTGTGGCTGGGAACCTTCTGTCTGTTTTTTGTTTGTTTGTTTTTTTCCAAGAAAGGGTTTCTTTGCATAGCTTTGCACCTTTCCTGGAACTTGCTTTGTAGACCATGTTGGCCTCAGACTCACAGAGATCTTCCTGCCTCTGCTTCCTGAGTGCTGGGATTACATTCCTGTGCCAACACCACCCAGCTGCAGCTGTTCTTAATAGAAGTATAGACAAATTGGCAAATACATGCAGACATTGCAATTTCTACAGCTTACTTTATCAAATTTATCAAATATTTCTTGAGTTTTAGTAAGGTCTGTGCCAGATACAGGGCACATCATGGCACTTATAACTTATATTTTTCCAATTAATTAAGAGTTAAGCTAAATAGATGAAAGTGAGCAAAGAATATAAAAGTCTGAGATAATTTTGTGGTCAGAGAGCATCCAGTACTTAACTCAAAAAGAGTGATATATCTTTTTTTTCCTTTTCTAAAATTTATTATATTTGTATTTTAATTTCACACATCAGCCATGGGTTCCTCTGTCCTCCCCCATCTCGCCCCCGCCCCCACCTTCCCCTGCTCCCTTCCACTCCATTCCCATCTCCTCCAGGGCCAAGACTCCCCTGGGGATTCATTTAAACATGGTGGATTCAGTACAGGCAGGTCCAGTCCCCTCCTTCCAGGCAGAACAAAGTGTCCCTGTGTAAACTCAAGGTTCCAAAAGCCAGCTCATGCACTAAGGACAGGTCCAGGTCCCACAGCCCAGGTGCCTCCCAAGCACTTCAAGCTATTCAATTGTCTCACTTATACAGAGGGCCTGCTCCAGCTGGGGGATCCACAGCATTTGGTTCATAATTCATGATGTGCTTTCATTCGTTTGGCTATTTGTCTCTGTGCCTATCCAATCTTGGTCTCAACAATTCACACTATTACAGTCCCTCCTCTTTCTCAAAGTTGGACTCCTGGACATCCACCTGGGGCATGGCTGAGGACCTTTGCATCCACTTCCATCAGTTATTAGATGAAAGTTCCAGCACGAACTTTAGGGTGTTTGGCAATCTGATCACCAGACTAGGTCAGATCAGGCTTTCTCTCAACCATTGCCAGCAGTCTACAGAAGATGTATCATTGTGGATTTCTGGGGACCTCTCCAGCACTCTGCCTATTCCTGTTCTCATGTCATCATTTATCATGGTCTGTTATTCCTTGTTTTCCCTTTCTGTTCTTGATGGAGCTGGAATCTCCTGCTCCCCTAGGCTTTCATTCCCTCAAAACTTGCACTTCATTACTCCCACTGTTGTCCAGGTTGTTCATGTAGGTCTCATCCATTTCTCTATCATTGGGCAATCCCTGTGTCTTTCCTAGGGTCCCATTGTCTAGGTAGCTTCCCTGGAGTTGTGTAGCAGTCTAGTCATCTTTGTTTTACATCTAGTATCCTACTATGAGTGAGTACATACCATGTTTGTCCTTCTGAGTCTGGTTACCTCATGCAGGATGATTTCTTCTAGATCCATCCATTTGCCTGCAAACCTCATGATGTCATTATTTTTCTCTGCTGAGTAGAACTCCATTGTGTGTATGTACCATATTTTCTTTATCCATTCTTCAGTTGAAGGGCATCTAGGTTGTTTCCAGGTCCTGGCTATTACAAACAATGCTGCTATGAACATAGCTGAGCAAATGCCCTTGTGGTATGATTGAGCATTCCTTGGGTATATGCCCAAGAGTGCAACAGCTGCATCTTGGGGGAAATGGATTCCCAATGTTCTAAGGAAGCACCATATGGATTTCCAAAGTGGCTGTACAAGCTTGCATTCCCACCAGCAGTGGAGGAGAGTTCCCCTTGCTCCACATCCTCTCCAGCATAAGCTGTCTTCTGTGTTTTTGATCTTAGCCATTCTTACAGGTGTAAGGTGGCATCTCAGAATCATTTGGATTTGCATTTCATGGATAATTAGGGATGTTGAGCAATTCCTTAAATTTCTTTCAGCCATTTGAACTTCCTCTGTGGAGAATTCTCTGTTTAGTTCTATAGCCCATTTATTAATTGGAGTGTTGGGCATTTTGATGTCTAATTTCTTGAGTTCTTTATGTATTCTGGATATCAGCCCTCTGTCAGATGTGGGGTTGGTGAAGACCTTTTCCCATTCTGTAGGCTGTCGCTTTGTCTTGTTGACCATGTCCTTTGCTCTACAAATCCTTCTGAGTTTCAACAAGTCCCATTGATTGATTGTTTCTCTCAGTGTGTGTGCTACTGGTGTTATATTTAGAAAGTGATCTCTGGTGCCAATGCATTCAAGACTACTTCCTACTTTCTCTTCTATCAGGCTCAGAGTAACTAGATTAATGTTGAGGTCTTTGATCCACTTGGACTTAAGTTTTGTGCAAGGTGACGGATATGGATCTATTTGCAGCCTTCTACATGTTGACATCCAGTTATGCCAGCACCATTTGCTGAAGATGCTTTCTTTTTTCCATTGTACATTTTTGGCTTCTTTGTCAAAAATTATATGTTCATAGGTGTGCAGGTTAATGTCAGGGTCTTCAATTCGATTCTATTGGTCCACATGTCAGTTTTTATGCCAGGACCAATCTGTATTTATTACGTAGCTCTATAGTAGAGCTTGAGGTTGGGGATCATGATGCCTCCAGAGGTTGTTTTATTGAACAGGATTCTTTTGTCTATCTTGGGTTTTTTGTTTTTCCATATGAAGTTGAGTATTATTCTTTCCAGATCTGTGAAGAATTGTGTTGGTAATTTGATGGGGATTGTGTTGAATCTGTAGATTGCTTTTGGTAAGATCGCCATTTTTACTATGTTAATCCTGCCTATCCATGAGCATGGGAGATCTTTTCATTTTCTGACATCTTCTTCAATTTCTTTTTTCAGAGACTTAAATTTCTTGTCATATAGATCCTTCACATGCTTAGTTAGAGTAACCCCAATGTATTTTATATCATTTGTGGCTATTGTAAAGGGTGATGTATATTTGATTTTATTTTCAGCGTGTTTGTCTATTGTATATAAGAGGGCTACTGATTTTTTTTGAGTTGATCTTGTATCCTGCTATGTTGCTGAAGGTGTTTATAAACTGTATCAGTTCCTTGGTTAAATTTTTGGGGTCACTCATGTATACTATCCTGTCATCTGAAATTAGGGAAAGCTTGAATTCTTCCTTTCTAATTTGTATCACCTTCATCTCCTTATGTTGTCTTATAGCTCTGGCTAGAACTTCGAGTACTATATTGACTAAGTATGGGGAGAGGGGACAGCCTTGCTTTGTTCCTGATTTTAGTTGTATTGCTTTGTGTTTCTCTCCATTTAATTTGATGTTGGCTGTTGGCTTTCTGTAGATTGCCTTTATTATGTTTAGGTATGTTCCCTGTATTACTGATCACTCCAAGCCTTTTATCATGAAGGGATGTTGGATTTTGTCAATGCCTTTTCTGCATCTACTGCATCTAGTGAGATGATCATGTGGTTTTTTTTCTTTGAGTTTGTTTACATGGTGTATTACATTGATAGACTTTTGTATGTTGAACCATCCTTGCATTCCTGGGATGAAGCCTACTTGATCATGAAGCCAAGTGGATCAATAATTGTTTTAATGTGTTCTTGGAGTTTGTTTGCCAGTATTTTATTGAGTATTTTTTGTATCAATGTTCATGATGGAGATCAGTCTTTAGTTCTCTTTCTTTGTTGCATCTTTGTTTGGTTTAGGAATCAGGGTGATTATAGCCTCATAGAAGGAGTTTGGTAATATCCCTTCTGCTTCTATTGTGTGGAACAATTTAAATATTATTGGTATTAAGTCTTCTTTGAAGATCTGGTAGAATTCTGCACAGAAACCTTCTGGTCCTAGGCATTTTTTTTTTTTTTGGAGACTTTTAATGACTGATTCTATTTCCTTAAGGGTTATTGGACTATTTAAATGGTTTATCTGGTCTTGGTTTAACTTAGGTATGTGGTACCTATCCAGAAAATTTTCCATTTCTTAGAAATGAACCAAACTGAACAGTATAAGTACAATGTAATGCAATTTGCTGATTATTGAATGTTATTACCAACTATTAGGATATAAAGAAATCAAAGTTAGTAGTTAGACATTACAATCAAAATTGTTGTCATATTAGGTATGTTTTCAAGATCAAGCAGATATATTTTTGACAGGTCATCTTCAAACCCTTCAGAGATCTACAGAAAATAGCATTTAAAATGTTTTAATAACTTAGAAAATTTTTCTTTTTTGTTATGACTATGAGACATGTTGGTTCCTGGCAGTACCAATCTACTTCAGAGAAAATATGTGCATTGAGGAAACTGCATATGGAGTTAATTTTCATTGTGGCAAAAGTTAGCCACTGGACAACAAAGTATCCTCAAATCAACTGCTGACAAACAGGACAAAATGGACAGACAGGACACAAAACCAAGGATTACAGATTCTTGCCAAAACAAATGTGTTTGTGGCTTTAACAAAAGGCATCTTCTGAGGCCAGGGCAATATGATATCATCCCTGAAGTGGCCTTTGTAATCCGGAAAAAGTACAGTGCCCTTTTCTTTGAAGGCAACTGAACAGGCAATGGGCCAATGGCTTCTGATATGCAGTGGAACAGCAACTGAAACAGTTATTCTTGAAGAGTAACTAAGCTCACACCTCTCAATGGTAGAGTGATGTGGTGAAGAACAGGATGCCGAGAACTGGATGCCAAGATGAAGCCACACATACACACACACACACACACACACACACACACACACACACATACACACATGCACACACACACACACACACACACACGCACACACACAGCCAAGAAGAATGGACAGCTGAATTAAAAAAAAATCATCAATTTCCAGAATATAAAATCCTGAATCGCTGGGCAGTGGTGGTGTACGCCTTTAATCCCAGCACTCAGGAGGCAGAGGCAGGCAGATCTCTGTGAGTTCAAGGCCAGCCTGATCTCCAAAGCGAGTTCCAGGAAAGGCACAAAGCTACACAGAGAAACCCTGTCTTGAAAAAACAAACAAACAAACAAACAAACAAAAATTCTGAATCATGACATGACACTAGTGGAATTCAAGTGTTTCTGGTACATGGACTGCTTTCATCAAATGTGGGGGTCTGCTCTTACTTTTGTTGTAACCACTAAATTCCCTTTATATACCATCTAAATATTATGTATTTTATGTCCAACTTAAATAATGGATTGGTTGATTTTGTAGAAATTTGATATATGTATTTAATTCTAAAGATGATGACTGATTTACTAGTTTTCCATTGAAGTTATCTCAAAGATTTATATGCCTGCTATTACTATTTTGGTAAATTAGGTTGTGAAGCTTTAATTTTCTGGAGATCATTTTTTCCTCTCTAAGGTAAACTTGTGCCTCTTGTGGACTGTGATTAAAAGTTTAATGGAAGGAAGGTATGTGAAAACTTCATTTCAGAGAGACTTTCTACCAGGTACTAAGAAATGTAAAGGGGTTTTGATAGTTATTGTATGTTATGGGTGAGCGCTACTAAGCTGCAAGAGATATGATTCTCATTTTATTCAGTCATAATCACTCAATTTCATAAGAAACACAAGATTTAGTAGTCTTCTAAATTCATGTTCAGACCTCTTGCCTTTTTCAGGTTTGTCACATTAGGGTTCAGAATTGATATGGGCAACATTATGTTGTAAAATAAACATTAACAGAAGAAAAGAATAGAAATATTTGACAAACGAATTTTCTGATCAAGCTGCAAATTTTATTTTCCTCAGCAAGGCTTATATAGCATAGGAGGGGAGGGGCCAGGAAGGAGGGAAAGGGAAAAGGGGCACGCAGAACATGGAAGGGGTGCAAGACTTGTGAGACAGATTGTACAACTGCAAGATGTTGACTAAGGTCACTGGTCAGGAGCCATTTATTCTGTTTTTCCTGTAGTTGGTACAATGTGTATTTTCTCTTTTAAGTGGCTGCCCAATTAGCTGATATTTTTCTTAAGGAAAATAATGATCATTCACTTTAGTTCTGACTATAGAAATGTGTCTTGGCCCAAAATTTAGATAACTCTAAGATGTAACTCAATTTCACAAGGTATTAATTAATATGCTAAGTCTTTTATCATTCAAGAGTGGACATAGCAGGTACTATGGACACAAGCCACTACTGATTTCAACAATGTGTGCATTAAAGAAAATTTGACCCTCTTAGTTTCCTTAGTCAACTGTGACACTACAGTTCTTACACAGAATCCATTTGGGTTTATAGCTTGCAGAAGGGTAAATACTACATTAAATAAAAAGTAAAAATTTGGCTTAGGTGCTTTTTGAATACTGGAATGATCACAAATATTTTCAAAACATTGAATTTCAAATATGTGCAAAGTAAATTTGAATTGGTAAAACTTTTATTTCTTCAATAACATAGAAATTACAATAAAATCATATTCTGCAGCTTATCTTTAAAAATATTGATACAATCTAGATTGCTTTCATTTCAAACTCTGAATGAGAAACAGTTTTGTTTTATAAGTAGTCATAAGTTATTATTAAATTGCAAATGGTCTAATGAAAGTTTTTTGGGAGCAGAATTCATTAATTTAAAATATTAAAATGTTCTGAAAATTCTGTTGCTAGGCTACCTGACCATGGGATGCTCTTTATGTTTGGTTGTCATGGCACCTGACTGTGGAATGTCTTCCTATCTTTGGGGGCCTCTGGTTAGTAACTGGGTGTTACTGCTATGGGAAAGGGCAGTGGGCTTATGACTTGTTCTCTGGCCTAGCTAATACTTTTCCATGGTTCATGTTTGGTTCCTGACATCTTGGTCCCTGACAAAGATCCATCCATTTGCTGCATACAAAAAACACACCTCAACTTCAAAGACAGACAGCACCTCAGAATAAAAGGCTGGGAAAAGACATTCCAGTCAAATGGATTTAAGAAGCAAGCTGGTGTAGCTATCCTAATATCTAATAAAATAGACTTCAATATAAAATCAATTGAAAGACAACTGGAAGGACACTACATATTTATCACCGGGAAAATCTGACAAGATGAAGTCTCAATTCTGAATATTTATGCCCCAAATACAAGAGGACTGACATTCATAAAAGAAATGTTACTAAAGCTTAAATTGTACATCAAACCCCATACACTAGTAGTGGGAGACTTCAACACCCCAATCTCACCAATGGACAGGTCAGCCAGGCAGAAACTTATCAGAGAAATAAAGGAACTGACAGAAATTATGGCTCAAATAGACTTAATAGATATCTACAGAATATTCCACCCTAACAAAAGAATATACCTTCTTTTCAGCACTCCATGGAACCTTCTCCAAAATCAACCACATGCTTCGTCACAAAGAAAATCTCAACAGATACAAAAAATTGAAATAACCTCCTGTGTCTTATCAGACAACCATGGCTTAAAGTTAGACTTCAACAACAACAAAAATTACAGAAAGCCTACAATCTCATGGAAACTGAATAATGCCCAATTGAATCACCTATGGGTCAAGGAAGGAATAAAGAAATAAATGAAAGATTTCCTAGAATTCAATGAAAACAAATGTACAACATACATTATGGGACACCATGAAAGCAGTGCTAAGAGGAAAATTCATAGCTCTGAATGCCCACATAAAGTTGGAAAAATCTCACACTAGTGACTCAACAGCACAACTGAAAGCTCTAGAACAAGAAGAAGCAAACTCACCCAGGAGAAACATACTCCAGAAAAGAATCAAATTGAGGGCTGAAATCAATAAAATAGAAATAAAGAGAACAATAAAAAGAATCAATGAAAAAAAAGAGTTGGTTCTTTGAGAAAATCAACAAGATAGATAAGCCCTTATCCAAATTAACCAAAAAGCAGAGAGAGAGCATCCAAATCAACAAAATCAGAAATGAAAAGACGGATATAACAACAGACAATGAGGAAATCCAAAGAATCATCAGGTCATACTTAAAAAATCTGTACTCCACAAAACTGGAAAATCTGAAAGAAATGGAACACTTTCTGTAGGTACACCATACCTAAGTTAAATCAAGGCCACATAAACTATTTAAATAGTCCAATAACCCCTAAGGAAATAGAAATGGTCATTAAAAGTCTCCCAACCAAAAAAAGCCCAGGACCATATAGTTTCAGCACAGAATTCAACCAGATTTTCAAAGAAGAGCTGATACCAATACTCTTCAAATTGTTCCACACCACAGAAACTGAAGGAACATTACCCAATTCTTTTTATGAGGCTACAGTTACCCTGATAACCAAACCCCACAAAGATGCAACAAAGAAAGAGAATCACAGACCAATCTCCCTCATGAACATTGATGCAGAAAATACTCAATAAAATACTGGCTAACAGAATACAGGAATATACCAAAAAATTATTCACCATGACCAAGTAGGCTTCATCCAAGGGATGCAAGACTGGTTCAATATATGAAAATCTGTCAAGGTAATACACCATATAAATAAACTGAAAAAAATAATGATCATCACACTAGATGCAGAAAAGGCATTTGACAAAATCCAACACCCCTTCATAATAAAGGGCTTGGAGCGATCAGGAACACGGGGAACATACCTAAACATAATAAAGGCAATTTACAGCAAGCCAACAGCCAACATCAAATTAAATGGGGGAGAAACTCAAAGTGATTCCACTAAAATCAGGAACAAGATAAGGCTATCCACTCTCCCCACACTTATTTAATATAGTACTTGAAGTTCTAGCTAGAACAATAAAACAACAAAAGGAGATCAAGGGAATACAAATTGGAAAGGAAGAAATCAAACTTTCATTATTTGCAGATGTTATGGTAGTATACATAAGTGACCTCCAAAATTCTACCAGGGAACTCCTACAGCTGATAAACTCCTTCAGTATTTGGGTAACTCTAACTAAGTAAGTGAAAGACTGATATGATAAGAACTTTAAATCTGTGAAGGAAGAAATTGAAGAAGATATCAGAATGTGGAAAGATCTCCCATGCTCATGGATAGGTAGAATCAACATAGTAAAAATGGCAATCTTACCAAAAGCAACATACAGACAGATTCAATGTAATACCCATCAAAATCCCAACACAATTCTTCACAGACTTGGAGAGGAAAAAAATACTTAACTTTATATAGAAAAAACAAAAAAACCTAGGATAGGTAAAATAATCCTGTATAATAAAGCAACCTCTGGAGGCCTCATTATCCCTGAACTCAAGCTCTACTATAGAGCTATAGTAATAAAAATAGCTTGGTACTGGCATAAAAACTGACATGTGGACCAATGGAATCGAATTGAAGACCCTGTCATTAACCTGCACACCTATGAACATATAATTTTTGACAAAGAAGCCAAAAATGTACAATGGAAAAAAGAAAGCATCTTCAACAAATGGTGCTGGCATAATTGGATGTCAACATGCAGAAGATTGCAGATAGATCCATATCTCTTGCCATGCACAAAACTGAAGTCCAAGTGGATCAAAGACCTCAACATAAATCCAGTTACACTGAACTTGATAGAAGAGACAGTAGGAAGTACTTTGGAATGGATTGGCACAAGAGACCACTTCCTAAATATAACACCAGTAGCACAGACACAGAGAGCAACAATTAATAAATGGGACCTCCTGAAACTGAGAAGCTTTTGTAGAGCAAAGGACAAGGTCAATAAGACCAAACAACAGCCTACAGAATGGGAAAAGATCTTCACCAACCCCACATATGGCAGAGGGCTTATATCCAAAATATATAAAGAACTCAAAAAGCTGGACATCAAAATACTGAACAATCCAATTAAATGGGCTACAGAGCTTAATAGAGAATTCTCAATAGAAGAATCACAAATGGTTGAAAGAAATTTAAGGAACTGCTCAACATCCTTAGTCATCAGGAAAATGGAAATCAAAACAATTCTGAGATACCATCTTACACCTGTCAGAATGGCTAAGATAAAAACAACAACAACAAAAAAAACCTAAAAAAGCACTGAAGACAGCTTATGTTGGAGAGGATATGGTGAAAGGGAAACACTCATCCACTGCTGGTGGGAATGCAAGCTTGTACAGCCACTCTGGAAATCAGTATGGCAGTTTTTCAGAAAACTGGGAATATGTCTTCCTCAAGACCCAGTTATACCATTCTTGGTCATATTCCCAAGGAATGCTCAATCTTACCACAAGGACACATGCTCAACTATGTTCATAGCAGCATTATTCATAATAGCAAGAACCTGGAAACAACCTAGATGCCCCTCAACTGAAGAATGGATAAAGAAAATATGGCACATGTACACAATGGAGTACTACTCAGCAGTAAAAAAAAAATGATATTATGAAATTTGCAGGCAAATGGATAGATCTAGAAAATATCATCTTGAGTAAGGTAACCCAGACTCAGAAGGACAAACATAGTATGTACTCACTCATAAGTGGATACTAAATGTGAGGGAAGGGATGTCCAGGCTGCAACCCACAACTCCAGAGAGGCTAGCTAACAGGGAAAGACCCTAGGATGGACACATGGATGATCCTGTGAAGTAGAAGTAGATGAGAGCTACATGAGTGGAATGGGTGGCAGGGGCAGGGGATGGCAGTGGGTGAGGAGTGGGGGATGAGAACATAGGGAAATGGGAGGGTCAAACTAGAACAGGGACAGCATGGGAGGGCAGGGAGGAAGATACCATGATAGATGAGGACATTATGGGCATAGGAAGAAGCAAGGTACTGGGGAGGTTCTCAGGAATCCACAAGGTTGACCCCACCTTGATCTGCTGGCAGTGGTCCAGAGGGTGCCAGGACCGGTCTACTTTGGTGACCAGGCTAGCAAATAACCTTGTTGTTGTTGTGGAGCCTTTGTCCAGTGACAGTTGGAGGCAGATACAGCCAGGCACCAGACTGAGCTTCAGGAATCCAATTGATGAGAGAGAGGAGAGATGTTGCAGGCGAGGAACGTCAAGATCTTGATGGGAGGACATGCAGAGATGACAGGCCATACTAGTGGAAGCCCATGAACTGTGGACTGGTGGCTATGGAGTCCCCATGGGACTGGACTAGGCCCTCTGGATATGGAAGGCAGTTGTTGGGCTCGAACCATTTGGGTGCACCCAGGCAGGGGGATCGAGACCTGTTGTCTATGGGCAGGCTTCTGGAATCTGGTGCCTGTGGTGTGACACCTTGCACAGTCTTGGTGCAGTGGGAAGGGGCTTGGACTTGCCTAGGCTCAGTGTGCTGGGCTCCGCTGATTCCCCATGGGAAGCCTCAATTTGGGGGATGTGGGGATGCGGGGTGGCTTGGGAAAGAGGACTGGGGAGTTGGAGGAAGGAGGACGGGGGTCTGTCGATAGCATTGGAGTGAGCAGAGAACACATCACTAATACTTATTCTCCACATTGTGACAAGTTAGTTGTGAGTTCCTTCATTGACCATATCCACTACACAAAGAATTTCTCTGATAAGGTCTGATTGATTTATTATTTATGGTAATACAGAAATTAATTTAGAAATAAGTTTAATGCTATGTCCATTTAGCAAGTATGAATGAACACCTGGTTCTCGTGAGCTCCCCGACCATGGGTTCTTGACCATATATGCCCTATAAAGTGTATATTTTCTCTTGTGAAACAGGCCTTAAATTCAATCAGGAAACAGTTGACTTCACCTTTAACATTGTGTCACTATTGCAACCATGGTCCTATCTTGCCACACTGGTCTTTATTATAGTTCAGAGGTTTCACAGTTGGGTAAGACTGTTGATAACTTTCCCCCAGCAGCTAGAGTACTACCTATCAGAGATATGAGTGCTAGTCATCAGGGAAAAAGCTTTCTAATAAGTACTGAGTTGATTTCTCTGTGTTATGACCAATGTGTTATGACTTAACCAATTGTGTCTTGGTATCAAGTTATGAGAGGTAACTAAAACCAATAGCAGTAGCTTATATTGTTTTGGAGTTCTCTAGGACAAGCCTGATGAGCAACTTATGGGGAAATATTCCACACCTGGAATTGGGCTTTTTATTTGGTGGTCTATGGCCCACTGAATGAGCATAAATCCCGTAGTAAAATAACTACAATTAAATTATCTTATAAGAATATATATGTATATGTATGTGTTCATCTTATACAACACTAGGATTCAATATGACTTTTCCCTCATACAATGTCAGAATGCAAATTAGCAGAGGCCCTATTGAAATCAATGTGGCAGTTACTTAGAACACCTGAGATATACCTATTTCATTTCAGGGTACACACTCAATGGACTCTATTTTCTACTATCGAGACACACGCTCATTCATGTTCATAGCTGCTCTATTTATAAACATTAGGTCATGTAAATTGTATTAGGACTAATTAGGACTAATTGTCCATAAGTTAATGTCCATTAATGCCTAGTGAAAATTCAGTATTTATACAAAATGGGATTTTATCTAGCTGTAAAGAGAAATGAAACTTGCAGATAAATGGGAGAAGAATGGAGAAGGAGGGCAGAAGAGGGTGCTGAGGAGGGAAACTAACACTATCATATTTATTATGATGTAATCTTCAATTTGACTCATGTTTTCACAAATGACAAGACTCTTATATGCACAAGTACCATTCTATCATATTTTCAATTTTGATTTATCATTTGGTATACACTGAAACGATTTCTGTTTCTGGAAATAAACTCACTAACTTTGTTCAGTTTATGAAATAAAAATATATTAGTGGGAAAATAACTGTTGACTAGTCAATTTCCCAAGTCTTAGATGAACTAGAAGCTCCTGATATTAAAAATGTACTAAAATAATAATTAACATCTGTATATTAGTAAGCCTTATTTGTGGAGAAACACCAGCATCTTGATTTATAACTTTAGCTTACAGCAATACATAACATATTTATAATAGGAAAAAACATATGTTTTGGAATTAGGGAAACATAAAAAGCTTCAACACCCACTTTTTATTATGAATTTAGAGAAATTAATTGCTATTATATTATGTTAAACTCTAGTCCTCAATTTTTCATGTAAATTTTCAGTATAATAGAATTTTCCAAAAAAATATATTGCCAGAGGACATTTAAAGACTGTGTTCAGAATGTTTGTGAAGTGCTTAGCATAGTGCCTTCTGGCACCAAAGTAAAATTAATTAAATGTTGCTGAGGACTTGATTCATGAGACTATCTGAGACTAACTCTAACAAAGATTACTAATAAAGATCTTGTGATTACTTCAGTGTACATTTCAATAAAAATATTGACATACTGCATGTCCTTGAATTTTCTGGAACTCAAAAGTGTAGCTAAAAGGATAAGTGATTTTAAGCTTATGATCATTCTCTCAAGGGTGCTTGTTAAATTTTCTTGAACATTATCATGAAATTTTTGAATGTTTCAATTTATTTTTGAATGATATAGTAGAATTTCATTCTAATTTGATATTTCATATTCAACCTTAATAAATGCAAATAACTTTATTAAGGTAACTTTAATCATACACTTTAATTTGTATGGTCAAAATTTAAAAAGATGCATTCATTTAATATCTTTGACACAAGCGATAATGTCTGAAAAGCTGATAAATCTCTGTGTAAACTAGCTTCTCATATTAATTTTGGAAACATTGTATACATATTTTAATGCTCTGATTTTTAAAAATGTGTGTGTATGTGTTTATGCATGTAAGTAAATGTCCCATGTGTGCTGTGGAAGACAGAGTTCAACATTAAGTGTCTTTCCTCTAAAGCCATCTACCTTGGGTGTTTTTAAGATGCTATTAATAATTGTGTGTGTATAATATGCCTGTATGAGTACAGGTGCATGACTGCCATGACTTAGGTACAGATGTTAAAAGACCGCTTTGGAATTCAGTCCTCTCCTATCATGAGTTCTGGGGATAAAACTCAGATCATCAGGCTCATGAAGAAAGTACTTTTACCAACTCTACTTTAAAATTATCTATCTATCTATCTATCTATCTATCTATCTATCTATCCATCTATTTTTGAGACATAGTCTTTCATTAGGAAATGAGGCTTGTCTATTTATTGTGAGACTTGAAGTAAACTCAAGGGATCAACCCATTTCCACTTCCTCAGCCCTGGGAATACATTTGTGTACTCCAACTCCTGCATTCTTATTAAGGCTCAACACAGGTTCTTATGTTTAAGACAACCAATATGAAGTTAGTTTATAAATAAATTTAAAATTATAAAGCACCTTTAAAATACATCAGGTACAATCAGCAATATAATACCCTTTGTCCTATAAATTAAATGCTTTGGTTTCTTTAGTGCAGTCCCACATTATTCCAGTGTAATAACTTTTAAGATGTGGAGCACAAGACACCTCTGATTATTAACATAGACTGAATATACTTATCTATTTAAAATTAATAACAACTTAAATCACAGATGAACTCTCTACATTATTGTTTTCTCCAACACAATTTATTACCAATACAAATGTTTCTATTTTGTACATGTGTATCAATTTAGATGTCTTGAAGTTTATTGTTATTTTTAATTCTTTTACTTAAAATTTTATAATAAGGTTAAGATTGATTTAATTACCATTAATTCAATTTGTTTAAGCATGTACTTTACCAGTAAGATTTGTATTATCATGTGCTTTTGTGCTGTTGTTTGAAGTTTATTCAGCTGGACTCCAAGGTCAAAAAGGCTATTGGCTAGGCTCCCTGGTAGAGTGGGGCTGTTATTTAGACTTTTGGTTAGCTTTCTCTGTTGGCTAGGCTCCCTGCTTGGGCGTGGCCTCTTGCACAGAGTTCGGCATCCTTAGTGGATGCTAACTTGCTTCCTCAGTCAGACAGTACAAATTAGAGGAACTCCATGTTTGCCTGAAGTTATTGGTGGCAATTCTGGCGACTAGTGCATGTGGGTCCAGAGTCACCATGTAGTTCTGTGTACTAATCAGTGTGATGCCCCCTCTTATGTTCCTTGCCTTCCCCAGTAGTAAGCTCTACCAATAAATAGCATGTCCTGTTTCCAAAGTGGAACATAATGAAAGTGAGCCCAGAACCTCTTTTTTCCCTCCTTTTTAAAATTATTATATTTGTGTTTTAATTTTACGCATCAGCCGTGGGTTCCCCTGTCCTCCCCCCTCCAGCCCCTGCCCTCACCTTCACCCCAGTATCTCCCCTCCATTCCAGGTCCAAGACTCCCCTGGGGATTCAATTCAACCTGATGGATTCAGTACAGGCAGGTCCAGTCCCCTCCTTCCAGGCTGAGCAAAGTGTCCCTGTGTAAGCCCAAGGTTCCAAACAGCCAGGTTTGCACTAAAGACAGGTCTGGGTCCGACTGCCTAGATGCCTCCCAAACAGTTCAAGCTATTCAATTGTCTCACTTATCCAGAGGGCCTGATCCAGTTGGGGGCTCCATAGCTTTTGGTTCATAATTCATGTGTTTCCATTAGTTTGGTTATTTGTCTCTGTGCTTTTCCAATCTTGGTCTCAACAATTCACACTCTTACAGTCCCTCCTCTTTTTCGACAATTGGACTTCTGGAGCTCTACCTGGGGCCTGGCTGAGGATCTTTGCATCCACTTCTATCAGTTATTGGATGAGAGTTCCAGCACGACTGTTAGGGTGTTTGGCCATCTGATCACTAGACTAGGTCAGATCAGGCTTTCTCTCAACCATTGGCAGTAGTCTACAGTGGATGTATCATTGTGGATTTCTGGGGACCTCTCTAGCACGTTGCTTCTTTCTGTTCTAAATATAACACCAGTAGCACAGACACTGGGAGAAACAATCAGTCAATGGGACCTGTTGAAACTAAGAAGCTTTTGTAGAGCAAAGGACACTGTCAACAAGACAAAGCGACAGCCTACAGAATGGGAAAAGGTCTTCACCAACCCTACATCTGACAGAGGGCTGATATCCAGAATATATAAGCAACTCAAGAAATTAGACATCAAAATGCCCAACAGTCCAATTAAGAAATGGGCTATAGAACTAAACTGAGAATTCTAAACAGAGGAAGCTCAAATGGCTGAAAGACGTTTAAGGAATTGCTCAACATCCTTAATTATCTGGGAAATGCTCTGAGATACTACCTTATACCAGTCAGAATGGCTAAGGTCAAAAACACAGAAGACAGCTTATGCTGGAGAGGATGTGGAGCAAGGGGAACTCTCCTCCACTGCTGGTGGGAATGAAAGCTTGTACAGCCACTTTGGAAATCCATATGGCACTTCCTTAGGACATTAGGAATCCATCTCCCTCAAGACCCAGCTGTAGCACTCTTGGGCATATACTCAAGGAATGCTCAACCATACCACAAGGGCATTTGCTCAGCTTTGTTCATATCAGCATTGTTTGTAATAGCCAGAACCTGGAAACAACCTAGATGCCCTTCAACTGAAGAATGGATAAAGAAAATATGATACATATACACAATGGAGTTCTACTCAGCAGAGAAAAACAATAACATCATGAGGTTTGCAGGCAAATGGATGGATCTAGAAAAAAAAATCATCCTGAGTGAGGTAACCCAGACTCAGAAAGACAAACATGGTATGTACTCACTCATAGTAGGATACTAGATGTAAAACAAAGACGACTAGACTGCTACACAACTCCAGGGAGGCTACCTAGAAAACGGGACCCTAGGAAAGACACAGGGATAGCCCAATGACAGAGAAATGAATGAGATCTACGTGAACAATCTGGTTGACAGTGGGAGTAATGAAGGGCAAGATTTGAGGGAAAGAGAGCTTAGGGGAGCAGGTGATCCCAGCTGGATCGAGAACAGAAAGGGAGAACAAGGAATAACAGACCATGATAGATGAAAACCACATAAGAATAGAACCTCTTGTTCCAATATGGAACATAATAAATACTGGGTGTCTTGTTCAATGCCTTGAATTTTTGTCATTGAACACTCACTGTTGTCTGTGTTTTTTGCTCAAAGAGCAACTACTTTCAATGCGATCTTTTCCTACATGGTGCTTTACTGACCCATGTTAGAGCGAGTAGAAACAAGTGCCATTTCTACTCTTAGCATTCATCATTCCTTTGAGGTTCTGTGTCCTCATTCTGTGTTCTGAATGCAAATACAGACATTCTGCTTTATAAATAGTCAAATTTGTGTTTAATTCAGGGGACCACAACTGTGGGCCCCCTATTCCAGTCTTAGTGTATTTTCTCTGAACACAATTTGTTTGTTTGTTTGTTTGTTTGTTTGTTTTCCAGAACTGAGGACCAAAACAAGGCCTTGGGCTTGCTAGGCAAGAGCTCTACCAATGAGCTAAATCCCCAACCCTTGTTTCGTTTTTTAAAATTTATTTATTTATTATGTACTTAGTGTTCTGCCTGCATATATGCCTGCATGACAGAAGAGGGCACCAAATCCCATTGCAGATGGTTTGAGCCACCATGTGGTTGCTGGGAATTGAACTCAGGATCTCTGGAAGAGTAGCCAGTGCTCTTAACATCTGAGCTGCCTCTCCAGCCCCATAATTTGATTCTGAATCTTTACATATGCAACAATTACTGTTTCCTGCATCTATCCTTCATGTGTTAATATTAAGATGAATCACCCATTTAATTTACTTGTACAAAACTCCATACATCTGCTCCATATTATTTTATTTTCTTAATACAATTCTCCAAAGAAACGTTATTACTTATTTCAGTATTTATTCAAAATAATTTTATTTTTTTGTCCCCATAGTTCCATTGAGTTTCCTAAGTCATTTTGTGATTATGACATCTGATTTGAGAATGGAAATCATGTAATTCTGTTGGGATATGTGGAATGTCTGTGGAACTCCCTAAGAGAATATTAAATAGAAATGTTTTGAATCATGTAGATTTCAGAAAATATTCATGAACATAATTATCTCTTAATAATAAGGTTGAGTATTAAAAATAGAATTTCTATAGAGTTCTATTATTAGCTGGAATGATGATTGCATTATTGAAGCAATTCTAATGAGGTGACCTAGAATGATTCAAAGGCCAAACTTTGCATCATTATTAGGTTATCTCACAACCATAAAGTACAACTGAAATCTTACAAAATTTCTTTTTTAGCATATATTAATTTTAACAAATGAAATAATGGGTTTCAGTTATGACATTTTCATAAAAATATGCCATACACTATGAAAACATACGTTTTTCTAAGTCTACTTTACTTCATGTAAAATTGTCATCTCTGTTTTCATCCATTTGCTTGTAAATGATGTAATTTCACTGTTCTAAAGAATATGGTATCTATAAGCAATGAAGTTTTATTCATCCATATATTGTGCTGTTATTCTAATGATAATTATTTAGTGAGATACAGTGTTTGTGTACAGATATAACATGGCATAAGAACACGCCATTTGATCAAAATTAGTACAAAGATTAATCAAGTCTATTTTCAGTAGTTACTGTGTGTATATCAGCATTTATTTTCTGTTGAGAATGTAAAAGGCATATAGATAAGTAACTTCTGAACTAAGGGAAATGATGAGAATGATGTATTTAGACAGGAAAATAGCAAGCAAAGAGATCATGACTGAGCTAAATTGTTCCTTTGAGTCATTGATTATTTTACATTTTATCTGAATTACATCTTTGAAAATATCATAAAAAATCTCTGGACGTTCTAATGAGAATGAAAGCAATATTTTTACAGGATCCAAGGACCTACTGAAACCCATTGATGCATCTTACAAGGATAAAGATATCCTGATTTCAGAAGAAAGGAGAAATCAGTGAATATGGATCAGTAGATGTGAGTCCTGTAGAAAAATTTGAGTTGCGCAGAGTGGAAGTGGTGATTTTGATTTTTTAAATCGGAGAAAAGAGTGTATGTAAGCACAGATCAAAGTTGATAATGAATAGTGTTCACTAATATGGCTAGAATTGAGACTCTCAAACAGAAATTTGTGAGCATTATAAGGGAATAAATATAACACATTTTAGGATCCCTAATACACCAAGAAGTGAGAGGACGAAAATAATCTTGAAAGCTATCCACGTTTTGCTTGCTCACATATCACATACTTTGCTCATCAATTTTACTAGTATTCTTTCCTCTGACTGATATGTAACACTTTAAAAGTTTAGCTATTGCTATAAACCTGCAGGACTAACGAACAACAATCTCACCCCAATGTTGTTTCCAATTTCTTTTATGAAACATGCTTCTTGTTCCACATTTTCACTTGAGACTAGCCTTTTAAGAGGAGAAACTGAAACATTACACTCCATAACATACCATACTGCCATATATAAACAATAATAGAGCCAGCTTTCACAGGAATGGCTTTTTCTGAAGCATAGCAAATTGCTCATAGCTTTTACTCATGTCAGAATTTATCTCTTAATTTACTGTTTTGAGTTTATACTCAGTAGTCACATTTGAGTGTGGGTGCAAATGGACTATTTGCTGTTTGGGAAATGACAACTATACACATGCCAAGTCACCATAATACTTGTAAGTAAGTTATAAAATAACATCCATTACATTGCATCAAGTAATTATGGAATAGGAGAGTGGTAATTTCTGTTTATAATGGAGGGGAGAGGTAAGGGAAAACATACAGACTTCGTCTTTAAAAAGCCTTAAGATAGCATAAAAAACCATGTTGCAGGACTTCTTTCTCTACTATAGACATTATAATTTCATCTGGCTACTGGATTCCAACAGTTTATCATACAGACATCCCCAAGACCCAAATATTTCTTAATCAAACACTCTCTTCTGGTCATAAATCATGGCTGGTGAAACAATTTAAGGTAGGACAGGATTATGCAAATTTGGGTAGATATTCTTTATATCTTGTATACATTAAAATGTCTGTTGATATTACACTGGAAATGGACCACACATGTTTCTTTCTTTTGTATTCATAACCCTCCTCATTTCACACAGGCCTAGGTCATCTCTGACTACAGTTGTTATAATGTCTTTTATTCTGCCATCTTTAACATTTAAAAGTTTTCTCATCATTCAATCCTCCAGTTCAAACTAATTTGTTTATTGATTTTCTATTCTTAATTTGGTAAGGTATTACAAAAATTTGTACATGTTGTAGTTTGCCTTTCATTCTACTTGGCAGATACATTTGTTTGACTTATGCTAAAGGTACAGATATTGAAATCAACTCAATTTCACTTATTACATATGAAAGTTTAGAAACATATGGGGTAGTAATTTATACATGTTTCTTGTTTCCCATTTGCATCAATAAAATTTTAATAGAATTTTGGGCCAGTGATATGGCCAAATGGGTGGTCAGCGGCTTCCCTGAGTTCTAGCTGCATGACCCAGAGTGAAAGAAATCAACTCTTCAAAATTTCCTCTGACCTCCACATGCATGGTATGATAGTTTAGCTCATATCCATATGTACACATGAGCAGCTGGGCACATATGAATGCACACATACACACACACACCCACCCACACACACACACACACACACACACACAAACCTCAACCAAATAATTTCAGTTTTTTAAAAAAAATTATGTATATTCGTGTGTCTGTGCATGTGAGTGTAGCTACTCATAGTAGTTAGAAGAGATGTCATATTCCTTGGAGCTGGAGTTATAGGATATTATGAACCTCCTTTCCTGAGTTCTAGGAACCAATCTCTGGTCCTCTATAGGAACCATACATACTCTTAACTTCTGAGCCATCTCTTCACCCCTATAAGACAATTTTTAAAGAATGTTTAAAATGTATTTAGATAAGAGTTGTCATACTAACAAGTGGAGAATCTATGACAAAGCAATGGTAAATTATTGCAGGTTTTGAAGGAATACAATGGAGTGTTTTAACCTGTTTCTTAGGAAGATGGATATGATCATAGTAGACATGCTATAAAGTAGTAAATATTAAAACACTAGGTAAATTGGAAAGCCCTTATCCAGGAATACAGTATAGTGTTTTCATTTCAGAATGAAATAATCTAGAAGTGACTTCCATGAAAAAAATGCATACCACCTTCTACATGCACTTCAACTTAATGCTAAAATATAAAATATATGTGATCTAGGAAGACAACTCGGGCTATAAAGTGTTTTCCATACAAACATGAGGATCTGAGTTCAATCCTAAATACCTACATGAAAAAATAAGGGGCCAGAACTAGTGTGCTCCTAAAACCAGTCCCAGAGCTGTGGAGGCAGAAAGGAAGAAGACTTGGCTCTTGATGGCCTGTCAATCTGGCTATTTCAGTGAGCCCCATGTTCAGTGAGGGACAATGTCAAAAATATACAGTGGAGAAAAATGTTAAATAACACCCAAAATTGACCTCTGGTCTACTCACCCACTGTCAAACAGGCTTACACACTCCAGAAACACATGTAATACATGAAGAAGCACACACACACACACACACACACACACACACACACGCGCGCGCGCGCGCGCGCAACCCCCCCCCCCCAACTATTTGAAAGCATTTTGAAGATGTTTACTCTTTGATGATAAACTGCAACTTCTGCCAATAATTAGTACTGAAATGACAAAAATCACAGTATTGATACCTATATAAATTATATAACTAATTTCTCATAAAATTTTAATTTAAAAAGTTGTCTACCATCTAATAAAACCATTGGATAGAATTGATTTCTAATAGACTCAGGTTGCATAAGCAAAAAATACCTCCTATGCTTTAGAAATTATAGAAGGCTAGTATTGAAACTTTTAAGAGTATCTTTAGTCAGTAAAATAGATTAAATATACAAACCAAGACATCATACATGATTTACACATTCAACAAATATATTCATAATTAGTCCTTTCCAAAGTCAGAACTGAAGATGAAATAAAATCTGAAATTCTTTGAAAGTTTTGATAATTAGATTTCTTATGTACATGTGTTTAGGTAAATATACATTTACCATAATTTTTACTGTTAATGGTAGTATATATAAATTCACAATTAAAATAGATATTATAATTAGGAATTTGTAGCTGACTTCCTGTTGCACCTAATTAGATGACTATTGCTTTATATTATCTATGTACTGAACAATCCTATTTGTTACTTTACTTTCCTGTTATTTGCAGGCATTTATACTGATGCTATAACTTCACACTTCCAGTTTTGTGATAGTAACACAAACACAATAAATTTGAATGATTTGCAGTAATTACACACTAACAAGTAATCGTGAACTCATAATTAATAATGATGAGGCAAGTTTCCTACATAACTCTGTGACTCCTTGTTCATAACATTTTCTTTAACTGATCAACCTATAAGATTCTTTTAAAACATGTTTATGCATATATGTCTATGTGTGGTATGCTCATGGTGCCTGCACAAGTGAAAATGCATTAGATCGTCCTGGAGTTGTATTTACAGAAATTTGTGAGATGTTGGATGTGGTTGCTGGAAACTGAACTTGGGTTCTCTGCAAGAGAAATCTTCACTCTTAAATGTTGAGCATCTCTCTAGCCCTCATGTAAAAAGTTCTTAAAGCATATTTCTTCTTATGGACATCTCATATTTTATCATTAATGTATTTTGATGATCTTAACAGTAAATTCAAAACCACCAATATTATAAGTCATGCTTGAATAAACTCTAACACATTTTTCTACTGCCAGACATATTATAAATTCTTTGTTCAGAAGCCAAATTTCAGAGCACTGTGCATTGGGGGTCATTTCAAACAATAAACTATTAATCAAAATTACAAAGTGGAATAAATTTGGCACTAAATAGCCTGTAAAAATCACTTGTTTATGATATGAAATACAAAACTACAAAGCAGAACAGATAAACTGACTTTATGCAAAAATATGTATATATATACTTATATAAATGATATAAAATATTTTTTTCACTCTACTCAGAAGGGCTAGCAATGAATATGTGATGGTATGCTATACTGCTAGGTGGTGATGTTCAGTGGTAGGTATATTTAATGTGTTTTTATGTTATAATTTCTTTTTACTGCTAATGGGTTTATTGGAACCCAACCTCATTGTAATCAAGGAACATAAATACTTGGAGTGTTTAAACAATTAATTAGCTAATTATCTCCAAACAACCTATTATGTACCATTATATCAGCAATTCCAAGATTTAGAGAATTGTTATATCCTATATTTAATTCTTTGATACACTCCAGCTTCTCCTAAGAAATATTCCATAATATATGATTCATTTTAAGGTGAAAGGAAATGCAAATTCACTTTAGTTTGGGAACTTCAATATATTCTCTAATAAAAAACAAGAACATAGGTTTGCTTTAAATTAAATTGCATGTTTTCAGTAGGTAAGGTATGGTGTATTGGCACAGACTCAAACTGTACCTTCACAAATGACAAGTAATCATTAATAGTTTGTAAAAATACAGTATTTAATAGAATATATATTCCCAGTGTTTTATTTGCTTTCATATAAAAATACAAACTGAATTATACCATTTATTTCTACAAAAGAGAGTTTTATACTTTTTCATTTATAAAAAGTTGCTCTCTGTGAGTTTGAGGCCAGCCTGGTCTCCAAAGTGAGTTCCAGGAACACAGCTACACAGAGAAACCCTGTCTTGAAAAACCAAAAAAAAAAAAAAAGTTGCTCCTGTAATTTCTCATATTTCAATGATAATTCATCACGACTTGCACTTTCTCAAAAGTAAATACTTGCACATATGAAGTAAGCACATTTTATTTTTATGATGTAAAGAAGTCTTAAAATGATAGTGATTGTATCTTTATGTGGTCTGTAGAGAAATAGAACTGACATAATGGATATATACAGGATTTATTAGATTGGATTAAAGCTTATGTTTCAACTATTCCTACTCCTACCTAATGCCCTTATTCCTCTCTCCTCAAGAGTCCCTGGGTAGAAATAAGTGAGAGCTGGTCTTCCACAACATAGAACCACTGTGATATCTGTCTATAAGATAAATTTACATTAATTAATTGTCTGTAACGTGCAAATCAGCAATTGTTCTCCTTTCTAAAACTTTGTGCTTTCAATAACACAATAGAAGTAGTATCAAGATTAAGAGAATCATAATATGATAGAAATAGAGTTATTTTTGATAGGGCCTTTTTGTAATAGGCATGATTTATTTGAGATTTCAAAAAATTGTTTCATATATAAGAAGCTTATTATTTCTGATGGTAGGTAATATATCACTATACAAATATAACATAGACTCTATTCATTTCTTGAAATATAGTTGGATAATTTACATATTTGGGCTATCATGATAATAAATCTCATGAATATTATGTATGTTTCTGCATGAAAATAAATTTAAATTATTTGGAGAAGACATTACTCAAGAATACATATTTGATTGTATGACAGTCATATACTTAATTTTATAAGAAAAACAATCAAACTCTTTTTTTGTTTTGTTTTTTATTTTTTTCCTTTTTTATTTATTATATTTGTGTTTTAATTTTACATATCAGCCATGGGTTCCCCTGTCCTTCCCCTCCTGCCCACAGCCCCACCTTCCCCCCATCCCCTCCCCTCCATTCCCATTTTGTCCAGGGCCAAGACTCCCCTGGGGATTCAATCCAACCTGGTGGATTCAGTACAGGCAGGTCCAGTCCCCTCCTTCCAGGCTGAGCAAAGTGTCCCTGTGTAAGCCCAAGGTTCCAAACAGCCAGCTCATGCACTAAGGACAGGTCCAGATCCCACTGCCTGGGTGCCTCTCAAACAGTTCAAGCTATTCAATTGTCTCACTTATCCAGAGGGCCTGATATAGTTGGGGGCTCCACAGCTTTTGGTTCATAATTCATGTGTTTCCATTAGTTTGGCTGTTTGTCCCTGTGCTTTTCCAATCTTGGTCTCAACAATTCACACTCTTACAGTCCCTCCTCTTTCTCGACAATTGGACTTCTGAAGCTCTACCTGGAGCCTGGCTGAGGATCTTTGCATCCACTTCCATCAGTTATTGGATGAGAGTTCCAGCACTACTATTAGGGTATTTGGCCATCTGATCACCAGACTAGGTCAGATCAGGCTTTCTCTCGACCATTGGCAGTAGTCTACAGTGGATTTATCATTGTGGATTTCTGGGGACCTCTCTAGCACTTTGCTTCTTCCTATTCTCATGTGATCTTCATTTATCATGGTCTGTTATTCCTTGTTCTCCCTTTCTGTTCTTGATCCAGCTGGGATCTCCTGCTCCCCTAAGCTCTCTTTCCCTCGAACCTTGCCCTTCATTACTTCCACTGTTGTCCAGTTTGTTCATGTAGATCTCATCCATGTCTCTGTCATTGGGTGATCCCTGTGTCTTTCCTAGGGTCCTGTTTTCTAGGTAGCCTCCCTGGAGTTGTGTAGCAGTCTAGAACAAGACAAAGTGATAGCCTACAGAATGGGAAAAGGTCTTCACCAACCCCACATCTGACAGAGGGCTGATATCGAGAATATATAAACAACTCAAGAAATTAGACATCAAAATGCCCAAAACTCCAATTAAGAAATGGGCTGTAGAACTAAACAGAGAATTCTAAACAGAGGAAGCTCAAATGGCTGAAAGACATTTAAGGAATTTCTCAACATCCCTAATTATCTGGGAAATGCTATGAGATACCACCTTACACCAGTCAGAATGGCTAAGGTCAAAACACAAAAGACAGCTTATGCTGGAGAGGATGTGGAGCAAGGGAAGCTCTCCTCATTGCTGGTGGGAATGAAAGCTTGTACAGCCACTTTGGAAATCCATATGGCACTTCCTTAGAACACTGGGAATGCATGTCCCCCAAGAGTCAGCTGTAGCACTCTTGGGCATATACCCAAGGAATGTTCAATCATACCACAAGGGAATTTGCTCAGCTTTGTTCATATCAGTATTGTTTGTAATAGCCAGAACCTGGACACAACCTAGATGCCCTTCAACTGAAGAATGGATAAAGAAAATATGGTACATATACACAATGGAGTTCTACTCAGCAGAGAAAATCAATAACATCATAAGGTCTGCAGGCAAATGGATGGATCTAGAAAACGTCAACCTGAGTGAGGTAACCCAGACTCAGAAAGACAAACATGGTATGTACTCACTCATAGCAGGATACTAAATGTAAAACAATCAATCTCTTACATTGCCACTTTGCAACATACAAGTGATTGACATTCTAGACATTCTTACCAATACTTGATATTGAAACAATTTCATTTTGCCATTTTGCTAGAATGTTATTGTCTTAGTTCATTTTCTGTTCCTAAAACAAAATACATCACAGTGGATAATTTAAGAAGAAGGAGGTTTATTTTGGTATACTCTTCTAAAGGCAAGGACATGAAAGTACATGATATTACCCCATATTTAGCAGTATGGAAAAATGGAGGAATACTGAATAGCTCCTCATACATCCTCAAATGGCACCTTACATACATTTTGTTTCTATGTCAGCTTGGATCTTTTGTCAATTTTTAAGCTGAATGATGTCTTTTCATTTCATTGAGTTCCTTATGTATTCTAAATCCTAGTCCTTTATTAGCTGTGTGGCTTGCAAACATTTTTATTTTTATTTTATATCTGTGGGTGTTTTGCATACATGTATATCTGTGCAGTGCCCTCAGAGGCCAGAAGATACCACCAGATCCCCTGGTATTAGAGTTACAGACAGCTGTGAGCTGCCATGTGGGTTCTGGAAACCAAACCCAAGTCCTCTGTAAGAACAGCCAGTGCTCTTAAACTCTGAAAAACTTCTCCACCCAACTCCCTAGCTTATTGTTATTTTTTTCCATTGGACTGATTTTGTAACTTTGTCAAAATTCAGTTGGAGCTGGAGGGTACAAAACAATCTTCTCTAAAAGCTGTAATGGATGATTATTTGAGTTCACAAGTTTGAGATTTGCCAATACAAATAGTGAGACCCCATTTCAAAATATTTCTCAGTTGTTCATCAATGTTTAAGTCAGTTTTTAAGTTCTCTTATTTTCAACATCAACTGATGCCAATCTCAATTAACATCACAAAGTCCTGGTTACTGTTAGGATATACAGACAGTCTCATCGTTAAATGTCAGGTACTGTATTTTCTCCTACTTTACTCTTACTTTTCTTCTTTGCCCTTTTATTTTTTAAAGTTTAAATTTTATTTGAGTTATCAAAAGCTATACAATGGTTTTGTTTTTTCTGTTGCTTTTTAAATTATTTTTTATTTTTAAAATTTTCTATATTTTTGAGAGTTTTATACTTGTATACAGTGAAACACAGTCATATATAGCCTGTATTTATCCCCCTCAAGTGCTCCCATTTATCCCCAATGTAGGAATCTCCAAACTTCATGTCTTTTTCTATTTGTCTCTCCAAACTTCCTATCTTAAAGCAATAGCCATAAAATCCAGTTAATGTCTCCCACATGTGTTTGGGTATTGAGTCACCCACTGGAATTTGTGAATCCTATCATCAGTTGTCACATCCTTACAAAAGAATATGTCTCCTTTATCCATAAACTTTCAACTACCAATAGCTCCTAAGTTCAGGATGGGGCCTGGAGATCATTAACACCATCTAGGACAGAATTCTTACTCTTCTGCAGGTCCCACTGGCTGTCATGAGTTCATGTGTCTGTCGGATACACCATGCCTGAAAGACAGTGTTTCCCAGCATTCATTCCCATCCTTCAGCTCTTTCATTCTTTTAACCTTCACTTTTATGATCTGCCCTGAGCCTTGGTGTGCTGAGGTTAATATTAATGTCCTATTTATGACCATGAACCCATTCTCTTATTTTTAGCACTTTTACAGTTATACACTCTCTCTGCCGACTGTTGTGCACTGAAAAAAGGAAGCTTTTCCAGCTAAGACTGAGATCAGCCTAGGTCTATAGGTTTAAGGATAAATATTTTGTGGCAATTTGACAATACAACCATTAAGTAAAATAACAATAGCAAGTACCTTAGGGTTTATGACCACCCTAAACATGGGCTTTTATCCAGGATTGCAGTACTAGGTCTGAAATCCTGTATTGTGAAACAGGCCTCCAATCAGAGAGTAGCTAGATACTCAATAACAGTTTTGCTACTATTCCATCAGTGTGCATGCTTTGCCTGGCAGGTCATTATTGCATCATGCTTAGTTCAGTGCTGGGTAAGACCATTGATGATATTTCTCCCCCAGCAGCTTATATAATAATTTCTGGTACCATGGCAGCTAGTCAGTAGGGAAGAAGTTTCCCTGTTGATATGGGATTTATTTCCCCATGTCCTGCAACCAAAATATGTGGTATCTTAGGCAAGAGGGTCTTACCATAAAGTTCTGGGAGATAACCAAGGGCATTTACATTAGCCCACCCTGTTTTGGAGAGCTTTGGTGCCTCCCTCATCAGTAATTCATAGGGAACAACCTGATGATTTGCACTGAGATTTCCCTTTAATAACTACTGCATTTGAGGATGTTATTGAACCCAAATGTAAGGTAATTCTCTTCCAGTTCTGTTTATATTAAAGTAGTATTTTAAAATTAGCACACTGACTTAAGACTTCCATAAAGCTTTTTCATATATCCTTAAGTTTGGCTTATGGGCCTTCTATCTCTTCCTTTCTCCCATCCCCCTATACCATTCTCACTCAAACTTTTAATCTCCCAATATTCCTTACTATGTTCCATTTTTCCTGTATTATATATTTTTATTTTTAATATTGTGTTTGCCTTTGGCTTATACCTTTTCTCATAAATATAGTTCTCTCTTGGGCTGAGGATTTCTTAGCGGTAAGAACTTGTGGCTTGGCTTGTTCTATTCCTGTGATCTCTCAGTCTTCACCCAATATTTGGTTCTGTTTTTTTTTAATTAATAAGACCATTTAGCAATTTGTCTAATACCTTCTCTACCAATAAACACTGGCAGACAATTCTTTCCACAATATTCTTTTTGGCTATCCTACAACTTGTTCCAAATGCACCCACCCAAATGTGTGTCCTTTATTTTTTTTAAACATCAAGACCAGTTTATCATGTCTACATGTTCTTGAATGTGTGGCCTTCTACTGGAAAATGGTTATCCTACTAGAGGCCTTAGTCTTAAAGAAAACTGATTATTCCTCTCCGAGCAGCTGTCAATTGCCTATATAGTTCCTTATCTAGCCATTGGACTTTATGCCCACCTCTTCTCTCTCCATGCTGGGATCTGTTCTGACTTGAGATTTTTCAGGTATTATGTATGCTATCACAAACTGCTATGAGTTTGTATGTACAACTTCTCTTCTGTACCCTGAAAACATTATTTCCTTATATTTATCAAATGTTTCTCACTGTTTATATAAATCTTTATGCTTCATCTCTGATGATTCATGAACCTGGAAAGGGAGGAATGCTATATAGATTTCACATGTACTCTGTACTTTCTGCATTGACAAATTATATGTCACTGTTTTAATCTCCATGCTCTGCAAGCAGAAGCTTATCTGTTGAGGGAGAGGAGATGTACTAATCTGAGTGTAGTGATTAAATTATTAAGAGTTTGCTTGATACTGTGGCCATTTAGCAGTTCAATAGATACAATACCAGGTGTGTTTCTCATGTTGTGGAATTGAGCTTAAATCCAATCAGAAAGTGGTTGGTTACTTCTGTGATGTTTGTTCCACTATTGCACCAGTAAACGGGTCTTTTCAAACATGTTTCTATTGTAGTATGTAGGGCTTAAAGCTGGATAAAACTGTTTACTTTTGTCTGCTGGTAGCCAGCATAGTTCTTTCCTGTACCATGAGAACCAATCTGTAAGAATGAAGTATTTGTACCAACCAATCTCTCCCTGTTCTGAACTAAGATATGTAGTTTCTTACACCAAGAGGATAAATGTGATACTTGTCAATTAGATTACATCTATAATCAACTAGAACCCAAATATTTGGAAACATCTGTGAAGGATTTTCTTGATTGGATCATTTGAGGTGAGAAGACCTGACCTAAATCTCAGCTACAGTTTCTGGTAGCAGTCTATATAAAAGGACATGGAAGAAGACAGATTTTTACTTTTTGCTTGCTTTCTCTCACTCTCATTGCCAAGTTCATCTCTCCTGGTGCTCACATGGCTTCATTACATTAGAACCTACGTCTTCAGGATTCCAACATAGACTGAAGACCAGTTGTGACATCCAACTTCATGGGCTGATTTATTGACCTTTCTATCAGAAGGCAGTCATTATTGAATTGGCTAGACCATAGCATGTAAAACCACTCTACTAAATCCCATATTTATATATTAACTGATTCCAGGCATTGGGCTTTCCATTTACTGGCATGAGGTGTTTAATTATGTATTTTCTCCATGTTGTATTGTAACTCCATTCATACTCTTTCCTATTTGTGTGTGTTTATATATTTTAGGAAGATTCTACAGGAATAGGTTTCCCTATGTCTTTTTCCAAATGTATTCAACATTATTCATCCCTTCCAGTATTACTTCTAATATGCTGTCCTCTCTTCTCCAACACATTTAACAGATACTGCTCTATTATTTCCTTTTTTAAACTGTAGGTACTGTTTTATTTGAACTATACATATATATATATATATAATGATAGAATATATGTATAATTTATATACATATATGTATACAAATCTTAAAGGTCTTATTAATAAAAAACCCCTTGATATCAGGTATTGAGGTGAATGATGATAGATCAGAGAAACAGAACAAGCCACATCAACCTCACCTTGCCAATGCCTCAACTGATCTTATTTCCTTAGACTGAAAACCTCTGAGTCCCCATCCAAATGGATCTCAGCTGAACTGCTGCTAAAAGCTAAAAGCTTAAAAAGCCTCTAGTTCCTGGTCCTCATTCCTTATATACATTTCTGTTTCCTGCCATCAATTTCTGGGATTAAAGGCATGTGTCTTTCCCAAGCATGACATGAGATCTCAAGTGCTGAGATCAAAGGTGTGTTCCACCATGCCTGACTATATCCAGTATGGCCTTGAACTCACAGAGATCCAGATGGATTTCTGCCTCACAATGCTAGGATTAAAGGCATGTTCTACCACTGCCTAACCTTGATGTTTAACATAGTGACTGTTCTGTTCTCTGACTCACAGATAAGTTTATTGGGGTGCACAATATATCAACCACATTTCCTTTTTTTTTGTTTAAAATAAAAATTATAACTAGTGTAAGAAAAATTATATACAATATATACAGTCAAGATTTACATTAACAAAGTCTAGTACATTAACATTTTATAAATTCAAACAGAAAATTCCTTATTTTGGTGAGTTCAACACAAAATCTGTATACAATATAAAAAATTCAATCCAATGTAAAATATTTAAAACAAGTAGCTTCTTTTTAAAAGTAGATTCAATAATCTACCTTTTATCTTATTATTTCTATATCTTCCCTCTTCCTTTTCAGAGTAGATTCAATTATCTACCCCTTTATCCTATTATTTCTTTTTTTTCAGAGTAGATTAAATTATCTACCTCTCATCTATATCCTCTGTTTTTTTAAACAGGAACCCTGACTCTAATCTCCTTTGTTTACCTTTTCTCTGACTATTAATAATTAACAACTTGTAACCAACCATCATAAACAATGACAATATCTGTAACTCATTAAACAACCAAAAAACACTGAAAGCCCAAAAACCACCCACCCCACCTCTTGGGAATGTGGGCATCATGTACTTAAAATTACATCCTGCAGGTCTACACATGCACTCACAAGGGATAAATGCTAAATTGTTAGCTCTCTGAACGTGTTTTATTTACCTTTCACCAAAAGAGCTGCAATTTCATTTAAATATAACACTATTAACCTCAAATATAATAGTTCCAGTTCATCAGCCCATTTGTGGTGGTTTGAATGTAATTGACACCCATAGACTCATAAGGAGTGGCACTATTAGGAGGTGTAGCCTTCCTGTAGTAGGTGTCACATTGTTAGAGGAAGTATGTCTCCGTTCACTTCCTATTGCCTGTGGATTAAGATGTAGTACTCTCAGCTACCTCTCCAGTACAATGTCTGCCTATACCTTGCCTTGATTCCTGCCATGGCAATAATGGGCTAAACCTCTGAAACTGTAAGCCAGCCCCAATTAAACATTTTCCTTCATAATAGTTGCCATGAGTCATGGTGTCTCTTCACAGCAATAGAAACCCAATCTCAGACACCATCCTATTACATATTATTTTATTTAGGACAGTTGGTAAGGAAGCTGTGAACACTATACTTCAATTATTTCCTTTAAGTAACTCTAATTATTTCATTGTATGTTATTAATTATTTCTGAAATATTGAAATAGGCAATTGTCTTAAAAATCTAGGAAGTTCTTTTAAATGTAATTTTATTCAGAATATCTCAAACATACACTATGAGTCTTCTATGGAGCTCTTCATTTCTGCATACTAAATGAGCAAGAATCATATTTGAATGAAATAAAATTGTAAATTTAGCTCTTGGGTTATTATTAACAGCTATATAAATACATTCACTCAGCCTTGATGTTAATTGTGATTTCCAATTACCTGGAATGCGTATAGTAAGAACTGATAGTTGTGTGCATTTTCATGTATGTTCACAATTCCTATTTACAAGACTACTGAAAATGCTGGTTATATAATGCTCATGTGAATGTCTTTCAATTTGATAGGTAATTAGTATAAAGAATGACTCATGAAATATGACTGCCTGTTATTTTTTACATGAAACAATGTGCTATATAAGCAAATACTAAATAGAATTTTTGTGACCATGAGCTCAGTGTTCTCTTCTAAACAACATTATACTTCTAAACAATGTTGGAATTATAGTATATGAATTATATAATATAAATAAGTCAACCTTTAGCTTTGTTCTACTGTGCCTTATTTGTGTGGTTTGAGTAACTTAGCATGAATCTACTTTTTCCTATATTTTATTTTCACTTAATCATTATGTTGAACATCACAAATTTTCATTGAATGGCAAAAATCATAAAGTTGGGTGGGTGTAACATGAGTTGGGTGGGTGGATAAGGATATGGGTAAGAATTGGGAAGAGTTGATAGAGGGGAAAAACGTAAACAAAATACATTGTGTGGAAAAAAGATTAAATTTAAGAAAAGTATTTCCTAACCTCTGACTCTCAGTAACACTTTTGTATCTCTCTTCTCCATTTTGACAGCCATCTCTGTATAATTTAGTACATAAATTTATTTACTTTAATTGGCAAATAATTCTATACATAGTCATCATATTGTGAGTAGAACAATGGAATTCACTTCTCACATCTGACTGAAACTTCGTACTCCTTGACTAGTTTTTCCACTTTCTCAGTTGAACCCCTTTCCCATCACTGATAATCATCTTTTTATTTTGTAATTGTGTGAGTTCAATTCCTTTTTGGTTCGGTATATAGATTAGCTAGTACTGTGTTTCTCCGTCCCTTGCTTTTTCCCCTAAACATAATGTTTTCTAGATTCAATCATCTTGTCAGAAGTGACATAATTTGTGATTTCAAAGTTCAAAGAGATTTGTGTAGTTACGTGAGAATTTTAATTTGTCCACCTACAGATGAACACCTAAGTTATTTACATATTTCATGACTGCGAATAATGTTTCAAAGAACATGGTAGTATTGATGTCTGTTCAGTGTACAGATTTTAATTCTTTTGTGTATATTCCCAATCATAAGAGTGTTGATTTATATGACAGATTTACTTTTAATTTTTCAGAAGCTTTTATACTGTTGTCTACAATGACTGTACTGATTCATCATCCTATGAAATGTACAAAATTTCCTTTACTTGAACATTCTCTAGACACTTGTTTTATTTATTTAATATTTTTTAAGTTAAAATATAACCATATCATTTTTCCCCTTTTCGTTTTTTGTGTGTGTGTGTGTGGGGTGAGGGGGGGAGCTGAGGATTAAACCCAGGGCCTTAGCGCTTGCTAGGCAAGCATTCTACCACTGAGCTAAATCCCCAACCCCCCTTCATCCTTTAATACATCCTCTCTCTCTCCAGTCTCTCACATGCCCCCGTCTCTCTCTCAAATTGATAACCTTTTTTCTTTGATTATTTCCACTTCGTAATGAATAACTAGTTAGACAGTTTGTCCCTGGATGAGGCTAATTCTCCCACTCTCAGCAGTTATTAGTTGTCTGTAATTCTTTGTCTATGGGGTGGGACTCCATTTGTATCAGTCTGTCTAATGATATTGATTAGGCAGCCATTTCTAACACACACAGTCTCATAGCTAACTTTGTGGTCGTCTAGCACTTAAAATCTTCATGTCTCCTTCTCTGTAATGTTTCCTGAACCTTAGGTGCAGGATCTTTTTAACAGTAGCCAACAGATACAAATGGATATATTATTGTACATTGTATTGTAGCAGGAATCTTAACAGGTCTTATTAATAAAATCAAACCTGAGGCCAGTTATTGGGGTGAATGCTGGAAGATCAGAGAAGCAGAACAAGCCACAGCTTCCTCACCTCAGCAGTTTCTCAGCTGATCATGTTTCCTCTGACTGAACGCTTCTGAGTCCTTATCCAGAATGAATCTCAGCTGAACTGTGCTGCTCCGAAGCCTAAAAGCTTAACCAGCCAAATGCTTCTAGTTTCTGGTCTTCATGCCTTATATACCTTTCTACTTTCTATCATCATTCCCTGGGATTAAAGGCTCACTTTCTGGGATTAAAGGCATGTGTCACTATGCCTGGCTGTTTCCAATGTGGCCTTGAATTTAGAGATCCAGAGGGATTTCTGCCTTTGGAATACTAGGATTAAAGGCGTGTGCTACCACTACCTAATCTCTATGTTTAATATTATTGCTGTTCTGTCTCTGACCCCAGATAAATTTATTAGCATGCATAATGTATGGGGAACACAATACCACTACAGTATATTTAATATAAATTTCTTATTTTTGAAGATGTTGAAAGTTTTCACATACATCTGCTGGCAACTTTTTGTTCAAAATTCCCAAATCTTACATTGGCAAAAAAAAACAAAAAGCAAAAAAAGAATCTCAGATCTTTATTTCAAAACTTGATCAATATTGAACTAGAGGTAGAAATATTCAAAGTACAGTTGAAGTTATTCATGCCAATATTTCCTAAGATACTAAAATATTGATTTCAAATTGAATCAATCAATAAAGAGTAGCTACACTTTCATTCTACATAAGAATCTTTTACTATTTTTGTAGGTTTTTTTTTTCATCAATTTCTGATATGGAGGGTAAAAGAATGTTTTCACCTTCTTGAATAAATTTTGAATAAATCTCTTAATAAGCAGCAAATTACACTGGTAAATAGATAACTCTGATAAGCCAAACTGGTAGATTTATAAAATTGAGAGAGTAGGTTTAGTACAGCCTGTACTTTTTTACCTTCTTAAATTTATACTTACTTAAAATAACTATGAATTTATATGTGTGTACAATTATTAATATTAATCATGTCCCTGCTAGGTTTTGTGTGCTTATCAGTGTATTTTTGTTGTGGTGGAAAATGAATATTATTTTGTAAAGAATTTTCTATTTTAACTTTTTAAATGTTTATCTATAAGAGATAATTTGTTTCATTCTATGTCAATGTATATATAGCTTTCTGCATTTTTGACAAATACATGTATACAATCTACATTGCAAGATATGTATTTATAAAATATTATTCCGAATCTGTACCCAAAAACTTGGGATTGGATTTTTCTGTTACACTGAAACTTCTAAATTCACTTCCAAGTTCTGTCTGGCTTTTCCTATTTTCCAGAAGTGTTAGAAAATAAATTTAACCACATTCCTGCTGTGAGATGTTCTGTATGTCAAATGTGTTGCTCTGATTGGTTAAAATAAATAAAGTACTGATTGGCCAGTAGCCAGGCAGGAAGGATAAGGTAGGCAGGACAAGGAAGAGGAGAAGGCTGGGAAGTGGAAGGCTGGGGGAGAGACACTGCCAGCCGCTGCCATGAGAAACAACATATAAAGACACCGGTAAGCCACAAGCCATATGGCAAAATATAGACTAACAGAAATGGGTTAATTTAAGATAGAAGTAGATAACAAAAAGCCTGCCATGGCCATACAGTTTGTAAACAATATAAGTCTCTGTGTGCTTTCTTGGTTGGGTCTGAGTGACTGTGGGACTGGCAGGCAAGAGACATTTGTCCTGACTGTGGGCCAGGCAGAAAACACTAACTACAAATTAAATTTAACCACACTCCTTAAAAAATTTAGACATTGACTTACATAAAAGTTTAGAAATATTAATCCAAATTAATGTATACAATAATCTGGTATCACATTTCCTGGTTTTCAAGAGTGTGTCCCTCTAGTTCAAAGACATCTTGGTCTTTAGAAAAATAAATTATGCAAAGGCAAAAAAGAAATTAAATGTAACTATACTCCTTTAAAAATTTAGACATTAAGTTATAGGAAACTTAGACATATTAGTCCAAATTACTGTTATACAATTCAAACTCAATATTTTTCCTGCTTTGAAAGCAAGGTACTCAAAAGTGGAAAATAGTTTCAGAAGAAAGGGATTCCCTTGAAAATATTGTAAAACACACACATGGGTACCACCACACACACTTAGAGGTATTTTATTTTAAAGTCTACTTTTTAATATGTTCATGTAAAATAAGGAAATAGACTGCAAATTAAAAGGAAGACAGTCTACTTTTATTATTTATGGTTATATAAAATATATATTTAGTTTTTAAAATTAAATGACAGCAGTAACCAATTTTGCATTATTATATATTCTTTCTTCTGTAGAATATTGCTAATGCTTCTATAATATGTTCCTCCATTCTACATGATGTTATATTGGAATTGAAAATATGAATTTTTATTTAAAGAATCAAATCTATAGCACCTTTGGCAACTTGCTTCTAGGTAAGAATAATCTTATGCTTAATTTCATCATAGTGGTAAGAGCACTTGAAAGAGGGGAGAAAAATCACATGACACAGGAAGTCAGAGAATGGTTAGAGAATCAATCTTGACATTTTGTGTTTTTCTATTGCATAAACTGTTGGATCCTATGACAACTATTTTAATTCTTTCTAATTATAGGTTCTTGAATCACTTTACTCCCATAGTTCCCATTCCTTCAGATTTCTACCATTGCCCCCATGGCTACATAGTAAACAAGCTTCCAGCACATGAACTCTAATGGCAGAACCTATCTTCAAACCTCAGCATCGTTTGAGCCAAATGGAGTACTTATTCCTGTCACACATCATGTATGTATGCATCTATTAAAACTCTTCAATCATTCTATCTGATATACACAATTCACTTTTTCATTGTACAACAATGTATTTTATGTATAGTGAGTCTAAAACATATACCACAAGTCCTAGACATTTACTTAGAATCTTATGAGACAGGATTCCAGATATAGTTTTCTGCACACATTGGCCATATAAAAAGTACTATTTGAGGTTTTATTTGGTTATTGAGAGTTTCTGTAATGAGTGCTCTGCACAAACTCTTGATGACATACAACTACAGATGTTAACACAAGGGGAGCGGCTGGGTGGTGGTGGCGTATGCCTTTAATCCCAGCACTCAGGAGGCAGAGCCAGGCAGATTTCTTCTGTGAGTTCGAGGCCAGCCTGGACTACCAAGTGAGTTCCAGGAAAGGCACAAAGCTACACAGAGAAACCCTGTCTCAAAATAAACAAACAAACAAACAAACAAAAGAATCTATGGGGAAATAGTTTAAAATTTTGGAGATGAGAATAAATTGCTCATAACTCATAAAATGAGCTCTATATCTGATCAATACGTATTTAGTGACTTTTGAGTATCAGACAAACCAGAATTAGCAAGAGTTCTCTGGAGAATATAGCTAATAGAGTACATGGTGGGAAAGAAGAGGCTGGAGTTTCCAGATCTGCAACAAGGAAGCTGGAGAAGCATGTGATCTGATGCTGTAGTTCAGGTTTGAATGATTTCAGGCATGAGTCCCAGGAAAAGGCAACATTCCTTTAAATCTGGACAAAGGTTCATGCATTCAACTGGTTAAATATGTCACACTGAATTATGCGAATCTCTTTTACTCACTCTGTTAATGTAAATATTAAACTTACACTGACATCCTCACAGCAACAGCCAAATGAATGTCTAATCAAATATCTGGGCATTTTATAGCCCAGTCAATTTGCTGTAAAATAAGTCATGCTTACTAAAGCAAGATTGAAAAGGGAAAGTTGCAATTAGATTTACACACAACTGGAGATAAACCCCAAACTTAGAAGAGTTAATTTCCTTCTCCAATTTCTTCTTAAAGCCATTTTGCACTGGTTTTGGTAGATGTTTATAAATCATTTCAACTTGTCCATATTATAGTGACGTTACTAGGCTCACACAACTTATTAACTACAAAATTGAAACTCAAAATCTTAAAAATTCAATATTAATTCTAAGGATGTGCTAAAATAAGTTCCCTTTTATTAATGTGAGTGTAAACCACGAGATCTGGGTATACTTCAAAATCAATTGCACCATAATGTTAGTGTTATGCTATTGATATATGCTTGTTTGAATTAGAAATATTTGCCTTGGCATAAAATAGTCATTCTGAATCAGATGTCAAAGTATTTTGGATACTACTAAAGAGTGTGGTGATTTTGAGTGAATTTAAAACATGCCCTGCTGCATCCTTTTATAAAGACTTCTGAACAAAGAAAATAAGCCTTATCACTGCCTGTGAAAGTACAGGGCATGATAAAGAGGTGTTTATATAGGCAAGAGGCCAGAACGATGTGTTCATTTTCAAGCTATGGACAACAATAGAAAACATTTCTTTCAAGCTAACTCAGAAAAACACTGTTTCTCCATATGTTAGCTTAAGTTAGTTACTATTCCTACAGCCTTTAGTGGTGTGTGTGTGTGTGTGTGTGTGTGTGTGTGTGTGTGTGTGTGTGTGTGTGTAGGGGTGTGGGGGTGTAGTCATGGCTAATCAAGATGATTTTACAATTTTCATAGCTTCTATTTTCAAGTAGAATGTTTATCCAGAGGCATTCACAATTTTAGAAAAGCTTTGCATATAATAACTGCAGATCTGCATAAGGGGACTGAGGATACGATGCTTTTCCTTAATGAGCTATATTCAAATTTTACATAAGAAGAATCCAAAATAGATCATAATGAATTCACTATGACAAACTCTCCTGGGACAAATTGGCACAGTTTTGGAAGTGGGCTACTGAGGACTGAGTATGACAGTAGGCGAGAGCAGGAGGGATGTAGAAGTGACTTTAAACAGGTTGCTTTTACTCACATGCCTGGGTTTATGGAGCAGCTATACACTTTGGCATCAAAGAAGCTGGGTTAGATATTTACGAGTTCAGGCGTGAGGGCTGTGAGTTTGCAAATCTAGCAGCTGGAGTGTGTTTGTGGTAGCTGCTTTCCTGTGCTAAGCTGATTTACTTGTTTAAGGTCTGACCTCATCATCCTGTCAGTATGGGTTCCCACCTACACTGTTAGCGGCAGCTTTCTGCTTCAGCTAGGCTGGAAGTATTCACAGTGTATCACAGGCAGAGGGGGAGGGGAGAGAAAGCAAGAAAGACTGCTCTCTCTCTCAGCACTTGTGCTTTTGTTAGTTCTACACAAGAGGCAGAGAAACAAGAGATAACAAAGGCTCCATTTCCTTTCTGTTAGAGAAGGCTTTTGTCTTTCCTCCGGCAACAATGTCAGTGTCCGGCAAGAAAGAGTTTGATGTGAAACAGATCCTGAGGCTTCGCTGGAGATGGTTTAGTCATCCTTCTCAAGGATCGCCTAATACTGGAAACTGCCTTCAGCAGGAAGGATATGAGCATAGAGGGACCCCGGTTCAGGGCAGGTTGAAGAACCACTCACGGGACAGAAACGGACTGAAGAAAGGCAATAGTCCTGTCCACCACAATATACTGACGCCGGTGCCAGGACCAGCCCCTACCCATCAAAGAGTCCTCCAGAATTGGCACCAACAAAACGTGATAGTACATCTTCAAGCAAATGAAGATACTCCTAAAGCGGTTCCAGAGGAGAATTTACTCAGAGAAGCTTGTGAGAAGCGCTCACGAGATTTGGAGATGATGGGTGATGACAATATAGAAGATTCTAGAGCACGGTAGGAGTTTTTTGGTTATGTAAGTGAAAGCTTTAGCCTAGATTAACTTATTCTACAAGACTCTCATTTCGTGCTAAATGGAAGTGTTACAGTATCTGTGAGTTTGTGAGCAGCCAATCAGGGTCTTCAAGAAACCCCCGCCTCTAGTCTATGAAAGGACACTGTAATCACGAATTTGTTTTGATAATTAGTGGAAAGTTATTTTTCTTATGGTAGGTTTACTTCTTTTACATTCTCAATTCATTCAGAATTCTCTTTCGGTTTTAAGAGACATTTCTTTAAATGACTAACTTCTGTAGATATCTTAAGCAGCTTAGATGTTCCAACAGTGAGGATTGTTTAGACAAGTGCATTAAATCAGAACTCTTGCTGATTTTGTGAACAGAGCTAACTTTGACAAAAATAAATCCAAGCTTGAACTGCTGAGCATATCGTTTACGGATTAGGACATAGTGATAGTTTTAAAATTGTGTTTCTCTTTAAATAAGAATATGTAAAATTTTTTAGCATTTGAGAGCCAGTCATTTCAAGTGGCATTACTTTCACAGCCAGTTTGTAAACATAGAAATGTTCATTAGGCAAGTAATAAAAAGCTGCTCACATTTGCAGGATTTTAAAATAGTAAATGCCAAGTTGTTCAAGACATTAAAATGAGCTAAGGAAATGAAATGTGTATTTTGGAGTAGAATTCTTATGACATGTGATTTTTATCCTAACTTGCTTTCATCAGTAAGGTTTGAATGCAAGAAATGTTTATTCTATCCTCTAGTATAAGTAAACCTAGTGCATTGCCCATTTCTTTTTTTTTTTTGTATTGACATTGCCAGTTTTGTATTGTTAATTTGGTTAAGTCATAATTGAGTTTTGAACTGAAATTAAGTTTTGGAAGTGATATAGAATAAAGAACCTGCTTTGATGTGTTGAAAAATCACATATGAATCTACAATGAACCTAAACTAACTTCCTTGGAAATCTAGATGCTTGACAGTGTGTTCCTGTTAAGGAATGGGATATTTTCCTCATCATGTGGGTTTATTCAGTATATTTATAAAATGCTGTCTTATTTTCATGAATTCAAATCAGAATATCAAAAGAAAATGATGTATATCAACATTATGATAAGAAAAATCACATATGGAAAATGACAGCTATATAGGAACTTGGTCTTAATGAAATGCAAATGTAAAAAATTGTGAAATGATTTTAGGCACAATATAGATATTTTAAGATATCGAAGTGTTTCTTTGAGAGCATATGTATTTTTTTCTTTACCCAAAGAAAACAATATAACTGTTAAGATTAAAAACTGAATTTAGCACACCTGAAGGACTTTCAGAGTAATATGCAATTAGTGTTTATCGATTCAGAGCATTTTTCTGTAAGCTGTTCTCATACATTTTAACTGACAATTTGAAGGTTAATGGATATATTTAACTCTGCTATATACAAACTTTAAAAGTCCACTGTCATTTCCTAAGAAATTCTTGGGTATCTGGGAATAAAATGAAAAGAATAGAGCTGAGTCTAATAAATTAGATGCTAGAAGAAAATTTCAAGTAGTTGTCCAGTCTACAGCACCACCAGATGATTTTACTTATGATTTTGACATTCCTTATGTTCCCAAGAATTTTTCTGATAATTAAATTTTCATAGTAAAGTTAGTATTTCTTAAAATAAACACAGGAAGTACTTATATGTATGCCAAGACTATCAAGGCAGAAGGGGAGGACTAAACTGAGGAGCTTATTAGTTAAAACATTATATCTTAGTATCTTCTTACCGCCTATTATAAATTTGTATGTTTTGTCTCAAGAGAGTTCAAAGAAAAGCTTTTGGATTTTTTTTTCTCCTTTAATTCTTTCTTCTGTAGCAAGATAGCAGAACTGGAGGAAAAGACTGTGCTAAATTGGTAGCAGCCTGCCATATCTTTGATACAATTATTTTGACTAAAATGAAGTAAAATAAAAACAGCAATCAGTATGGAAAAATAATTAAACTACTATGGGTGAGCTCTGCTATTACAGCAAAGAATGCCTTTTATGACATTCCACTTTCTGTAAATATTATAAAAATTGAATCCACAATGAGCTGATTTATAAGTGTCCAGTATAACAAAATAAGTCAAATTAATTCCCCAAAGATATTAAAATCACTGTGCTAGTTTTATTAACGTGTTGATATAATAAATTCAAAAATTCAAAAATAAACCTACAAGCTAAAGAATAGCTGTCATATGTTTAATCCCTGTGAGGATGCATATATCAATATTCCCATCATCACAGTTCTGAATTCTTTGGTCATTTGATTTTGATAGTTATCTGCCAACTCTTCATCTTTACTTTTGCGTAACTACCTAATTCAAGTACTTCTTTGTTTCAATCATAAAGTTCCAATGATAAACATTTTAATACATTATGACTGTGATAAGCTATAGCCATAGTTAATTATTCCTAAATAAATAATTGTGTTAATGTTTAGGTGGAAATCTAGTGTTAACATTAATCCACATTATACTAAACAACAGTTATTGAATAAAGTGAATGTGACATGTTTGTGGTATCAACACACACATTTATGGTACCAACACACACCTTAGTAGAAAGCTTCCAGTTAAAGAGCTATTTAGTTTAAAGACATCAAAAGGAATGGGGATCATGCCACTGTCTTGTTGGACTTACAAGGTTTTGAAAAACTGACGACTGTACAAATAAATTAATCTGTATATATTTCTAGTTTGGGAGTGTGAGATGAGACTCAAAATTTTGTCTTCATTGAACACTTTCTATTTTACAAGTGAAATTTGTCTTGAAAACTTGTAATTGTAATTTTAAATATCAATATAGAATAGGAAATGTGAATTATATTAACAGAATTTTTCAATAAGTAAATCCACAAATATTGAATATCCATTGTGTTCAGGAATTCTTCTAGGTGTTAGGAATAAAATGGAAACAAAAGAAAGAACTCAGTTTCATAATATATACATATTATGAACTTATATTCATAGACAGAGAGGGGATAAACAGCCAAAATATAAACTTTAAACGGCTATAAGTGGTCTTAAAGAAAATTAAAGGACAAAGAGTAGAAAAGGAGGTTTTCCTTCAGATAGTGACAGGTTTTCTGAAGCAATGAGAGTTGGGCAGAAATTCAAGTGCAACGAAAGAAGCCAACCTTCTGATTATCAAATATGAGGCAAGTGAGAGGTCACTGCCCCTGTTCCACAGAAGAGCCCTTAACTACTATACATCATTTTTCTGTGCAAATCAGTACTACATGTCCCCACATAACCAACTGAATCAAGTACAAAACATCCTCAGATTAAATGGTGAACTAAAAATTTCGCATTGCATTGTTCATTGTGGTGTTTTTATGATCACATTCATGGCCCTTGGACACTGAGGTGACTTCTCAGTCATCCTGTAATGATGGTGGCATTGTGCTGTCTAGGGAACTGGATACCCTGTTCCCATATAGTATGCTTCAAGCACAGAGGTATATGCCCTTTGTAGGAAACATAAACATGACAGTGTACAAGTATTTTTTTTTACATAAAATATTCACGTAGAGACAAATTCAGTATGGGCTTTAATTCTCTGTCCAAACCCATCTGTTATATGGACTCTGCTTAGAAAATAATGAAGCACAAGGAGAAACCTGAATTGAAAATGATGAAACTTATTCTAATATTCTTTCTAATACAACAAAGAGGCAGCTGTATAGTATTGGTAGGCAGGCTCCAAGAAAGTAAAACAGTGATTTCAATGACCCTATGCCTGAAATGTACTAGATACATTGAAATACCAGTGCATCTTCTAGTAGAGTTCTCAACAGAAACAGTGAGAGAAGAGATATTTGGGCAGGTAATATTAATACGATAAAATGAGATGGACTTAAAAATATCATTGTTACCTTTATTTATATGTATGAAACATGTTTTAAGAAACCAGTTTTAGATATCCAAGTGAGTGTTATATCAAAAGGTGTAAAATATGTCTTTTAATTCCTCATTAGTGTATGGTTTCTTTAAAATGAATGTATGTTGCATGATAGGATGATGTGTGTATTAAACATCACCAGTACAACACTGATGGTTACAGTTAGGGTACGTAGGAGGCCTGATAAGTATCTGGGAGAAAAAAATAAATTTATCTTTCATTTGTTAAAAAGCTATTTTATGGTATAAATTATACATTTTAATATGCATTTTCTTATTAAGTAAATGACAATTTGAAAACTGAAGGGTTTGCAAACACAAATGAAGAAACAAAAAGAAAAAAATAGTACTGTTTTTAAAACTGATAATCAAAGTAATGTTTACCATTTCTCATTTCACAATGAATATTATCAGAGTTTATTTTGAATGCTGAGCTCAGTACTTAAAAATATAGTGAGACTGAATTGATCAGTCCAACTGTCTCCTACAATAGACTCTCTGATTTCCATAACAAAAGTTGTACACTTGCATTTGTGTTCTCATAAAAGCAAAATACAAATATATCTGTTATCTGGAGTAATATGCACAGTGCATGATTTTCCAAACATACACAAATGCATTGATTTTTTTACTTAAAAAATCAATACTAAAATCTATCTAGAACAGTCACAAGTGCCTCAGTGTTTTTTTTCCATCCTTTCCACACATAAGCTTATTCTAAGGTGTTCAAAGGATTAATAATATGTAACATATGGATAATTTATGGTTAAAAACCTTATGGATTTGGTCAATGATGCTTCAATTAGCAATGACAACTCTTAAAGTGAACATGATCCTAAAAATTCAGAGTTACTTTGCCATTAATAAAATGTTTTGTAAAAAAAAAAAAAAAGCATTTTGTATATTAAAAATACTACTTGCAAATAATCAGCTAGTCCATAGTGAAATGTAGTGATTTATAGCAAAGGGACAGAGTAGTAGCTGGTTTTGATGTGGTATACCTGAATTGTACCTTATTTCAACATTTATTGTATTCAGGCACACACACACACACACACACACACACACACACATACACACACACACACACAGAATTTTTGCATGACTCTTTTTCTCTCTCATTCTTTCAAAGAAAACAATTTCATTGCAAAGTTCATATTCATATGGATAATTGGTATTTCTCTGGGAATTGTTTATCTGGATATATTTTGTTGCATACTGTTATTACAGTTTCCTATTAGAGAAAGTCACATTTTAATCACTAAGTATACCATGCAGACTAGTGACATAGTAAATATTTACTGATACTTGAAATAAAAATTACATCTAACTTTAAAATGCATTTTCATTGTTGTCTACTACTTCTCCATTGGAAGAAAATATTGATACATATGAAACCATAACCATTATATAAAATCTTTACCTTCCAATGATAAATGGATCATATTGCTATTGAGTATATTTTATTTGTGTTCATTCTATTCAACTCAGATATTTTCAATAAAGAGAATGCCAAATACTTAGGCATAGTGGGAGAGAGATAATATTTTCTAATTGTATATTTAAAAAATCAACTTAAGGCATGTAAGTTAGAAGTAAGATAATTTAAATCAAATTGTTTCTAGTTATCTAACTGTAAGGCTGGAAAAGCAATTGTTGACATTTTAAACAAAAAATTATATATGTGTGTGTTCTGGAAACAGTATAAAATATGAGTTTTTCAAGTCAACAAATAGACACAATACTTTAGACAGCATTATTATTTACATTGGAAGAGAGAAATATCAATGATCATGTTTATGCAACTTCTAGAAATGAATCCTTAATCCTTTAGTAATTATCATTTTATTAACCGTGTCCTATATTGGTCACAGTGACTTACCATTTGTTTACTTTCAAATGATGTTGTAAGAAATGTACCTCACATTCGTTTATCTTCCTATTTTTTATTGAATCCTCAATAGCCACATTTTAGTAGTACTTACAAACAATCACATTCTATAGGAATATTTAATGAAAAAATTAAAAATGCAGGATTCTAATAAGGTAACTGTCAATTTAGCATATTTAAAATATCATAACTTTTTAAGTTCTATAATACTTGGGAATATAGATTTATCATCCCTGAATCTCAAAGAGTAACGTGCCAGGATTTGAAAACACTGAGAAAGTTCATGGTATGTTATACTTCTAAATTGTACCATTGTTAGTGAATAAACTTACTTTGTTCTTATAAATAAAAAGTTTTAAAAACTTTTATAAAATAAATAATCTTAGACATGACTTATAAACTAAAGGCCATGTGCTTTTAATCCCACTCTGAATGAAGATGAAACCAATAATAGAAAAATGAGATACATCATAAGACAATAGATAGCTCTATTTCCTATCATAAAATTTAACTACATTTCTTAATTACAAATCTCTAGGTTAATAATTAGCTATCTTAAATCTCAGGCACTTCCTGTTTCAAGTTTATTAGTCCATTAGTATACAATGTGAAGTTTTAACAAGAAGAAACAAATACTGCTCAAAATAGCAGGCCTGGTATGTTAGAATTCATCTCCATGAAACTGAGATGTGATTTAGATGCTAAAACTTAGTTTGTTCGCTCAGGTTTTATTTTCACATCTATATTTTATTAGCAAGAATAATAGTGTAGTGCAAGAAATATGATTAAGTAAAGGGAGTTGCATAGAACTAATATTCATTTTATTTGGTAAAAGTCCGAAGTTTTTTACTTATATATTTATTTTTATAAAGCTGGAAGTCTGACTCTGGAGTAAAAGAAACAGAAAAGACACCGATATTGTAAAGCTAACCTTTAAAGCTCAACAGGAATATAGGAATACAAAGAATAAAGCACCCTTAGTAAGTCTCAATGGCTATAAAGACTGCAGCAAAGTAGCCTGAGACAGAGAACATACTACAATCAGCTGCTCCCTGGAGAAATTCGGGGATTTATAGTAACAATTACTCACTCATAGTATTTCTAAAGGAAAATTCTTGACAAATAGTCCACAGCCACTTTGATATTTAATAGGCTTTATTAAGTTCCACTATAGAATAGCAAATAGTTAAAGATCATGCCCTTAAGAAGTTTACGATGTAGTCTGAATGGTAAAAATTGGGGAGAGGAGATACACTTCCCCCATAAAAACATTAAATGCAATTGCAACAGCAGTAACTTATTTTAGTGTAGGACAGCGAAGATGGAAGGAAGTCTAATGACTCACAATACAAACAGGGAAAGGCTCAATTCAAGAAGAGACACAAATTCAACATTGTGAATTTTTTTTATTTGCTTTCCATTTTCCAGCATCAAAAACAAATAACCAATAATGTATTATTATCACTAGGGTTCCACTCAACTCTCTGATGAGCAGTTTGGAAGATTTCTAATACAATCCTATATATGCTGCAAATATTTATTCTGCCAATCATATTCTGTCACAGTACTCAAAGATTTTTCTCACCTTCCCCAGGTCCCATAACAAATTTTCATAGATAGTGTATATCTAAGGATAAGCAATACTGCTGCACCGAATTTTGATCATATTATTTCCACTGAGCTGCCCATGATAATCTTACTCTAAAATATCATGATGTTTCTGAGCTTAAAAGGCCTTTAAAGAACTGTACAGCTATACAAAGTAAAACACAGCTATAAAATGACCACAGCTAATTCAAGGGGAAAAAAATCAAACTGTAAAAACAATTTCCTAATGGCTGGATGCTCATCATTTTCCTTTCTTGATTTCTTGTTTGGCTCCTTCATTCTGAAGAATTATGTGCCTGCAGTTAGCACTATAGTTGAAATTAGAAAGTATCAAGATTAAATTGCACAGAGAATCCTGTGGAATTAAGTATTTGAAGTAACTGTGCCATTTTAAAATGGAAAATTGTCATATCAAATATTCACATTAAAATACTCCACAAACCTTTAGAGAATGGATGTGGTTAAAGTACCTTGCTCACTATTTGGAAAAAGATACTTACTCTAGGTAGTCAATTTCTAAGTAGGTATTAGTCTCTATAAGTTGTATATTACAAAAGAGGAGCTTTGCAGATTCTGTAGAATTTAAAAGTAAGGAGAATAAGTTCAATTGTTTGTTTGGCTTCTGCATGTCAGTAATACAGAGAGCAAAGAACTACATGAGTTGCTATTTGCGATGTTTTTGACTATTGGGTTTAGTTTTGGTTGCTTTGAATTTGAGACAAGTTTTTATTTCATACAATATATTCCGATTATGGTTTCCCCTTCCCTGAATACTTCTGGTTCCTCCCCATCTCCTCTCCCATCCTGATCCACACCCTTTCTGTCACTGACAAACATGTCTAAGGAATAGAAATAAAATAAAATAAAACAGGATGAAACAAGAATAATAACCAAAGTAAAGCATATGTAATGCTTATAGACATAGAGACACACATGTACACACACACAGGAATTCAATTAAAAATGTGTACAGAATGCACATGTAAGACATGTGTGTGTGTGTGTGTGTGTGTGTGTGTGTGTGTGTGTGTGTGTAAGGTATACATGCACAAAGGACTTGTAAGGTAAATATGTTTTCAAGCCCTGAATTGACATTATTAGACAAAGAACCTCCAAAAATTGTGTTGAATTCATTTTTTGTTGGCCATCTAGTAAGCATGGGGCCTGTCCTTACAAGTGGTTTGTTTCCCAAGTGATACTCCCTTGGATAAAACTAACTTTTTATTTGAAAATGGATATCAATTGGAGATAGCGTGTAGGTTAGGGATGGGGGCTCTAAGTCCCTCTTGAGGCAGAACCATGCAGTCCTTGTGCACAAGCTACAGTCTCTGTGAATTCATATGTGCATCAACTCTGTTGTGTCTAGAAGATCTTGATTCCTTGGCGTCATCTATCCCCTGTAGTTCTTACACTTTTTCTGCCTTTTCTTTTACAGAATTTCCTGAGCCCTCAGGTAGGGATTTGATGGAGATACCCCTTTTAGGGCTGAGTATTGTGAGATGTTTGCAAATTTTCTGACTGTGGGTCTCTGTATTTGTTTTCATCAACTGTAGTTGGAAGCTTCTTTGATGATAACTGAATAATGGACAAATTTATGAGCATAGCAGAATGTTATTAGGAGTCATTTTATTGCTGTGCTCCTTTATCAAAGCAATAATATTTGGCATTTTCTAGGTTCCTGGCATTTCTAGTCTCTGATTCATGACCACCCAAACAGTGTTATGTATGGGTTCCATCTCATTGAGTGAGCCTTAACTCAAAAAGATATTAGTTGGCTATTTCCACAGTCTTTGTGTATATTGCATGTGTGTTACTCTTATAAATCAAAGGGTTTTTATTCGAATGGAGAAGTGACTCAGCTGTTAAAGGCTAGGCTCACAAGTATTGAAAATGTTCCTTTAAATGAAGAATTCTATTTTGTTACAATTTGCTAGAATGCTATAGTGAACTGTAAAGAGGTCCTCAATTTCACTACTAGATATTACTCATGATATGAATGAGTTTTACCATCACCCACTCTCCATTCTATTGTTCTCCTCCAGTTAAAACTTAGTGGTTTACTTCAAGAAAGCAAAGTAAGAAGATACTACAGACCCCATGATGCACCTCTTATTGTTTTCCAATTGCTTCTATTTCTGGACAATTATACAAAAATCCTTTAATATTTCTCATATTACAGTCAAGACGGTAGGTCCTTTACATAATAAATGAAAGAAACTACATTAGATGTAATATTTTATTTTCCTTTTAAGGAGTAGTTGTGGCTGAAATATCTTTCAGTATTTTTTCCTACAATATATTTTAGTCATTTTCTAGCCCTTTCCCAACTCCTCCCAGATACTCCCCATTTCTCTATGCTCCCAATTTTATGTTCTTTCTCTATCAAGCACTAAAAAAATTCATAACTATCAAAGAGCCAGTAAGACAAACAAAACAAAACAAAACAAAATACAACAAACATAAATTGAGTCTATTTTTGTGTAGGCCAACTACTCCTGGGCATTATCCCTGCCCTGGAATGTGGTTGATATACACAGTGACACTTTATTGTAGAATACTTATTTTTCCTTTTTCCAGCAGGTATCAAGTGCAAATGCCTTCATGATCAGTGGTGGGAATTTTCATCAACTACCCATTCTCAGTGCTAGGACTCTGTCTTGCTTGAACCTGTGTAAGTCCTGTGCTTGCTGCCACAGTCTCTGTCAGTTCATAAGTGCACCAGACTGACTGCTTCAGGAAGACACTGTTTCTTTGGATCCATTCACCATATAGTTATTTCTTATAATCCTCCCACCTCCTCTTCTACATAGATCCTTATTTGATGAATACATCCCATTTAGTGCTGTTTGCTCCCACTCACTGTTATCTGCACAATGTCTCAGTTAGTTATGATCTATTGCAAGAAGAAGCCTCTCTAAAGAGGCTTGAGTGACACAGTAATATACAGGTATAGCAATAAGTCATAAGGAGTCATTTTAATACTAAGTTCCTATAGCAGGATAATAGTAGCAAGATTTCCCCTAAGATCATGACCCATCTAGTCTGTTCTTGGCCTCATTAGCAGTCCTTTATTTGGGTTCCATACCATGGAATGTCTCTAATACAATAAAGCAGTGGCTGTTTATCCCAATCAAATTTCTATCATTATTGCATCAGTACATTTTTCATGTAGGTTGTTGATGTAAGTCACAGAGTTTGTAGCTAGAGGGTACTAACAATCACTTTTCTCCTCTGGTAGTGCAGAAAGTATCTTCCAGCACCAAGAACTCTAGTCAGTAGGCATGACGTTTCTAGTTGGGCACAGCTAAATATTTCCATACTGGACGACATATATAAGTGTTAGTCATCAGTAACAGGGATGTATCACCAGGTTATATTATATCAGTCAATAGCATTGGCAATAGCCTATAATGATTGAGTGATATATGGGTTCCCTTTGGCCAACAGTTGAGCAATATGTAACCCATTTTTGGCATGGTGGGCGTTACTTGGTAGCATGAGATATCTAATTGGAGCATTGTACCCCCCCTTATGTGTTGACCCAATTTAAAATGTGTGTGTGTGTGTGTGTGTGTGTGTGTGTGTGTGTGTGTATGTGTGTGTGTGTTTCAGGAATCTTGTAAAATAGTTTGCTTTCATATGAAGACCTTTAGTATTGTGTCTTTTCCTTTTATTCTCTCTTTTATCCTACCTTCCCATCCTGCTCTCCATTTAACCACCTTATTCTCCTTTCTTTTTTATCTCTTTGTGGGCCTATATTCTATTTCCCCTTCTTTAAAGTGCTCCTCCACCCTGCCGGTCCCTTAATAGATACCTAAACTCTGTGGTTAAAATGCCTGAAACATACATGCCTAAAGCTTGAAAGCTAATATGTGTTTCTTGGGTCTATCTCACTCTAGGATGGTAGATTATAGTTCCATCTATTTACCTGTAAATTTCATAATTTCATTTTTCTTAACATATGAATGAATCATATCTCTGTATATAAATGTACCATATTTTCATTAGCTGTCCAATAATTGATGGACATCTAGGCTGTTGCCAGTTTCTAGCTATTATAAATAGAGCAGCAATGACCATGGATGACCAAGTACATCTGTAGTAAGATATAGAGTCCTTTGAGTATATGCGCAAGAGTGATGTAGCTGGACCTTGATATCCCTGGGAGGCCTGCTCTTTCTTTTTTCTCTTTTTCTTTTCTTTCCTCTTCTTTTCTTATTTTTTTTCTCTCTTCCTTTTTTGAAGGGAAATAGAGGAGGAGTTGATCTGAGGAAGAAGGGATGTGGGGGGAGGGACTGGGAGGAGTAGAGGGAGAGGGAAACCTACAGATGAGTTGTAATGTATGAGAGAAGAATAAAAGTTAAAAAGATAAAACAAAACAAATTAAAATAATTTGAAAGGGTATACGTAAAATAGATATAACTGCTTGTAATTTTCATGAGATTAACAAATATTAAAGTAATCAAGAATACAAAAATTTTATTCTGTGTATTTTGCATAGATATTGATAAATAGGAATGCTCATATGTGGTAACGGTTGGACATTCTATTCATTTTGTGTTTGGATTATTTCGATTATTATTGTGTTGGATTATTATCTCAATAATTTGTAGCTCCTGAGGATTCTCAGTATTATATATCATCTACTGCATTCCATAAAGAGAAATAAAGAGAGCATGATAGTTTCTTTTAAATTCAGTGTCCTTTTCACTCTTTTCTTTTTTTTTTTTTTTTTTTTTTTTTGTGTGTGTGTGTGTGTGTGTGTGTGTGTGTGACTTTTTATGTACTCTGGCTGTGCCTGTAGCGGAATTTTACTATTTAGTGGATCTTACTAGGTAGATCAGGCAGGACTTGAACCCACAAAGATCTGTCTGTGTCTGCCTTCTGAGTGGGATTAAAGGCATACACCACCACACCCAGTTCAATCATTTCTAATAAATGGCATATGTATATATATATATATATATATATATATATATATATATATATATATATATATATATGTATATATGTTTACACACACACACACACACACACACACACACACACATATATATATATACAGTTTTTGCCCAGAGGTTATTGTTGTTTTAATGTCTCTTCTCTATACTAAAATAAATATATATCTTTTGTTACTACATCACAGTTTTCTAATTTCTCCATAATCTTGTGTGTTTGATATACCTAATATACAAATTTACATTTTATCGCTGCTAACGATAATATAAAACCTGATTTGTTGACTTTTGCAGCTTTCTCCATTACTATGATACTATTATCATATACACAGTTTTCATATCAAAAATTCACATTGTGTCACTGTGTTAATCAGATTCTGGTAGTGGCTAGAAACTTCATATCTGCTGTTATAGATGAAATAAAGTTTCTTACTAAGCAGTTTATTATTGAGTCCTCTCTTGGCCTATTTCTATCAATCAAGTGGCATTTCATTACCATTTACCACTTAATTTTGGTTTCCATGATGCAGTTAGATGGTATGAGGGGAAAGCCATTGCAAGGTAAAATTTGCAGACATTTGGAGAGGAAAGACTTGGTATATACTTATTTGAAGGTCAAATTGCTTTAATTTTTCCAGGAACAATGGAAATAATTCTCAAATTTTAAAGTATAGATACACTGAAATATAGATAATTCTAGCAAATTAACAGACTTTTATTGTAACTGAAAATCATCTCAGGATATTTTCTAATATGTGAAACCAGTTAATTGAGATTCCATATGTGCAGCTTACCTAATAACAAGAAATGAACAATGGTGAAGTGATCTTTACCTAAAAAATACTGAAATCATATACAATTATATCAGTACAGCTTTAATTTTCACAATAATCTGTCATTAAAAATGTCAAAATGGGAATTTGTTATGTTTAGCATCTTGAATCAATATCTCAGAAATTCAAGACAGCATTACCATAGTCAATCCTGAGCTGACTTATAAAAATATAATGTTGCTAAGCAGATCCTAGCCAGTTTCCTTCCCAACTTTTGATTTTTCACTTTGCTACTGGCTCCAAATGTAGAGATGAATGAGTAGTTGTTATGGATAACAGACAAAGTGTGACGTTGTAGTTAGGTGTTTGATTTCCCAGTCTGTGTCAGTTTGTAGTCATCACTGCTTTTATAAAGCTACCAAATGAAGAAGAAAACACTTTGATTAGATTTCTAATATGCTAAATGAATAGTCAACACAAGCAACAGAATTTATTTTTAAATTAAGGAATCCAACTTCCAAAAATGTTTATTATAGGTAACATAAAAGCTATTGCCCTCCAAATGAAATTTGTGCTTCTTGCAAACTCTATATAGAAAGGTATGATTGAGTGCCTTTGCAAAGTCTCTAATTCCAAGTGCCTGTTTTAGTATTTAATGCTGTTAAGAACTCCATTGAACTGTTTAATGTCTGTGAACCTCAATTTCTCTCATCTATGAAGTGAAGTGCAGCTATAAATATTTCATATGACTATGTAGAGTATTTGCTGAGACAATAAATTGAGAAATTTTGGAATACTTCCTTATCCACAAGTGGTCAGTAAATGTTAGCATTATGAGTTCACATGTCTGAATAATTTTGGAATGCCTCATTTGTATTTTGTGAAAATTAAAATAATTAAGGAAATTTAGCCAGCATTGCTTTGGAGTGAGGAAAAAAATACTTCCTAGTCATTTCTGATTCACTGAGTTATTCTATAGAGTGATAAGTAATTGTTATTTTTATAAGCCCTTTGTTTCTCATTTGGAGAGATTTCTGTAATCTAGTCTATTATAAACATCATTTGCTAAAATTAATTTCTGGATAATGTTTAAAAACTAATATTTTCTATTAATCCAAGCAGTGAATGGAATATAAGAAATTCAACCTGAATACAGGGGAAGGTGCTTGGTCTTATGGCATCTTGATACACCATGCTTTGCTGATGTCCATGGAAGGCCTGCCTCTTTCTGGGTGAATATGAAGGAGGGGTGGTTTGGGAGGGTAAGGAAAGGTAGGAGGAAGTTGAAGGAGAGGAGCAAGGCAATGCTGTAGTCAGGATCTGAAATGAATAAATAAATTGATTGATTAAAATTAATGAAGTGTCAAAGTTTGGGGTATTCTTTGAAAATCACATATAAAATATGTATAAACTTAAATGCTTCTAAATAAAAAAAAGACTATAAATTCATTATTTAAGTTTTACTCCCAAATAAAGATAACTTGAATTTCAGCTCTCGAAGAAAAACAAAATAATTTCTTGTTTTACTTAACTCTACTCTTAGCTTGTTCGGGAGCGTAATTGGACCCAGTATCCACATCTGTCACTCTGGCTTCCTAATCTGTAGCTACCATACATGAGTGAATCTCCATACATGTTGGCCAGGCTGGTGTCCAGATCAACAATGCTTGCTCATAGCTATAATACCTGGAACATGGCATCCAGCTGATGGCCAGCTGCCAAATGACAAGACCATTAGGGGAGGAGATGACTCCTCCAACACCTTCTTCAGTCAGTCTGGCACAGGCAGGCATATGCTCAGGGTAGTATTTGTAGACATGGATCCCACAGTTATTGATGAATATCATACTGGTATCTACCACCAGCTCTTCCACCCCACATGGCTCATCACTGGCAAGGAAGATGTTGCAAATAACTATGCCTGTGGTCTTTACACCACTGGTAAAAAGATCATTAACCTTGTCTTGGACCAAATTCTCAGGCTGAGAGACTAGTACATAGGTATTCAGAGCTTCCTAGTTTTCCATTGCTTTGGGAGGGGAACTAACTGTCTCTGGGTTCAACCTCCCTACTGATGGAGCGGTTCTCTGTTGAAGATGGAATGTAGTTCAAGCTGGAGTTCTCCATTTACCCAGCACCTAGGTTTCCACTGCTATTGTTGAGCCCTGCAATTCCATACTCATCACCCACACCACCCGGTAACACTCTGATTTTGCCTTCATAGTAGACAATGATGCCATCTATGATATCTGTCTTAGAAACCTCAATATTGAGGGCTCAACATACATTAACCTTAATTGCCTTTTTAGCTAGATTGTGTCTTCCATCACAACTTCCTTCCAATTTGACGGGTCCCCGAATGTTGGTCTGACAGAATACCAGACCAATCCGGTGACCTGTCATTGAATCTACTTCTTTCTGGCCACATATGCCCCTGTTATCTAAATTGAGAAAGTCTATCCAGAGAATCTTTCTGAAGCAGAGATCACCAATGCCTACTTTGAGCCAGTCAGCCAAATGGTGAAATGTGACACTTTTCATAGACTGCCTGCTGTGCAGTGGTGATATGGCTCCCACAGATGTCAGTGCTGCCACTGCCACCATCAAGACCTAGTGCAGCAGCATCTAGTTTGTAGACTTGTACCCCACTGGCTTAAGAATTGGCATTAATTATCAACCTCCCACTGTGGTACATGGTGGGGAGATGACCAAGGTACAGAGAGCTATGTGCATGCTGAGCAACACCACAGCAATTGCTGAGGCCTAGGCTTACACCTTGACCACAAGCTCGACCAGAAGTATGCTGAGTGTGCCCTTGTGCACTGATATGTTGGCAAGGGCACAGAGGAAGGGGAGTTTTCTGAGCCTCTTTAACACATGGCTGCCCTAGAAAAGATTATGAGGAAGTTGGTGTGGATTCTCTTGAAGGAGAGGGTGAGGAACAAGGAGAGAAATACTTACCATTACTTTTAGCCCCATAGTGAGTCAGACTCCCAGAACTTCACCTTCAATATTATGTTATTTTCATTCTGCAGTCATGTTTATCTTGTATATATGTTTCTTAAAGGGTTTTTCATGATGTCTCAAAGAAAAAGCATTAAGAAAAAAATGAATTATTATCTTATTCCATCATTGCATTGTTTGTATTATAATAAATGAAATTATCAAATGCATAAGACATAATAAATGTTATTTTAGTATTTTCTATGTTTTCTAGAAGCACATCCTGAAAAAATGAATTTAGCAAATGTACATAGGTAAATTAATTTCTTCTATAAAAACACAAACAATAAATAATAAAGTTTAAGATCATCTGTTTACTTTTGCAAATTGTACATGAATTAGTTACAATAAAACTATATTTACATATGTTGTAAAGTTTCCATAGTTCATTTCAAAATTATAAAATAGAATCATACGTAATTCATGCTTCATGAAATATGGCTAGCTTGTCTTATTTAGCCCACTGTAACTATTCTAGCATGCTGGGAGACACAAAATTAATATTGCCAGAAGAGAAAGACATGGAAAGTGCTCTCAAGTTGGCAGATTTCTCTGAGTTCCTTAGAGCTTGAACTTTCTTAAAATTCTCAGTAGATGACTCTTGCTTACTCTTTTAGAAGTGTTTCAATTTCACACTGCATTTAGACTCATTTTGTTATGTCAGGATGCTCTAAACACTGTTAAAGAAACTAAAATAAGGCTGGCTGCAAGTTGTTTTACACTGATACAAAACAGTAAAAGGACATGTAGAAAGTATCCCCATACATGATCCCTAAGTTCAATAAATATTTGTAGAATGTATAATAAATGTATGAAAGGTCAAAATGGAAAATACATCTTAAAAACTTGCTTTCTATTTGTTTCCATTCTAGGGAAGAACAAATTGTGAATACCAATGACCATAATAATACAGTATTAAGTACTAAATAACAATATATCCCAAAAGTCATAAATAACATGTTTAACAAAATTAGGAAAACAAGCTTGTAAGAACTAAACTTTTAATACTAGTATGTTACCTACTGATGAGTGTGTGTGTGTGTGTGTGTGTGTGTGTGTGTGTGTGTGTGTGTAAATATATACTTCTCATTTGAAGTATATAATTTAGGTGTCTACTACTTTCATAAATGACTAGCTCTTTTACATATACAGGGAATGCATTTGTATTAAAATAAAATCACATTACTTAATGGTATTATTGCCAACAAGAACTTGTTTTTAGAGTCCTATCACAATATTACTTCATAATTCCTTTAAGATTCCTCATAACATAAAGCCAGGTAAGCAAAGAATTACTTAAAAACTAGTAGAAAAACATTTCACAGCCCAGATATTCTGCCCTCATACATCTAGCTGATTTCCTGCATTTATTTTTGGAGATTACTTCCTCTCTTTCAAGGCTGTCATTGTCTTTTGTTTAGCTGTAAATAGCCATGGCCTTTCTGTTACTACTTTCAATAGGAACATGTTCATTTGTAAACAGCGAATATACTTTTCCATATGTTACTGGTTCATTGTTGTATTGTGGCAAGTATACTTAAAATTACTTCTAAAAGCTTAACAAATTTAAATGTACAATATTACATTAACTATAGAATGATATTATGTTGCAGATTCTGTAATTTATTCTTTCTGCATTACTGAAACTTTAAACCCAATCTGCAACAATTCCATGTTGCCATTGCCCATAATCTCCTAGCAACTAATGTTCCATTCCATCATTCTATGAGATTGGCTTTTAAGGATATACCATATTAGTAGAATAATGTAGTATTTGTCCTGCTGTTGTTGCATAATTCTATCTAGCACAAAATAATTCAAATTTATCCATATTTCACATCACAGGATTCTCAGTACTGAATAATATTCCATTGGATGAATAAACCATGATTTATCCATTAAACCATCTTTGATAATTTAGGTGTTTCCCTATTTGTGAATAACGCTGCAATTAATACATGATTATATTTAGTGTCATATTCATAGGATCTAGAATCTTCCAGCAGACAAGCCTCTGGTCATGCCTATGTGGAGTATCTAGATATTTAGTTGTATAGTTATCCCCCTACTCCACCTATTGCTTCCCATATATTAGTGACTATGGGACTATCCACCAGGGCATAGGAAACCTACTGGCAGTGGCAGCCTCAAAGAAAGCTGATTCTACTTCCCTGAGCAGACATCAAGTTCCAGTAGTTCGTGGAGAAGACTGCTGAGCCCCTCCCCTTGTTCATGCTAGAAATTTGAATGGTGTGAACTTATGTAAAATGTATGAAGTCAGCTACAACTAATGTGAGTTCATGTATGAATCAACCATGTCATGTCCTTTCAGGAAGAATAGAGTCTACTTCACTCATAAACCTATTCCTCTCTAACACACAGTTGTATTATCTATTTATTTGTTTGTTTTGGCTATTTGCAAAATTTGAAAACCCGTATGCCTTACATCCTTCATATTTTTAAATTTCTACTATTTGTTCATACTTCTTTTCATCTTGGATATTTTATTTTAGATTTATTCTGAATTTGATAGCAATCATTTAAATAATATATATATATAATGCAATTAAACCTAACCAGAAGAGAATCACAAGGGTCTATTATAAGCAATACTCCATAGTCTGTACACTATAGTAGAGAAATCATGCTAAGGTATCTAAATATTGTAATAGTCTTTTTGTCACTTGTATTCCACACTAGACTGTGAACTGTTCATAGCAAATATATTACCCCATTTTATATATTTGAACTTATTATACCAAACATTTACTTTAGAATAATCTATCATATTAAAATAACATTACATTATAGTTTATGTGCAAATTCTAGGACAAAAATAACTCAATGAATGAGATTGCTTTACAGTTCAAAGAACAGTGACAAACTTACTATTCAATTTTATACTCAGCACTATAAAACAAGTTATGATTGTCACCAGTTTTTAAATTTCTGAGTTATAAATATATATTATATACTCTCACTCACTTGTCATATTAGCAAATCTTGTCTCCTCCTTCCATACTATAAACCCTCAACAGATGTTGTTGATAACTACAAACATGCACACATGTATTAATTTTGCTGTTTCCACTAATTTCAATCCCCTTATTCGTGAATCCATTTCTTTTTATTCTGCATTATTGCAAAAGAGGGTTGAAATTTGCAAACTGAAATGCAGACATTAGGCAGGTGAGTTTAATTATTGTTCAATGTAAACATTTAGGAAAAGATCATTTTAAGCTTTATTTGAAAACTAATTTTTTAATATTTATACATGATATATTTTTAAATCAAATTTGCTCTCCTTTTTCACTCCAATTTCTCTCCTATATCTCCCCCTTCTCTCTTACCTCTGAACTTCATATTTTCTCTTTTGTTTAGTACTGAATGATTTCCATTCAGTGCTGTCTTTATGGACATGAGTGTGGTGCCATCTGCTGTAGCCTCTCAGGGCCCAGTCTCTAAAGAAAGTGGACTGTCCCTTCCCTAACAGCCATCAATTGCAAAATGTTTCTCAAATAAGGGTGGGAATTGATGATACTCTCCTCCATTCATGCTGAGATTTTGACTAGCCAAATGAGGGTTGAGAGAGCCAATAATCTGTGTGTATAAAGTTAACAGCATAAGAGACAGATTATTTTATGTCCACTTAGCACAATAGCAGTCCTAGGTTTACCTCTAAGGTCTATGACCTAGACAGCAAGGGACTTTTGGACCAGTTAATAGTACTAGACATGTGTTCTAGCTCATAGATCTGGATCTAAATCCAACTAGAAAGTGTTTCATTATTCTCATAATTTTTGTGACACTATTATACCAATGGAAATATCTCGCTAGCTCAGCTGTTACTGTAGATTGCACAATTCACAGCTTGGTAAGACTACTGATTACTCTGACCTCCCTGGTAGCATGCACAGAACACTCCAGTGCTATGAAAGATACTGAGTAGGAATGAAGCTTTCTGATCATTACCAGCTTGATTTCTTCATACTCTATGACATAGATATGAGGTGTGTTCAGCAATATGGTCTTAACATCAAATTCTGGAGGGAAACCAGGAGCAATGAGAATAGGCTGTCATGATTGTGAGTGTGTCTGTAGGAACTCATTAATCAAAAACTTGAAGTTAACATATATATCACTGTATCCCCATTATATGGTAATTCCATTTAAACTGTCTCTCTCCTCTCTTTGTTTTTCTCTCTTTCTCATGCACACATATATCATACATATTTTAATAAGTTTCTGTAATACTTCTCATACTATAATACATATTGAAAAACAACCATTAGTTGTGGACAATGAGGCTGTTACATTAAAATAGTTAAGAACAATATTTGACTTTTACAAAACTGTGTCACACTAGTTAGCTTTAGATTTCATGGTTTAGAATTAGTCGTGTGCCCATTATATTTCTTCAAGCTACATGGGTATTTGCAATTCTTAAATTGTTTTAGAATAAAATAATATTCTAAGATCATTATAATTGGGGTTATTATTTGTTGCCATTACATTTATATTTGAAGATACATTATTTAATAATTATTTCCCTCATAAATTCACATTTTATTCACTGTATATCACTAGCATATTTACTATCATTCATTCATATAATAAGATTTCTTTTCTTTTTTTTAGTTTTTTTTTTTTTTTTTTTTAAGACAAGGTTTCTCTGTGTAGCTTTGCTCCTTTCCTGGATCTCGCTCTGTAGACCAGGCTGGCCTTGAACTCACAGAGATCCACCTGCCTCTGCCTCCTGAGTGCTGGGATTAAAGGCATGCACCACCACTGTCTGGCAATAAGATTTCTTAATTGTGAGAAGATCTTAAAATTGAATTAATCTGTTATTGGTTGTCATTGTCTTAGTCAAAGTGAAGAGACACCTGCCCATGTTGACTCTTTTGTTTTCATTTCTCCTCTTCCTCCTCTTTTTTTCATTTTTCTTTATTAAGAAAATTTCTTCTCACTCCAATGTTATCCACAGACCCCACTCCTCCCTCCTCCCACCCCCCCATGGTGACTCTTAATAAGGATAATCTTTAATTGAGGCTGGCCTACTAGTTCATAAGCTTAGTCCATTATCATCATGGCAGGAAGCACAGAGGCACACAAGCAGACATATGCTAGAAAAGGAGCTCAGAGCTCTATATCTGGGTCAGAAGGCAGCAGGAAAAGAAAGTGAGTCATTGGGCCTGGCTTGAGCTTCTGAAACCTCAAAGCCCACCACCAGTGACACAGTTCCTCCAACAAGGCCACATTTACCCCAACAAGACCACAAATCCTAATTCTTTCAAATTGCACCACTCCCTTTGAGGCCCTGGGGGCCATTTTCATTTAAACCACCACGGTCACTAAGAACTTTTTATACCTTACTTTAGTTAGGGTTTCTATTGCTGAAAAACAAAAAACAAAAAACAAAAATCCATGACCAAAAAGAAAGTTGGGGAGGAAAAAGTTTATTGACTTAAATTTCCACAGCACTGTGTAGATGTAACCATCTTGTTAATTAAGAAACACAAAGCCAATTGTAGAGTTAAAAGCCAAGAGGTCAGAGCAATAGTTAAGAGCTACAAACCTTACCTTTCACTGCTGCTTGTAGCTGGAGAGCTTTTCTCCAGGTCTCACCAAGCCCCAGCAGTCAGGTAGCCCACTTATAAACTAAACACACATACGTTTATATTATTTAAACTGTTTGGCCTAATGGCTCAGGCTTTTTGTTATTTTTTATCTTAAACTAACTCATTTCTATTAATCTATACTTTGTCATGTGGCTCGTGGCTTACCAGTACTTTACATCTCTCTTCATACTATAGTGTTTCTCTAATGTCCTCACAGCACTAGTCACTGCTGAAATTATCTTACATATTTACTTATTTACATGTGTCTCTGCCTCTCTTCATTCCACAGTAAAAGTACCAAAAGAAGTAAAATCTTGTATATCCCATTTTTGGGTACATAGAACATTCTTAGTAAATATGTTTTTGGTTTGGTTTTGCTTAACAAAATAAAATATTGTATGATAAAAACCATAATATTGAAATTGGACAATGCAAACCAACAGAAGAAAAAAATTCACAAGAGAAATCACAAGAATCAGACTCACTCATTCACACACTCAGAAGTACCACAAAAACACTAAATTTAAAGCCATAATGTACATGCAGAAGACCTAGTACAGACTTGTGCATCCCTGTGCACGCTGCTTTACTCTCCATGAGTTCATATGAGCTTTGGTCATGTTGAATTAGAGGTACTTTTTCTCCTGGTGTCCTACATTCCCTTTTGGCTCTTATACTCTTTCCACCTCTCAGTAAATAGTTTAACATTGTCATTTATTAGAGAATTCAACAGTGAATCCATTACCAATCACCACAAGTTTAAGTAATAAATGTTTGAAAGTATAAGTAATATAAGTAATTAATATTTGAAAGACACAAAGTAATGGGTGGTTTTTTGTGTCAACTTGGCACAAGCTAGAGCCACCAGAAGGAGACTCAGCTGAGGAAATGCCTCCTTGAGTTCCAGCTGTAATGTATTTTCTCAATTAGTGATCTATGGGGGATGGCCTAGAGCATGGTGGGTGTTGCCATTCCTGGGCTAGTATCCTGGGTTCTATAAGAAGGTGGACTGAGCTCATGGGAAGCAAGCCAGTAAGCAGCTCCCTTCCATAACCTTTACATCAGCTCCTGCCTCCAGGATTCTGCCCTGTTTCAGTTCCTGTCCTGACTCCCTTCTGTGATGAACAACAAGGCTGAAGCCAAGTATACCCTTTACTTCCCAACTTGCTTTTTGGTCATAGTGTTTCATCACACTAATAGAAATCCTAATACAAATGAGTATCAGCATAGTGGGATGTTGCTGTGACAGACCTGAGCATGTTCCAGAGGTGCTTGTAGTTGTACCTTATGCTTGTAGCTGGACTTGGTAATTGTACAAGTGTCACCCAGGTGGTACTGGTTTTGAAGGCATGAAGGGGTCATGTAGAGAAGCTGAGGGTTGGCACTGTGAAGATCCAGGAAAGGCAATTGGTGAAGTTTGAGCCTCAGTAGCAGTTGAAGGCCCAGGACTGAAGGAAGAAGTTAAGGATTGGCAACATGAAGAGAGCCTATGAGAGGCTTTTGGTGAAAGTGCAGCCCAGTTGCAGCAAGGGACCCCAGCATTTTGGAGATGCCAGATGACCACCAAGAACAGCTGCAGCAGTGGAGTGGAGCCGGCCTGAGCCTAGGAGACAAGCTGTGTTTGCTACAGATGGCAGAGCTGGAGAAGTTATTCCAGTCCTTTGCAGGAGGAATCCAGAAGATTGTGAGTGGATCCCAGATATTGGCCGGTTGGAATTTTGTTTTACTTTGATTTGATTATGACTGTGCCCTGATTTTTTTCTTTTGAAGTAAGAAAGTATTTGACTAGAGGCCACAGTTGAGAGACTTGAATTTTAAAAGACTTTGGATGTTTTTCAGAGCTAGCTGGTTTAAAGTAACTGAAATTTTAAATGTATTTGAATTTGTAAAGATTGTCGGACTCTAAGTTATTTAAGATCTTAGGGACGAATAAAAAAGGAAGGGTTGTGACTTAATACTGATCTGTTTGTGTGTCAAGTTGACAAGTGGTCAGTTGTACTTGGTGGTTTTGTGTGTCAACTTGATGCAAACTAGAGTCATCAAAGGAAGGAACCTCAGCTGAGGAAATGCCTCCTTGAGTTCCAGCTGTAATATATTTTCTCAAATAGTGATCAATGAGAGAGAGTCCAGCCCATGGTGGGTAGTATCATCCCTGAGCTGATGTTCCTGGGATCTATAAGAAAACAGACTGAGCAATCCATGGGAAGCAAGTCAATAAGCAGCTCCCCTCCATGACCTATGCATCAACTCCTGCCTCAGGGATCTTGTCCTGTTTGAGTTCCTGTGTTGACTTCCTGTGATGATGGACAGCAATGCTGAAGTATAAGCCAAATAAACCCTTCATCCCCAAGTTTCTTTTTGTCATGGTGTTTTGTCACAACGATAGAAGCCCTAATTAAGACATACAATAAAAAGTATTATATCAAAATCAACCAGATATGACTTTATTTTTGTTATTAATTTTTTATTAAGAAAATTTTTATTCATTTTACATACCAATCAAAGATCCTCCTCTTCCCTATTCCAACCCTTCCAGTCTCCCCTCTCAACCTACCCCTGCTTCCTTCCTACAAGAAGGTAATGCCTCCCATGAGGAGTCAGCAGATCCTGGTATATTTAGTAGAGGCAGGTGCAAGGATCTCCCCCCTGCCTCAAGGCTGTGAGAGGTGTCCCATCATAGGTAGTGGGCTCCAAAAAGCCTGCTCATGTGCAAGGGATGGATTTATTTTTATAGAAGATTATAACCTGTGTACTAGGCTTACTAGAAGAATTCTGGGTTTTGGCTTAGGGATCTGGTGTGGTTTAAACATTTTGCCAGCATTTTACTAATGTAATCGCTTCAATAGATAGAGCTGGTCAATGTTTGAAAGCCAGTCAGTTATGGGAAATTCTAATTTTCTGTCTCTATTATATCATCAAAATGCATTCCTAAATGAATTTTACAATGTGGTAATTAAAACAAATGCCTTTGTTGAATTTATAATTTATTTATTGCCTTCATATTTCATTGTTGGCTACTGAGAAAGCTTTATATTAAAATCTTACTGACTTATGTGATTCTTGCTGTAGAATGTTCAAATATGTCAAATGTGTTGCTCTGATTGGTTAAAATAAAACACTGATTGGCCAGTAGCTAGGCAGGAAGTATAGGTGGGACAAGCAGAGAAGAGAATTCTGGGAAGTGGAAGTCAGAGGTGGAGAGATACTGCCAGCCGCCACCATGACAAGCGAGATGTAAGGTACTGGTAAGTCACGAGCCACTTGGCAACTTATAGACTAACAGAAATGGGTTAATTTAAGGTATAAGAACTAGATATCAAGAAGCCTGCCATGGCCATACAGTTTGTAAGCAATATAAGTTTCTGTGTGTTTACTTGGTTGGGTCTGAGCGTCCATGGGCCAGGTGGGTGAGAGAGATTTGTCCTGACTGTGGGCCAGGCAGAAAAACTCTAGCTACAGACTATAGTCAAAGGAATTCTCTTTGAGTAAAATAGTATTTATTATTTCAATGATTCAGCAAAAAATAGTCTCCCTCACAATTAATTTGTATACTTAATGTTTTATAATATTATGACAACATGCTTTCCTTTTGTATTCATTTATGTCAAGTGCACAATAAACTTTAATGTTCTACTGTAAGAACTAATTTGCCCTATATACCCAGTAACTGACTCTTTTATTTGTAATATTAATTTGTGTCTAAAGCTTTCTTTTAAAATATTCATTCTGATTATAATTGTTCTTTCATGCATATTAATATTTTCAGATAACAGACAACCTATATATATAGTAAAAAGTAGAGAATATATTATGAAAACAGAATTTTTACATAAAAATCAGAATGTATCTTTATTTGGGTACATAGATGTACATGAATATCAGTCATCCTAAAAGTAGGAACTCTTTCTCTTGAAAAGGTACTTCTAAGGCTAGATATTACAATCCACCCCTCCTTTATGATCATTTTCTTGGAACTTTGTTATTCATTTTGTGGACTGAAGGCCTATAACTGTAGACCAAACAAAAAATTTTTGTTGATGTGAGAGGAAATAAAGGTAAGTAGACAATTTGAGAATCAGTACTCTATGTACTTTAGTTCCCAATAGCACTTAAAATAATATGATTCATTGAGAAGTGTGTGGATGTGAGCTTTTTGAATGCAACTGTGCTGTGCTGTGAAATTGAAGTTTTTAAAGCACACTGTGTTTACAAAGAGACAAAAATGTTCACCTTAATACAGTTATTTTAAGAAATAGAAGTACAAATAAAATTTGAAGTTATTGCCTAAATGTTATTCCTTACTGCTTATAGTAATAAGAGTTTATTCTTTTAGCTAGTGCATCAACTTGTCCTTAAAGCCAGGCACTAGATATTATATTCCGTTTTTCTCAATGTTCTTTTATCTTTAATTTTAAAGATAGTGAACATACAGTTCTCAATGATGTCATAAGAAATAACCAATATATATTACACAGAAATAAGAAAAATAAATACAGAGTTCTCCCAGGCAAAAAAAGATATTCTTAAGAAAAAAATATAAAATTGTCTTATATAAAGAAAATATCTATTTTAAAAAGAACGTGTATACTGTAGTTTAAGAGTAAATATAAGACTACTATGAATGAATAAATTTTAAAAGCTATATAACACTAAAGAAAATGTTTTTAAAGTATTTAAGCATAGCAAAAATTAGAGGAAACATTTGTTTTTCGATTTTCATGATCTTATTTTGTGTAGTGATTTATTTTCAATCAAATAAAGCAACCACTACATTTTTTCTCACTACTGGGACCACATCTTTCTTGATATTGTTAAGTAATTTAGTCATTAGCAGACTGTGAAAACATAGATTTGATCTTTGCTATATTTGATAAATGACATTTGAGTTGTTTTAGGGTCTGGAAAACATTTGAGTTTTTATCAATTGTGGAAAAAAAACATTATTCCTGATGCTTAATTTGTCAAAGAGTGACAATTCCCTGGATACCTTTTTATTAAGATTTGTAATCAGATTTATTTTTTACTAAGAAATTTTTTATTCATTTTACGTACTAACTACAGATTTCCCTCCTCCCCCCCCTCCAGCATTCTCCCTAACCCCCCCCCCCCCCCGCCGCCATTCCCTCCTACAAGAAGGTAAGGCCTCCCATGGGGAGTCAGCAGAGCCTGACACATTCAGCAGAGGCAGGTCCAAGCCCTTCTTCCCCCTGCCTCAAGGCTGAGCAAGGTGTCCCACCATAGGTAGTGGCCTCCAAAAACCCTGCTCATGCACCAGGGATGGATTCTGATTCTAATTCCAGCCCTCTCCCCCAAAAAACAGATCAAACCATGCAGCTGTCTTGCTATGCAGAGGGCCTAGACCAGTCCTGTGAAGGCTCTACTGGTGTTGGTCTAAATTTCATGAGTTCCCATTAGTTTGGTTTGGTTGTCTCTGTAGGTTTTCCCATTGTGAGCTGGTTGTGGTGACTAATGCCAGTCGGATTTGCTGAAGGACGCAGAGGCAGAAGGATCATGAGTTCAAGGACAGCCTGGGCTGGATAATATTTATTTATCTTTGCACTTTCCATATATATATATCCCGACCACAATTTTCCCTCCCTCCATTCCTACCAGCTTCTCCTACTTCTCCTTTTCTCCAGATGAACTCACCCTCTATTTCCTTTTCATAAAAGAGTCAACCTCCAAGAGATGACAGCCAAACAGGACAAAACAAGATACAATTAAGAAAAGGCAAAAGTCTTCACATCAAGGCTAGTCAAGGAAATCCAGTAAGAGGAAAAGAGTCCCAAGATCAGGCAATAGTTAGAGATAAACCCACTATTAGAAGTCCCACAAAAATGCCAAAAACTCCCATCTGTTGCTGGTGGAAGCCTCTTTGATGATGACTGTACAAGAGTATAGTAGAATATCACTAGGAATCATTTCATTGATTTTTTTTGCTAGTTATATTTGGTTCTACCCTAGGTCTCTGGACTATCCAGTCTCATTTCTGGCTATCCAGGAAGTGTAGGCCCTCAAGTTAAATCAAATATTGATGTGGGAGAAATGTTCTTCCCCAGGAATGAGCCCCCTAATTGGTTATGTGGTTATGTGATTGAAAGTAATCAGTCATGCAATCATACACATACAATTAACAATAAATAGACTGAGTAGGTTGTATTTATATATTTCTTCAATAACAACGAAGAAGAGGCAATGATTTCAAGGGAGGGTGAGTAAGGGTGCGTATAAGAGGGATTGAAGAGAAGAAAGGAAAGGGGGAAATATTGTAAATCAAAAGTTTTAAAAGATCTGCCAACAATTGCCTTGAGTGTGAAGAAAATTTCATTTGAACAAACATGGCATATATAGGGAGTACAATGTCATATTTTAGGAAATTTAAGCATTATATAAGAATATATAGGGATTGTTTAAACATTCAGTACTATTGATAGATAATATACTCCACATTGTAAAGTATAAAATGCATAAAAACCTGATTATAATAATAAAGTATAGTTTAACACTTGAATATCACAGAATTATAATATATAGAAAATAGAATAGAAGTGCAAGAGAATCAAATTCTTATAAAACATATACTCTTAAGTTGTTCTACCCAGGATGTACCATTACTCTACCTAAAATAACTTTCACATCATCCTCACTTAGTTTGAAGATAAGGTAATATGTGGTTATTTCATATTGTCTATGAGCTTCTGAAGATTTGGAGAAAGATACTGCAAAGAAAATAAAAAAACATGCTGCATTTGTCTTTCTGAGAGTGGATTACAACAGTCCATATAGTATTCTCTAGGTCCATCCATTTGCTTGCAAGTTTGGTGATTTTATATTTTTTTACAGCTGAATACTATTCCTATTCCATAATGCATGTATACATGACATTTTCATTATTCATTCCTCAGCTGAAGAACATTTAAGCTATTTATATTTTCTAGATATTGAGAATAGGGTGGCAATGAACATTGCTGAGCAAGTATCTGGTGCATAGGGTTTCAAATTCTTTGGGGAGAGACCAAGGATTTGTATAGCTGGATTTTGTGTGTGTGTGTGTGTGTGTGTGTGTGTGTGTGTGTTTTCTTGTTGTTCTTGTTGATTCTCCATACTGATTTCCAGAGGAGCTGCAGCAATTTACCTTCCATTAACAGTGAATGATAGCTCCACTACCATTCTCCACATCTTTGCCAGCATTTGTTTTCAGTTGTTTGGTAGTCTTAGTCATTCTGACTAGGGTGGGATGAAATCTCAAAGTTTTTCATTTAATTCACCTAATAGCTAAGGATGATGAACCCTTTTGGGGTTTCTCTTAGCCCTCAGTATATCTTCTATTGAAAACTCTCTGTTTACATGAATCATTATATTTATTGACATATATATATATATATATATATATATATATATATATATATATATATATATATATATATAGAATCAACCATGCATTGTAAGGATAAAGCCAAATTGACTGTGGATTTTTCATATGTGCTTGTATTCAGCTTGCTAGAATTCTACTGAGGATTTTTGTATCTGTGTTCATTGGTGAAGTTGGTTTGTGCTGTGTGGGGTGTGTGTGTGTGTGTGGTCTTTTCAAGGTTTTGGTATTAGAGTAACACTGGTTTAATACAAGGATTTTGGGAGTTTGGGAGATACCCTTGTATTTCTTTTATTTTTTTTTAATTTGTGTTTTAATTTTACATATCAGCCATGGGTTCCCCTGTCCTCCCCCCTCCCGCCCCCACCCCCACGTTCCCCCCAGTCCCTCCCCTCCATTCCTATCTCCTCTGGGGCCAAGACTTCACTGGGGATTCAGTTCAACCTGGTGGATTCAGTACAGACAAGTGCAGTCCCCTCCTTCCAGGCTAAGCAAAGTGTCCCTGTGTAAGCCCAAGGTTCCAAACAGCCAGCTCATGCACTAAGGATAGGTCCGGGTCCCATTGCCTGGGTGCCTCCCAAACAGTTCAAGCTATTCAGTTGTCTCACTTATCCAAAGAACCTGATCCAGTTGGGGGCTCCATAGCTTTTGGTTCATAATTCATGTGTTTCCATTAGTTTGGCTATTTGTCCCTGTGCTTTTCCAATCTTGGTCTCAACAATTCACACTCTTACAGTCCCTCCTCTTCCTCAACAATTGGACTCCTGGAGCTCCACGTGGGGCCTGGCCAAGGATCTCTGCATCCACTTCCATCAGTTATTGGATGAGAGTTCCAGCACAACAGTTAGGGTATTTGGCCATCTGATCACCAGACTAGATAAGATCAGGCTTTCTCTCGACCATTGCCAGTAGTCAATAGTGGATGTATCATTGTGGATTTCTGGGGACCTCTCTAGAACTTTGCTTCTTCCTGTTCTACTGTGGTCTTCATTTATCATGATCTGTTATTCCTTGTTCTCCCTTTCTGTTCTTGATCCAGCTGGGATCTCCTGCTCCACTAAGCTCTCTTTCCCTCAAACCTTGCCCTTCATTACTCGTGCTGTCATCCAGTTTGTTCATGTAGATCTCATCCATTTCTCTGTCATTGGGTGATCCCTGTGTCTGTCCTAGGGTCCTGTTTTCTAGGTAGCCTCCCTGGAGTTGTGTAACAGTCTAGTCATCTTTGTCTCACATATAGTATCCTACTATAAGTGAGTACATACTATGTTTGTCCTTCTGAGTCTGGGTTACCTCATTCAGGATGATTTTTTCTAGATCCATCCATTTGCCTGCAAACCTCATGATGTCATTGTTTTTCTCTGCTGAGTAGTACTCCATTGTGTATATGTACCATATTTTCTTTATCCATTCTTCAGTTGAAGGGCATCTAGGTTGTTTCCAGGTTCTGGCTATTACAAACAATGCTGATATAACATAGCTGAGCAAATGCCCTTGTGGCATGATTGAGCATTCCTTGGGTATATGCCCAAGAAATGCTGGGTCTTGGGGGAGGTGGATTCCCAATTTTCTAAGGAAGCACCGTATTTATTGCCAAAGTGGCTGTACAAGCTTGCATTCCCACCAGCAGTGGAGGAGAGTTCCCCTTGCTCCACATCCTCTCCAGCATAAGCTGTTTTCTGTGTTTTTGATCTTAGCCATTCTTACAGGTGTAAGGTGATATCTCAGAGTCACTTTGATTTGCATTTCCCAGATAATTAGGGATGTTGAGCAATTCCGTAAATGTCTTTCAGCCATTTGAGCTTCCTCTGTTGAGAATTCTGTTTTGTTCTATAGCCCATTTCTTACTTGGACTGTTGGGCATTTTAATGTCTAATTTCCTGAGTTCTGCATACATTCTGGATATCAGCACTCTGTCATATGTGAGGGTGGTGAAGACCTTTTCCCATTCTTTAGACTGTTGCTTTGTCTTGTTGACCATGTCCTTTGGTCTTCAAAAGCTTCTCAGTTTCAACAGGTCCTATTAATTGATTGTTTCTTTCAGTGTCTGTGCTACTGGTGTTATATTTAGAAAGTGATCTCTGTTGCCAATGCATTCAAGACTACTTCCTACTTACTCTTCTATCAGGTTCAGAGTAACTGGATTTATGTTAAGGTCTTTCATCCACTTAGACTTAAGTTTTGTGCACGGTGACAGATATGGATCTATTTGCAGCCTTCTACACGTTGACCTCCAGTTATGCAAGCACCATTTGTTGAAGATGCTTTCTTTTTTCCATTGTACATTTTTGGCTTCTTTGTAAAAAATTATATGTTCACAGGTGTGCGGGTTAATGTCAGGGTCTTCAATTCGATTCCATTGGTCCACATGTTGTTTTCTATGCCAGTACCAATCTGTTTTTATTATAGTAGCTCTATAGTAGAGCTTGAGGTCGGGGATCATGATGCCGCCAGAGGTTGTTTTATTGTACAGGATTCTTTTGACTATGCTGGGTTTTTTGTTTTTCCATATGAAGTTGAGTATTATGCTTTCCAGATCTGTGAAGAATTGTGTTGGTAATTTGATGGGGATTGTGTTGAATCTGTAGATGGCTTTTGGTAAGATCGCCATTTTTTAATATATTAATCCTGCCTATCCATGAGCATGGGAGATCTTTCCATTTTCTTACATCTTCTTCAATTTCTTTTTTCAGGGACTTAAAATTCTTGTCATATATGTCCTTCACATGCTTAGTTAGGAACAGGGCAAGGCTCTCCCCTCTCCCCATACTTATTCAATATAGTACTTGAAGTTCTATCCAGAGCAATAAGAAAACATAAGGAGATTAAGGGGATACAAATTGAAAAGGGAGAAGTCAAGCTTTCCCTGTTTGCAGATGACTTGATAGTATACATGAGTGACCCCAAAAATTCAACCAAGGAACTCATACAGCTTATAATCACCTTCAGCAACATTGCAGGATACAAGATTGACTAAAAAAAAAAAATCAGTAGCCCTCCTATATACAATAGACAAACAGGCTGAGAAGGAAATCAGAGATACATCACCCTTTACAATAGCCACAAATGATATAAAATATTTTTCTTTCATTTTATAAAATGTTAAAGGATTGGTTGTACTGCTTCTTTATAAGTCTCACATAATATTGCTGTGAATCCATCTGTATCTGAACGGTTAATAGTTTGAAGACTTTTTATTACTGTTCATATCTCCTCATTTTTTTTTTATGGATCCATTTCGGCTATTGGTCTTTTCTTTGTTTAACTTTATGTTTTTCTGTTGTATTGGTGTGAACAATTATAGATATATAAGTACAGCCACACAGTTTTGTCCATTTTTGTCTGCCTTATATTTTGTCAAATTATATTTTAAAATTCATTCATTTTGTAGTGTGTATTAAGATTTTAATCCTTTTAAAATCAAGATGTCTCGTCACATGAATATATTACTTTGTTTCCAAGTATCTATTTTTGTTTCTGATAATAGCCATTATAAAAGGTATGTGGTGGTATCTTGTTTTGATTTTGCATATCTTTTAAAAAGATGAGAACTTCTGATTTTTATAATCACCTATCAAGTAAGATCATTTCTATTCCTAATTTGTTGATTTAATCAGGAATAGATACTAGATTGTACTAATGTGTTGTTTTATTGATTGACACATTCTTTTACTTTGATTATTTTAAAGTGCTTTAACTGTTGGCTAACTTTTGAATATTGAATCAACTTTCATGGGAAAATTCCACTTAGTCACTGCATATATTCTTTTAATATGCTGATATTGGGTTTTTTGAATTGTGTTGATGATTATTTTGTGTTTGTATTCATGAAATAATTGTTTTTTATTTTTGTGTTATTTATTTTTTATATATTTTTATTACTTTAATTTTTTTACATAACATAGAAAATATTAGTTTGGTAACATTTACATACATAATTAGCTTACGTTCCTACTCTCCCACCACATGCTCTTCTATCTCTCTTTCCCCTGCCACCATTTATGTTCTACTACAAATATTCTAACTATACTCAGTACTACACACACACATACACACATACACATACACACATTTTAATAGGTAGTATCCACATATTAGATAAAACATTAAATATCATGAACTATTGCTCTTTCTGAGCCTGAATGGCCTCACTTAAATATAATATTTTCCGGTCCCATATGTTACTACATTATAGTATCTAGGCTGGCTTTTCCCAGCTTCTTGGCCTTGAATTTGAAATAATGGCTGATAAGGATTTCAAAAATAATGAGAAAACTATATAGGAAACAAATCAACAGTTTGTATCAGAAATAAATCTTTTGTCAAAAGTGACAATAATCTACATAAATGAGGGGACTCATAGGCTACCATTTTTACTAGTGGTTTTCTTTTGTTGAATTAAAGAGAAGGAGGACTTTGGTTGCTAAGAGATGTATTTGTGGATAATTCTCTGTTTTTGGATTATGTAACATTTGACTAATGAATCTGTCTTTTTCCATGATGTTTCCATTTTTTTTTGTTTGTTTGTTTTTTTGAGACAGACTTTCAGGGATCATTTCTATAGTTTGTTACCAGAGATGTTTCAATTTTTAATCTTATGTGTGCTCAAAAGTCCATAGACATAACATGGCAATGAAGAGATTCTTAAAGTGTTCACTTGCAGGATAGAGACTCTTAATATACATGTACCCCAGACTATTTCAAGCTGTGTTATCCCTTATGTTTCTTTAATTTTTTCTTTCTTTCTTTCTTTCTTTCTTTCTTTCTTTCTTTCTTTCTTTCTTTCTTCCCTTATATTTGTAACCACTTGTATTAGGGAGGCATTGTAAGAGAAATTGCCCAATTTTGATTGACTTATATGGAGAAAAAACTTGTTCCGTTGTTCAGAGGGTAGTGTGCCTGAACCTCCATACAGGAGGGGTCCTTGGTTGCCAACAGGTATACTTTTAGAACAGGAGGAGGATCTCAGGTTGTCAAGCGCATTATTAGAAGAGGTATGTATGTATAACATAAGCCAAGTGGAATTTCTGGTTGTTAAGCTATCTCTAATGCTTATCTACCTCATGTCGATTTTCTTGGAAACAGCTTTCTCTATGGATGAATAAAATTTCTTGCATAAAATTACCACATGGATAAAATTATCCATTCATCTGTTGCTAGATATATAGTTTGAATCCATTTCCTTGCTATTATAAATAGAGCAGCAATAAATATGGATTTATAAGTATATCTCTGTGGTAAGATATAAAGTTATTTGGGTATATACCCAAAAGAAGGGATAAAACTGAGTCATAAAGCATAAATCATAACACTATAGTACCAATGGTCATTTTTTCTCTGGTAGGTGAGAAGTGTAGTAGGTGATGTCCAATAGTGTTGCTGAAAATTCTCCCCCAGAAACATATTGTAGTATCTGTACTATTTTGCAGTCCCATCAGCATTGAATAAATGTTTATCTTTCTGCTATTTTCACTAGCATTTTTGTCATATGTTTGGTTATTTTGTTTATTTCTTATGATGATAGCCAATCTGGTTGGGACAGTATGGGATTACAAATTAGTTTTGATTTGAATTTTGCTGATGGCTAAGGATATTAAACACTTCTAGGAATATTTATTGTAGTTCTTCTTTTGAAAACTACCTTTTATTTAGTAGAGTTGACTAGCAGATAGATTAATTTTTCTTCTTTGTTGAGAAAAATGTTTCATTCATTTTACAAACCAATTAAAGATCCCCCCTTCCCTCCTCCCACCCCCCAGCCTGCCCCTCCCAGTCCACCCCTCCATAAGAAGGCAAGGCCTCCCATGGAGAGGCACATCCAGTAGAGGCAAGTCCAAGCCTTTCCCCCAACCTCAAGGCTGAGCAAAGTGTCCCATCATAGGTAGTGGGCTCCAAAAATCCCCTCATGTACCAGGGATAGATACTGATCCTACCGCCAGAGGGCTCCCCAAGCAGATCAAGCTACACAATTGTCTCACCATGCAGAGGTCCTAGATTTATTTTTCACAACTCTAGAGAGGAGGGATTCTATGAGCAAGAGATATCCAGACCATCATTGGAAAAAGTACAGAGACAACTAGCCAAACTAGGGGAAATACATGAAAGTGGACCAATAGCTGAGGAGCCCCCATGGTACTGGACTAGGCACTCTGGATAAGTGAGACAGTTGTTTAGCTTGAACTGTTTAGGGGGCCTTTAGGCAGTGGGACCAGGACCTGTCCCTAGTGCATGAGCCAGCTTTTTGGAAAATAGTGCCTATGGTGAGACACTTTGCACAGCCTTGGTGCAGGGAGGAGGGGCTTGGACCTGCATCAACTGAATGTACCAGGCTCTGCTGACTCCCCATGGGAGACCTTGCCTTATTGGAGGAGGTAGGAATGGGGTGGGTAGGTTGAGGGGAAGGCTGGGGGTGGGAGGAAGGAGGGGAATCTGAGGTTTATATGTAAAATGAATAGAAAATCTATTAATATTTTCACAACTCACCTTGAATTCTACATACTAAAGCCTTGTTTGAAGTAAGGATGGCAAAGATTATCTCCTATTATATATTCTGTCTATTCATTCTGGAAGTAGTTTATTTTGCTGTGCAGAAGCTTTATAATTTCATGTGATCATGTTTGTTAATTATTAGGGAGATTTTGTTTTATTAGCATTCTATTCTTACTTAAATATTTATCCTGACTATTTTTCTCCAGCAGTTTTAGTATTTCAGGATTTGTGTTAAGGTTTTTGATTCACTTGGAATTGATTTTTGTGCAGATTGAGAACTCTGTATTATTTTTCTGAAGGTGATTATCCAGTTGTTTTGGGGGGCATTTATTAAGTAGATTGACCTTTTCTCTATAAAAGATTGGAGGAGGATCATCTGTAAGCAGTTTCTCACAGTACAATTAGTTGCCTACCTGGGCCCCAGCCAGGTGTGGCCACTGCTGGAATTGGCCACTGGTAGAAAATGATTCTAGTCATCAGCAGCTGGCAGAAATCAATGGGGATAGGCTAGAATGCAGGGCTAAAAGCTCTGCACAGAAGAGTCAAGCTTAGTCCCCACTACAATGCAGAATCGCCAGGGAATGGAGGTACAGTGACACAAGGGCCATCTGCAAGCAGGCTGCCACAGAAGTGTGGGTGAGAATCAGAATATTTGAGAAAAAGAAGGGTAATGAAAATCACCTCCCTGAGTCTCAGCTTGGTGTGGTCAATGGGGTCCGTGGTAGAAGGTGTTTTGGATCCTGGTAGCTGAGTCAAAGGAATGGGAATAGGCTAGAAAGGAAACTGAGAGCGTCCACAAGGAGGAGCAAAACTGAGTCTGCACCAAGCAAGAGCCAGTGAAGTCGCCAGGGAAGAAAGGAAGAATTAATATTACTTTCATATAAATTTCATAAGATAAAATTAATACTTGGAAAGATAAAATTATTTGTTCAATATGATTTATCCAATACATAACTATGATTGCATTTAATGTAAGCATTTTAACCCCATAGACAATGCTTTTCTTGATACCTTATACTCTCCATCCCCCATGTTAAAAACTGTTAGAAAATCAGGAAGGACAGAGAGTCTAATGCTATGATTTTCATTGGAATATCTGACCTAACAGTATAGTATTAAAATTATGGGAAGTGAAAAACTTATGAACTCTACAAAATTATTAAGATCAATTTAGGAAAATGTACTGGCTTTGTTTATGGTAGTAGTGGTTTGCTTATTTGTTTCATTACTCTCTCCTTAAATAATAATGAGACATATTTTATTTTTATTCCATATTATAATTTAAGAAAGATATGTATGACATATATATATATATATATATATATATATATATATATATATTGCATTTTCATCTACACATCTCCAAGTACAACATTTCTTATTTATTTATTTATTTATTTATTTATTTATTTATTTATTTGAGCTGAGGATCGAACCCAGGGCCTTGTGCTTGATAGGCAAGCACTCTACCACTGAGCTAAATCCTGAACCCCTCATTTCTTATTTCTTAAACTGACCAAACACAGACTTATGTCTTTGTTTTGAAATGTTGAAAACTTGGTGCTCCAGTGGTGCAACGGCTTATAAGGATGTTTAGGTTCTAAATATATGCATGATAAAAATAAAATATACTTAAAATATCTCATCAGTCATTATATCTGAGTAAAAATCGGAATAAGTTGGTATTTAAGGCAATTATTATTTTGTTAACCAAATTGGTCCAAAGAAATATCAGAAAAAAAAATCATTTCTTGTCACAAAATTCCAAATATCCAGTCCTCTCTATTGAGAATATATTCCACTATTTTAGTAATTACTAGTAATAACTAAAACTATTAGACACGGAATACTTGATAGACATTTTAATGTAAATTAAATCATCAGAGGAGATGGTGGGTTAGCTTCAAAAATCTTGAGCCCAAATTAGTGAAAATAGGAAGTGAGATAGATGAGAATGATATTGGGGAGGGGCTAAGTGAAGCCAGTGAGGGTTAGAAAAGATACTATATTTTTAAAAAGTCCATTCGATGAAGGAAATGTCCTTCAAAAACTGGTACAGGACATTCATAGAAAACAGAATAGTCTAGTTTTAGTTTCAATTTTATTGTATTTTAAATTTCATTTTAATTGAAATACACGTACATGTAGAATATTACTTTAAGGTGTGTTACATTTGTTTATGTTGCATTTGTTTAACTCTGTGAAGCTGTGTTATTTTGCCTGCCTAAAACACCTGATGGTCTAATAAAGAGCCAAATGGCTAAGATCAAGGCAAGAGAAAGGATAGGCATAGCTGGCAGGCAGAGAGAATAAATAGAAGGAGAAATCTGGGAGGAGAAAAAGAAAGAGTGAGAGAGAACAAGGAGAGGAAGATTCTAGGGGCCAGCCACTCAGACACAGCCAGCCACGGAGTAAGAGTGAAAGTAAGATTATAGAAGTAAGAATAGGAAAAAGCCCAGAGGCAAAAGATAGATGGGGTTAGTGAAATTATGAAAAGCTTAATAATGTGAAGAGAGAAAAGAGGGATTCTATGAGCAAGGGGCATTATAGTGATATTTTATTTGTATTGAAATATGATTTTATTTGTATGTCAATAAAGTTGCCTTGAGGTCAGAGCAAGCCAGAGCAGAAGCCGAACAGTAGTGGGGCACGCCCTTAATCCCAACACTTGGGAGGCAGAGCTAGGCGGATCTCTGTGTGTTCAAGGACATAGCCAGCATAGCAGACACACGCCTTTAATTTCAATACCAACCATAGAAGACCTGGAGGTCTGTACAAACAGGCAGTGACGAGGAGGTCATGTGGCTGGGTTACAACCAATGAGGGAGGAGAACAGAAAGTCTTTAAATAGACAGGACACACAGAAGTAGGTCTCTTGCGGAGAGGAGGAACCGCAGAAGCAGTGAAGGTTTTCCGCTTTGGCTCTGACCTCGTGGTTTTTAACTCTGCAACTGGCTCTGTGTTTCTTATTTAATAAACAAGATACATCTACAGGGCATCAAGATCATGATGGGGAAACCTACAGAGACAACCAAACCAAACTAGTGGGAACTCATGAAATTTAGATCAACAGCTGTGGAGACTGCATAGGACTGGACTAAGCCCTCCACATAGGCAAGACAGTTATGTAGCTTGATCTGCTTAAGGGGTCCCCTGGCAGTAGGATCAAGATATATCCCTGATGTGTGAGCTGGCTTTTTGGAGCCCACTACCTACGGTGGGACACTTTGCTCAGCCTTGAGGCAGGGAGAGGGTCTTGGACCTGCCTTTACTAAATGTACCAGGCTCTGCTAACTTCCCATGGGAGGCCTTACCTTTCTGTAGGAGGGAATAGGGGGTGGGTTGGGGGAGATGGCTGGAGGGGCAGGAAGAGGAAAGAGGGGGATCTGTTTTGATATGTAAAATGAATAAAAAGCATTTCTTAATTTACAAAAAATAAAAGAAAAGCTGCTAGCTAGCACAAGACAATCTAAGGCCGAGCATTTATAGTTAAAAATAAACTGCTGGGTGGTGGTGGCACAGGGCTTTAATCCCAGCACTTGGGAGGCAGACCCAGGTGGAGCTCTGTGTTCAAGGCCAGCCTGGGCTACCAAGTGAGTTCCAGGAAAGGCGCAAAGCGACACAGAGAAACCCTGTCTCGAAAAACCAAAAAAAAAAAAAAAAAAAAAAAGAATAAGCCTCCATGTGTGATTTATTTGGGAGCTTGGTGGTGCCCACCTCCAAAAAAACAAAGAGCAAAACAACAACCAACTACAATTACATGACTTTCTTCTCCCTTGCCACCCTCCAGTCCTTCCTGTCCTCCCTCCCTCAAATCCCTCCCATTAACCCTAATCTCAAGTTGATAGCCTTTTATTGATTATTATTGTTACATTCATATATATTTGTGCACAATTTTTTATAAAAACAAACAATTGAGTCAATATTTATTATTGGTGTGTATATTGTTTTTAAGCCTGATCATACTATGTTAGAGAACCAATAAGGTGCCTCTTCCATGGAGAGAGCTAATTCTCTGCCCAGTAGTTATTAGTTCCCTAAAGTTCTTTTTCCAGGGTTTGGATCCTGCAAAAATACGCCCCCTTCCATGTAAACATGTCCAGTAATATTGCCATTGTTCTGGTGTAAGTTTTGCACCATTTCTAGGAAAAACAGTTTCACAAAAGACTTGATGGTATTCTAGCAAAAGATACATTATACATAAGAGATTCGAGAAACCCCACTAGAAAACATGTAGAAAACATTAGCAGGGTACAAAAATCAACTTACAAATATCATTAGCCTTTCTATAGGCCACAAAAAACATACTGAGAAAAATATTATAGACACACATCAAGCTACAATAGCATGAAAGACAATAAATATCACAGAATAAACTTTTCCAAGGAGATAAAAATTATCTACAATTAAAACTTTAAGTCTCTGAAGAAAGGGATTGAGAAAGACTAGAATATGGAAATACACTCAATATTCAAGGATTATTATAATTATTACTGTGGAAATGGCCATTCTACCAAAAGCAGTTTACAAATTCAGTGCAATCCTAAGCAAAATATCCATAACATTCTTCACAAAAACGGAAAATATATCCTAAAATTCATATGGATCCAGAAAGGAACCCAGAAAAACAAAGAAATACTGAGTAAAATAATAATTAATGATTAATAATAATAAAGAATATTACTACTACTATTAATAATGTTTTAGGGATTACCATACCACATTCAAGATATATTATAGAACAAAGATAATAAAAACAATATGATACTGGCACAAAGACAGAAGTTTAGACAAATGAAATAGAACAGAAGCCCCAAACGTGTTACTTGTAAGTCCAGCCATTTGATATTTGACAAAGAGGGGAAAAATCATACAATGGAGAAAAGATAACATTATAACAAGTGGTTCTAATGAAACTGCACATTCACATATAGAATAATGGAATTAGAACTATATCTATCACCCTGCACAAAAATTAGATCCAAACAGGTCAAAAATATCAGTTTGAAAATCAAAATACTAAAAATACTGGAAGAATCCCTATGTAGTCCTACAAGACACAGGTATAGAAAGATTTCTGAATTAACTAATGAATTAAGGCCAATAATTGATAACTGAGACCTCATAAAATAAAAATATCCAAACTCAAGATCAAAGTGTCAATTAAACAAATGAATCAACTAAAAAATGAGCTAGGGATCTAAACAGAGTTCTTCATTGAATAGACTTATTTTTGTTTGTTTGGTTTGGTTTTTGGTTTTGTTTGTTTTTATTTTTTTTATGATGAAAAAAGATTCTTCCCTTAGACAATACATCCCAATCACGGTTTTCCTCCCTCCTAACTCCCCCTCATTTTCCTTCTCCCACAAGCCACTCCTTCTCCATTTTCTCTTCAGAGAAGAGCAGACCTCTAAGAAATGACAGCCAGACAGGACAAAACAAGATACACTAAGACAAAAGCCCTCATATCAAGACTGAACAAGACAACCCAATAGGAAGAAAAGTTAGAGGCAAATGAGTCAGAGACACACCTGCTCCCACTGTAGGGATCCAACACTAAGTTGACAGCCATCTATGCAGAAGACCATGCCAGCCAGGTGATTGTGCCTTCAGTCTCTGTTGAGCCCATGTGAGCCCTTTTTAGTTGATTTTCATGTGTTCTCCTGATGTCCTCCATCCGTTCTGACTCCTACAATCTTTGTGCCCTTTGTTCTGTGGAATTCCCTAATCTTCAATGGAAGGGACCCAGTAGAGATATCCAGTTTAGACCCTCTCTCTGCACAATGTCCAGCTTTAGGTCTCTGCACCAGATACCATCCGTTGCCAGAGGAAGCCTCTCTGATTGATGATGACAAAGCACTCATTGATCTAGCAATATATCAGTATAGCAGAATATAATTGGGAATCATTTCATTGATTTTTTTTTTGCCAGCTGTGTTTGGTTCTTATTGGAGAAATTATTAAGGCCACTCCATGTAGTTAAAAGGGAGGTTGATTTTGTGGGGTAACTTACAAATGAAGGGATAGGTAGATTGTAAGGTCTGGCAAAGGTATGGCTCAGTCCGGTGGTGTTCTCTGGAGAACTCTGCTTGGTCTATCTCTAGTGTCCAGGGTCCAGGAACCAAAGAGATCCCTTACATCTTGATCCTGTGTCTTCAGCGTCCTCTCTCCTCTCTCAGCCCCGCCTTGTAGGTGTGACCATTACGAAGCCTCAATGGGGGTTGGAACTTCCAGGCCAAGGCTGGAATGGCTACCCACTACATCTTCCCCTTTTGTCTAAATAAGAAGGTTCTAACCTAATACAAGACTATATACAAAGAAATGGTTATCAAATATTGTCCAAGAGTAATGAGGGATAATGAACTAGATAAGATGGAACTACAATCAATGCAAGCAATATCAATCAAAAAACACATACTAAAATCCAGGGAAGTCTAGAGCGTGGATAAATGGCATGTTACAAAGATCATTCCAAAAGGTGTCCTATCCTAAAGAACCTGAATACTTAATATACTCTATCTAAGATATTTTATATATATGCATACACACACACACACAGATATATATATAAAGTTGTAACTATAACTGCTAGTTTTCAACCTCATCAAAGACCTGAGAAAGAATATAATAATACCTGAGAAATGGGAGAAGGATGCAAGTAACTTTTGGGAGTCTTGTAAGAGTAGACAGAGACAGTTGGCAGCCTGGATAGTCACCTAATGTTTCTCAGCATTGTTGGTGCATTCAAATTGGCTACAGGCCTAGAGTATCTGACAGACCATTTTCAGAAGCAGGAATTCTGAAAGACCATCTTGCCCTGTCTTGGCAGAGTACAGTGGTCGCTTTCCTTGTGTCCCGCTTGTCCATACTGTCAGCAGTTGAGGCAAGGGCAGTTCTTTGTCCAGTAGGTCATTTTGTGCCAAGAAGACAAATTTCCAAATGGAAATGTCTTAGAAGCCCAACATTCTCTCAGGATCGGGGGCGGGGGGGAGGGGTAATGCCTCAGTCACATCAGTTTTCGCTGATCTGGGGGCTAAGCTAGGGAACTGAGACCAGAATAGCTGCTACCTTTTTCGGGAATGGAACCATGTAGGCATTCCCTGGTTATATGGTTATATGGTACTTTGCAGGTACCTGCCAGCCGCGGATGAAGCTGAGGGTGGGAGCCGTCCAGGCCTTTGGAATTTGCCCCACATGAGCGCCAGACATTGGTGAAATTATTAAGGCCACTCCACGTAATTAAAAGGGATATTTATTTTGTGGGTTAACTTACAAATGAAGGGATAGTAGGTTATAGGATCTGGCAAAGGTATGGCACAGGCCAGCGGTGTTCTCTGGAGAATTCTGTTCTGTCAATCTCCAGAGTCCTGGGTCCAGGAACCAAAGAGATCCCTGGCATCTTGATCCTGTGTCTTCAGTGTCCTCTCTCAGCGCTGCCTTGTAGGCATGACCATTACGAAGCCTCAATGGGGGTTGGAACTTCCAGGCCAAGGCTGGAATGGCTCCCCACTATATGTTCTACTTGAGATCTCTGGGCTATGAAATCTTCAGTTCTTAGCCACCCAGTCAGTGTAAGGAATGGGATGGGCCTCAAGCTAGACCAAATATTGGTTGGCCACCTCTCATGTTCTGGGCTAGTATTGCCCCAGTACTTCTTGAAGGCAGGACAGATTGTCAATGGTTTTGTGTCTGGGTTGTTGTCCAGGTTTCTCCTTCTGCAGCTTGAAGTGTACCTTCTCACACTAAACAGACTAGAATGTAGGGGTGAAGTGTGACTTGAATCTATGTATGAATAAGAATGTCACAACAGTTCTGGTAAATGAGGTGTATGGATCCACTTTAGGAAGGATGGACATGTCCTTGAATGAAGACTCAACTATATTTCTATATCTATATCTCTCTATCTTTTTTGATATGATTGAAAATATAATTTTGAATTAAGTCTAAACATAATCATGCTAACTATAAGAATTAAAGAAATAGCACAAAAATAGGGTGATATTTTGTTGATTATATTTATACATATACAAATACTAGTTGTAGTGCTGTTCTGAATAAAAATACTATGACTCATCATTTGAATGGAAGTTTAAGCAGTAACAATAGTGAAATATTTATTAGAAAATTTTAATGTAATTTACTCAAATATGTTGTATATAGAATTTGTAACTAGATTTCCACTAGACATATGTAAATGTAAAAAATAATGATATGATAAATCATATTCTCATTTTCACTTAACTTTCAGACTATATGCTGAAGAACCTGAAGAAATGAATACCATTTCTGAGGATCACTTCCGTTCTCGAAACCATGCAGATCATACTCTCTGTAAAATGGAGAATTATTTGAAAGAGAAAAAATTGTGTGATGTGCTGCTTATTGCTGGACCTCTCAAAATCCCAGCTCACAGGTAAGTATCATTATGTAGACAGAACATCCAAAGGATACAAGTCTGAATGAGGAAGAGTCTGTAAACTTATTATAAATTGGACAATGTAGAAATCATTTTTATTTTGAAATATTAAACAAATATTTTTGTCTAATATTTAAGAGAGGCAAAGTTGGATATTTTGATGATGCAAATGAAACAAGATAAACTCTAAAAAGATCAGTCTACTTAATTGCCCTTTCTAACAACAGTACAATTTAACAAATTGTGATATTTTGTATATTTGTTTTGAGACAAACTTTCACTATGTATCCCAGTCTGGCTTGGAACTTGCTATGTAGACCAGGCTGACCTAGCGCTCACAGAATTGGCCTGGCTCTGCCTCTCTGGGATTAAAGGCATTTGCAATCATGCCTGGCAACTGTGAACTTTCAATGGAGAAAGCATATTGACAAGTTTCACAAACTTATTGAAAGTATTGCATGATTATTTTTGATACTGTTGACTGATAAAAGTACTGATTTAACCTTTCTGTTTCTAGATTGGTTCTCAGTGCTGTGTCTGACTATTTTGCTGCAATGTTTACTAATGATGTGCTTGAAGCCAGACAAGAAGAGGTCAGGATGGAAGGTGTAGATCCAAATGCACTTAATTCTTTGGTGCAGTATGCTTACACAGGTAAACTCTCACTGTGCATTAACTAACATTAACTCTGCATTATATATTGTGATATTTTATTTGTGCTGAAATGTGGTGATATTTTATTTGTGCTTTAATAAATAGTTTTCCTGGAGATCAGAGGAAATAACAAGCCATTTTGAGTAAACAAAGAAGTCAGGCAGTGGCAGCACATGCCCTTAATCCTATCCCTTAGCAGGCAGGATCTCTGTGTGTTCAAGGCCACACTAGGAAACAGAGCCAAGTGTAGTGACACATGCCTTTAATCCCAGTCCCAACCATAGAGGCCTGGAGGTCTGTCCAGACAGACAGAAAGTGACAGAGCTGTGTAGGAAGTGGAAGTACGGTAGCTGGGCTAAGAGAGCCAATGAGAGGGCAGAACAACAAGGGAATAAATGCGTGGGTAGACAGGAAGTAACTTACATTTGGAAGCTCTGCAGAGTTGACCCAAGAGAAGTAGAATATGGCATACAAATGTGCATTCACAAATGAGTTATTAGTGTTAGTTATAATTATAAAGAATGAAAAATTGGAATATTTATAACCTGAAGAAAAATATAGATTAGTTAGATACATAATATGCACTGTTAATAGGCAATGAAACATGAAGTAAACACTGATAGATTCTCTGATAGGAATGAATTTTTAAACACCATGCTAGTTGAAGGAAACCTACTGTGAAGACTATTTATTATATGATTTCATAGTTGCACGGATGTAAGAGAAATTGGAGATTTAATAATAAGGATATGATTTTACTTCTTATTTTATGTGATACTAACAGATCTCTCCTTTTAAACCCAGTCCAAGAAATAACACATTAAAATATGGAGATTTACTGCACATCTTAGAAAATATTTTTTGATATTTTTGTTTGTTTTTATTTTTAAGTGTTGCTTAATTTAGTGCATTCTTCATTGACTACAGCAAAATTTAACATGATATGTCAATTTTAAATCTTCATAAATTAAGAATTGTTTAATAGCTTCTCATAGCACATGTGGTCCATTTTTAATTTTTTTTTCAATTTACATACCAACCACAGTTCTCCCTCCTCCCCTTTTCCCACTCCCCCCACTACTCCCCTCCCTACCTCACCTCCCATTCACTCCTCGTAGGGGATAAGGCCTCCTTTGGTTAGTAAATATAGGCTGATTTAACAAGTTAAGGAAGGGCCTAACCTGTCTCACCTGGATCCTGGCTGAGTAAGGCATCCCACTATAGGGAAAGCACTCTAAAAAGCCAATTCATGCAACTGGGGTAAGTCCTGGTTCCTCTTCTAGGGGCCTCACAAACAGATCAATCTATACCTCTGTCACCCACATTGAGCATTTGAAATAAGTAGAGAATGACAATATATATTACTTTTATTTATAATTGTAAAAAACCTATAAGATTTCTTAGAGTGAAAAAAAAACTTTTTCTAAGAATAATATTGTTTATATAACTCATTTGAGGCTGGGCATGGTGGCACATGTCCCTAATCCCAGCAATTGGGAGGCAGAGACAGGCAGATCTCTTTGAGTTTGATTCCAGCCTGGTCTGCATAGTGAGTTCCAGGACAGCCAAGACTGTTTTAAAGAGAAACCCTCTGTCCACAAACCACAAAAAGAATAATATTGTTTATGTAAGTCATTGGAAACAATGTTTATAACTTCTGTAAAACTTGTCTATAATGACAAACATAGGGGTATATTTTGTTTACAAATTTTTGTAATAAATCATCAAAAATTCTTTCTAAAACATAATAGAGCATCATAAACACATGAATTAAATTGCTTCTTATAACTTTATACTAAAATGTTAATTAAAATGAGCAGCTTTTCATTGTGAATGCTGCAATATTATCTTCTTTTTCAGAGGGAATTCTGAGCCTAATGTTTGGGCAGAGTTAACCTTACCTGATAAGTTTACATACAAAAAGCAGATAAAATACCCTTACAAAAATGGTCACTGTACTTATGACCAATGTTATTATCTTTAGAAAATATGACATAACATTCCCTTAACTCATAAAGTAAAGTTTTCCAGCTTGATTTATATATTATTAATAATTTATATTGTATAAATTTAAGGTGGTATTATTATATATGCATAGAATGTAAAATGATTAGTATAAAATTGAAATGCAAGTTTATCTTTTTTTTTTCTTTTTTCTTTTTTTTTTAAAGATTTTTATTCATTATGTATCCAGTGTTCTGTCTGCTCATATCTTTGCAGGCCAGAAGAGGGCACCAGATCTTATTACAGGTGGTTGTGAGCCACCATGTGGTTGCTGGGAATTGAACTCAGAAACTTTGGAAGAGCAAACAATGCTCTTAACCTATGAGCCATCTCTCCAGCCCGCAAGTTTTTCTTAAGTTGATAAGAGAATACTGTTACCATTCTTTGTGATATTCACTATTCATTTGCTACAGTCATTTTGTGTAATCTTGCCTGACAGCCTTTTCCCTCCTTATTTGTATGTACACAAAGACTCCTTTGTATTTCCATCTTAAACCATATTCTTAGAGAAGCTACTGAACATTAAAAGGCATAGCTACCCCTATAAAAAGCAACAAAAATGTCACCTAAAATATCTGTGTCTTATATTATGTGATATATAATCATTTTTTACTAACTCAAACCATTTAGGTGTGCTGCAACTGAGAGAAGACACCATTGAAAATTTGCTGGCTGCAGCATGTCTCCTACAGCTGACACAGGTCATTGATGTCTGCTGCAATTTCCTCATAAAGCAACTACATCCTTCCAACTGCCTAGGGATTCGCTCATTTGGAGATGCCCAGGGCTGTGTGGAACTCCAGAACGTGGCACATAAGTACACCATGGTAAAATCATTTGTTTCAAATTAATTTATTGTAGTATTATATACTTTTTCTGATAAAACTGAAAGCCTATATGAACTCCCAATAATTTTCAGGTGACTTGTACATAATATATATTTTAAAAATGTTTTGTTAATTTGAATAATACTCAAAAGTTTCACTTTAGAACTAAAGTATTTTTTGTTTTGTTTTGTTTTTTGAGACAGGGTTTCTCTGAGTAGCTTTGCGCCTTTCCTGGAACTCATTTGGTAGCCCAGGCTGGCCTTGAACTCACAGAGATCCTCCTGCCTCTGCCTCCTAAGTGCTGGGATTAAAGGCATGCACCGCCAACGCCCAGCTAAAACTAGAGTTTTACTAAATCTCAAAACTCCAGAAAATTAAAATATTTATTATTATTAAATTGAACAACTCTGTAATTGTAATTGAATCTACAGCATTGAAAACATTACCTCTATGAGTTTTTGCATAATTGGCAATTTTTGTAAAATTGTATAAATAAGGATTTCTACTGAAGTTATATATTACTCAACATTAATAACTGCTAGGACTGTGAATACAGCTCAGTTTGTAGATTGTTTACCTAATAAGCACATCATCATGAGTGTCATTCATAGGCCTTTCATAAACTGGGCATGGTGGCTAATATCTGAATTCTAGCCTATATTCTAGGAGGCAGGAGGATCAGGAGTTCTAGGTCATCCTCAAACTCCATAAAGAGTCTGAGGCCAGGCTGGGATACATAAGACTGTCTCAGAAAAGAAGAGGAGAAGAAAAGAAAAGAAAAGTGTAATTAGTAACAGATCATCAAGATTAGTAACTCAAATGATTTTATTGAATTACTTTATGTATTAGAAAAACCTTGTAGTTTGGTTAAAAAGAGATTTTAGTTCATTCATTGAATTTTAAAAATCCCTCTTACCTCTACCAATAATAATGAAGCAAGTGAATATATCAGTAGATCATACTTATTTAGAATTTGTTCAGAATAAAACCATCTTTATTTAATTAGACAACAATCAAATGAAATACAGAATATAAAGGGGTAAGGAAACTGGACATTCAATATAAAGTAAAATCTTTACTGTGGTTATTAATACTTGTCTGATAAAATGAAAGCAAACTATTTAACCTCTAAAACAGTAGCTTGCAAGAGAGATGGATCTCTTTGAAACTTTATCAAATGATAAATACTTTGAACAAATTAAATTGCTCCATTCATTTGAGTTTTTAAAAAGAGCTAATTGCATACTAATGAACAATATAAAACTAAATATAAAATTATTCAAAACAAGTAACAGGTTGGTAGGGCAAATACATACATATATATGTACACATAAATACTTTTCTAAAGCTTATCACATTAAATTTGTGTTGTGTAAGTTTTTTTTGTAAATTTTCTTCTTCTTTCTTCCCTCACCCCCACCAGCTCATTACTCAGAATTTGAAGTTTCAGATACAATCTTGAATCAATGCCAGTATGTGAAGAATCACATTATCATAGATTGACATTTTACAATGTGTTATTTAGTCATGCTATTTATATTCCTGTGTCCTAAATACGGATGCCATATAATCTAAAAGAACAGCAGTTATTTAGTTCAAAGGTTAATCTTACCATAAAAGCTAAACATGAAAACTTCCTGTTAAATTGCTTAAATTCTTGAACTAAGTATTATCAGTTTCCTGTCTGGTATCTTACTCTTGCAGACAAAATACACTTTGATAAACAACTTGAATTATTTTTGTTGCTCAAAATGAACTTGTCTTCCTCTTTGCATTGTGCTATCCAAACTGAGTGTCAAAGCAGGATGTCTATAAAAATGCAAAAGCGCTTTGTCCCTTAACACCCATTCCAATAATATTATTATCTATTCTGACTACAATAAAATTAGAAATACTTCTTAATATATTTTTACAATTCTATATTTATAGGATTAGAACATAAATAATTACATTATAAGAATAATGTTAGAGAAAGTAAGTATTAAATTATTGCAGCTATGTAAAATTGTTAAAATATTTCTTACATTCTGAAAGGCTGTAGCTTTGCTAGACCTCACAGACACTTAATAGTACACCTTGAAGCCACTTAAGCTTTAAGGCTGTTGCTCTATTGTGTACTCAAATTGTCTGTTTAGCCTACTTTTACAAGAATAATTTGACAAACAAGCTTACTTCCTTTGGATTTAACACATAATCAAGTTTCACAGCCTAAGATAATGAATGCATACCTACAATTTGAAATTATACTCTTTCAACACCCTGACATAGACCATCCATGTGTATCATTTGGTGAATGCAGCAAACACAGAAGTTGAAAACAACTTCCTAAAATCTAACATAAAAAATGAAAGCAGTGGATATTGGTTGATGTTTGTTGCCTGGATCAGTAGGAATCAGTTGGAGCAAGTGACTTAATATCTTATAAAACTCTGTTAACGATTTCTGTAAAGTACACCATTCCTTCTCCATGTGATGTTTTCTATGCTGCTCAATAAATACAAAGTTCTTGGTCAGTGGGAGTCACAGAGACTCACATAGACAAATACAGAAGGACAGGTACAGATATATATTCAGGAACAAATTCAGACTCATACAACAGAGAGAGGAGAACAGAGCACACAGGGAGTATAGAGTAGAGAATTCAAATCTAGACTCACTCTTGGTCAAATTACTCCAAAGGGACATGCTTTTGTTTCTTTCCTTAATGAGACACCAATTCCCTATTGGTGACTCAGAGTTAATCACTAATGCACACAAATTGTAGTTGTGTTGGTAGAATAAGGAAAGCAGCTTGTCCACTCTTATTTGGGTGGTATTCATCCACAATCAGCCTTAGATACATACCCCAAGCTGACACAAAAGAGTCTATCTCAGTCATATAAGTACTCAGAATAGAACAGACTGTACATTTATTTTATAAAATTTATATGAAATTAAGTACAGATCCTAATGATTAACCAAAAACATAAAAGAAAATTTTGGGAGAGGGTGCATAAAGAAAAGAGCATTAGGTTTAATATAAAACAGTTTAAAAAGATTACTTGTTTACATTACAAAGTCCACAGTAGCATGCACAGATATTTGAATATAATACATATACATTTATTTAAACTAATCTATATTGCTCATCAGTTTTCAATATTCTTATGAAGTAACAACTCTGAAGTGATATCAGTTGGATCACAAATTATAAAATATATTTTTATATTACATATCATATCAACAATTTCTTGTTATTGCTTTAACTCTCCATAGAGGCATTCTAAATAAACTTCTCTATGATCCATTTTGTCATTGAGTAGGTTTTGCACACTGAAATCCTCTGTCTCTGGCTTTCCATTTTTATTTGAGGAATAAATACAGTTTCAGATTTAACACCTGATAATGGTGATAGTTAAACATACATTTAATTTTTATAGTGTTCCATTTTTTCTTAACATTTCTATAAATGCTTTATCACCTAGAAAAGACAGTTGTGTAACTAAGGAAAATATAGTAAACATGATTTCAGATGTTAATGCTTGAGTCCAGAGTTTCCAGCTCATATACAGGAGCTCAAACAATGTTTCTCATTACAGTAAGTCCATATCCTCATAAAATCCCATAGTGATTAGTTAACACTTGCATAATTATTTATTAATATGTGAAACAGCATTACAATCGTTTGCTATAAATGGGAAGAATGTTAGCCATAGTGGTTTGCTACAGGAAGAACATCAGTTCTGTCTCAACTGATTGCTTTAATCACAAAAGGGTTCATTGTCTAAATAGGCATACCCATTTGTGAATTTGTGGCATCAGCCTTTCATTATGGAATTAGCAGCCTTTTTTGTTTTACTTATTTATTTATTTATTTTTTACTTTATGGGCAATTTTGCTACTTAGTCTCCTTTGCTAATGACTAAACTAGGAGTAGAGGTCATGTAATGATTTGATTTAATCAAAGCTCCCAATTATTTAAAATCTGTTTTAAATTTCCCACAGTCTATCTGCTTTGTATGCAACTCAAATTACAAACTAAATGCTTAATTCTGTTTTAAGAGTATAATAGTTTATTATGCTTAAAGATTGAGATATTCAACAGTGTAAATATTTGAAATAACCTGTTTTAATAATATATATTTACGAATTAGAAATTATGGTGGTACTTTGATGAAAAATTAAAACATAGCTGCTTATACCAGCTGAAATATATGGCAATTATAGACAGGGAAACATGAAATAAAACACATTAAAATGTGTTTTCTAATTCTTTGTGGAAGTTAACAAAATAAAAAAAAACTGTGTATTCTTATTTCTATTAAGCAGATTCTCAACTACTTTATCAGAAGATGTTGTTTCTTTTGTAGGAACATTTCATTGATGTAGTAAAGAACCAAGAATTCCTTCTGCTTCCAGCTAATGAAATTTCAAAACTTCTGTGTAGTGATGATATTAATGTGCCTGATGAAGAAACAATTTTCCATGCTCTTATGCAGTGGGTAGGTCATGATGCTCAGACTAGGCAACGAGATCTGGCGAAGCTGCTTTCTTATATCAGACTCCCATTACTTTCACCACAGGTATGGAACTTTATTAAGGTAATATAAATTAGATTTCTAAATTACAGCTAGGTAACAGACCAGTCATTATCCATCCATTTTTCAGAGAATATATAGTAATTGTGTATACATAATTAACTTCATAGAACAACATACTCTTCAATTAAAGATATTATAATGGAGAAAAGGAAATTCAGCTTAAAAGAGTAACCTACAGATGATCTGGAACATTGTAATATCCATCAGATTCAGTTTCCTGCCTTGTCAAATAGCATTATAACAAGCAAGGAAAATGACTGGGGCTCCTTTTCTGTTTCCACTCACCTTCTAAGCAAAGTGGTAATAATCAAGATAGGAGCTTTGTGTAAGGGGCTTTAGGAGGAGTCAGATACAGGATAATGCCTACAAACATGGGCAATTATCTGCTGTAATTGAAAGCAAGCTCCTGTCTTTTCAGATGTACTCATTATAATGGTATTCTCATTATGCATACAGAGCTAAAGGATTATAGCAAAGATGATTCTAAAAATAAATGTCCTTAGTTAAGACCTAGGATTGGCTCATATGTTGTTCAATTTCAACATGAATTTTCACTCAAATGCAGTGCAGGCCCATTGTATAATTGCAACATTTGCATTAACAACAATTTATCATTTGTAAACTGATCTATAGTAAATATAGTTTGTACAACATGGAAAAACACATTGCTCATATGAATTTCATATTTATTAGATCTGGCTAAAGTGCCTCAAATAATTTATTTTGGAAAGAAAAGAAGTCTTGTAAAATTAATATAAAATTCATACATTTTATAACATATTCCCCAGTTACATTTAAATATTGAAAAAATGTTAATGTATTCATAATTTCTCTGTTCATTTTCAGTTGTTACTAGTCTGAGATGGAATATCAGTGTGGTCTTATTGTGTTTTCCTGATGGCTAAGGATGTTGAAACTTGTTTTCATATGTTGAGTGGTCATTTGTGTTTTTTAGTTTGAGGATTATCTGTTCTATTCAATTTATTTGTCCTTTTATTTATTGGATAAATTGTGTATTGGTATTTAAAGTTCAGAGTGTTTTGTGGATTCTGAATATTAGCCCTTGTTAAATATATAGTTTATAGAAATTTCTTGCATTCTGTAGAGGTCTGTTACACTTGTTCTCTGTAAAGCTTTTTATTTATTTTATGCAATCTTCATGCTGTTACTTGATCCATTTAGAATTGATAGGTGCAATGTAAGAGGTAGAAACTTATAATTACTCTTAAGCCTGTGGATATCTGATTTTCCTCCCTCCATGTGCTAAAGAGAAAATCATTGCTATGGATAGTTTTTATCAAAAGTTAGGCTGTAGGAGTATAGTTAATTTCTAAGTTCTTTATGTTGTTCCACTATTCCTTTCTATGCCCTCGCCTCATGTGTGTGTGTGTGTGTGTGTGTGTGTGTGTGTGTGTGTGTCCATTTGCATGAAGAATGCTATTGTCGTTTTGGTTGGGATGGCTGTGAAGCTATACATTGCTTTCAATAATGTAACCTTTCTTATAGTATCCATGACCTTCTTCAGTCCTTTAGAAGTCCTGATAGAACACTTTGGCCTCCTTAAATAGGTTTATTCTTAGGTATTTTACTTTTTGCTGCTATTATGAATGGAATGTTTTTCTCAGCACAATTTTCACTGGTATTCAAACAATCTACAAATTTTTATATATCAAGTTTGCATCTTGTTACTTTTCTGAAAGTCCATCTAAGACTCTTGTAGTCAAGTCCTCAGAGCCTTTTACATATATAATCATAAGTATGTATCCCAATAATTGAAGTTCTTCGTTTCCTATTTGAATCACCATTATATTTTCCCTCATAGATTTAGCTAATAATTCAAACAATTTATTGAATAAGAATGGAAAGAGTGGCCACTCTTGTATACTCTCTGCTTTAAAGGGAAATTCTTTCCGTTTCTTACCTTTTAATAACTGCCAAGTAATGCAGTTTCTTTCACAGTCTTCTGCCTGTTTCATTGATCTGTATGTATATGTGTGAGCATGTGTGTGTGTACATGCACAAGTTTTTGTGAGAATGCCATGCTTATTTTGTTACAATGGTTCTGTTGCATTATATGAAATTGAATATCATGATACCTTAAGCAGGATATGAATTTCCCTTATTATACTCTTTATTATATTGAGGTGTGTTTCTTCTAGTAACAATTTCTTCAGAGCTTTTTTCCAGAAGGTATGTTGAAATTCGCTGAAGGCTTTTCTTGTTGTTGATATTGTTTTACATTTATTAAAATCATCTTGTGTCTTCTTTACCTGAGTCTATTAATTTACTCTTTTGCTTTTGTTGATATACATGTTATAGCTTCTTCACATACCACAAGTGAAACATATTAGATAATATTGTATGACCGTTTTCATATATTATTCAACTCCAATTGCAAATATTTTATTGAGATATTTTGTGTCTAATTTTACTAGGAAAATTGGTCTAATACTTTCTATTTTTTTGTGTGTCCTCACATGCACAAAGGTTCAGGATAATCATAGCTTCTTTTAGTACAGTTTTTATAAAATTTCATCTCTTTCTCCTTTATTGAATGGTCTGAGACACATTTATGTTAATTCTTCTTTAAATATCTTGTAGAATTCATCAATGAATCTGTCCAGTCTTGTCCTTTTCTTTGTTGGGATACTTTGATAAAGCTTGAATCTTTTGGCTCACTATTTTTATACTATTATTAACACTTTTATAACCTCTGAATTTAATTTTAGTAGTATGTATCTGCCTATGAATTCACCCCTTATTATAGACATTCCAGAAGCCTTGAAATAAGAATTTTGAAAGTATTCACTAATGATTCTTTGGAATGAATTTGTCTCTATTATAGTATTTCTTTTTTCAGCTATTATTTTGATAAACTTGGCCCTTATCTTTGTTTATTTCATTGATCTTTTTAATGCTCTTCTATTCTCCATTCTGTTATTTTCTGCAATAAACTTTGTTATTTCTTTCTGTCTACTGACTTTGAGTATAGTTTGTTATTAATATTATTATGGTATACAAGTGCATTGTTAAATTGTTTGTAATTTCTGTTTTTTTAATGAAAGCATTAATATCCTCTTAGAACTGCTTTTGCTATCATATAGTTTCTAGTAAGCTCTATTGTTAATTAAACTATGAAACTTCATATGTTCTTTGAGAATATATATATATATATATATATATATATATATAAATATTCAATGACATAATATCAACTGCATTCTTGAGCATATTCTTTATACAAAAGAATAGACAATAGTAATACCTAAAAGATAACTACTTAAATATATATGCATATATATATAATGTTGCTCTCAGATACTAAATAAAGACAAGGTAGCTGAAATTCAGAATTTATAGAAAATTTATATTTGTGTGAATATGAGTTTCTAGGCAACTTATTAGATTCTGTAATTCAATGCTGTATGAAATGTCCTCAGAGCAGCAACAAGATATCGTCTATGACCTTTTTAGAATCTAAGGTCTTAGGCCCTACTCTGACCAGCCAAATCACTGTCTATAATCAGACTTAATAATATATCTCTTAACATGTGCATCAGATTTTTTTAGGCATAGAAAATCCTGAGAAACACTTCTGTATCTGAATATCTTAAATTTACAATTCTTTGAGTAGATTTGGTATTTCTCAGCAGGTATTAGTTTACACTTGAATGAAGGGATGTGTCATAGCTAATCATACATCTCTTGTTCTCTCAACTTTAATAATGCTTTATTCCTAAAATATGTTTTATGTGAAAACTTCCTGATACTGTTAGTGATAGGCAATGATATGGGCATGTAGGCTTTCTAAGACAAGTCATTAAATTCTAAACAAGCACTATAGAAATAGAATATATGAAGATGATAAATCTATAAAGTGTTTTTTAGAGGAAAGTTGTTCAGCTTAGTCTTCAAACCTTCTTCAAATACCATGTTAAAGAAATGCCTACAGTTTTATTGGGCAGATCAAAATAGTGATTCACCAGAGAGTTACAACTTGAAATAAAAAGAACTAAAGCTAACCAGAAAAGAAATAAATGTCATAGAAATCTTATGGAATGAGATTAACAATTTTACCCCAGCAAACATGTTTGCTATTTCTTTTGATATACTACACCACTGTGGATCCAAAACTTCAAAGAAATGAATGGAGTATAATAGATGTCACCATTTTGAAATATGTCTTTGAATTTTCCCCAGTTAATCTTTGGAGCAATATTTTACCTATATTTCATCATTGTTGTTTAGGATTCTATATTGTATCAGGTAATGACCATATCTATCACCCACTTTTGCTGGTCTTGACTAGTAATTACTCACATATGTACATTATTTCACCTTAAAAAGCATACATTTTCAGAATAATGCTGTGATGTAATGATAAAGATACAGTACAAATACAGGGAATAATATCTTAACAGATCATGTTTTCATGACATTTGTGATAGCTCAAATACACAAAAAATATGTACTGCTTGCATTAGCTACAAGCAGTAGATGAAGATATCCAACTTTGTGTGGCTATAGCTAGTCTCTTTGATTACTTTTAACAAATCTTTGTATGTCTTTTCCTATACTTATTCTTTCATGTTATAGAAATAAACCATGCTCTTTCTGATGTTGGACTCTCTGATGTTATATATGTGCTATGCATCATTACTTTCCAGTTACTTGCAGATCTGGAAAACAGTTCGATGTTTACTGATGATCTGGAGTGTCAGAAGCTATTAATGGAAGCTATGAAGTATCATCTCTTGCCTGAGAGAAGATCCATGCTGCAAAGCCCTCGTACAAAACCTAGAAAGTCAACTGTGGGGGCACTTTATGCTGTGGGAGGTATGGATGCTGCTAAAGGTAAAAGCAACACATTAATTGACTGGGAAAATATCTCCATTTGAAAAAGAAGAGCTATTTCTTACAGCCTCCACGTTATAAGGATGTTATTAAATCCTTGTTAAGTAAGTGTATCCGAAGCTGATTTTCATAATTAGAGTAGTTTGTGTGATTCTATGACCTTGTTTTCCTTATCATCTTATGGATTGTACTCCATTAATTATGACTGTCTAAATTCTTCATAGGGATTTTACTTTATGAACACAATTCTAATTTTGAACATTCAGTTTTCCCTGTCAAATCTTTTCAGGGAAATTTTATCTACCTATTTACTTACCTATCAGTCTGTCTCCCCGCCTACCCACCTCTCTGTCTCTCTGTCTCTGTCTCTGTCTCTCTCTCTCTCTGTATTTCTATCTATTTTTAAAAGAGATAAATATATCCAAATGTATTTTTGCAGAAATATAATAGTGATATGTAGCTATTGCTCTCAATCCAGCTATATGCTTAAAGACTAATTATAAAATACATTGAAGTTTTGACAATAAGACCATCAATTCAAATTTGCAATAAAAGCTTAATTTTATATAAATAAGATTTCCATGAAATTAAAGAAGCAGTTTCTAAAGCCATTATCCTACCCCTTCTTGAACATTTTTGCCTATGGCTTCTCTATTTGCATGTGATTTTTTCCTTCTTATGCTGCTTTTGGTTAAAATAACAAAGCAAGGATTTATTTTTTATTATTTTATTTTATGCAAGGGTGTTTTGTTTTCATACATGTCTGTGTGGCATGTTTGGTGCCCACAAATAGAGGCCCAAGAAGACTAGAAGAGATAGATACCAGAACCCTGGGAATGGAATTACAGGTGGTTTTGAGCCATCAAGTGGGTGTTGGGAATAGAACCTGTGTCCTATGAAAGGGAAGTTGTTGCTCTTGCCAGTTGAATCATCTCTCCAAACTAAGGCAAATATTTTATAACTAAAGTTTATTATGAAGAAAGTAAGCATACTGATAAATCATAAACTGAAATTTATTTATTTATTTGTTTGTTTTTTCGAGACAGGGTTTCTCTGTGTAGTTTTGGTGCCTGTCCTGGATCTAGCTCTGTAGACCAGGCTGGTCTCAAACTCACAGAGATCCGCCTGCCTCCGCCTCCCAAGTGCTGGGATTAAAGGCGTGCGCCACCACTGTCCAGTGAAATTTATTTTTGATAGACTGACAAAACAACCTATAACTTGAAGTTTTATCCTATGAACAATCCATTATTTCCATTGGAAATTGGAATGGAACACAAGAAATATGTCAATTAATTACAAAGCTTTTTCACTTAGTGGATTTTCTGTTACTATAACAGAGTATCTGAGTCTAGGAAATTTAAAATAATAAAAATATATGAGCTGGAAGGATAGAAAAGAAAGAAAGTGAAAATAGTAAAGAACATATAGAGGAACAACTTTGATTTTTATTAGTGTCCATTAATTGTAGAATGCAATAGTATCATTATGACATTTTCATATATGTACATATAACATAGAATTTTTTAATATTATTTACTCCCTCTATTATCTTTTCTCATCTCCTGTCTGATTTTTGCTTGGAAATAGTCTGGTTTCATAATAACTGAGTATTGTGAGAGGAATTATTCCTCATCTTATCAGTTCTTCTAATGCAAACACCTCCAAATGTTGCCATATTATGCACTAAATTTCATTATATAAATTCTAGAAAATATATATCAAATTTAACACTTCTGAAAATGAGATTGTAGATGAAATTATTTCCAAAATTTTGAAACTACTTCATATAACTACTGTTCTTCAGAAAATAACAAATCTTACATGATACCATGATGAATTTCAGGTTTGACAGTTTGGTATTTTATTGCCTTGTTTTTCACATTTTGGTTTACCTTTTGCTTCTGTAGCCTAGGCTGACCTAAAAGGTAATGGCAACCATCCTGAATCAGCCTCCTGAGTTTTGTTATTATGGACATGAGCAACTAAACCTGACTTTAGTGCATTGAATAGAATAACATTAACATCTTCTTGGTACTTAAAATAAAAGCTAAAGGTACAAAACTTGAATGCAATTATCATTCGTTGTGATTTTTTTCTTTTTGTTCTGGGAATGAGTCCAGGGCTTTACACATGTTAGACTGATGCTCTACCTTTGAGCTATAAATTCTGGTTCTAGTTTGTGATATCTTTAAAGACAAAATCTGCAATATAGAACCATTTTTAAGTGTTGAAACTTGTGTTCATTTTATTTATTAACTGTATGTGTGATCACATGTGTGTCACAGTGTGCATGTGGAGACAATTTACTGGTATCAGTTGTCTCTTTGAGATCAGATGCAAGCCATCAAATTTAGCTGCTGGCACCTTGACCCACTGAGATACTTCTCCGGTACAGTAGAGAAACCATTATGTGTGTGTGTTTGTTACATTTGCTTCTATTTTGTCATTTTCAAGCATTTCTTGTATATGTTATCTTTAAATGAATGTTTTTTAAACAACAAAATGATTTTAAGTATATACAGTTTCATGTCTGATTCTAAAGATAAGCAAAATATAAAATTTTTGTATCTGAACTCTATTACCACAGTTTTGTTTGGAAGGCAAGTAAGCCTTTGATTTTTGAGGGTCTCTGAGTTCTTTATATATAGAGATACCACAGAAAGCTCTATTGGAAGTTGCCAACTATTAGGGAAATAATAAGAGCTAGTAGTTTCAAGTACCTTTTCACAAACACTTCATGTCGGACCATAATACTGGAAGAGAGCTTCTATTACTTCTACTTGGGGCAATATGAGATTACATAATCTTGGAATTCTATTGAATGAATTCTCACTAAAAGTCATGTTTCTTTATCTCTATTTTCCCTATTCTAGAATGGATAGCAGTAAAACCCTCGCTATACTTTGTGGTTTCAGGTTCTTGAAAAACCAGAGTGAGCACTTTAGAGCAACAATCAAACAGTAATGAATTAGATACAAAAGCTAAGTAGTAAAAACAAAAACATGTAAAGGGTAGTATCTGCTTATATAAATCAGTATTATATTGAAAAAGCATTTATTGGTACATTTCTTCACAGTGCTATTTATGCCTTTCCTTATAGTATATTGTTTCAGTTACCTTAAAGATGCCTTTTGAAATTTCACCTATTAATGTCTAGGAATATAGTACTCTGTTATTTAGTTTTGGTTCTGTATAATATAATAGATACAGAACTACAATTAAATACAGATATTACACAAATGTCTAATGCTAACTTTAATGACTACAAAATATCATGAAAGAACCACTAGTCAAAACTTTTGTGACTGTTAGAAAGAAGTTAAAATAAAAACTTACCTTTTGTAGCTAGACTAATGCCCTGGAAAACTGATCTGGCACAAAGTAGATACTTAAATATTTCAAGCTCAATATTTTTGTGATAGCTAACTAATGTAGCATTGTGTAATTTCCTAACCTATTTACCTTTTCATTGCTCTCTATATTTTATTAATAATTAGCATAGCTTAATTTTTAATTCTAATCTAAATTGACTATAATTTTCACTGATTAAAACAATAATAAAACCAATCAGAAGAATGAAAAGAAAGATTTGTGAAAATTGTAGTAATTAAACCGAAACATAATAACATTCATAGAAAACGATTTGAAATCACATAGGAATTTTTATGTATTTCATTTTTAACAGTGTCATCTAAATATTTATAGTGCAGAAAAGATGACCTAAATCAAAATAAATTAGCAATAGATACAATATATATTCTGTCTATTTTGCCTTTATGTGCCCCAGACAATAAAATAGCCTTACAGCTATCAATGACAGCACTGCAGATGTTAACTTTATTTTCATTTGTAAACTTTATTTCAATGAAGTATTTTCCCACAAATCTACCAGTAAAGATTACATCCCTGAACTATAGGAGTGAATACTAATTCAATCAACTTTCATTTTTTCATTAGAAGCATAGCCATTGTGAAAAATCAGCTTTAACTGAAAACACTCAATGACAACTGTTAGTGAATAACAAAACGCATTATTTACAACAGTGAAAAATTCATTATAATATTAGTTAGAATTTACTATTGCACTGATGAGAGTATACTACATCACTAAACTGATATTTCAGAAGTTTAAATTAAAACTTTCATCATTGAGGTAATTCTTCAGAATTTTGTAACTTTAGCTGCAATTTTTCACATAACCACCATGGAAAAGTTTGAGAAACAATGCCGAAAACCTACATGAAAGGAATTTTAATTCTTGATTGTTTAGTCATCCATCTAATATTTACTTCATTTTAAATAATTTTAAACACACACACATATCTATATACATAGAACAAAGAAATTCTTAAATTGTAGAAAAATACAAATAAAGAATGATTATCATAATTAAAACCTCAATTCACTGGATTCAATGAATATTAATTAATTAATAATGAATATTAATACAACCAACACTTTACATAAATATCCAATAACAAAATCCAAGCTATGGACTTTTTCATTATATATATGATATTCAAGATCTGTATTGTTATAACCAGTAATACAGCCACAATTATATTTCATGCTATATTTAATATTAGCACCAAAATCATACTTTGGTGACAAAAGCCATATATATTATACTATTTTCTGCTCAGTATTCCAGTTTAATTCAAAAGTGGTGGAGTTATCACTGATTACCTTATTCTTCAGTTAGTACTGTCATCTGAGCTAGTTAATTTAATTTGAGTTCTCTTTCCTGGTGCTATGCTGTCAATTAAAACATGTAATGTGAAATAACCCAACTTAGAATTTTAACATGGTTTTATCATTGCTAATTACATCTTTAACAGGCACTACAACAATTGAGAAGTATGACCTCAGAACCAACAGTTGGATCCATATTGGCACTATGAGTGGTCGTAGACTTCAGTTTGGAGTTGCAGTTGTTGATAATAAACTTTACGTCGTGGGAGGAAGAGATGGTTTAAAAACGTTGAATACTGTGGAATGTTTTAATCCAGTTACCAAAACCTGGGTTGTGATGCCGCCTATGTCAACACACAGACATGGGCTAGGTAAAATATTTAATGTTATATAATTTCTCAAAAATACACAGGAAAGCTTTTCAAATTAGGTATGGCAGCACTTTACTGGGACTTATTCTAAGAATTACAGTGGCTTAAAGGGTCTGTGAAGGTTAAGCAAACCTGAAAAGCCCATGGAAATTTTCAACTGTAACATAACGGTATATTTTAATTCTATGTCCCTCCCACCAACTTTTGAAAGGTTTCTTTTTCAGAGAAGATAGTATTTTCAGAAAGGATATTTTATGGAGAATATAAAAGGCAACAGAACAGTTTCTCTAAGCTCAGTTGAGAGGGTGAAAGTTTTGACAATGGTAAAGTATTATAAGTTCTAGTTAGAAAATTATGCCTCGGAGCTGAAGAGTTGGCTCAGAGGTTAAGAGCACTGGCTGCTCTTACAGAGGTCCTGAGTTCAATTCCCAGCAACCACAGGGTGGCTCCCATCTGTAATGAGATTTGGTGCCCTCTTCTGGCATGTAGACATATATGCAGGCAGAACACTGTATACATAATAAATACATATTTTAAAAAAAGAAAATTATGTCTCTGCTACAACAACCAAATTTGCATTCACTAAAAGATTTTGGATTCATGTCCAGGATAAATATATTTATGGTTAGTATGGAGCTCTAAAGTATAATTAAGTCAGAGGTTTCTAAGCAGATTAAGACTGAGTAAGGTTGTATGGAATATTGGGGAACTTTAGTTCTCCTGGGTATTTGTCAAGGTACATTCTTTATATAATGTTCCATGTGCTTTAAATATTATGGTACTTGAAGAATAGAGTATTTTACATTTTGTTTACACAATATGCTTTTAAAGTCCATTTTAAAAATTATTTGTAGGCAAATGTGTCTATGTGTGGGTTTATGAACATGAAAATGGTGCCTTCAAGATCAGAAAAAGGTGTCAGATCTCCTGGAGCTGGAGTTACAGGCAATTGTGAGCTGCCAGACATGAGTGCCAGAACTTACCTCATCCAGTCCTTGGCAAGATTAGGACCCACTTTAACCACTGAGTTATTTCTCTAATTAGCACAATAGACTTTCATATGGCTACTCAGAGTCAGTTTTTGGACTGGAACTTTCTCACCTTTTCTTTGATAAGTTGTTTCTGCTAAATCATACACAATGTAGTTAGTATCTGTTATATCACTGTAATACTTACCCATGTGCATATCCTACAGAGAAATAAAAGCAAGCTTTTAAAAATGCAATCTAACAAATGTTAGTAATCACATATGTGAAATGGATGTACAAAACACAATGAGACTCTGATTAAGACGTAAGTGAAAAAAAAGGCCAATTCTAAGAGTCCTGAGAGACAGTGTGTGATCATTTATCATTTCTAAAAAAAACTTACAGCTAAACTTCAAAAATGAAGGCCTAGTGAATTATCTCAAGGAAATAATTTTAACCCTCTATTCAAATAAAATTTGAAAAAAACATTCCACATTAAGCCTAAAATAGTAGTTCATCTTATGTTAAGTATTCTATCCTGTATGTGGTTTCATTTTTTAAAAGTGCTGAAATTATGGCAGAAAAACGTTAGTTTCCATTTTAATTGCTTTCCTAGTATTATGCTCTATACTTCTGTTGATGTTTTGTTATAAAAGAATGATAGTTTTCCCTGATATATAGTGATCAGTGGAAGTTTTTCTACGATAATAAGACCGTATTTATCCTCATATGAGAATCAATTAATTATTCACATGGGCAGAAAACTATTTCAGATACAAAATAGTTTCTTTTTAAGCAGTTAGTTGCTTCTGAAGTGAAAATACATGTATTGCATAAGGCATATGTAGGTGGTCCCTCATACTATGTTATCCTTTAGGTGTAGCCACACTTGAAGGACCAATGTATGCTGTTGGAGGTCATGATGGATGGAGTTATCTAAATACTGTAGAAAGATGGGATCCTGACGGACGTCAGTGGAATTATGTGGCCAGCATGTCAACTCCTAGAAGCACAGTTGGAGTTGTTGCATTAAACAACAAGTAAGCTTAAACATAAAAACTCTTTGCTACCAGACCATGTAGTATAGAGTTTCAGTATTATGATCATCAATCAATAGACATTCTACACTATCAGAACATCCTTGTTAGTGATTATAAAAGTCATTTATTGGAAACTTCCATTCATTATGATGGAAAATAGTTGTCTACAATAAATGCTTCATTAAATATTTTATAGACTTTCTCTTTTCAAAATTTGGTCCTGGAACCAGAAATATGAGCATTCTTTGGGATAAACATTACATCTCAGCCTTGTCTCACAATACTTAGAATCTTCATTTTAATGAGATTTTAATGAGGAAAGGTATATACATATGAATTTGAGAAATACCTTTGAAGATAGCCATTTCCAATTTACCCTAAATGAATGGCATATTTTGCATTGCTATTTACCCTAAATATATAAAGTCATTTGTCTGCCCATGTTTATGAATAAGGTAACTTTTTTGTTTATTAATCTCTCCTCTGAGAGTTGAAGGTTCATGAGTATTAAATTCCATCTGGTTTTGCCCATCCTGAAGATTTACTTTTTCCTGATCTTGTGAAAACAAGCTAACAATCTCTAATGATGGTTCCAAGCATTGAATTAGTACGACTTAATTTTAATGGTTTTCTTTAGTTTTTAATTTTTCTTCTTTAATTAAGATTATATTATAGTTACATCATTTCTTCCTTCCCTTTTCTCCTGATAAACTGTTTCATATAACTTTTATTTCTTTCCTTCAAATTTTTCATTCATCATTTTCACATCATATATATATATATCTTACTAAATATAACCTGCTTAATCTGTATAATGCTACTTACATGTTTGTTTTCATAGACATAGAACCTCTCAAGGTAGCATATAGGATAGCTTACATAATAGAAATTTCAGACAACAGAGTAACCAGTGTCAAGAGATCTATGTAGTTCTATACTATTATGCCTAAAACATATAAACAAGCTCAGTAGAAAATCAGCACGGATGTATTTTAGAACTCAGCACAAAAAGAAATAGGAAATATTTAAAACAGAAATAGGTCCCTATCCATAATATTTTGAAGTTTCACATTATCCTAAACTGACTAATCTAACCTGGTGATATGATGTGACTCAGTTCCATAATCTTCTCTATATATCACACCAGGCTCAAACAACTTGAATTTATTACATTTTGTTTTACTGAGTTTCTGTTGTTTGAAATTCAGTGTGAAAGAAAGTTACAAGCATATGGTTTAATAAATGTTTATCATCTTTATTATTATAGTGTAAAATTTAAATTAATCATTATATATTAAAATAATTGACATTTATAAGTCACTAAGGAAAGTTTAATAGCTACATTTCCTTCCTAAGAATAATCCACCTTCTCAATTCTATTCTATTTCTTTAGTATGTTTACATGAATATCCTTCAGGGAAAATATTTCATACTAAGCAGTTCATACATGACAGAAAGTGTAAAGTGAAAGAGTTGGAACTTCTGTAACTGCAACTTCATTGAAATCGATTGTTGGGACCATATAAAAATAAAACATTGTATACCTTCTGGCTTTCTGCCCATAGTTATTTTCTATACCTTTTAGTGTTAAGGTAAATTTACTTTGACAAAAATCAAAGAGGGATGTTTGGAATAGACTAAGCTTTCCTCAGTGCAAATGATGATGGATTAGAATATACATTATGAAGTGTGAGAAAATAGAAATGCCTTCATTTTCATTTCTATAAATGAGTTTTGTGTGAATATGTGCACACACACACACACATATATTTAAATGTCTCTATTTTTCTAGATTGTATGCTATTGGTGGACGTGATGGAAGTTCCTGCCTCAAGTCAATGGAGTACTTTGACCCACACACTAACAAGTGGAGTCTGTGTGCTCCAATGTCCAAAAGACGTGGAGGTGTAGGTGTAGCAACACACAATGGATACTTGTATGTTGTAGGGGGACATGATGCCCCTGCTCCTAACCATTGCTCCAGGCTTTCTGACTGTGTAGAAAGGTAAGTCTTATACATGTGCTTATCTGTATTTTTCTTTAATAAGTAAAGTTAGAAACTACCAGAATACGATCTGATATGCTAGTCTTTTAAATAGATTTGTTCTTTGTAACATTCTACACCTATGGTTAAACACAAAGTTTTTTGTAAAAAGCCCTTAAAATTTAGTATCAAACTTCATGAAATATATTTGTTTAGTTTAGTTATTATAAAGTAGTGACACAAAAAATCTAAAAGAGTAAGGACATTTTATGAAAAGGTATCAATCAACTCATGAAATTTAAATCAAATTAAGTGCACCGTTTCAAAATTCAACTCAGTCACCGAAATGAAAAAAAAAAAAAAAGACAAAAATATAGGCAGAATTTCCAAATAAAATTAATGTTCTGAACAACAACCTTACTTATTGCAAGTAAGTATTTTCTTGCCCAAAGCTAAGTTTTTAAATGATTGTTTTTACACTTTGCTCTTTGTGGGCCTACCCACCACCCAAATAAATACATGGAGACTTATTTTTACTTATGAATGCCCAGCCTTAGCTTGGCTTATTTTTAGCCAGCTTTTCTAATTTAAATTATCCCATTTTTTCTTTAAATGTGTTTTGCCTCTGGGATTTTACCTTTCTCTATTCTATGTCTTTTTTTCCTTCTTATTCTGTTGGCTGACTGGGTGGCTGAGGAGCTAGCCCCTGGCATTCTCCTTTTCTCCCTTTCTTGATTCTCTTATTCTCTCTACCTGCCAGCCTCTCCTTTTTCTCTCTCCTGCCTTGCTCTTTGCCATTCAGCTCTCTATTAGACCAATCTTGTGTTTTAGGCAGGAAAATAATACAGCCTTACAGAGTTATACAAATGAAACATAAATAATGCAATACAACTTTGTATCATTAAACAAATACTCCACAGCATAAACGAATGTGACACATCTTAAAATAATATTCCACAACATAAACTCTTTGAGTGGAAAACATTGATTCAGATAAATAGCATGATATGTTGCTTAAAATAAAGATCATCTGTCTGTATTCTCTTTCAAAGTCGACAGCATGTGTGAGCACAAAAACAAAATTGTGTTAATTTATCATCAAATCATAAATTTTAAGTTGGATCTCAGGAGACACCAATGATTTTGGGAATATACCCTTAATGAAATTCATGAAACAGATAGAATTTGTACTTTGTAAACATAATTTTCTGTTGAAATGTCCTTGCTAATGCACACACACACACACACACACACACACACACACACACGCACACCACATCACATATGATTAAAGCCATTACATTAAAGAAAGGTTTTCTAGTTTGGTGGTTTGCTTCTCTGCTGACCAATCCTAACTTAGTGGAGGAAGGGACTTATTTCAGTTTATAGATGGGAATGTGGAGGCAGAGGGAAGCAGAGACTATGGAGGAACACTAACTGTCTTGTTCCTCATGGCTCACTAAGCTTGTTTTCTTATACAGCTCAGGTGAATCTGTCCTGGGATGACACTGCCAATGTTGGTGTGCAATACCCTACATAAGTCATTGATCAAGAAAAAAAAATGCCCACAGACATGCCTTCAGGCCAATCTGATGGAGACAATTCCTTAATTGAGGGTCCCATTTTTCCAGTGATTCCAGTTTGTTAAAATGACAAAAAACTAACCAGCACAACAGAAATAAAAAACATGCTTTATTTTTACAACATTATTATTTGTTGAAAGAATGGTTAACTTGCCCATTTTCCTGGATTTCTCTTAACCATTATTTAATACAGAAGCATTTCACTTAGATGGTCCCCAAACCATCAGTGTTTATTTTTTCTATAATGTTAATTAAAAAATAAAGTTCAAGAAGTCAAAGAAATCTTCCCAATTATTCTATCATATGTGAATGTGCCCATGATTAAGTCTCTTGTTTTCAAGATCACTTGAAATTTCCACTATAATTATTATATATTTAGTGTATCTGACTCTATAGACTGAAAAGATGGAGAAATGGAGATAAATGGTATTTTAAATTTAAATATTTTAAATTGAATATGTTGAACTAGTCAGCATGTTGCTTGATAACTACTACTCCATGTCTTTACGGTTTATAAAAAAATCTCAATAATTTTATTTCTTTCTTAAATTTCACTATTTCCTGGCCTTGGGGTATAGTTAAATGGTTTAGCCAGACACTTGTCAACCATGTTAAAAACCTAGATTCATTCAATCCTCAAGAATGACAATTTTGAAGAAATAAACCAAAACCATAACAATTCAACATTTTTGTAACTAGATAATAACCTGATAATATTAATATTTTGAGATTTAATTATGCATGAATAGAAAATTTTTGAGATATTATGTAAATATGTAAGGAAACCCCTGTGCAAGTTCTCACTCACCCGTTTTGTACATATAAGTAATTCAATTCACCACAGCCTCAATTACAGTATTACTTGGAAAATACAACACATAGAGGATCACCTGTAGATTTTCTTGATCTAGGTTTCAACATACCATAACAATTTAAGGTGACACAGTAAGGGCATTCAATAATATATAAGATTCATAGAGGTTGTCTTGATAATATATAGCTTTCAAATAGTATTAAAATATTTAATTGATATCAATTTAGATAAAATTTTGATAAAAAAATGAGATATTTTGGATATGTATTGAAAAACTTCAGATTAAATGTTGTAATACTAACATAATTAGTAAAAGGTGATATATGAAAAAATACTTTAAATGTGCTTTTACAAGTAGGTCAATATGATTATAGAGCATTTCATGTATACTTAAATGAATTTGCTTTCCACACTTCTCAGATTCAACATTATATCGTTTTAGTGTGCACTTTAAAAATGTAGAAAGGTTTTCTATAAAAATTTTTAATGCCAAATTTGTAAAACATGAATTGAGTTGATTAAAGAAATGCATGGTGCTACAAAAGGAAATACTTCTTTCTCTATGCTTTGCACGCCATCTAGTGGCTCAAAGGAGTTATGTCCTGTACATGTTCTTTGATAAAAATTCTTTTGTCTTGTATAGCAAACCTACATTTGATATTGCTTATCAATGTTTCTAATTATGTGCTTTACACAATAACACATTCCATTAATGCCTATTGTTTTTCATTATAACATTACTGGATTTTACCTCTCATTTTTCTTCCTAAATCTCTTAAGATATGATCCAAAAAGTGATTCGTGGTCAACCGTGGCACCTTTGAGTGTTCCTCGGGATGCTGTTGCTGTATGCCCCCTTGGAGACAAACTCTATGTGGTTGGCGGATATGATGGTCATACTTATTTGAATACTGTTGAATCATATGATGCTCAGAAAGATGAATGGAAAGAGGTATTCACTTAAAAATTTTCAAATTGGTATATTTCAGAATTTAAGGAGTTTTTAAAGGTTAATTTTGGAATTTTCACATTATTCCCCTGTACAGCCAGACCAGATCTTTTCTTAGTAGACAAGGATCCTACATTCTGACTTTGACTCTGTCACTGTCTCATTGTTTGTTTATTCAAAGCATAAAAGAACGCTAACAGAGAATGGCAGTGTAATTACAGATGCCAAATTCTTGTGATCGATTATTTCATTTAATCCTCACAAAACCTTTGAGTAGTATTATCATGAGCTGTTCACAGTTGAAAAAAAACTGAGAAGATTGTCACCAATGTAAAAACTTATCCCAAAGCAACTGAACTTTCAGCTGAGATCTATTAGCATTCTACAGTCTATAATGATCTAAGCTGCAGTTTTATTATTTTAGGACAAGGCAAAAGTTGGGCCAAAACAGATAAAGACTCTCTGAAGGTCAGCATTCTGGGTTATGCTAAAGAAAGTGTTTCTTTTCTTTCTTTTTTTTTTTAAATTTGTGTTTTAGGAAGTCCCTGTAAATATTGGACGAGCTGGGGCATGTGTTGTGGTTGTGAAGCTACATTGAAACTCTCATTGGCTAATGTAATGAAATGGATTTATTTCAAGAATGAAGAAGAAATATGATCTTTTATGAAGTTGATCACAAATTCAAATTCTGCTATGTCATTTTCATGTATGGTTGAAATTGTTAACATCCGTAAGGCTGAAAAAATGTGGATTACATGTTAGTGTTGAGTGTTATGTGTTGTCTCAGATTATAATCTAATGAGAAATCCAATAGGTTATGTTTAGTCTCATTACCATAAAATGTACCTAACAAAAATTTGGCAGTGGGCAGTATTTGAAGGTGATAAATGCATTAACAGTTTTCCTGTAAGGATCTAAGAAGTAAAAATATTTCCTATTAAAGGTACTATACTGTCTGAAATAACTTAATATAAAGTAATGACAGAAGCCTTGAAGCATCAAGTCTGGTTTCAAACAATAGCTCACCTAGATAATAATACCTCACATTTGCCACGAAGAAGGGGTTTTCTGTGTCAAAGATGAAATAGACTATTCATTGATATAGTTTGCTATACTAATCACACTATATCAAACTTTTCACAAGCTGTTATTCTCAGCTAACTATATGCCAAAATATGTGTATAGATTTTCTATTCCATGCCATGGTGTATTAGTAGATTCATTTGCTGTAAAATATCATCAAGTTGCCTAAACAATCTATATTCTGTAACAGTGAATATCATATTGATACAAACTGGGCCTGAGCTTCAGAATGTTAGGGCCTCACTTGTACAGAAATTAATTCTCTTCTCAAACATTTAATGTATTCTCTATTCTCTATAAACACCTTCCATTAAGTTAAAAGTTGATCTAAACAGTTTTAAAGATTATAGTTGAGAATATGTTGCACAGTGTTAACACTTGGGAACACCAAAATGTCTAATACGTACAGTGAATTCTATAACTCCCCTTTACCTAGAAATACTTGGTTTTCTTTTAATTTCATAATCATGTTTACCCAGTAGTAAATGGTAAGGATACAAGGACTACAAATCTACACTTTTGAAAATAAAGAATAAAAAGACTATCTGAATATCATTTTAGCTTTTAACTGTATTTTCATTTATTGTACCTAATGATTAAACAATATGGTGAAATATTGAAAACTCGTGTTTATGAAGTAAACTTTCAAGTAAATGTTCCATTTTAGAATTTCTATAATATCTTCTCTTAAATAAACTTTGTATTGTAGAAATCCAAGCAACAAACAGAATCTAGAGGGATGCTTATCAAACATGCTACTCCTACCTTTTAATTCTTTTTCAATCACAGCCTAAGTTGCACAAAGGTATTTGTACTTTGACAAATTGAATTTAAATAAAATCTTTCCCCTCTGGTTCTAAAGACTGTGCTTTTAGAATACGCCGAGTGCATGTTGAATGATCCTTCTGAGGTTGTAGTGCCTCAACAGCTAAAATATTTGAACACTAATGTACAGTTCCCCTCCTTTGTTTCTTATTGTGTCTCTACTTCTCAACAGAGAGCTACAGATGTCTCAACATCGAGAGGTGAGACAGAGAGGCTATCATACACAAATAAAACATATAAGACCTTGCTGGATTTTACTGTTTGCTATTAGCATATTTTAATTATCCATAATAATGAGTTTCCTTGTGACATTTCTTACATTTACATAATGCATGTTGATAATATTCATCCTTGAGCTACCATCTCCTTTCTTTTTTCACTGATACTAATCTCCTCCCTCTCCTTAGCTAGGTCTTCCTTTCATGACTTTTGTAATTGCCTTTTATAACTCATTGTGCCCAAATGAGCACTATTAGTGCTGTTTACAGTAGCATGGGTGCGAAGATGGTTAGATGTTTTAAATTAACGTTTTTACTTTCAATGTAAAAGTACCAATATCTCAGCCTTTAACCTCATCTTGCAGTTTAAGGCACCCACTTAAGTAAGGTTGTGAACAATTTGGTAAGTTACATGTTAAATGGCCTGTTGTTTAGCACAGATTGTCAATGTTACTGTAATGGTTACATGGTATCAAAAAACTGTGTCCATACTAATGCCTTATCAAACAAACAGACAAAGAATACCATGTTCTTTTTCCAGCTTGCTTTTTTTCTGTTTAAATGCTTATTGACTTCAAGGAGAAATGCACATGACACCTAGGGCTATCATTTCACATCTGCATTTGAAAATTATGCTTGTCCACTCTATCCTAGAATAAACTCAAAATGAAGTCCAACTATCCGAGCAGATATGACCAATATGTATAGAGATCTACAGTTGTCTAGACACAAAAATATAGCTCTATTTGTCTCAGTGAAACAAAGCTGGGAAATGGAGTGAAGGCAGTTCCTTCTTTCCAGGTATTCATGGAGAACCTCTATCAGTATAATTTAGGCAGACTTAGGCAAAGACATGTCTTAGTTATTGTTCTATTGCTGTGAAGAGATACCAATATCAAGGTAGTTTGTAAAAAAGAATGTATTTAATTGGGTGTTTGCTTACAGTCTCAGAGTGTTAGTCAATTTTTGTCATGAGGAGGGAACAGACAGACATGGGGCTGAAGAAATAGCTAAGAGGTTTTTATCCTGATCCCCAGGCAGCAGGCAGAGATGGGGAGAGGGAGATGGAGAGAGAGAGAGACTGGGTCTGGCACAGGCTTTTGGAACCTCAAAGCCCACTCTCAATGATACATCTGCTCCAATAAAGACATAACTACTCCAACAAGGCCACACCTAATTCTTTCCAAACTGTTAATCAACTGGGGATTAAACATATACATATATGAGCTTTTGGGGACCATTCTTATTCAAACCACTACAGGAAATGTTTTATTAATTAATATTCTCTCAACAGGTATATGAATGCATACATTTAAACACTACAATTTGTAGACACAAATATTGCTTCTTGAGATATTATAATTATAATGAGTGACCATGGGGCATTTACCCACCAACCACACAGTTCCCCAGAGTTTTCTTGAGTGGGAGCAGCAGGAAATATTAAATAGAAGGATTTAGAATGTGGAGATAAACAGATAGAAAATACAGAATAGCTTCGAGAGGGCCTGGAACCTATTCTAATGGGCCCTGACTGTATCTGCTCTAAGGTATTTATAGAAATGCCAAGGGGGTGGAGCAAAAGACCTCACTCCAGCACAGCCAAGTGCAGACCATCTCAGACACCTGCACTCAGGCCCATGGTCCACTCAACCTCTCTACCCAGATCTGCTGGGTAAAGCCACAAGGAACCTGAAAACAGGCTCCCATGGGTGACAATTCCACTATAACACAGGCTAGGAAATACAAAATCCAGTGCCAGAAATGGGTTACCTCTTTTGGAATTGTTTGCCAATGGGAGCCTATAGACCTTACCCCAGAATAGTATCACATATAAGAGTCATACAATTTAGAGAAATCAACCTGGTACTGACCTAGAAGCTTCATTTCTATTATCTAGCATTCAGATTACTGGGAGGTTCTATGCAAACAAACAGAAGAGAAAAGCATCAGCTGTCTTACCCAGCTGTGAACCCTGCAGGGTATCACAAGGACTTACATAGCAAGATATACACATTAGTGAAGTAGTGTCATAAATGTTATAGGGAATAAGCAAACACTTTCTGATTGGAGTACTGCCCACTCCACAAGATGGACCCCATACCTGGCACCCATAATGTGACCAACACCTCTAGCTAGAAAATTATAGGCTCTATGAGAGAATTTACTATTATTATGCTGCTAAATGGACTCCTAATGACTTCTGACTTTAACTACAGACTGGTATATCTCTCAACCATCATAGAGAAGCTTCTTTTTGCAAGAAATACTGATATGCAGTAAAACCTGTAATATCCACACATGGAAAATTGGAAACTGTTAAATACTTAGCCATAGATAGTAAATTTACTTCCTACACCATCCTCCCAAGTCTCAAGACTCTTGGAAGAAGAGCAGACAGATATGTAAGAGCCAGAGGAGGTGGATGGCTGCAATGAAATGGTGTTTTCTGAACCAATAGGAAAGTTACAAATATGATCTGCCAGTGTTTGTGACAGCATGCTCAAGAACTTCACAAAGTCAAGTCAACAAAATCTGATCATGGAGGACAAAAGTGGGTACAAAGTGCCTAGCCAAGGAAAATTGGCCATTGATAACTTCTGAAATAAGGAGAGTCAGTTTTCTTTAATGGTGTGACTCCTGGTAGATTTACTGCACTATATGGGGTAGCCCCAAACCTAATACAGTGCATTCTATTCACTAGGTTTGGAAGAAACAAAAATAATATGAAGTTGTGTAGGTAGAGGTATGGGTGGATCTGGGAGGAGTTATATGGCCTATGGTTAGTCACAAAACAAGAGGAATAGTATGAATGTGTGAGAGAGATTTGTGGGGAGATTCACTCACAGGAATGGTAGGGAGGTAGAGGTGGGAGTCATGAATATGCATTACACACAGGCAAAACTATCTGAAACAAGTTTAATAGATTAAATAAAGTCAAATAGAAAATATTTAAATTTAGTTGATAGAAAATATTTAAAAGGTTTCTATAGTCAGGAAGAATTATCTTGAACTACCATGGAGGGTATTGAAGTGAGACTAGTCTTACTTTAAAATAAGCCTGAAAAAAGAAAATCAGATGGAGATCTTTGAAAGCCATACCTTCACAAATCTTCATAATTCCATTTGTCTTAGTTCTGACAAATTCTACACTAAGAAAATGTGGTTCCAAAAGTCAATCTGATCCTGTATGACACTTCTGGCTAGCCCAATGCACATTAATTTGCTTGAATGAGAAAATGTCAAAGTCAGTGAGAAACAGATAATTCGTTTCCTCTAATCACAAGACAGCTCTTGGTTTTATTCATTGTAGTATGTCCAAAGTATGTCATAGTTTCTAGTATAAAAATGGCTTTCAATAAACAGCTGTTCAACTCAATAAATAAATACATCTTGTAATTGTATCAAAGGCCTTGTATTTTATGACAATTGGATCCAATTAATAGCACTGGAGGAATACATAGATAGAAGTGTCACATCCTATAATATACATACAAATTAAAAATGGATAAATGGATGTGAACAGTGTAAGGATTTTAGAATGTAGAAGAATGTTGTAAATGTTTGTCTTCTGAATATGATTTGCAATCATGAGCACACAGTAGCTCTGGTTTATTGCACAAGAATACACAAAGATAGGAAAGGTATTAGTTAGGAAGTAGAAGAGAATCAGGAGAAGTAGGAGTAGACAAATTTCTAAACAGTCTTATTAAATAAGAAACACAGAGCCAAATACAGAGGTTAATACAGTCTTAAGAGATCAGAGTGAATAGCCACTATTAACCTTAGCTTACCATCATGCAGTAGCTTCCACAGAGAGAGAGCTTCTTCCTGCCTAACCTGTGCTTTTATTGCCTTCCCGTTCTGCCTTCTCATTGGCTCTAAGCCCAGCCATATGACTTCCTTGTCACTGCCTGTCTGTACAGACCTCCAGGTCTCTATGGTTGGTACTGGGATTAAAGGCTCGTGTCACCACTCTTGGCTGTGTCCTTGACCACACAGAGACTGCCTGCTATGTGATAAGATTAAGGGTGTGTGCTACCACCACCTGACTTCTGTTGATGGCTCGCTGACCTCTGATCTTCAGGCAAATTTTATTTATTAATAAACAAATAAAATATCACATTTCAGCACAAATAAAGTATCACCACAAGTAGGTGGGGTATAAAAAGGGGCTTTAGTTGTGAATATGATCACAGTATGTTTTAAACATGTACAAAGTTGTGAAAACAGGAAAGGAAAAACACACTTGAGAAGACAAACTGAAATATCATAATGACCAGATTTGAAGAATTATCTCTGAATTTGTTTTACGTCTTTGAAACCTGAAGGTTCCAAGAAGTTTACTTATAAATATACTTTGAGGAATGAATTTATTGTGGATATCTAATTATAGAGTGCCTGAATGAGTTAAAAATTCAGCTTCATATTATGTAGCTGAAATTTTCTCCAGTCCTGCCTGGCCCACGGTCAGGACAAATCTCTCTCACCCACCAGTCCCTCAGGTGCTCAGACCCAACTGAGTAAACTCAGTTACTGTATGGCTGTGGCAGGCTTCTTGTTATCTACTTCTTCTATCTTAAATTTACCCATTTCTATTAATCTATATGTTACCACATGGCTCATGGCTTACCAGTATCTTAACATCTTCTCATGGTGGCAGCTGACAGCATCTCTCTCCTCAGACTTCCACTTCCCTGGCTTCTTCTCTCTTTCTTTGCCCTGCCTATACTTCCTGTCTGACTACTGGCAAATCAGTGTTTTATTTATCAATCAATCATCCACAGCAATATTACATCAAAAGCAATTTAATTTCAAACTAGAATTTAAATTTTAGTGAAGCCTGATACCAAATATGTTACCTAAAAGTTTTTCTCAGGTCAATACAGATCTTTTGAAAATATTTTAATAAAATTAAAATCTGAAACACTAAAAATACAGTAATATAAGATGAAAAATAAAAAAAATTAGATACATAGCTAAGTTCTAGAAAAATAAAATCAAACTCTGAAAGACTACAGGTGTCAGTCTATACTACTATACTCAGCAAAACTATAAATCACAAAATAAGTAGAAAGAAAATCATTCCACATTAAAAATCAAATTTATATCTGCAATTTGAGCTTTACCAAAAGTGTTAGAAGGAAAACTTTAGTGCAAAAAGGTTAACCACACCCATAAAAATACAAGAAATATTTGATTCCAGACTGGTTAATCCAAAGAGGAGGGAAAACTCAGACCATAAGAACACGATAACAGGAATCAATAAATAGTGCTCACTGACAACTTTAAATATTAACAGTCTCACATTACTGATAAAAAGACGCAGAACAGACTGGATGAGAAAACAGAGTACATCCTTCTGCTGCTTCCAAGAAACACACCTTAACATAAAATGGGTAATCATCACCTCAGGGTAAAAGCTTGGCAAAAATATTCCAAGCAAACAGATGCAAGAAACAAGCTAGTGGAGCCATTTTAATATCAGATGAAGTAGATTTCAAAATTAATCAGAAGAGATAGAGAAGGTCACTACATAATCACCACAGGATTGCAATTTTAAATATTTATGTACCAAACACAATGGCATGCAAGTTTGTAAAAGGTACACTACTGTAGCTTAAAATCACATATTGATCTTCAAAAAGTGATTGTGGGAGACTTCAATACTCTACTCTCTCCAATAAATAGGACACCAGTCAAAAACTAAACAGAGAAATGCTGGAGTTAAGTAACATCATAATTCAAATGGACAGATATTTACAGAACTCAGTGGCATTTTTTGCAAACTTTTTGTCTCACATGGCTTTGCTGGGACACATTTTTGTCTTACTGGCCTTCTGCTTATATATTATAGTTTCCAGTTTTGTGCTTTTAATGAATTTTATTTGTATGTGGTGTGTGTGTGTGTGTGTGTGTGTGTGTGTGTGTGTGTGTGCACTTTCCTGAGCTTTATCTTGGTGCTTTTGTTATTTTTATTTTGGTTTGTTTATCTGTCTGTTTTCTAAATAGAGAAAGAAAGAAAAGGCCAGGAGATGGATAGTGGTGTTGGGGAATCTGGGAAGACTTAGAGGAGGGGGAATGTATTCAGAATACAATGTTTGAAAAAATTTTATGTTTGTTTATTCATTTTCATATATATACACATAGATATGATGGACAGGTATATGAGAGACAGTCCCTTCTCAAATAGAAGTAACAAAAAAGGGAGAAGTGACAGATCCCAAATACCAATTATAAAAAAAAAAAAAAAAAAAAAAAAAAAAAAAAAAACAAGCCAGGTGGTGGTGATACACGCCTTTAATCCTAGCACTCAGGAGGCAAGCCAGGCAGATCTCTGTGAGTTTGAGGCCAGCTTGGTATACAGAGTGAGTCCCAGGACAGGCACCAAAACTACACAGAGAAACCCTGTTTTGAAAAACAAAACAAACAAACAAACAAAAAACCTACATTGGATATGGAAGTCCAAAGTAAAACTAAATTTCACAACTTATGACAGTATTATTTCTTACTAATTCATCATAAATTGAAAACATCCAAGGTACAAATACATTTAATGCCCCTAACCTACTAAATATCAAAACATTAAAACAATGAATAATAGAATATCAACTATTTATATTTGTGATCATGTAGCTGCCTGGAAGTTGCAGTTCTCTGCTACTGTCCTGCCTTTCAGATATTAGAAATATATATGCCCAATGTGTGTATATAGACTGGAAACAGACAACAGCCTAATACTTAAAGTATGGATTCTACTTTATGCATGTTACTTTTACAACATCAATAAATAAAAAAACAGATATCAATCAATCAAACCATTATATCACTAGTGCCATCTACAAACATCTTTGTTGAGATGCTTTCACCTCTAGGCCATCAGTCTAGAGGTTTCACAAAAGACACAAACTGCAAGAAATTTATACCCTTCCATAACTATTGAGAGTAGTAGTCACATCCTGCAGACATATTGTATTAGATTTCTCACCTTCTGAAACCTGTAGTTCTGTCTTTACAGATTTTGTGATAGGGACCTACATCATGTACTTCCATTTATATTAAGTGTTTATAACTGAAAAATCACAGATAAATGGGGCTGGAGGTAAAGGCTGGCTAAAATATGGGCTATAAAAGAATATGTTCGAAATATTTTTATAAAATTACACAAATCTACAGTTCCATTTTGGTTGTGGTTAGGTAACTCTACAAATAACATTTTACAAACACAAGTTCTGTCATTTAAATGATTTATTATCTTAGTCTGTACATTTCATTCTAAATAAAAAATATAAAATCATTAAAATGGTATTATGATATTCTGTTTCTTATTGTTTGAGAGAATCAGGCTGAAACATAAACTGCTGACATCTCTCATTTAGCTGAGTGGTTACAGAGCTATCAGTGCCAGACACTCACCAATCTTGTTCAAGGGACTATTTCTGGCTTTTATTGTGTAACAATCTAAATTATACTCACAGTCTGAAATTATCAGAATAATATAATTCACATTAAAAGATTGGCAGATGTACATATAAGAAAAGGGATTCAATAAGAAGACATGTTAAGTTGCAAGTACATTTTTCTGGGTCCCCAGTCAAGTTGATAAAGATACCAGATAAAGATACCATGGACTTAGAAAGAAAACATCATGAGAAGGGTATTGCTGATAAAACAAAATAGTCGTGTGTGTGTGTGTGTGTGTGTGTGTGTGTGTGTGTGTGTGTGTGTGCGTGCGCGTGCTAGTCACAGGAAGATCTTGTCACATTCTCAACTTCTTTGTGTCTTATGAGCAAAAAGACCCCTCACTTAAAATTAAGAATCCCATAGCAAATAGAATGTATGAAGATCTGGTGTGCCATTAGAATTATGCTGACTATACACAACAGTTATGCACCGTATTTCAAAATGCTAGAAAAATTTATTGCTGTCATAATTTTTTTATTTTTCTCATCCAAATTACTTCTCTTTTTTGCAATTAAAAAATCCAAAGATATGCTTATAAAATGTATTCTTCCTCCTGTTACTATCTACTATTTTTTAAAGCACAGTATAAATTGCACAAAGGTATTTGTACTTTGAAAAACTTAAATTTAAGTAAAATCTTTCCCCTCTGGTTCTAAAGACTGTGTTATACAGCATATTGAGTGCATGCCGAATGATCTTTCTGGTGCTGTAATAGATAAAATATTTGAATGCTAATATCCTATTTGTCTTTTTTTGTCTATAATTGTTTCTTATTTTGTCTAAAATATTCAACAGAGAGCTGTAGATGTTTCCACATCTTGAAGTGAGTCAGAGAGACATAGAGAGGCTATTATACACACATAAGACATATAAGACCTTACTTGAGTTTTAATTATCATATATTAATTATCCTTAATAATGAGTTGCATTGTGACATTTCCTACATGTACATAACATATGTTGATAATACTCACCCTTTTTAACCCTCTTTTTTCCTCCCTTACTATTATCCTCCCTCTTCTAATTTAGCTGTTCCTACTTTCATGTGTTTTGTGTTGCTTTTGCAACCAAATGAGTTCCATAGTGCTGTTTGCAGTAGTGTATGTGAGGGGTCTATGTTTTAAAATAACATTATTTTAATCAAATACATGAAAAATTAGAGAAAACTCAGCTTTAACCCCATCACATGGTTTGAACAGCCAAAATAAATAATGTTGACGTGTGTGTGTGTGTGTGTGTGTGTGTGTGTGTGTGTGTAAATGTGTGTGTGTATTTTCAACTCCTTGTCTTGAGGGCTTTGGAAATATTACCTTGGAAAAGGACGTTAAAAGAATATAAGTTCCAGATAATGGGGGAGAGCTCTGTGAAATACTGTATTCTGTACATGACAGGGCTTTTTTACTCATGACTTCACAACAACTTTTGTTACCTGCACAAGATTATTAAAGTTTAAGCAAGGAAATTTCCAACATGTATGGGGAAGGCTACAGAAGTCATAGCCCTTGATGAAGAGCTACTGGTAATTAGTGGCTACACGTAGATGATGAGCCATTTTCTTCCTTATAGGAGTATAGCTCATACAGATATCCTTGTGTGTTGCTTATGTTCCAGTCTATGACCCCACAATCATTTGCTATGTGCATATGTGCAGAACACTCAGTGGATTCAGGGAGATATAAAAATCAATACAAAAAATTAAGAAAATGTGATGTTGGGAAGAAAACATGTTTGGGAGAGTATGGGGAAAATCAAAGGAGTTGTGGTGGTTTGTGTGACCAAAATATATTCTCAAAAATATGCAAAATATTATTGGAAAATCATACATAGGTTCTCAAAAAACAAAACCCCAAAATATTATTGGATAATCATATCCATTCTTTGTTACTTTTGTATAATAAAGTATCTGAAAATTTTTTTACAACAAAGGTTAACTATATGTCACATTTTTGAGGTTCACATATGCAGCAGAAACTTGATTGGTTGGTTGTAATTCAGAATCTTTGTGCTATAGTCAAACTGTAATCTGGAATTGAAATTACGTTAAGGTTTGATCTGAAATCAATTCTAAGAACTGATAGACCATGAAGAAGAGGGACATTGACTTAATGGTTTCTGTGAAGTAAATAAACAGACTTCTAAATATAAACAAAATAAAACAAAACAAAACAACAAGAAACCCAGAAATCATTTATGTTTGTTATTATTCATTAAATTTTTATTAGATGTACATATTTATGGACATTTACTGCTAGTTGTAGCTCTTGATTAGACTTGGAATGAAGTGGATGCATCTGGGTGAAAAAGAATGTTTAATAATTCTGCCCCAGAATTACTGTGGAAGAATGCAGATGCACTTATAAACCTTTGAAGCTTTATAACCTATACTAAAAGCTGAAGATGAAGGAGTTGACCTGTAATTGCTACCAGAAATTTCATCTCAACATTCTTATGCCTTCAGATCTCATTTTTGTACTCTTCATATTGTGCTTTTGTAATTTTGAAAATAACTCCAGGAGACCACAAGAAGTATTGTGGCTCTCTGGTTAAAGCAAGAGTTTGTGGTGGCCAGATGATCACTGGACTTTTGGCTGAAGTCCAACACATAGTAGGTCCAGTGGGTCCCAGATCACAACCTGTTACAGTTCCAGAATGTAATCTATCTATCTATCTATCTATCTATCTATCTATCTATCTATCTATCTATCTATCGTGTGTGTGTGTGTGTGTGTGTGTGTGTGTGTGTGTGTGTGTGTGTGTGTGTGTGTGTGTGTGTGTGTGTGTGTGTGTGTGTGTGTGTGTTATACAAGTTAGTAGAATTCTCACATTGGTTGCCTGACATGTGTGGTGAAGGCAATTATGGTTGGAAAGGTCAAATAGAAACCTTGCAGTTGATTCTACCAGGCAAAATACTGAAGCAAATACAATGTGGCATCTCAGAAGGAATTGTAGAAATTAATGTCACCATCAAGGACTTGAAAGATGCAAGCATTGGTTCCCACCACATTTTCCTATCACTCTTCTATCTGGCCTGTACAGAAGACAGATGGATCATTGAGAATGTCAGTTAACTATTAAAAGCTTAATCAAATATTGAGTTTGATTGGAGCTATTGTACCAAATGTGATGTCCTTTCTTGAGCTTATTAACACATCTATTGTCGATGGTATGCACTTATTGATCTATCAAATGCTTTTATCTAGGTATTTAGAAAAAGACCACCTATGGCAGGAATCTCAAAGAGTCTTGTTAATAAAAGCAAATCTGAGGCCAGTTATTGGGGTGAATGCTGGAAGATCAGAGAAGCAGAACAAGCAACAGCTTCCTCACCTCTACAGTTCCTCAGCTGATCCTGTTTCTGGTCTTCACGCCTTATATATCTTTCTCTTTCTGCCATCACTCCCTGGGATTGAAGGCGTGAGTCACCATGCCTGGCTGTTTCTAATGAGGCCTTGAATTCAGAGATCCAGGGGGATTTCTGCCTCTGGAATGCTAGGATTAAAGGTGTGAGTGCCACCATTTTCTGGCCTAATGTCTGTCTAGTGGCTGTTCTGTTTTCTGACCCCAGATAAATTTATTAGGGTGAACAATATTTGGGGCACAATATCACCACATTTCCCCTTTTTTGTCTAAAATTAGAAAAGCTTATAACTAATACAAGAAAATTATATCCAATAAGTATATACAATATATACAGTCAAGAATTACATTAACAATGTCTAGTCCATTAACATTTGACAAATTCAGATAAAAATTTTTCATCATTTATCCTATCATTTTTCCTTTCATAATAGATTCAGTAGTTTACTTTTTGTCATTTTTATATCTTCCCTCTTTTCTTTTTACAGTATATTCAGTGATCTGTCCATTAATCCTATTATTCTTTATCTTTTTTCTCAGAGTAGATTCATATCTACCTCATATCTATATTCTCTTTTTTCTTTTTTTAAACAAAAAACTCTGAATCTAATCTCCTTGTTCAGCTTTTTTCCTGACTATTAACAATTAACAGCTTGTAAACAACCATTGTAAACAATGACAATATCCAAAACTCATTAAAGGACAAAAAACCTCCCATCCCACCACCTGGGAATGTGGGTGTCATTTTCTTAAAATTACTTCCATCTTTAGGGACCCTGAAAAGAAATTTTTTGGGTTAATTGTCAAGTCTTGTATCATTTGTCCAGCCACTGCATAATGAGAAAGTGCAGGGCTTGTTTCAAGTCCTTGTTCAAGTAGCCTGTCAGGCTGGATCATCTCAGCTACCCATCTCAAAATTGTCTTAAGCAGTTTGTAGTCCAAAGTCGATTTTTTGGTGGTATTAATCAGCTTAATGACTTTACCATAGTCATTGTGGAATCATCTTTGCTGGGTCCTATCATCCTTTTGAAGACTTCAAAGTCACTGTTAGGTATGGTCACGGTTCTCTGAAGACTTTTTTTCCCTCCTCTGTCTGTGGTTTGGAGCAAACACAGTCTGATAAATGTGTCTCTTGGAACAATGAACGTTCTTTCCTAGAAGAGAAAATCTTCACAGCAATTTCATCCCACCATTGTCTTGCCAAACTTTTCCAAACTGACCTTTGCTGATACTTTCTTGTAACATGCTGGTCCTGGCAATTCTCTAAACAAGCAGCAGTAAACCCTTTGTCCCGGGTAGCAGCATCGCCTCAGTCACCAACATGATGAGAAGCAGCCTGCAACTCAGAGCAGCAGTCACTGCCTCCATGGTCCCACGGACACCGTTTGTAGATAGCCCCCAGCTGGTCTTAGCTTCTCCTTAGCAAGCCTTCCAGGCTGGCCTCAAACTCAGGATCCTCCTGCCTCTGCCTCCTTCAATAAATCCAACAAGTGTACCACCAAAACTGGCTGAGTGTGTAGCTTGGGTCTTAGCTGGGGCCCACAAGGCCACAGGCAAGCAGCTTTTTCATGAATTGGTACCAAGAACGTTGGGCCCCAGATATAGCAGGAATCCTAAACAGTCTTGTTAATAAAAGCAAACCTGAGGCCAGCCATTGGTGTGAATGCTGGAAGATCAGAGACACAGAACAAGCCACAGCTTCCTCACCTCTACAGCTGATCCTGTTTCCTTAGACTGGAAGCCTCTGTGTCCTTATCCAAATGGGTCTCAGCTGAACTGCTGCTCCTCAAAGCCTAAAAGCTTAACCAGCCAAATGCTTAACCAGCCAAATGCTTCTAGTTTCTGATCTTCACAACTTATATATCTTCCTCTTTCTGCAATTTGCTTTCAGTAGAAAGTCCAGCAGTATATCTTTACAGTTACCTCAAGGACATATTAATTCTCCAATCTTATACCATAATTTAGTTTGAAGAGATTCTGTTTGTATCTTCTACAAAATACAAAATTGGTCGACTATATTGATGACTTTATACTAATTGGATCAAGTGAGCAGGAGGTAACAATCACTTTGGACTTGGTAAGACTTATCCATGTCAGAGGATAGAAAATGAATCCAAACAAAATTCTAAGACCCTCTAACACAATGAAATTTTGGGAGTCCAGTGGTGTGTGACATGCAGAGATACCCCTTCTAAAGTGAAGGATAATCTATAACACCTGGCCTCTCCATAACCCAGAAATAAACACAATGGTCAGTGGTCCATTTTAGATTCTAGAGACAATGTATTCTTCGCTTGGGTGTGTTACTATAGACTATATACCAAGTGACTTGAAAGGTGCTAGCTTTGAGTGGGGCCTGGAACACAAAGACCTTCAACAGATCAAGGCTGCTGTGTATGCTGCTCTACCACTTAGACCATATGATCCAGCAGACCTGATGGTATTTGAAGTATCAGTGGCAAATAAGGATGCTGTTTGGAGCCTTTGGCAGTCCCTTAGCAGTAGACCAGAGGAGGAGATCTTTGACATTTTTGAGCAAGGCTCTACTGTCTGTAATCTGCAAACAACTATTCTCTCTTTAAGAGACAACTCTTGGCCTACTATTGGACCTTAGTGGAAATTGAATGTTTGATAATGGGCCATCAAGTTACCATATGAGCTGGGTATTGTCTGACCCACAGAGTATTATCTAATGGAATATATATATATATATATATATATTCAGTCAGATGCTGAAGGCACAAGCAAGTTATATGAAGAATTTGCCCAACTTCCTATGACTTCCACTGCTGTTACAATGCTGACTGTTTTCAACATGCACCTATAGTCTCATGGTATGTCCTCTATTATTAGTTGACTAAGGAAGAGAAGAATAGGGCCTGGTTTACTGATAGTTCTGCACATTATGAAAACAACCCCCAGAAGCACACAGTTGTTGCCTTACAATCCCTTTGTTGGGCAACTCAACTCAGAATGACACAGGCAAAGGGAAATTTACACAAGGGGCAGAAATTTAGGTAGTACATGTGGTCAGACATTTTGTTTGGAAGGAGAAAGGACCAGAAGAGGGATTGTTCACTGCTTCCTGGGCTCTAGCCAATAGATTGGCTGGATGATGTGGGAAGTGGAAAGAACATAATTGGAAATTTGGTAATAAAGATATCTGGGAAAGAATTATGTGGATGCATTTCTCCAAATGGGGGGGGAGGGTGTGAAGATACTTGCATCCCATCAAAATCCTCATCAAAAGGTGACTTTAATAGAGAAGGTGCTCAGCCATCATGTAGACAGGATGACCTATTCTGTGGATAGTCAACCTCTTTCCCTTGCCATCCCTGTCATCACTAAATGGGCCATTGAACAAAGTGGCAATGGTGGCAGTATAGGGGTTGTATATAGGCTCTACAACATGGATGTCCACTTACCAAGGCTGACCAGGCTATAGTTGCTGCTGAGGGACAGATCTGCCAATAAGAGAGCAACCTGACTTTCTGATATGTCATCATTCCCTGAGGTAATCAGCTAGTGACCTGGTGGCAGGTTGAATACAATGGAATACATCCTTTGTGAAAATGACTTTGTACTTACTTTACTAGATATTTATGCTAGTAATGTATTTACATTTCCTGTATATAATGCTTCTCCCAAGACTACCATCCATATTCAAATGTCAAGATATTAAATACCATATTGTTCCTCATGAAGGAACTCATTACACAGCCAGAGAACTGCATCAGTGGGAACACAGTCATAAAATCCACTTGTCTTACTATATTTCCCACCATATTGAAGCAATTTGCCTTATAGAATTTGGAATGGCCTTTTGTAGATACAGTTAAAGCATTATTTATATGGCAGTGTGCTGGATGGTTGCATCACAGTTCTCCAGAAGATAGTATAAACTTTGAATCATACCATATGATATGATCCTTCCCATAACCAGGATCTATGAGTCCAGGAATCAAGAAATGGAAAATCGAATGGTTCCATTCACTATCTCATCTCTAGTGACCACTAGGACAAAAGAACTTCTTTCTGTTCCAACAACATTAAGTTTTACTAGCCTAGAACTTTGGTTCCAGAGATCAGACTTCTGCTAGGAGACACAACAAACTACTACACAAAAAACTACTTCCTGGTCACTTTGGTCTTCTGATGCCCTTAAGCTGATAGGCTAACAAAGGAATGACAGTATTAGGTGAGATAATTATTCCAGATTACTAAAGGGAAATTGGATTGCTTCTTCACAGTAGAGGGGAGCAAGATTATGTCTGGAGTACATGGCTTATTTTAGCATTTCTCCTGGTGTTACTGTGTCTTTTAATTAAAGTCAACGAGAAACTACAAAAAGCCAATCTGGGCAGGATGATAGAGGGCACAGACCCTTTAGGAATAAAGGTATAATTAAGTCCTCCAGGAAAAGAATAAGGATCTTCTGAGGTGCTTTGTGAGGGTGGAGGAAACAGAATAAATAGTAGAGGAAGATAGTTATAAAGACCAGCTAAGTCATATGACATATGATTGCTTCTGTCATATTTTGTTAATAATGTGTTTGTACCAATATTTGTAATTTCTTTCCCCAAATTCTGTATCATGTCATATGAGATCAACTGAGATAATCTTAGTTATTTCCATATTTAAGCTTTGAGATACTAAAAAATATCCCTTAAGGGACATTGTCATGTATTCTAAAAGATACAATTGCAGCAATTATACATGGGATAGTTATATCATGTTAGAAGTAATTATGATCTGATTATTATTTTTACTTAGAAATTAAGCATGATATAAAGACATACAATTTTGTATCAAGTTGACAGGGGATGGACTTGTAATGGCCATTCTTGGTTGACTACATGTGGAATTAATTAAAACCCAAGCCTCTGGACCCACAAGCAAGAGATTTTTAGCTAATTAGAACACTTGAGGTCAGAAGACCAACCTTAAATCTGGATCATCTGGACCGCATCTTCTGGTGGCTGTCTGTTACTGGATCCTAATGACTCCCTCAAGGCATGGGGTGAGAAGGTGCAGCATAAAGGACACAGACACTGGGAGTCAGTTGAAGGCAAACATCAGACTCCTTTATTCAATAAGGGGAAGGCCTCATATATCCTACTCCCATCACCCAAACTGTGTCCAAATCTGGTGGCATTAAATGTTTGTCCCTATTTGGCCAGGCATGATCAGGAACTCTTATAGTCACCAGGAACTCTGAAAGCACCTGTTACTAGGACCTCAGGCTGATTTCAGGTTGGCTCTTAAGGAAGTGCATTATGTGCATACCTTGGCAGCTGGTTTGAGCCAATTTCCTTGACCCTATGGGCCTATCTTACTACAGTTGCCTTTGTAAAGGACAAGGAAGAAAGATTTTGCTGTTTGCCTTCTTGCCCTTGTTCTTGCTGGCTAGTTTATTTTTTCACTGGCATTAGAATTTTCTGTATTCTGGTGTATACTGAAAACCAGCAGAGACAACCAGCCTTGTAAGACTCAACAACTACTGTATTTTTGGACTTTACACTGGGAGACATGTAGAGGGCAAGAAAGTCCTTGTATACACAGTTAAGCACTGAAGAATCCAGGAAATTTAAATGTATAGCTTATCTCTTCAATGGTATGAGGTGCTTAGCTGTACTTAGTAGTTTGGTAATCCTTTGGTACATATTGAGCTAGCCCAACCCATATCTTCCAGAATTTGTTTCACTTATCCTAGACCCGTCTCTTCTAATTCTTAAGCATTGCATTTCAGCCATAAAATTCATCCATATGAGTGATATCACTTGTACTTTATCATAAGCTAAGTGACTTCTATGTTATCTTAGGGCCAGGCCAATCCTGGCACCCACAGGCATTATGTTTACCTTAGTTATCTCTAAGCCAATAGTACTCATTTTTTGTGAAAGAAGCCAGATGTACTTTGTAAAGAATCTCAATGTTAGCATGTCTTAAAATTGTTGTGCTGGCAATGGTTGAGAGAAAGCCTGATCTGGCCTAGTCTGGTGATCAGATGGCCAAACACCCTAACAGTTGTGCTGGAACTCTCATCCAATGACTGATGGAAGTGGATGCAGAGATCCTTGGCCAGGCCCCAGGTGGAGCTCCAGGTGTCCAACTGTCAAGATAGAGGAGGGACTGCAAAAGCATGAATTGTTGAGACCAAGATTGCAAAAAGCATAGGAACAAATGGCCAAACGAATGGAAGCACATGAATTATGAACCAACGCCTGTGGAGCCCCCAGCTGGATCAGGCCCTCTGGATAAGTGATCCAGTTGGATAGCTTGGACTGTTTGGGAGGCATCCATGCTGTGGGACTGGGACCTGTCCTTAGTGCATGAGCTGGCTGTTTGGAACCTTGGGCTTACACAGGGACACTTTGCTCAGCCTGGAAGGAGGGGACTGGACCTGCCTGTGCTGAATCCACCAGGTTTGGATGAATCCCCAGGGGAGTCTTGGCCCTGGAGGAGATGGGAATGGAAGGGAGGGGCTGAGGGGGAGGTGGGGGTGGGGGCTGGAGGGGGAAGGATAGGGGAACCCATGGCTGATGTGTAAAATTAAAACAAAAATATAATAATAATAATAAAAGAGAGAAAATTGTTTTGTACTCAGGAGTGAGTTAATTGTTATCAGAAACCTTTTCTCTTTCCCCCAAAATTGTGCTGTGCTGATTATGGCTAAAGTAAAATGATCTGAGTCAGACTCTGGAAGTTCTGTTTCATCACCAGTTACCAAAACTGTGCTGATCTGAGTTTCATTTTTTTTTTTCGGGGGGGGGGGTTAAGGCAGGGTTTCTCTGTGTAGCTTTGTGCCTTTCCTGGAATTCACTTTGGAGACCAGGCTGGCCTCGAACTCACAAAGATCTGCCTGCCTCTGCCTCCCAAGTGCTGGGATTAAAGGCTTGTGCCACCACTGCCTGGCTTGAGTTTCATTCTTACATCACCCTTATTGTTTTTTTTCTTGCTGTAGAGCCTGCAGGGACCCTCCTACACAGACAACCATTGCTGGAATCATCTGATCATAACTCATAAACCACTAAAAATGCCATATATAAATATATATTCATATGTATTCATACATTTTCATGCTATCCATTTTATTTTTCTAGGACCTCTGACTAACATATAGCTGTAGCTCCTGGTATGACTCTGAATAAGATGAATGAATCTAGACTAAAAAGGATAATATTTGATAATTCTGCCTCAGAGTTGCTATGGAAGAATGTGGATACATATACATACCGGTGAGGCTTTATAGCCTGTACAATGTATAAGATTCTCAAGAAGAAAGTGTTATACCTAGTGATTGCTGTCAGAAATTTTATATCTTTTTGATGCATTCAGAGCACAGTTCTGTACTCCTGATAAAATAATACCTAACAAAATTAGTAACAGGTTCCCTGTTTGAGAATGTTCATCAGATTTCTTTCTTTTTCACACTAAAGCAACCCTGCATTTTTCATCCAGAATAAACTGCTCAGTCCAATAGTTTCTAGCTTAGCAGAGCTAACTAAAATGCTCTGATTTTCCGCAGACATCTGTCTCAGAGTGATCTCTTCCACCACAACTCAATATTCCTAGGACTCTGCCTTGGTACTTTACTGACTTCACTGGATCCAAAGTTCATGACTTGCTCTAGAAGGTGATATGTTACTGTGTTCCCAAACTAAATAAAATAATTGGAAATGTAAACAGATGGATTTAGTTTCTCTTGAATGTTTTATTGAATCAGTGAAGAATATTATCCAGAAATTACTACTTCATACTAAGAAACAAGGCGATGCTGATGGATACAAAAATCAAAACTGGATGAAATTGATTTTAGTCCCAACTTCTGTAATCTCAGATTTTCTCAGTAGATGGTAGTATATAGCCATTTTTCTCTTCATCACCATCATCATATGAATACTGCTATCAGCATCAACTAGGTGGCAGCTTCTCCATATGCATTTCATTGTTTCACAAATTTACATCTTTCTAGCCTCATATAATGCTACAATCTTAAATAAGACAGACAGACACACAGACACAGACACAGGCACACACATACACAGACACAGACACAGACACACACACACACACACACACACACACACACACACACACACAGAAGAGAGAGAGAAAGAATGGAATTGTTGGCCAAGTTTATAGCAATGTAGAAATCAGGATGGCAAATATTTTCTGTAGAAATCCTAAAGCCAGTATTTGGGGTTTTAACAAATATAAAGTCTCTGTAGTAGCTTTTCCTTTCAGCTTATTTACATAAAAACAGGTATAGAAAATATGTTAATGAAGGAGCATAGCTCTCCTCTGGAATGAAAGATAGTAGGAAATAAGATACAATTTAAATTTTAAATAAGCTTGTGTACAGCATAGGAAGTGGTGAGGAGGGTCTGGTTTAGAATCAGGCACAGGCTTGCCTCACTCCAGAATACGTGCTTCTGCTGCTCTGATCACTCTTTGTGAGCTCGTGTGTGGGATACTAGGGGTAAACTATATAGGTTTTTATAATTTTAAGCAGCAATTGTTATAAATTTTGATTTTCAAGAATTACTGCTGATTCAGAACCAATATTGCAACATGTATGTTCAAAGACAATTGCTTAGGAAATTAAAAATTATTGCTAGTATGGTAGTTGTGCATGTCACTTGACTAGACCGTAGTACCCAGTTAATCAAACGTGAAAGCCTATATTATTTTTGACACAGTTTGTAAATATGACTAATCTTAATATCAATTAGAATTCAATTTTAGGATTACCTTGATTGTATTGGTGTGCCTCATTCTACCATATTAAAAGCCTTAGGAGAAAAATTGAAATTACTCCATAGAAAAGAGAAACTCTGCTTCAAATTGGTAATAATTCTTCTCTAGAGTTCCCACCCTGGCAGTCTGCCCTACAAAATTCACACTTGCTAGCTCCCACAACACGTTTGCCAATGTCTTAAAATAACTCGCTGCTGGTTCTGTTTCTCTGGAGAGCCCTGTATGGGACACATGAACAAACTGAATACATATTAAAGAGGCTAGGTATATCTTCATTTGTACAGGTAACTATAGTTTCTTGGGCTCTCCTATTTAGGGGAAAACAGATTATAGCCATAATCATGAATCAGGGCTCTCTTTCTCATCTTCAAAACCTACAATAGGATTTCTCAACAGGAAGCAATTTTCTTCATTCAAGGAATATTTGGCAATATTTTCAGATATTTCACAACTGATGTACTCACAAATCATTTATTAAGTAGATCAGAACTGCAAATAAGTATGTTAAATTTTGTCTAAATATGTTAAATTGCATATATCTCCCTGTAACAAAGAGCTATCCATTCAGAATGATCATAATGTCAAAATCAGGGAAAGATGATCTATTAGAATAAATTATAGCCCAATCAAAATTTCTTCAAATTTTGTTGTTGGAGTCTACATGTCAAAACAGAGCGCCTCTATCCACAATAGCTAGGAAACAAAAGGAACCTCAATTTCTCTCAACAGATGAATGGAAATTGAAAATAGGATACATATAAACTATGGAGCACTATTCAGGTTTAAAGAAAATGAAATTTTCTTTATATTGAGTAATGTAACCCAGACCCAGAAAGACAGTTGCCTCACGTTCTCTCTCCTTTGCAATCTCTAGCTCTAAATTTTCAGATGTGAGTATACAATATGGAGTAACATCAGAAACTAGTAGAGTATGAAGCGACACCTAAGTGGTGGCTTGAGAGGAAAATATTGAGGTAGAGGTGATATTAAGAGGGAAAGGAAAACGGGAGGGGTTTCCAAGCAGGCAGGGTGTAAAGAGGTTAATGCAGAAGGAGATGGAGAGATGAGGGACAAATAACAAGGTTATTTATAAAGCCTGTGTAAATTATATATTTATTACATATTGTATATTTACTTAAATTATGCTGCACACACACACACATATATATATCATATAATGTATGTGTATATTTATACACATGCAAATCCCATAATATATATATATATATATATATATATATATATATATATATATTTGCACACATACAAGTATAAAATGTGACCTAATTAAAGAGAAGGAATCCCCACAATGATGATAAATAATGAGTAGTCACCAAGGTTGAAAAGAGGATGGATGTAATACAAACCAAATAAGTTGTTATTTTTCTGCTTTAAAAAACCTACTGTTGAAAAACAACTTGTGAATTAGCAAACATATGTATTTTAAAGAAATAAATTTAAGATAACTAAGGAACACTCTTTTTAGAATTCAATGCAGTTAGTAAAATCAGGACATTGACTTCTCACTCTGAACTTCTGTGATACTGTAACTGAGAAGTAAGAGCTCCACTTAGAGCATCTTAAGTGACCCCAATACAAACAGTGCCCCAATTACTTCCATCACCTTCTGGATAGGTGAAGAGCAATTTTGGACAGGCAGTGTTATCAGCTTCTAGAAAATTTCACTATCCCGGCTCTTTTTATTTTTTCTGCTGTTTTCATTCAAAGTCTCTCCTTGAGGAATGCCTACAAACTCTTGCCCTGATAGGGTTCCAGGGGAGGTCATTAAGGTTCTGTTTACTGTGTGCCTTTCTCAGGACACCATCCTGAGAGTTTTCATTGTCTGACTGTCTATAGCAGGACCAAGTGTCCCATTGGAGAAAATTCTATGCTACCAGATGTTCTTTTGGCCCTTGTGTGACTTCTGCCCATTTTATTTTTACCGAATAGTCACTTTCTAGGAGAATCCTGATAAAGACATAGTTAAGTTTAAGTGTGTCTCTCAAGTGAGATACAGTTAAGGTAACTAAGATAAAGGGAAAGTGTTGAAAGAACCAGGCATTGCTTATAAATCCTAGAGAAGGACAGGCATCAATGGAAGAATCTGAAATCTGAACCAAAGCACTTTTGATAATACACAGTGTGTGCGTATTTCAGTAAAATGGCAAGAAAATACCAGAACAATAAACTGTGTGGGCTAAAATGGAATTTAAATGTATCACATATAAAGAATTGGAGCAAATCCTTTACTTGGTCCAATGCCAAAGTCTTCTTTTGGAAGAGACATTGTTGTGATAGTGTTTAAAATACTTCATACTCAGAATTCTAAACACTGTGATTTCCCAGTGTTAATATTGATGCTTCCAAATGTGAAAATCATGTAATTATCACCAACACCAATAAGCTGTCATTGCTGTTTTTTAAAAAATAAGATAAATGTTAACCTTGTGACAGACATATCTATCTCATATTCTGAGAGAAGTTGGAAGGGCTTAAAAATATGAAATGATGTGTTCTGTGAAGTAGATCTAAGCAATACTTCTATAAGGACTAAAAGTTGGATGTTCTCAGATACAATCCCACATCAAAAATGAAAAAAAGTCATTATAGCCCTGTAACTGGCTGCTTCATAACTGTGTTGATGCCATTTGATTTTTTGAGACCAAACAAAATTGACACTAGAGAACTGAAAAACTTCAAGATTCAAAGACTTTTTTCCTATCAATAAAATGAAAATAAGTAAATAAATGACCTAACAACATATGAGTCATAATTTAAACTCATTATATAAGAAATGGGATGTATCCTGGTTCATTTTATAAACTATATTTTGTAGCCCATTATCTTACAATATCAAATTATTAACATTCATTTGAAACATTTAATCTATAGAAATATTAGTTTATAGTAACAGTATGAACACAAATATTGGTGGAATAATGAAAGGTAATGTTTTCTTTGTAAAATAATTTTTTTGCAAAATGTTTTTGGAATTGTTGATAGCAGAAATATTTTCTATTTACATCCTCTCAAAATACTGTAATATTCTGTCATTTAGTATGAAAAATCTACGAAAAGTATATGAAGAGCATTGTTGACAAAAAGTAATTCATAGAACTCTTAATTGTTGTGAAGTTTCTATTGAGTAATAATATTTTAGAGAGTCTTCTAAATATAAATACCTCCTTTCATATTTGCCGCCAATTACCAGTTAGAATTCAGATATGATTCCAAAGCTGTCATTCCAAGAACAAAGCCCCCTTTATAACTACTTTAATTAGCCTATTATACAACTATAATAAAGTGTTTTTAGCAAATGAGTACTTTAATTTTTGTTAAATTTTTTCAGAATCACCTACTCTTTAATTTGCTGAGAATGAAATGTTTTTTTCCTCACTTTTCTTGGCTTTTAATGATTTCTAGCAATTGAAAATGAAATTTGGTATTATACCAACAAAGGACAAGCCATGGCTACTCAGGAAGATAAAGCCAAAGAATAAAATCATGATGAATCTGAAGAATATGCAGGGTCTTGTCTCCATTGAAAAGGGAGGCATACATGTATAGCTCAATGCTAGGGAACTTTCCTTGCATACAAAAGTCCATGAGTTCAGCACACAATACTGAAATAAAATGAAGCAGAACAGGAAGGGGAGATGAAAATAAAATTATCATAGCTTATATTGTGTTAGAAACTGGAAACTTATAATCTTATATTTCATTTTTGAATACCTTGACTTGTGAGCTTTTCAAAGAACAATTGTTCTGAATTTAGTTTTAATTCAGTTGAATTATCATTTTTAATAGGATGGAAAAATTAAGTCTTTGATTTTTCCATGCATAAATGTATTAAAATATTCAGGTAATTCATAATGAGATAACTTATCAGTTATTTTGTAGTATGAAACACATTTATTGATGGAACATGCTCTGAATGAAGGTTAAAAACAATGCGTCTAAACATATGCCCACTTTTCATTGTAATCAATAGATTTGAGAATATAATGTAGTGAACAGAATTTTCTTTAGCTTTATAGGTACCTCAGGAATTACAGACTGAAGAGTAGTGAAGGAATGAATCAATATAGGGTATATATCATTTCAAATTTATGAAATATAAAAAGGGACTTTGAAGAATATTTTAGTAAATAAAATATTGAGAATAGTAAGACTGTATTTTAAAGTATACTGAAAATACCACTACATTTTCCACAGGAATTTCTAAGAAACTGATGAATGTGAATGAATATATAGAAAGAATAAGTGCCTGACCTGCACTTTATTGGTGCTTGGGACTAAACCCTGGGCATCACATGCCCTGGACAAGTTATAGCTCCAACATTCTTTTTAAAAGAAAAGTTTATTCCAAAACAGAGACTCATTAAACTTCCTTAGGTGACACTCAAAATTACCTTCCTCCTGTCTCAGTCTCCCAAGGAACTGAATTTATAAGGATACACAACCATCTTAGGCTCCACCAGACTTTTAATATTCAAATAAATATATTGCCTTTAAAAGAAAGACTACCTTTTGAAGGAGTTTCATTTTGAAAATCGTCTTTTAAGAGGTATTTATTTATTTATATGGTACATATACACAATAGAGTACTACTCAGCAGAGAAAAACAATGGCATCATGAGGTTTGCAGGCAAATGGATTGATCTAGAAAAAATCATCCTGAGTGAGGTAACCCAGACTCAGAAGGACAAACATGGTATGTACTCACTCATAGGAGGATATTAGATGTAAAACAAAGATGACTAGACTGCTACACAAGTCCAGGGAGGCTACCTAGAAAACAGGACCCTAGGAAAGACACAGGGATCACCCAATGACAGAGAAATGGATGAGATCTACATGAACAACCTGGATGAGAGTGGGAGAAATGAAGGGCAAGGTTTGAGGGAAGGGAGGCTTGGGGGAGCAGGAGATCCCAGCTGGATCAGGAACAGAAAGGGAGAACAAGGAATGGTAGACCATGATGGATGAGAACCACATGAGAACAGGAGTGGACAGAGTGCTGGAGAGGTCCCCTGAGGTCCAAATTGATGCATCCTCTGTAGACTGCTGGCAGTGGTTGAGAGAAAGCCTGATCTGATCTAGTCTGGTGATCAGATAGCCAAACACCCTGATGGTCGGGCTGGAAATCTCATCCAGTGACTGATGGAAGTGGATGCAGAGATCCTTGGCCAGGTCCCAGGTGGAGCTCTGGGTGTACAGTTGTTGAGAAGGAGGAAGGACTGTGGGAGCATGAATTGTTGAGACAAAGATTGCAAAAAGCATGGGGACGAAAGGCCAGACGAATGGAAGCACATGAATTGTGAACCAAAGGCTGTGGAGCCCCCAACTGGATCAGGCCCTCTGGATAAGTGAGACAGTTGAGTGGCTTGGACTGTTTGGGAGGCATCCAGGCTGTGGGACCTGGACCTGTCCTTAGTGCATGAGCTGGCTGTTTGGAACCTGGGGCTTACACAGGGACACTTTGCTCAGCCTGGAAGGAGGGGACTTGAGCCTGCCTGTACTGAATCCACCAAGTTTGGATGAATCCCCAGGGGAGTCTTGGCTCCGGAGGAGATGGGAATGGAGGGAAGGGGATGGAGGGAAGGTGGGGGTGGGGGGATAGGGGAACCCATGGCTGATGTGTAAAATTAAAACACAAATATAATAAAAAAAGGGAAAAAAGAAGTATTTATTTTATTTTATGTGTATATGAGTATTTAGCCTGCACTTTTGTATGTGTATCACATAAATGCCTGCTATGTGAAGAGATAAGAAGATATCAGATCACCTGGAACTAGAGTTACAGATGACTGTGAGCCACTGTGTAGGTGGTAGGTACTGAACCAAGCTCTTTAGATGCTTGAGACTGATTTTCTTGTTTGTTTCAGGTTTTTGTTGTTGTTATTGTTTTGCATGTTATATTGTATATCAAAGAGGAGGTCTGTGTCACATCAAATCTTAGAAAAAGATGATGGAATTGATCACATTCAAAACACTAAGAGCAAGAGTGAAAAAGAACCAGTTCTCACTGCCAGAAGGAATTGAAAACTAAAACCACAAATATCCTTATGAAGCCATCCCTACAGTCTTGGGAGCATATGGTAAATTTCAGTGGTCTCTATGTAAGTATTATGGAAAGTTAATTTTGATTATTCTATATATCATTCTCGAAGTTATTTTAAGCTAGAAGGGTTATGAAGATTCATAGGAAAGTAAGAAGTACCCCAGTATTCACGTCTATTAGCAAGAGAAAAGCCCACAAACAGAAAATTCAAGACTCACAAAGGCTAATGGTAACTCTGCATCTTTCATGCAATAGTAGGTCGCCTGCAATATTTCAGAGCATGAATATGCCATTTACATTGGTTCAAAATCTGCAATAATTGATATTGAGAATACATTGAAAATATTTACTAAATTATTCTTTCAAACACATTTATGTATTTGTTTATAGGTGTTAGTAACAATAATGAGAAAGAGGCATAAAATTGAGAGAGTATGAGGAGGGGAACATGGGAGGGGCTGGAGGGAGGAAAGGACAGGGTAAATGATGTAATTATATTTTCATCAAAATAAAAATTCTAAAAATATAGTAAGTAAGTCAATAAAATAAAACTAACCAGTTTATAATCTAGTGCTAGACATAGTTAGCTCAGGGTTAGAGCAATAACCAAGCTTATGACATTTCCTAAATTCATTCTGCTATTATTCAATTCCCTCCTACCCAAATGTAAACTAATTTACTATTCTATCAATGTAGTTAAAGTAATTTTGAAGATAATACATACACATTTTCAAAATAGACAATTATATTTGTTTTGACATTCTCTTTCTTTTCCTACTGTAAAGTAATATAGTTTAGACTTGGAGATTAAATCTCAGGTTCACTGTATTCATTGACCAGGTGCATGATAGTCACTGGATGCACCTTTGTAAAGGAAAACACAGAGTTTTGTTTTGTTTTGTTTTTTTAAATACAATGAGGCTCTTTGTGAGTGGCCTTGAATCTGCTTTTTCAAAAAATTATTAATCATACTAAATATTCCAAGGCACTTTGGTAGTGAGAGGAAACCTGTGTGATCACAGAGAGAAGCCCTATGGGATGTGTACAAGAGAACTGTTTTAGTCTTTTGACAAACAGCATATTGAAAAAAAGCCTTCTTTTCCATAAGCAATAATTTGAAAATATTTTCCTCTTCTGAAAAAATTTAAAAATTCAGCAAGAGGAAATTAAACAGGAATACTACCTCTCTCTAAAGAAAACTGTTCTTCAAATTGTGATTTATATTATTCTCAAATCTTTGATTTTGGGAATTCTCTTCAACTATGTTACTCATTTAAGTTTAATTTCCAAGAAGATTGCTTCTATTTCTGTGGAGTGTAGTAAGTCCAGTAGAGTCATACAAATACATGCACAAAATGTGGTGACCATCTTATTGCTTGTAGAGTATAATTTGTATGTTTGAACTTGAGTAAGACTGCCTGGCTTGAAATTCTAGCTCTTCCTTTGTCTGATTGCATCGCTTTAGGAAGTCACTCAACCCCTCTGTGTTTCAATGTGCTCATCTGAGGAAAGGGTTTCAGGACAGTATCTATCACATATTAGTGAAAGTATCAAATCAAATATAGAGAAAGCACCGTGGCTACTGTGAATCCTTCAGTGTTGACAAATGGTGGAGCTTTGGTTGCATGAATATCATGTAGCTTAGGTCAGTCAGGGATAAGACTGACTCATAAATTTTGATATTAAAACATATTACCTTTCTGTAGCAAAATGACAAATATATCATTGTTCCTTTTTAGGATTAATTTTTGTTCTTTCTTTCACTTCTGATCTCATTTTTACTTCTATTTTCTCTTTTCATTCTTTATTTTTTGCATAACCGGAGATTAAACTTAGCACATTGTATATACTAGGTAAACACTGTACCAGTGAGCTATAAAGTCAGATATTCACTTATTTCTTCAAAGGAAAATTCCTACAAACTTTCTTGGATCAGATCTCATCTTGACATTACCCTTACTTATCACCCCATACAAAATATTTTGTTATTGTTTTTAATGGCCTACTCCATATGAACAACCACACACACACACACACACACACACACACACACACACACACACACAGCATGTAGAGAGTACTTTTTTCATAGTCCATATTCATTAAAGCAATGTTCATTAAAGTCAATATTCATTAAAGGAGAAAACAATCAGAATATTAACAGCATTCCTTTGTGGAAAGCTACAGGATTTGACTGTTTCAATGCCGAATAAGTCTTGTATAACACCAGCCTATTCGCTAGTCTGTCTTTATTAATTTTTATGGGTTTATCATTTCTAATTTATTTTCATTTTAAAAATCAGATTTATACATACAAAGATATAATTAGTTTTGAAACTGGAACTTTCTATAAACTGTGTGTAAGGGTGAATGTGTATTTTAATTGTCATGAGTCAAAATTCTTAATGAAATTATTATTAGATTTGAACATTATAAAAATTGCAGTTTTTATTGAACAGTTTATGCATAAATTTGTAACTTCTTTTTTAATCCCATTTTTTGTGATTTTAATTATGTCAAATCACAATCAACTTTGGACTCTAGGTGTCATGGGTCATATCTGGTACTGGTACTAAGGAGGCTGTCAGCCTGGGCTGTATAGTAAGCGTCCACATCAAGAGCAATGGAACATAGTAGAATATTATTTAAAAAGATTATCACCAGAAGAGGTTGACTTTTGCAACAGGGTGAAAAGTGCATGCCTGAGACTTGCAAAGTAAACTAGAAAGTAATGCTCATCATAGCAAGGGATAGACAAGACTAAGGAACACATGAGAATGCTACAAAGGGGCAAACAGTGTGTGTTTGGAGAGTTTAAAATCTGAAATGATTTCCTTGTAGTTAGCCTAATCTTGACAAAGATGTGTGCTCTTCTATATTCAGATGCTGGTTCACCCAGGCCTTAATGTCAGGAAGCTAGGGTTAAGAATGAAACCTGATTAAAGTTTGGTCAAGCCATATTAAAGATTTCAAGTAGATAAGTAGAAATTTGTTATGCATTTAACACTAAACAATCAATGTGGAGCAAAATAATAAGGAAGTGAGTCTGGTTTATTAAAAAAAATGGTTGTTATTTTGTTTAAAATGGATCCTCATAGAAAAGATGTGACAAAATTAAAAATCAATAAAGCAAATTATCAAGAATACAAATAACATTTATAGTAAATTGTACCATCCTTTTATATTGAACTAAACTTAAGGTTTCCTATTACTTAGCAGCAGTATCATATGTATGTGTATATACACACATTTGTTCATATCTTTGGTAGTACTCTTGAGACTATTAGATTTGAGAAAAAATGAAAATCAAGGGATTCTTATGAATGAACAGAGCTTCATTTTCTGAGATGCATGTGACAATTCAAAGAAATAAATACAAATATGTAGAAACTAGAGATGGGATGAAATATGAATATGTTAGAAAAATTGGAATATTACAATCCAAATTTTGAAACAAAAAATTGTTTCAAAATATTATAAATAAGCTTATTTTGGACTACTGGTTCTTGAAAAAGGAAATTATTTAAGCCCAAGCGTGATTAAAAGTATATTTTTCATTCTCATTAAAACACTTCTTTCTCTCTCTGTCTGAATTCCACATTATATGTTGTCTTTCATATGAGAATCTTTAAGTTCTTTATAATATAATTTCATAAATCCACCAAAACCAAGATGTGTAGCCATAACAATATTAGCCAAAGTGTTAAGATCTTTACAGGCTATGTCAGTGTTGAAAAGGTAAGACGGGTTACAATGGAATGCAATTGCTCTAACACAGCTATTGTATTTGATTTAACAAGTGAACTGATGATAAAGAAAGAAACTCTAATCCATGTGGAAAGCTACTAGTCTTCCTGAATATTATATTGCATTGGGTCACAAGAGCCTTCTTATAGCTAGAATATGCTCAAAAATTTATCAATAGCCAGAGGATTTCTTCAATGTGACTGAATAAAATAGATTCTCTAAAGAATGTATGAAAAGAACACTGAAGCAGAAAGTTTCCTTCTTCTTCAAAAATGAATGACCATAGCCACAATGAACTTGTTTGTTACCTGACTGCAATTTCTAAAAAAGATTTTATCCACTGTCAAAACCAATTTGAAGCTATTGCTAACTATCACACTTTAAAGAAGACATGCTTTCTATCAAACATAAAACCTCTAAATGTCAATGATGTTTTTCTCCCTCTAATATTATCATCCAGTCTTTTCTTATGGATTGAGTGCTTTTGTCAAGAGGAAAGGGTGTACATATTGAGTCATAGGGGATACTAGCTTAGACAGGATTTCACAAAGATGTCTCAATAACAGTGTCCTAGTCAATTAGCCTTGAATGTGACCCAGGAGAAAGAAAACTTTCATAAATCTCTTGGAAATTTACTCTAAATTCAGATGACAAAGTAAAAGTTTTTAATTTTATTAATAAGTTTTTAAAACTTCAATTGCCTATAAGAAAGGGCACTTTATACAGAAGCCTACAAGACATTCAGGACACATCTCTAAGACAAAATACAATACTAAGATAGAAGATGGCAGTGATGTGTATTCACAGTGCATTGAATGAAGCATATAGTTAATTCTTAATATATATATACATATTTACCCTTGGGATTTAGAGTCTATGGATATATAATACTTCAAATTATTTGTAAAATAGTAGGTGGTAAACCTAAGAGGAAAACATGTACTATCTTATACCAATCCAATCCTCATTCTATTGAGTAGTGAGAAGAATGCCATTTTATAGAAGTAAATTAAGAAAAAAAGGAGCTCATTGAAAAGGTGAATAAATAAATTTTTAATTGTTGAAAACCAATTTATTTAGTTTTTCCTTATGTAAAATTTAAACACAGTGAATGCATATTATTACTTTTAAAAAGTACATACTTATGTAACATAATCCTTATTAATATATCAACATTTTAATTGTACCACAATGTTTCTATAAGTCTGTTTCAACTCAATCCTGGCACCCCAGTACAGATGCATTTTTTAAAGAACTTTTTGTTATTGTTCTTATATATGTTTACATGTGTTTGATTATATGTGGGTCATGAATGCAAATGGCCACAGACAGCACACTGGGGACTGAATTCACTACAGCTAGAGTTACAGGAGCTTGTGACCCACTGTACATGGGTGCAAGGAACTGAATTTTTCCTTGACAAGAGCAGCACATGCTCTTTTTAATGACTGACCAATCTCTCTAGCCCCTCCAATGCTATTCTTATTTTTTCTAACATATTAAAATTTGCCTGTCCTAGAATCTTTAGAAGTGAAATCAGAAATGTATATAATTTTGCTCCTGGCTTAAAGAATAGTATGATGGCTATTCTTGGTTGTCAACTTGACTGCATCTGTAATTAGCTATATCCAAAACTGGAGTGCACATTTGTGAGGGATTTTTTACTTAATTTAATTAGGAAGATCCACTCCTAATTAGAATTTTGAGGCAGGAAAACACACATGTTTAATCTGGGCCACACTTTCTGCTGGAAGCCTATATAAGGACATGGAAGATGGAAGACTTTCCTATTTGCCAGTTTGCTCTTGCTTTGCTACCAAGTCCATTCCTTCACTGGCATAGAACCTACTTCTTTGTGATTCCAGAGTCTACTAAAGATAAACTGAGACATCAAGCCTCATAAACTGAGTAATTTCTGGATTCTTGGAAATTTTGTCCATAGCCATATTGGATTAGTTGAGCAATATCTTGTAAGTCAATCTTTTAAAAGGTCCCATATACATATGTATACACACATGTATATATATATACATACATACATATATATATATATATGGAGAGAGAGATTAATCTATAAATTCTGTTCTCCCTAAATAATTCTGACTAATAGAATCTTTTTTCTGTTTGTAATCAGTCTCTCTATTAGGCATATCAAGAATAGGCAAAGTAAGCCTGGCAGTGGTGGCACACACCTTTAATCCCAAAACTCAGGAGGCAGAAGCAGCAGATCTCTGTGAGTTTGAGGCCAGCCTGGGCTACAGAGTAAGCTCCAGGACAGGCTCCAAAGCTACACAGAGAAACCCTGTCTAAAAAAAAAACAGACAATGTCTAGCCTATTGTAGCTGCTGGGCCTTACGATTTTGTTTAAAAAAAAAAAAACTCCAGTAATAATAATGGTGTCATTTATTCTACAATTTTATAAACATTCAGTATTTGTCAGTTTTATACAATTTTATATATTTGGGGAAATATTAAATTATATCACATTTATTTTAGTTTGGATTCAGCTATTTTCTAAGGCCATATTTTCATGTTTACAATGACAAATTTTATATTTCCTTTTGAAATGTTTTCAATGATTTTTCATCATTGTACTTTTCTTTTTTTTTCTTTATTATTATGTGTTTTAAATTTTATACATCAGCCATGGGTTCCGCTGTCCTTCCCCCTTCCGCCCCCACCCCCACCTTCCCCCCATGCCCCCCCTTCCATTCCCATGTCCTCCAGGATCAAGGCATCCCTGGGGATTCATTTAAACCTTGTGGATTCAGTACAGGCAGGTCCTGTCCTCTCCTTCCAGAATTAGCAAAGTGTCCCTGTGTAAGCCCAAGGTTTGAAACAGCTAGCTCATGCACTAAAGACAGATACTGGTCCCACAGACTGGGTGCTTCCCAAACAGATCAAGCTATTCAATTGTTTCACTTATCCAGAGGGCCTGATCCAGCTGGGGGCTCCACAGCCTTTGATTCATAATGCATGTGCTTCCATTCATTTGGCTATTTGTCCTTGTGCTTTTTGCAATTTTGGATTCAACAATTCATGCTCTTGCAGACCCTCCTCTTTCTTGACAGTTGGACACCTGGAGCTCCACCTGGGGCCTGGCTGAGGATCTCTGCCTCCACTTCCATCAGTTATTGGACGAGAGTTCCAGCACGACAGTTAGGGTATTTAGCCATCTGATTACCAGACTAGGTCAGATCAGGCTTTCTCTCAACCATTGCCAGCAGTCTACAGAGGATGCATCATTGTGGATATTTGGGGGCCTCTCCAGCACTCTGCCTATTCCTGTTCTCAAGTGGTCTTCATTTATCATGGTCTGTTATTCCTTGTTCTCCCTTTCTGTTCTTGATCCAGCTAGGATCTCCTGCTCCCCTAAGTTTTCTTTCCCTCAAACCTTGCCCTTCATTACTCCTACTGGCATCCAGGTTGTTCATGTAGATCTCATCCATTTCTCTGTCATTGGGTGATCCTTGTGTCTTTCCTAGGGTCCTGTTTTCTAGGTAGCCTTCCTGGACTTGTGTAGCAGTCTAGTCATCTTTGTTTTACATCTAGTATCCTCCTATGAGTGAGTACATACCATGTTTGTCCTTCTGAGTCTGGGTTACCTCACTCAGGATGATTTTTTCTAGATCCATCCATTTGCCTGCAAACCTCATGATGTCATTGTTTTTCTCTGCTGAGTAGTACTCCATTGTGTATATGTACCATATTTTCTTTATCCATTTTTCAGTTGAAGGGCATCTAGGTTGTTTCCAGGTTCTAGCTATTACAAACAAAGCTGATATGAACGTAGCTGAGCAAATGCCCTTGTGGCATGATTGAGCATTCCTTGGGTATATGCCCAAGAGTGCTATATCTGGGTCTTGGGGGAGATGGATTCCCAATTTTCTAAGGAAGCATCATATTGATTTCCAAAGTAGCTATACAAGCTTGTATTCCCACCAGCAGTGGAGGAGAGTTCCCCTTGCTCCACATCCTCTCCAGCATAAGCTGTCTTCTGTGCTTTTGATCTTAGCCATTCTGACAGGTGTAAGGTGGTATCTCAGAGTCATTTTGATTTGCATTTGCCAGATAATTAGGGATGTTGAGCAATTCCTTAAATGTCTTTCAGCCATTTTAAATTCCTCTGTGGAGAATTCTCCGTTTAGTTCTATAGCCCATTTCTTAATTGGACTGTTGGGTATTTTGATGTCTAATTTCTTGAGTTCTTTATATATTCTGGATATCAGCCCTCTGTCAGATGTGGGGTTTTCATATTGTGTAGGCTGTCGCTTTGTCTTGTTGACCATGTCCTTTGCTCTACAAAAGATTCTCAGTTTCACCATTGATTGATTTTTGATTGATAGTTTCTCTCAATGTCTGTGCTACTGGTGTTATATTTAGAAAGTGATCTCTGGTGCCAATGCGTTCAAGAGTACTTCCTACTTTCTCTACTATCAGGTTCAGAGTAGCTGGATTTATGTTGAGGTCTTTGATCCACTTGGACTTAAGTTTTGTGCATGGTGACAGATATGGATCTATTTGCAGCCTTCTAGACATTGACATCCAGTTATGCCAGCACCATTTGTTGAAGATGATTTCTTTTTTCCATTGTACATTTTTGGCTTCTTTGTCAAAAATTATATGTTCGTAGGTGTGCAGGTTAATGTCAGGGTCTTCAATTCAATTCCATTGGTCCACATGTTGGTTTTTATGCCAGTACCAAGCTGTATTTATTACAGAATCTCTATAGTATGCTTGAGGTCGGGGATTGTGATGCCTCCAGAGGTTGTTTTATTGTACAGGATTCTTTTGTCTATCTTGGGTTTTTTGTTTTTCCATATGAAGTTTAGTATTATTCTTTCCAGATCTGTGAAGAATTGTGTTGGTAATTTGATGGGAATTGTGTTGAATCTGTAGATTGCTTTTGGTAAGATCGCCATTTTTACTATGTTAATCCTGCCTATCCATGAGCATGGGAGATCTTTCCATTTTCTGACATCTTCTTCAATTTCTTTTTTCAAAGACTTAAAGTTCTTGTCATATAGGTACTTCACATGCTTAGTTAGTGTAACCCCAAGGTATTTTATATCATTTGTGGCTATTGTAAAGGGTGATGTATCTCTGATTTCCTTCTCAGCCTGTTTGTCTACTGTATATAGGAGGGCTACTGATTTTTTTTTAGTTGAACTTGTATCCTGCAATGTTGCTGAAGGTTTTTATTAGCTGTATCAGTTCCTTGGTTGAATTTTTGGGGTCACTCATATATACTAACATGTCATCTTCAAATAGGGAGAGTTGACTTCTTCCTTTCCAACTTATATCCCCTTAATCTCTTAATGTGGTCTTATAGCTCTGGCTAGAACTTCCAGTACTATATTGAATAAGTAGGGGGAGAGGGGACAGCCTTGCCTTGTTCCTGATTTTAGTGGTATTGCTTTGAGTCTCTCTCCATTTAGTTTGAGTTTGGCTGTTGGCTTGCTGTAGATTGCCTTTATTATGTTTAGGTATGTTCTGTGTATTCCTGATTGCTCCAAGACCTTTATCATGAAGGGGTGTTGGATTTTTTCAAATGCCTTTTCTGCATCTAGTGAGATGATCATGTGTTTTTTTTTTTCTCTGAGTTTTTTTATATGGTGTATTAAATTGACGGCCTTTCATATGTTGAACCACCCTTGCATCACTGGGATGAAGCCTACTTGATCATGGTGGATAATTGTTTTGATGTTCTTGGAGTCTGTTTGCCAGTATTTTATTGAGTATTTTTGCATCAATGTTCATGAGGGAGATCGGTCTGTAGTTCTCTTTCTTTGTTGCATCTTTGTTTGGTTTAGGAATCTGGGTAATTGTAGCCTCATAGAAGGAGTTTTGTCATATACCTTCTGCTTCTATTGTGTGGAACAATTTAAAGAGTATTGGTATTAAGTCTTCTTTGAAGATCTGGTAGAATTCTGCAGTGAAACCATCAGGTCCAGGGCTTTTTTTGGTTGGGGGAATTTTAATGACTGATTCTATTTCCTTAGGGATTATTGGACTATTTAAATGGTTTATCTGGTCTTGATTTAACTTAGGTATGTGGTACCTATACAGAAAATCATCCATTTCTTTTAGATTTTCCAGTTTTGTGGAGTAGAGGTTTTTGAAGTATGACCTGATGATTCTCTTGATTTCCTCATTGTCTGATGTTATGTCCCCCTTTTCATTTCTGATTTTGTTAATTTGGATGCTCTCTCTCTGTCTTTTGGTTAGTTTGGATAAGGGCTTGTCTATCTTGTTGATCTTCTCAAAGAACCAAGTCTTTGTTTCATTAATCCTTTGTATTGTTCTCTTTATTTCTATTTTATTGATTTCAGCTCTCAATTTGATAATTTCCTGGTGTCGGTTCCTCCTGGGAGACTTTGCTTCTTCCTGTTCAAGGGCTTTCAGGTGTGCTGTCAAGTTACTAGCATGAGATTTCTCCAGCTTCTTTATGTGGGCATTCAGTGCTATGAATTTCCCTCTTAGCACTGCTTTCATAGTATCCCTTAAGTTTGGGTAGGTGGTGTATTCATTTTCATTGATCTCTAGGAGTCTTTAATTTCTTTCTTTATTTTTTCCTTAACCCATTGGTGATTCAGTTGAGCATTATTCAGTTTCCATGAGATTGTAGTATTTCTGTAGTTTTTTCTGTTGGTGAAATCTAACTTTAAACCATGGTGGTCTGATAGAACACAGGAGGTTATTCCAATTGTTTTGTATCTGTTGAGATTTGCTTTGCGGCCAAGTATGTGGTCGATTTTAGAGAAGGTTCCATGGGGTGCTGAGAAGAAGGTATATTCTTTTTTGTTTGGTTGGAATGTTCTATAGATATCGATTAAGTCCATTTGAGCCATAACATCAGTTAAGTCCATTATGTCTCTGTTAAGTTTCAATTTCGCCTATCTGGCCAGAGGTGAAAGTGGGGTGTTGAAGTCTCCCACTATTAATGTGTGGGGTTTTATATGTGATTTAAGCTTTAGTAATGTTTTTTTACATATGTGGGTGCCCTTGTGTTTGGGGCATAAATGTTCAGAATTGAGACTTCATCTTGGTGTATCTTTCCTGTGATGCTTATGTAATGTCCTTCATCATCTTTTTTGATTGATTTTAGTTTGAAATCTATTTTGCTGGATATTAGGATGGCTACACCAGCTTGCTTCTTAAGACCATTTGATTGGAAAGTCTTTTCCCAGCCTTTTATTTTTAGGAGGTGTCTGTCTTTGAATTTGAGGTGTGTTTCTTATATGCAGCAGAAAGATGGGTCCTGTTTTTTTATCCATTCTGTTAGTCTGTGTCTTTTTATAGGTGAATTAAGTCCATTGATATTAAGGGATATTAATGACCAGTGATTGTTTGTTCCTGTTGTTATTTTTATTTTTTGGTGGTAGTGTGTGTGTACTTGTCTTCTTTGGGGTTTATTACTGTGTTCTTATCTATTGCCTGTGTTTTCATTGGTGTATCTGCCTTCCCTAGGTTGGAATTTTCCTTCTAGTGCTTTCTGTAGGGCTGGGTTTGTGGATAAGTATTGTTTAAATATGGTTTTGTCTTGGAAGGTCTTGTTCACTCCATCTATGATGATTGAAAGTTTTGCTGGGTATATTAGTCTAGGCTGGCATGCATGGTCTCTTAGTGTCTGCATTATATCTGTCCAGGTCCTTCTGGCTTTCAAATTCTCCATCGAGAAATCGGTTGTTATTCTGATGTGTTTGCCTTTATAAGTCACTTGGCCTTTTTCCCTTGCTGCCCTTGGTATTCTTTCTTCATTCTGTACGTTTAGTTGTTTAATTATTATGTGGCAATGGGACTTTTTTTGGGGGTCTAGTCTGTTTGGTGTTCTATAGGCTTCTTGTATCTTCATAGGCATTTCCTTCTTTAAGTTGGGAAAGTTTTCTTCTATGATCTTGTTAAATATATTTTCTGTGCCTTTGAGTTGGTATTCTTCTCCTTCCTCTATCCCTATTATTCATAGGTTTGGTCTTTTCATGGTGTCCCAAATTTCTTGGACATTTTGGGTCATGACTTTGTTGGTTTTAGTCTTTTCTTTGACTGATGAATATATTTCTTCTACCGTATCTTCAACACCAGAGATCCTCTCTTCCATCTCTTGCATTCTGTTGGTTATACTTGCCTCTGAAGTTCCTGTTTGTTTACTCAGATTTTCTATTTCTAACATTCCTTCTGCTAGTGTCTTCTTCATTTTTTCTAAATAGGTCTTGGATTGTCTCCCTTGCTTTTTCATGATTTTCATTCAAGGATTTATTGTTTTCTTCTGCTTTGATTGTCTTTTCCTCTAGTTTTTTTTATAGTGTTCTTCCCATTTTTTCTTTGTCTGCTCCTCTACTTTGTTTTTGATTTCTTCTATATAAGGCTCTAGCCTCTTCATGATGTTACTTATAAGGTTGTTTTCTTCTTCTTCTTCCATTCTGTGATGTTCAGGTCTAGTTCTTGTCCAGATGTGAGTTCCAGAGTGGACAGACTCTTCAGAGATGCAGGGACACTTTGCTCAGCTTGTTCTGTTGAAAGCTTCTTTTTCCATCATGGCAAATCAGCCACTCTCCTGGATTCCTTGTTCTCAGTAAATCTCTTGAATGAGGTTACGATGAGACCTTCTGTTCCTTACATCTTCTTTGTCATGGTGGTGGCTGGCAGTATTTCTCCCATTGTACTTTTTTTTGGTTATAATTTAGTATTAAGAATTCATTTTTTGTGATGGACAGAAATTACTTAGTGAATGTGCAAGTATCATTAAGCAAGAGAGTTTTTTAAAACAAAATCATTATAATTAAGCTTATTTATTTCATATATTTATTGTTTTCTATGGTGAGTCTCTGTCCACACATGAATATATTCTCACATGTTTTCATACAGAAAGTGGTTATAGCATTTATTATTAGGTATATTTCACAAATGTTTTTATATGCCAGTGGTTTAGAACCACAGATCTTTTCTTTTCATGAATATTAATTTCTTCTAACACTATTTGCTGTAAAAACGTTCTTTTTCCTGTTTTGAATACATTTTGTATCTCTTTAGAAGGAGATCAATGTGAACAGTGACATCAGAGGAAAACAGACATGTTGTTAATTGTAAGGGACTTCTCTGATTTTATTAAAAGAAAAAGTTGATAAAACTGTCAGAATCAACCATTTTTGTGCTACTAAAAAGGCCAGAAATACACACTGTATGAAAAACAGTTTCTTCAGCAAATACTACTGGTCAAACTGGACAGCTATATACAATTGAATGAAACTAGATACTTAGTTCTCTCTGTGCAAAACTCAATTCCAAATGGATCAAGGACATCTGGACTAGATCTGGTATTTGGAATCTGGAAGTGAAAAAAAAAAAAAGAAGGAATACAATCAATTAAACTTAAAGGCACAGGGAAAGACTTTCTGAATAGGATCCCAGTAGCATATGCATTAAGAAAATTGACAAATGGAACCTAATGAAACTAAAAAGCTTCTGTCTTAGGGTTTTATTTTTGTGATCATCATGGCAACTCATAAAGAAAAGCATTTAATTGGGGCAGGCTTACAGTTTCAGAGGTTTAGGCCATTGTCATTATGGCAGGAAGCACAGCAGCATGTAGGCAACCATAGTGCTAGAGAAGGAGCTGAGAATTCTACATCTTGAACCTCAGGCAGCAGGAGAGACTGAGACACACTGGCCAGGCTTGAGCAGCTGAGACTGCTAACACACCCTTAGTAATGAATTTCCTCCAAGGCCACACATACTCCAACAAGGCCACACTTCCAAATAGTGTCATTCCCTGTGAGACTAAGGGGACCATTTTCTTTCAAACCACCACAGCTTCTGTAAAGAAAAGGATGCCATCATTTGACTGAAGAGACAACCTTCAGAATGGTAAATGGCAAATAAATATTTAGGAAGCATACATCTTTGTCCATAATGAACTCATAATACTAAACACCCAGAAAACTAACCAACAATTTAAAAATTAGGTTGACTGTTTAAAAAACAATAAGAACCTTGAAGTTTAGAATTAGGGTAATGGTGGTTGAGAGGATGGATTGGGAGAATCTGGGGAAGGGAAATAAATATGACCAAAATATATTGTATAAATTTTCAAAAAATAATTAAAATATTATTTTTAAAAATTGAGTGACAGAACTAACTAGAGAGTTCTCAAAAGGAAAAATAAAAATGTGTACATTTTTTTAAATGTTCAACACCCTCAACTGTCAAGGAGATGTGTAGTGGTAAGTTTTCCTGTGTCTTGCCTGAACTGTGATCAGATCAAATCTTTCTCAGCAACAGCTGCTTATAAAATAATCACTCAGAGGCTTAATATTATTTACAAACTATATGGACTATGGCAGGCCTCTTGCTAGATAGCTCTTATATCTTAAATTAACCCATTTCTATGGATCTATGCTTTACCATGTGTTCCACAGCTTACCAGTCAGCTATCATGTTGTTCCTTGGGCAGCAGGCTGGAGTCTTTCTTTGGACGCCACCTTTCTCTTTTCTGACTCTCTCCTTGGATTTCCTGCCTGCCTCTAAGCTACCTTGCAACAGGCAAAAGCAGCTTATTTATTAACCAATGGGAACAACATATATTCGCAGCATACAGAAAGATATCCCCCAGCAGAGATGTAAATTAAAATTACTTTTAGATTTCATCTTACCCCAGCCAGAATAGCTACAATTATAAACAACAACAAAAAATGACAATAAGTACTGGTGATGATGTGGAATGGAGGAACATCCATTCATTGTTGGCAAAGGAAATTGGTATAGCCATTAATGGAAATTAGTGTGGAGGTTCCTCCTGGTAAAAACAGATCTACCTAGACACACATGGACTCAGAGATGATTTTGTAATAAGTAGGTAAGAAGATTGAAAAAAGATGTGTAGTGGTGTTGGACGCCTTTAATCCCAGCACTTGGAAGGCAGAGCCAGGCGGAACTCTGTTCGAGGCCAGCCTGGGATACCAAGTAAGTTCCAGGAAAGGCACAAAGCTACACAGAGAAACCCTGTCTAGAAAAACCAAACCAAACCAAACCAAACCAAACCAAACCAAACCAAACAAAACAAAAACAAAACAAAACAACAACAACAAAAAAGACAATGATAGTGGATGGCTGCAGTAAAATTGTCATTTGACATATGGTTCTTTTGTAGCAGTGGACCTAAGGTTTATTATTCAGATTTAATTGCAATAGGAATCCACTAACATGATAAAGAAAATAGTGCCTGTGTACATTTTACTGGGCAAAGGAATTCCACAATTTCAGCAAAAATACCAATATACCACATCAAGTTTAAAATTGTCATTTTATCATCAGTTTAGTCCATCTCCATTTTGTTATATTTATGAAAATCGATTATCTCTAGTTATAACCTGTGCTATAAAGATATTGCCTAACAAAAATGCAAGTTAATTTGCCTTCAATCATCTTTATTTTTTTGTATCAAAGCATTTTCAAAGGCTCATTGAGGGACTAAATGTTTAATCTAATCACTTAATTTTATTTTTCTAATTTTCCATTTAATTATATATGGTCCTTCAACTCTACTATCTATTCAATATGTTGTTTCAATCTGATCATTTTCTTCTAAGATTTATCCAACATTTATCCCATATTTTGTAATTTTAAGTGAACTTTTGCTTTTGAAATATTACTGGTATAATACAGTAAACATATGTATTAGGAATAACATTTTAATGAATGTATGCTATCCATTGACAAAGTATTAGCATGCTAAGAAGGATTATTAGAAGAATTTTTGTTATAAACAGGTCACATTTCTCTTCAGATAAGTTTGTCTTATTTTCTCTTGTCACAGGTAATGGGCTCTCTGTGCTAATGAATGTTACATAGAAATAGAATAATAAAAAATTAAAATTATAAAATTCTAGAAACTTTTTTGTGCTTTAAATCTTTTTTAAGTAAAATTTTTATTTGAATCGGTTAAACCCCTCCATATCGCCCTTCAATTCCTCCAATATCTCCTCTCTTTCAAATTCATGACCTCTTTTTGAATTATGACTGCTATACAATCTACTGAGTCTATTTATTGTTTCTAGGATGCCATGTGTTTAGAGTTGACCACTTGGGATTGCAGAACTTCTCAGGAAGTTCACTCCTTCAGAAAAGTTATTCTTTTACTCTCAGAGCCATTTATTACCTGTAGCTCTACTAATGGAGCCTTGTGAAATTTCCCTCATCAATGATGGAGTGTCTACTGGTGTTGTCATTATTCAGGTAATGTTTTTTTGTCAATCATACTTTTGAGATTTCATGTGCACATTATTGATGTCATATATAAAAGACACCAAGTAGCAGCAAGCATCATGATCCCCTGGCTTTTCCATACTTCTTCTGCAATGTTCTGAGCCTAGGTTGTATCAGGGGTATTGTAGATGTATCAATTGGAGGTGAATACCCTATGATCACTTGGTCCCTGCATTTTGAGCAGTGTGGATCTCTGTAATAAACTGTGTTTGTTTCATGAAAATTGATGAGTGGTGATAACTACACTTAGGTGTTGATATAACCATAAGGTTTTAGAAGGCAGTTAGAAATTCTACTGGTTTAGTGAAGTGGCAAGAGTAACTTCTCTGTTAGGTCGTATAACCTCACCAGCTATGGGAAGTTGGCTAGGTTTACAGTGCAAAACATGAATACCGCCCTGTTCAGCAGCCCTTAACTCCAATTAGATAGCTGCTTAGTTGCAAAATAAAAGTGTTACTGTTGCACCATTGGGAATATCTTGCCAGCTCAGTCATTGTTGTGCTTCTTTAGCTTTACAGTTCAGTAGGATTATTAATTGCTTTTTACCCTTGGAAGCCTAACTAGCACCTTTGCATACCATGAGAGCTCATCCTCAGGGAGGAGGTTTCCAAGTAATTTCCAGTAATATTTTCCCTATGTTTTTGTTTTTAACTTGAGATCAACTTTTCATTTAAAACTCGGTCTGTGAAGGAAAATGTTGCAATGTGCAAAGACCATGTTTACTTTGAAAATTTCAAACTTTGAAAATGAAATGTGTGATTTATTGAGAATTGACTTCTGGTAATGAGGATTTCAGAAAATAGATTTTTCTATAAATATTTTCTGTATTATTACTATTGATCTGCTGGTTATGTAAGACACATTGTTATGTGAATTTTGTTAGCTCATGGAGAACTGTACATTCTTCAAACAGATGTCATCATATGTCATGCAAAGTGGTGAAATAAAAACCTTAAAATTTTGCTTCTCCATTGATAGCAGTAGACGAAAATTTTTAATAAATTAATATTAAAATCAACTTTTTAGAGCTCTGAATATTAATAAAAACTGATAGCATCCCAGGAAGTATTGAAAAACAGTGCCTAATTGTTGGCAAGGAGTCTTCATTTTTACACATATTATCTTGTGGTAGTAACAGTCTCTTTAATTCCAAACATGGGATAATTCATATTCTGAATGTGAGAATTGCACTAGTTTTTTTATAAGCTTCATTCTCTCATGAATGGCATTTTTAAAGATAGATTTACTTATTTATTTACTTATTTATTTATTTATTTATTTATTTATTTATTTATTTATTTATTTATTTATTATGCATACACTATTCTGCTTGCATATATGCCTGCAAGCCAGAAGAGGGCACCAGATCTCATTACAGATGGTTGTGAGCCACCATGTGGTTGCTGGGAATTGAACTTAGGACCTCTGGAAGAACAGCCAGTGCTCTTAACCTCTGAGCCATCTCTCTAGCCCATGAATGGCATTTTGACACACACATGCACACACACACATACACACACACACACACACACACACACACACACACACACACGTGTGTGTGCATACACACATCACCTCATTAAAACTTCCACAAAAAGCACATCTTCCTTTTATATAACAAGCACCTTTCTTACTTTGTAGATGTTGACCTTGAGATATGTCTGTTAAGGAAAATAGAAGGCAGGGTTTTAAAACTGTATAACTTACTTAAGCAGTGACTAACAACTAACATATAAAAGTAGATGATTTTATTTTACTCTCCTTCTAGCCTCCCTTAAGATCACTCCAGTCAAGGTAGATTGATTCCCAATTTTCTGAGAAACCACCATACTGATTTCCAAAGTGTCTGCACAAGTTTTTACTTCCACTAACGGGAGTGTTCCCCTTGTTCTACATCCTTTCCAGCATGAGCTGTCATCAGTATTTTTGATCTTAGCCATTCTGATAGGTAGAAGATGGTATCTCAGAGTCATTTTGATATGCATTTACCTGATTACAATGGATGTTGAGCAATTCCTTGAGATTCTTCTGTTGAGAATTCTCTGTATAGATATGTTCTCCATTTTAACTGGATTATTCAGTTTTTAAATATCTACTTTCTTAACATCTTTATATATTTTGGATATTAATTTTCTTTCAAATGAGAAGGTGGTGAAAATTTTCTCATTCTGTGAGCTACCTTGTTCTATTGATGGTGCCCTTTGACTTACAGAAGTTTTTCAGTTTCATGAGGTCCCATTTATTAATTATTGATATTTGTGCCTATGTTATTGGTGTTCTATTCAGGAAGTTGTCTCCTATACCAATGTGTTTGAGGATATTTCCAACTTTCTCTTCTATCAGGTTCAGTTTTATTTTGAGGTCTTTGATCCATTTGGACTTGAGTTTTGTGCAGGGTGATAGATATAGATCTATTTGCATTCTTCTGCATACTGACAACCAGTTAGATCAGCACCATTATATTGAAAATGCTTTTGTTTTCCATTGTATATTTCTGGCTTCTTTATCTAAAATCAGGTGTCCATAGGTGTGGATCTATGTCTGGATCATTGATTTGATTCCATTGATCAATATTTCTGTTTTTATGGCAATTTTATGTTGTTTTTATTACTACAGCTCTGTAGTACAGCTTGAAACTATCCTGCATTTTTTGTTTTTCCACATGAAGTTGAGTATTTTTCTTTCAAGAACTGGAAGCCGGATGGTGGTGGTGCATGCCTTTTATCCCAGCACTCAGGAGGCAGAGGCAGGCAGATCTCTGTGATTTCAAGGCCAGCTTGGTCTACAGAGTGAGTTCTAGGAAAGGCACCAAAGCTACCCATCTCAAAAAATTTTTTTAAAAAAGAATTGTGTTGGAATTTTAATTGGAATTGCATTGAATTTGCAGATTGCTTTTGACCTAGCTCTTCTGCATATATGTTATAGCTGAGTAGCTTGGTGTTCTTGTGGGATTTCAAATAGTGGGATCAGAGGCTTTCTCTGATTCTCTTGCCTGCTTGTGGGACCTTTTTTCTCAAATTGGGTTGCCTCATCCAGCCTTGATGTGATGGTATGTGCCTGACCTTATTGTAGATTTTATGTTCTCTTTGATTCATGTTCCTGGTAGGCCTGCTCATGTATGAGGGGAGGCAGATAGGGTTGGATCTGGGGAAGAGGGGCGGTGGCAAGGAGAGACTATATGAGAGAAGAAAAAAGGACATCTCTAGTCTCGCCACAGCCCTATAGTAGTCTTCGTGCAGGGACCTCTCCTTCCACTGTATCTCTATTTTCTTAGAACACTAACAAAACTAGGTTTGAACTCCCTTTTAGGACATTCTGAATCCTTTGTAGCAGCAGCCAATAACTAGAAACATTCTCTACCTAAGTCCAGTGTGGCTGCAACTTGGGTAGGTGATTTTCATTCTCTTTCCTGTCCCCCATTAGAAGCTCTTCAGTCTCACCTCAACCCTATAGGAGTCTGATTGCAGGCATTAATCCTCCCACCTTAATTCTATTCACTGGAGTATTGGATTGGAAGTGACTCAGGGTCACCTTAGCCCCTTCATCCCTGTCTCTCCAGATTATTCTTTGTCTTCCTACAATCTATCTCTTGTCACACTTCCAAATCCCTGTGGAACCTACCTTTTGGTGTGAATAGCATACCCTTAGCTCTTTCCCTAAACCTTCCTCAGACTTTTCTATTTTCTAATAGCCCGTATCTATTCCTCTGCTATGTACTGACATGTAGGAGTACTCTCTACTGGGGAAGAAAGTCACTACACTATACTAAGATCCACACAGGGCAAAAGAAACCAAGAATCTATATAGAATGGGTATGGAGGGGACATTCCTATTTTCTTCCTGATTTTAATGGGAATGCATTGAGTTTCTTTCTGTTTAAGTTGATGTAGGTTGTGGCCTTTTATAAACTGCTTTTCTTACATTGATGTATGTCTCTTGACTCCCTACTATTTCCAGGATTTTTATCATGAAGGAATGTTGGGTTCTGTCAAAGGCCTTTTTCTGCATGTAATGGAATTGCCATGTATACTTTGTCTTTCAGTCTGGTTATGTAATTGTTTATTTTATTTATTTATTCATCTATCTATCTATCTATCTATCTATCTATCTATTTATTTTGGTTTTTCGAGACAGGGATTCTTTGTGTAGTTTTGATGTCTGTCTTGGATCTTACTCTGTAGACCAGACTGGCCTTGAACTCATGAAGATCTACCTGACTCTGCCTCCCTGAGTGCTGTAATTAAAGGTGTGTGTTACTACTGCCTGGCAAGGTTGATTACTTTTATTAATTTATATATGATGAAATATCCTGTATCTCTGGGATGAAGCCTATTTGATCATGGTATATAATATATTTGATGTTTTCTTGAATTAAATTTGCTAGTATTTCATTAAGAACTTTGGCATGTATGTTGATAAAGGATACTGATGTATAATTTTCTTTCTTCTTGTGTGTTTGTGTGATTTAGGTATCAGAGAAATTTTGACCACATAAGAAATTAGGCAATGTACTTTTTAGTTTCTATTTTGTGGAATAATTTGAGGAGAACTGGCATTAACTCTTCTTTGAAGATCTGATGAAATTCTGTACTTAATCTTTCTGTCTCTGAACTTTTTGTTTGGGAAACTTTTAATTATTGCTTCTGTTTCATTAAAGGTAACAAGTCTGTTTATATAATTGCTTATATGATATTAATTCGACTTTAATAGATCATATTTACAAAGAAATTTATTCATTTCTAATAGGTATTACAATTAGTGGAGTACAGATTTTTAAAATATGTCTGTCCTTATTTTCCAGATTTACTATGTGTCTATTGTGATGTCCTTCTTTTTGTCTCTAATTTTATTAATTTGATTCTTCTCTCTCTCTCTTTCCTTTGGTTGATTTAGATAAGAGTTTTTCAGTTTTGTTGCTTTTCTCAAAGAAACAACTCCTCATTTCATTGATCCTTTGTAGTATTTTTCTTTCTGTTTTTTTTTCTTATTTTGTTTCTATTTCATTGATTTCAGATTCAAGTTTAATTACTTCTTTCTGTCTCATCCTTTTACATATATTTCTTCTTTTTTGTCTAGAACTTTCAGATGTGCTACGGAGTTCCTAATATGAGATTTACCTATTTTTTTTTTTAATGTAGGCACTTAGTGCTATGAACTTGCCTTTTAGAACTGTCATCATTGTGTCCCATAAGTTTGTGTATGTTTCTCTATGCTGAAATGGTAAAGTGAACACATTCTCCCATCAATTACAAAGAAACTATCTCCAATTTACAACCAGTTACTGTGATGATATATTGTTTCTCCCAAAATATTGTGTACCCTAATAAAGTTTATCTGATAATCAGAGGAAAAAGCCAGCCATGTTCTTACAACTTGGAAATCCTTAGCCAAAGAGACCTATTTCCTATATACCCATGCTTATATGCTTTTCTGTTCACTTCCTCTCTCCGCACAGCTACATCACTTCCTGCCTGTCTGTATAGACCTCCAGGTCTCTATGATTAGTGATGCGATTAAAGGAGAGTGTCACCAAGCCTAGCTCTGTTCCTCAGTGTGGCCTTTAACTCACACAGACCCAAATGGATTTCTGCCTACTGAATGCTAGGATTAAAGGTGTGTTCTACAATTTCCTGACTTCTATGTTTAATATAGTGGCTGACTTTTCCCTCTGATCCTCAGATAAGCTTTATTAGTGTGCACAATATTTTGGGGAACAGAATTTATCACTACAAGTTACAAATGAGAAATCAGTTTTCTCCAACGGAGTCTTACTTGATATTTAAACCACTTACTTGGTATTTAAATTCCATAACCAGAAGTTAATGGCCAACACAAAACAAAATCAGTGGTGTTTTGTCTCATTGGTTTTTGGACATTTTTTTTTTTAATCTTACTGGTCTTTTGGCTGTATATTATGGTTTCCAATTATGTGTTTTTATGGTATGTGTGTATGTATGTATGTGTCTATCTTATGCTTTTCATATGTAAAATGTATTCTGTTTTGTGTGTTTTCTAAAGACAGAGAGGAATAAGTTGAAGAGTTGGGTGGGTGGGGAGATGGGGCATATCAAGAAGATCTGGGTGAAAGACCCCCAGTGGAGATCTTCCCTCAGGAGAGACCCCAAACCCAAGGAACACACCGAGACCACGGATCAGATGCAAACAGCAAGAGGGTTTATTTGAATACACAGGTACCTGGGGCGACAAGTCTCTCGGAGGACTTGCACGCCTTCCTAGGGGAAGGGGGAACTTCTTATAGGATCCTAGGGGCAGAAGCGCGGTTACAGAAGCGAGAAGCATAGTTACAGGGTTCCCATTGGTTGATTCAAATAAGGCCAGGGTGAACTTGGGGGCTATCTTTAATTTTCAGAAATGTGCAGCTGTTTGTTCTCCAAGGCCAGGTAGCCAATTATAGATATCTTGTTCTGACTCAAGGTTTTTTCCTCCCAAGACCGGGTGTTTGATATCTCCTGCTTTGACTCAAGGTTACTTTCCCAATTATCTCTCTCAAGGCCGTTTCTTAGGCTAAGTTACTGAGACGGGGGGGGGGGGGGGGAGGCATTTCATGGGGAAGAGGAAACCATGATTAGAATCTATTGTACAAAGTCAGATAGTGATGGTGCATGCATTTAATCCCAGCACTTGGGAGGCAGAGGCAGGCAGATCTCTGTGAGTTTGAGGCCAGCCTGGGCTACAGAGTGAGTTTCAGGAAAGGCTCCAAAGCTACATAGAGAAATCTTGTCTTGAAAACTAAAAAAAATAAAATAAAATAAAATAAAAGGAATATATTGTACAAATTTTCAATAAAGTAAATGAAAAATATTTAAAACATAATATATATATTTTAAAAATACTGAAGAAATTCTGAAGAATAAACTATCCAGAAGATTTTTTAATGTTTCAAATATTTCTGTGAATCTCAAAGGCAATTAACCTGTCAGGATATACTCCTGATCAGAAGAGATCTGAAAATGATCTAAATGTCACCTCTGGACAACCTTCAAAATCTGGAGAAGCAGGCAAGAAACTAATAAACTCTATGGCAGCATATATTCTCTCTACACAAGCTGTGACACCATATACACAGATCCGCTATTACAGATTTAAATATTAGTTTCATAGCAATCTATTGATTTAATAGCTGAGCACTAGTTCAACTGAATTGAGATGCTAGTGGCAAGGAATGGCAAAGTGGTATCTTACAAAATGATTTCAGAAAGTCACTAGTAAACTCCAAAAGCAGCAGAAAGAACAAACCCTACACAGAGGGAAGAATTTGATTTCTAGGATTACTGCATTTAGCATACTATCTAATTGCTCAGAACATTTACTAAATAAAAAATTATAATTCATTAAAATAAATAAAGTGTGGTCTGAATCTAAGGAAACAACAATAGAAATTTTTCTGAAGGAATCTCAGACACTGGATTAATTGGACAAGTTATTAAATTAGCTTTGGAAATCAGACTCATATAGTTAAAGGAAATCATGTCTAATAAACCTAAAGGAATTGACATAATGGTATCTCACCAAAGAGAAAATATCACTAAAATAAGAAAGTTTGTGAAATGCAATCAAATTGCAGTCTATTTAGTATCATAAGTATTAGAGCTGGAATGATAGAAATTGTAATAGCCCTGGAAAAAGATGGGCACAGTTTCACAACATTCTGTTAATGTGTTAAAAACAAAAGTAATGTAACTGGGGGGGGGGGGGCTTTTAGTGGGGAGTAGAAACTTAGTGTAATGGAAACTTCATGGAATCTATGTGAGTAACCCTAGCAAAGAGTCCTAGTAGTGGGGGACTTGAAACCTGAATGGCTGTCTTCTATAACCAGGCAATACCTCAAGTGGAGGGACTGAGGTACAAACCCAGCCACAATACCATCTATCTACAGTTTGTCCTGCCTGCACAGAGTGTTCTAGGACTGGAGCCTAGCAGAATCCTCATCAAGGAGACCAGAGAGACTTCATCTAGTAGCCAATGGGAGCAGAGGCCGTGCTACAGAGCCAAACATTGGGTAGAATTTGGAAAGTACTGTGGAAGAAGGGGAGGGAGGATTGGAGGACCCACAGGGGACACCACAAGAACAAGGCCCTGGAATTAACTGAATGAGACTCATGGGGGCTTGAATTGATCAGGGAGCCTGTGGGGTCTGACCTAGCTCCTTTGTATATATGTTATAGCTGAGTAGCTTGGTGCTCTTGTGGAATAACTAACAGAGCAATTGGGAGCAGTCACAGACTCCTTTGCCCATTTATGGGATTCTGTTTCTCCTACTGAGTTGCTTAATCCAGCCTTGATATGAAGGCATGTGCCTGGGGGTATTGTAGTATATTATCCCTTGTTTGGTTGATGTACCTGAGGGGAGATGGAAGGTGTATGGATCTGGGGGAGAGGGGAGGTTGGAGGAAAGCTGGGTGAAGGGGAGGGAAGGGAAACTGCTATCAAGATATAATATATGGCAAAAGAATAATTAAAAAAGCTATATGACCACACTAATAGATAAGCAAAGTGCATTTCAGAAAATACAAAATCAGTCATAATGAACATTCTCAGCATGTGGGCCATGGTGGCACACTCCTTTAATTGCAGCATTTTGGGAAACAGAGGCAGGCAGATCTCTGTGAATCTGAGGCTGGTTTGGTCTACATAGTGAATTCCATAACAGCCAGAGCTACACAGAGTGACCTTGTTCCAAAAGAAAACAGAACAAAACAAACAATAACACGTAGCAAACTAGGAAAGGATGGAAACTCCACATATTAAAGAGCAGGATTTAAAAACAAAACAAAACAAAACAAAACAAAACCCTATACAGTAAGATGAAGAGACAAACATATATTTCTAATTGCTACTCCTGGTAAACATTATTTAGAAGTCCTAACTAATGCAATGAGATGCTAAAAGTGAGGCAGATGAAATGGATCAATGAATAGACATGTTTGTGACAAAAGCCTAGTGACTTGAGTTTGATTTCTAGACTACAGATAAAGGTAGAAGAAGAGAAACAAGTGATCAACTGACTCCCCAAAGCAGTCTTTTGACTTCTGCACAGGTGTCTTTGCATATTCAATTATTTTAAAACACAGTAGAAAGAAAGAAAATGCATATGCATCTTGGTAAAGAGTAAATAAAATTCTTATTCTCAGATAACATGGTAGTTTACAGAAAATTCTAAAGAATTGAAAGAATGTGAATCTAATAAGAAATTATAAAATGACAGGCAGGGACACAGACTGGATCTGATCCAGGTAAGTCCTAGAGGCACATGAGAAGTTTCACAACCTACAGAGGAGATGAAGAAAAGATGGATCCAAGATGGAGACCAGTTCTGCTGTCAGGGTACAGCACATAGTGGGGGTGAATTTCACAACTTGCAGCACAAGCTGAAGACCCAGGCTCCAAAATAACACAGACAATTGTCATTGCCCTTGGTTACCCAATATAGCTATATGGTAAGACCATATTACTAATAACGTCATACTATGGGATGTAGAAACATCAATCTCAACCAAAAAGGGAAATCTCCTCCCTGTTGGCTACCTTTTATAGTACCAGAAGAGGCTATGAAATCTTCTGGAGAAAAAAATGTGATATATCAATGGTATCACCTGGCACTGAATCCTACAAATTATAATATTGATCTGTCACACAAGATGTACCCACTGAAATAACAGTAGTTCAAACATTATGATCTAACTAATTGATTTCTGATTTTATCTGAGGCCTGCATTCCAGGAGGGAGTCACATTCATTTTACTGTAATGTATGTCAAAACTTCTAGCTTGGGGGGTTATAGGCCTTAGAATAGAATCTATTACTCTTATTTTCCTAAGGCTACAATGACATCTAGGACCAGGATGCTGTCAAGGACCATGTCTGGGTTCATGGTCCTGCCATAGCCTGAATTTATGTTGATGTCTGTGACCATTATTGCCACCAAAGTCCACAGTGCTGATATGGGCTATTGTGGAATAATCTTTTTGTAGGTCTCCATGTCATTTTTTGTGAGGTATCAGCCACCCCCCAATCCATCTACACTGGGCCTTCACCTGTGGCCTTTTTTGTGCCTGAGGGCTGTGCTGCTGCAGAGCCCATACAGATCTGAGGGACATATACTGACACCCATGGTCAGAGTGTCTTAGGGGACTAAGCTGTAGCCAGGGCCATGTCTGAGTCCATGGGGCAGGGCCTACACTGATATCTGAGGTTCCTGATTACCACTGAAGGCCATGCAGATGCCTAGAATCTTGGCCCACACCTGGGGCCATAGGGGAGTTCAAGGACCACAGTACCATTGGGTCCATGGTGATATAAGTGACCTGTACTGTCAACTGAGGTCATGGAGACATCTGAGCCCAAACTACTGCCAAAGACCATGTCTGAGTCTGTGGTCCAACTACAGCTGGGGACTGTATTGATATCTATGGCTTGTAGTAAGACTAAGGGCCACATAGATGTCAGTTTCCTGGCCCTCCACACAGGGCCAGGCTAGTGTCCAAGGGTTGAGCCTCTGCCAGGGTCAAGCATATCTGAGTAGCCTGTGCTGCTACTTGGGGCCATGGTGTCATTCATGCCAAGGGCCATGTCTGGGTCTGTGGCCTTGCTACAGCAGTGGTCTGTATTGATGTCCATGCTTCCTATAACCACCAAAAGCAGTAAGGATAGAGCCACACAGAGGTGGCCCCACCCATCACTGGCTACACTAGGAAGAACTGAGCCTGCCCCTCACCAACTATAACACTGGGGAGACTGAACCCTGTACCACCCCAGGGCAGCACAGTAGAGCTGTCCCTGCTGGCTGAGGTGCTAGTGAGCCTGTCCTGAAGACTCAAGAGTATGAGAGCTAGCTCCATGGCCTATTGCTCGGTGGCACTCCTAGCCACCTACTGAAGGCAGGTAAAGCTGATACAGGGGTCATGAGAACTAGAAAGCTGATCCTGTCCTTCATTGGCTGGCTGCAACATTTGGGAGAGTAGATCATGTACCTATTCTAGGTAGCACAGTAGAGTTAGGCCCATTGACAGGGGCACAGGTGATCTGGTGCTAGAAAGGACATGCCTGACCTGGCCCCACCCTTCATCTGCCATATAGTAGAGTAGGATAAGGAAAAATGACTTCCCTTTTACCCTGCCACTTGCTGCCTGTTGCAAGTAGAAGAGCTGGCCCTGATGTTATGAGAGTGAGAGAATTCGCATTGCCCCCAACAACAGCAGCACTAGGGAGAGAGGTCCTGTACCTTACCCAGATGGCACAATAGAGCTGACACTGTTGATGGGGCAGAGGTGTGCTGGCCCAGATGGCATGAAAGCAGGAGGACTAACCACCCATCTGCAATGTGGTGGCATGGGAGAGCAAAAAATGCCCTCCTTCCCTCACCCCTTGCTACCTGCAGCAAATGAGAGAGATGGACCTAGGGCCTTGAGAGTAGGAGAGCTGCCTCTGTCCTTCACCAGTTGCAGCACATGGGAGAATGGGCATGGCACCTTACCTGGGCAACACACTAGAGCTGACCATGTTCTCATGAGCACAGGTGAGCCATGCCTGTGGGCATGAGATCAGATGAGCTGTCTCTGCACCACCCCCCTTGTATTTCATGGGGTGGCAAGTATAAGGAAAATATGCTCCCAACCCTTGCCACCTGTGAGATGTGGGAAAGCTAGCCTTGGGAACATAAGAACTGAAGAGTTGGTCCTGCCCCTCACCAAGTGCTGAAATCCAAAAAGTGGGCCCTGCACCTCACCTGGACAAAACAGTAGGGCTGGCCTTGGTGCTGTGAGTGTTAGTGAGCTGGGCCCTAGTGTAAGAGCAGAAGAATTGGTCTAGTTACTTTCTGTCTGCTGTATTGGGTAAGCTAGCCCAGGCAGTTCCAGGCAGTTTGTCTGGGTGATATTGATGAAGGAAAGCTGGCAGGCTGACTAACCCAGTGGCCACCCAAGCCCTGAATCAACACTATGAAGTAACCAATCCCTGTAGTCAGAAGTTTTCCTGTGTCCTGCCTAGTCCCTCAGATGCTCAGACCCAAGTAAACACATAGAGGGTTATATTAATTATGAACTGGATGGCCTATGGCTCAAGCTTTTTGCTAGCTATCTCTTATAACTTAGCCCATTTCTATTAACCTACAAGTTGTCATGTGGCCATGGCATTATCAGTCTGATAGCATCTTGCTGCTATTGGGGTGGTGGCTGGCATCTCTTCTTACTCTCCTTTCTCCTCTCACTGTCTCTCCTGGACTTTCTTGCCTGGCTTCATCCTACCCTGCCATAAGCTAGTACAGTTTTATTTATCAGCCAATCAGAGCAACACATATTCACAGCATACAGAAAGACATCCCACAGCACATCCCATCACTCACCCCATCTATGAACTGATAGAGTGCACGAAGGGACCAGACCTGCAGATTCAAAGCTATAGGATCTCCATGACACAAGGCAACAATAGGCTACCCAAGAATCCTGGTAAAGGACCAATATAGAGAATACAGTAGAAGCCAGGTGTCTCAAACCAGACCAATGACTCATTGAAATGAACACTTGCAAGTAAAATGTATGGATTAAAGAGTATACTGTGTGACTTAATGGGGCACACTACAGCATCCATGCCAAGATTTTTTTTTTTAATTTCTATTTTTTTTTTGAGACAGGGTTTCTCTGTCTAGCTTTGCAGCCCATCCTGGAACTGACTAGGCTTTCCTAGAACTCACAGAGATCCACTTGCCTTTGCTTCCCAAGTGCTGGAATTAAAGGTGTGTGCCAATACTGCCTGACAACCAAGATTTTCTTTAATTTGTCTTTTTTATTTGTTTTGTTGCTTTATGCTTGTTTTTTGTTTTACTTTTAAATTTTGTTTTGGCAGGAAGGAGGATGCAAGGACAGAGGGCAGAAGAGAATGGTTGGGGAGATTAGTTGCATCTGGATATATGGTGTGAAATCCACGAAGAATCAATAAAAAGTTAAAACAATTGGTTTTCTTTTGAAATAGGTGACAAAATTTTAGATTAAAAGCTAGTATTTCTTACACAGTCTTTTTGAATGTAACTCATATCCAATAATTTTGCATTGTAGTGTTGAATTTATGACATGATAATTATATCTCAGTAATAGTACTGATAATAAGAGTAAGGAAAATTGCTAAGATCATTCCTGGCATCATAAAGAACTATTAAATACTTCACCAAGGTCTCCTTCAAACTATGAGGATTTTGTTCTCTAGTATAGATTCAACATTATATTTCATTACTCCAATGTTTGGAGTAAGGTCATCTCAAAGTTGTTGAATATATCTAATTTCCACTCAATAATTGGTAGTATCAGCTATTGCAACAGTTATTACATCAAAGATGAAATGTTGTGATATATGTGACACATTCAATGCAACCTCTGGTAATAAATATTCACTGTTACTATAATAACATGACTAGAACATGAATTATTTTAACTAGAACCAAAAATCAGTCCATCTTAAGAGAAGGAAAAATGAGTTCAAGGATACTTTTTTTTTTTACCTGTTTATAAATCCTACAGGATCAGAAAGAAGAAATAAAGTTGAGTGGAATTGATAGTAAGTGGAAATTGATAGTAGCACAAATTCATCAGTGAAATATTTATTATGGGATAACTCTGCATTTAGCATGAACCAGGGCCAGCTTGATACCTCCAATTTGACAAAGCACATTTGCCATGGATAATAACATTGTTCCATCAATAAATTATCATGAATCTAGGATTTGAAGCATTTTCACCTTTGCTAATCAATGGAATCAACTTCATGGCTTTTCTACATGGAACATTTGAAGTTTATTTTTCTTCAGTTAGCAGTCTTTAAAGATTTCTTTGGATAGCAACTTAGGAGACCCTCATGCAGGAAGCTTTTTTCAGATGTACCACAAGTCATTCTGATTACACTGGATATAGTATAGCATCTCCTGGAAAGGGGAAAATTAAAAGAACCTAGCACAGGAGAATTTAATGGACTGGGCCTTGTAGTATAAACACTATATACTAACATTTTGCTAGAGTAAGATCAGTTATACAGCCATATCCAAATTTAAGAAAAGCAAAGAAATACATTGAACTGGATGGTAAAGAAAAAGAAAACAGAGTTTGGTTTATAAGTAGAAGTCTTCCATAATTGCCAAAATTACAGAAAGAAATTTCCATCTATGGAGACAACTGGATAAGCCTGTTTTCCTAGTTCACCAAACTGGCATACTAAATCCAGGACCTTAGTGAGACAGATTCAGTACCAGGACAAAAATACTTGCAACTCAGTAATGATTTGTTAAATTAATTAATAAATGAATGAGTTAGAATGAGTAAATTAAATAAACTAATTAATGAGTGGATGAGTCTGAAAATCTAGCATTTAATTCCTTAAGGAAAGCATAGCTCATTAATTACAGTGTAATGGCAACATATTTCTCTACATGGGAAATAGAAATTGAACATTCTAAAACTTAATACTTCTCTTAAAGTGGTTACATGTGGTGATATAATGTGCCCCCAAATATATTGTGTACCCTAATAAAACTTATCCGGGGTGTGAGAACAGAACTGCCACTAGATTAGACATAGAGGCCAGACAGTGGTGGTACACACCCTTAATCCTAGCATTTCAGTTCAAGGCCACACTGGAAACAGAGCCAGGCATAGTGGCACACACCTTTAATCCCAAGACTTGAGATCTCATGTCTTGCTTGGGAAAGACACATGCCTTTAACCCCAGGAAGTGATAGCAGGAAGCAGAAAGGTATATAAGGCATGAGGACCAGAAACTAGTGGTTTTTAAGGTTTTAGGCTTTTAGAAGCAGTTTAGCTGAAATCCCTTTGGGATGAGGAGACTTTCAGTCTGAGGGTTTGTGGAAACAGGATTGGCTGAGGACTTGGCAAAGTGAAATTGGCTGTGGCTTGTTCTATTTCTATGATCTCTCAGTTTTCACCCCAATATCTGGCTCCAGGTTTTATTTTTAATTTATTAAGACCATTTAGCAATCTGTGTCACAGTTACATACTAACATTTTTTTCTCCTTACTTTTCATTGTGAGTATATGCATGTGTGTGTGCATGCTTGTGCGTGCGTGCGTGTGTGTGTGTGTGTGTGTGTGTGTGTGTGTGCGCATCTTAAGATTATATCATGTATCTCTTTACTACCTCCCCCAGAAACAATAGCTCTCCAATTTGGCTAGAATATCTGCTGAGTAACTTTCAAGACATTCCTGTGTTCAACTCCTAGCTTTTGGAGATATAGTAGAGGATGGCTTTCTAATTCTAATCCTTCACTTGCCTTTTCCATTGAGTGCCAAAATTATAGGCATATATCATCACTTCCAATTTTTACTTGTTTTCTCTCTCTCTCTCTCTCTCTCTCTCTCTCTCTCTCTCTCTCCTTCCCTTTTTCTTTTGTCTGTTCTCTCTTTTGTCCATTCTTTCTTTCATTCTTTCTTTATTTTCTTTTTCTAAGACATTAAGAGCTCTATAGTAGAGATCAAAATCATGTTTGATGCCACTTTTAGTATTGCTTCTTTTTACATGGGATTCCTTTAGTTTTTCAAGGTGTTTGGGATTCAATATATTTTAGGATTTTTTTGTTATTGTTCCTCTTTCTGTGAATAATGTGCTCAAAATTTAGTTGGAACTATATTGGTCCTGTAGATCATTTTAAAAACTATGCCCATTTCCACAATGTTAATGTATGTGGAAGTTTTTCTGTGTCCTATCTGGCCTGTGGTCAGGACAAATATCTCACCCTCACATCCCCCAAGTAAACACACAGAGGCTTATATTAATTATAACTGCTTGGTCATAGCTCAGGCTTATTACTGACTAGCTCTTACACTTAAATTAACCCATAATTCTTATCTATGTTTAGCCACATGGCTTGGTACCTTTTCTAAGTTCTGCCTTGTCATCTTGCTTCCTCTGTGTCTGGCTGGTGACTCCTGACTCAGCCCTTCCCTTTCCTAGAATTCTCCTCATCTGCTTACCCTGCCTATACTTCTTGCCTGGCTACTGGCCAATCAGCTTTTTATTTACCAACCAATCAGAGCAACACATATTCACAGCATACAGAATGACATCCCAAAGCATGTTAATTCTATTGATTCAATTTCCAATGTCTTGTTCAATGTGTGTTATCAGAGCTTTAAAGGTATGTTTTGTTTTTCAATGTCTTCCACTTTCTTGATTAGGTTTGGTTCTAGACAATTTTTAAACTATCATGAAAAGAATTATTTTCCTGTTTTCTTCTCAGTTTTCTAATTATTGGTATGTGGAAAGCTATTGATCTTTATGTGCTGATTTTGTATCTTGTTGCTATGCAAAAATGTTTTTTAGTTCTAATAGTTTATGGTGGAATCTTCATGATCTTCTATGAATGTGATTATACATATAATCAATAAATGGCAATAATGGGACTCTTCTTTTACTTGAATCATTTTATTTCTCTCTCTTGTTTTCCAACTAGGACTTCAAACTTGCTTACAATTGGTAGTCTGAGACATGGTGACACATCATTCCACAATAATCTATGTTCTTTGATAAAGCCCATCAGGAAAAAAAAAAGCAAAAAGGGAGAAAATTGAAACAGTGATGGCTAGTCCACTGAATTGAAATTCAATGCTTAATAAATAAAGGAAGTACAAAAGTGGAGGAAAGAAAACTTGACAGGTATGCAGAGTATTGCTATGGCTCCATGCCTGGACTTTAGTGAAGGTGTGGCCCCTTCTCTGGGTACAGTAGAAATCTCAGCTTTATCTGCAAAACATGGATATTGATCATGGCATCTACTATATAATAATGTGTTCATTTTAAAATTATTTTTGTCATTCAAAACAAGGAATTTTTGTTTCTATTTATTCATAACTGGTCATTTTTACTTTTGTTACTACTTCTGCTATTACAGATTTTCAAATGAAGATTTTTGAAACTAATACCAGTTTCCAGCTAAGATATCAATACTAATATTGAATTATTTCTAATTAAAACAATTAAGACATAGTTTAACTTCAACATAATCTCATTTCTACTCTGAAACCTCATTAGTTTTATTTTTCCTATTTTACACATGTTGTAGCCCTGTTTTAATGTTCTTTGAGTGTTTGTGTTTACAATCTATTTAATTAGAAAAGAAAGGTCCTGTAAAAAAAAAAAAAAGTACAATGAGCCCCTAGGAAATTACAAACGTTCTGCTTCACATTGTTTTGCAAAACTTATAATCACACGATGAATATATTTCATATAGATATCTATATGTCTTCATAACTTACCATATTTTTGCTTTTAAAAGTTTCAATAAAACTTTATAGTGTTCTTCTAAATTGAAGTACATTCTTTCTCTATTTTAATTTTACTTAAATTTCCACATCCAAGTAGTAGGAAAAACATTCATATTAACTATCCTGTGTTTGTTATTATTCAATTTCAGCAAAATCATTGTATGTATGTTTTTATGTTTTCAAATGATTTATTGTGCCAAAGTATTTAAAATGTTTTTGAAATACAATTTCAGTTTGTTAAAATCCCTGGAAATCTATATAAAATACTTATGTCTCCCTCAACATTGTTTCACAAGTTTGCATTGTCTCAGTACACAAGTGGCAATTCTTACAACTGTTAGGATTTGGAGACTTATTCAGTTAACTGAAACTGTCACACAATGCTGAAATCTCCAGGGTAAACCCAAAAGTTACCATATTTCTACTACATGATTCACAAAATATACAATTATTTTGGAGTGTAACATTTGATATTCACATTCAGTCATCATTTAAGAGTTATAAGCCACTACTTTTGAATGACAGGAAAGTACAGACTGGTTTGTTGAGAAGTCAAGAATTTTCACCCAGTGTTTATTCAACAAGTACAGTTGTAAGTAATAATTCCTTAAGACCTGACTGTCATCTCAGATTAACATCAATGACAAATTAAAAAAAACCTGGCTATTAAATTCTTAATTTGAAGTATAATGTGACATCTATGATTGAGCTGAATTTGTAGTGATTATATGTGCTTCCATTGCAATTTTTTAGTTTAAAATAACTTGATATAACTTTTTAAAATTTTTATTTAGAAACATTTAATTTTTCTTGTAAAATCTTTAAAAGTTCACAATAAAAATTATTAGTATAATCAGTTTTAGTCAGAGGTCAAACATTCTCCTGAAATCCCAGAGCTCATGTCAGTGCATTAGTGGAAAGACCAAGCTTATTGTGATGTCACTGGATTCAGAAACACAAACTGCATTCATATAATCAGGGATAAAAAAAGAACATTCTTATCAGCAAAATGCTTTTCCATTTATTGTTTTAATAATGAGGAAAGATAATTGCCTTATAGAAATGCATGGAATATACCAAAATATTAAACTATTTCAACATCACTTACTATTCTTTGCTACAACTTAATGAGCCATTCAATGACTATTATTTAAGTACTTACTATTCAAAATTAAAGTCAATAACAGTTCCTTCAAATTCTCTAGAATACTGTTGTGAAAAACTTCCAAGAAGTGAAGAATGAAAAATAGTATGCACAAGAAATAAATATAAATCAACAATAACAGAAAATCCTTATGAATTTCCCAAGTGACATTCTGGGTAAAAGTTTTAGTGGAATCAAGTATTGCAATCAAATATGATTGATGAAACAAAATTGATGTATCTGGCATAATGTATCTAAAGGGAAATACTAATCATGAAGAAAGTCAGCTCAGTACAAAAAATTACAAAATTCAAAGCCTTTCTGCAGGATACTATGGATACATTTTTTTTGTAGGAAGCAATCAATTATTAAACTGCATTCATAATGTGCATCAGTCTTTTTACATACACCCAACTATTTTAATTCTCATTTTTTTTTATATTTTAATGGCATTGGTAAATAATCAGTCCTCTTGTAGAAGTGGTGCAAATCAAACCCTTCAGTAAGACTCAGTAAGCTCTCAGTAAGACTTCTTTTTCAACATGGGAAAAATCTGAGTATTTATCCAAAAACAATATAACAAAACAAAATGATGATGCCAGTAGGAATATTTTGTATAAAACATCAAAATTATCCTGTTTCAACAGTTTCGTTTCCAGTATCTGTATAAAACATCACATTATATCCATATCTATATTCATAGTAATTTTTCCAGACTAAATTTATGTAGATATCAAAAGAATCAGTAAATGTCTCTGCTATCACAATGACATATAAATCTTGACTAATAAATCAAGTTTAGAGAAGATGCTTAAAACATAATATTAGCTTTTAGAAAGAAACCCAAAGTAGATAAATTCACAAGCTTATTTCAGACTTGCCTAATATAATTCCTTAAATTCCCTGTATTTAACACACATATTAACCAACAGGCTTAGAATTCTTAAGAATAGAAAGGAGTTAATAAATTAAGTGGACACAATACCATTTGAGGAATTGGAATTGAACATCTGTCCTTCCACACAACATGATGCTTGATGTCTATCCAACAAATATCCTCTTACTTGCTTCTCAGATATATTAAGTGCAAATACCTACATCTTAGGGAAAGGAGTCCTGTCCCTATATTACAGTTATGCATGCAATACATTTTTGTCTAGTAAATATGAGGAGTCCTTTTTCTTTTTATTTTTTTAAAGATTTATTTATTACTATGTACACAGAAGAGGGTGCTCATTACAGATGGTTGTGAGCCACCATGTAGGTGCTGGAAATTGAACTCAGGACCTCTAGAAGAAGAGTTGGTGCTCTTAACCTCTGAGCCATCTCTCCAGCCCCGAGGATGCCTTTTTCAAGTAGCAGTCAGACAAATGATCACCCCCATACCAGCTGCAAAATAAGCATGGGAAAAGGAATTCAGATCTATACCATACAATTTCTGCCTTTGACCACAGTTTTACATAGTGAGAATATATAATTTATATATAATTATTGCAATACTATTATGGTTCTGAGAGGAAATTTAAGAGAATTATAAGAAAAGATATTTCACTTGACCAGGATGAGAGTCTAGTGTCAGTATCTTAATTTTTGATGTTTAATGTTTTGGGAAAAAAAATCTTAATCAAACAGTCTATTTCTTTTAGACAATGCCCTTAAATTGCAACACTTTCAGTTCTCATTTTATTTTTGACTTTACCTATGTATTAGTTACTTTTCTATTGCTGTGATAAAACACTATAACTGAGACAACTTATAAAAGAAAAGATTTGTTTTGCTTGCATGTTTAGAGGCATAATAGTCCGTGATTGTAGAGCTGAGGTAGCAAATAGGTTACAGGAGCCACAGCTGAGAGTCAAATATAAAACCACAACCAAGAAGCAGAGAGCATGCTCTTTAGATGGAGTCTTTTCTAGACCTCAAAGCCTGCCCTCAGTAATATATTTTCTCTGGCAAGATCACACATCCTAAGCATAACCAAACAGTGCTACCAACTGGGGAACCAAGTATTTGGTAATCCAAGAATATGGGGGACATCTCATTCAAAGTACCACAATACAAACATGATATTGAAGGTTTTCATAATGAGATAAAATTCTAACCCAGCATTCCATGGTAGTTATAATGACACAAAAATTGTGAGGACTGTAACAAGCAGAGAATGACTAGAAAGTCATTAAGACCTGGAGTGGAGAAATAATGTGTGAAGCATAGAGAATACAGTAAGGAAGATTTCAGTTGTTACTGAACTCTGTCCACAATGCCGTTATAGTAGATGTAATATTCTGTTTGAACATACTGGATGGTATCACAAGTGGCTTATCACATCTATTTAAAGTAGTTGATTCTCAGGCTATACTGAATGATAATTAAATATTTGAATATTAACCATGAAAAGTGAACAAATAAAAACAATTGATTCAAGGAACATCTTTCCCATAGATGTTAGTAGAGTTCAACCTTGAAAGAAAATTTAAAAAAAAAAGAGCAATGGAAGGTATTCTTTCCTACTTAGTTGCAAATTCTTCATGATTCAGGGAAATTAACATTACCTAATTTTGTGAAGCAAAAGTACTATATAAATACATTGTAACAAAAAAACTGAATAGACAAAAAAGAGGTGGAAGCTCAAACCAAGATTACACCTTGCCATCTCTTCCCATCTCAAGGATTGCTTTAGTTTGTGTCATAAATTTCTGCCTTCAAAAAGCCATTAAATAAATGATATTTTCCTTAGTTTTGCATGTTTTACTTTTGAAGAAATTCAATGAGCAATTATTTTATGTACATGTTTATTCATGTATTTTTCTATCTTGCATTGGCTTCCATTAGAACATTTTAGTTAAAATTTAACATTGATGAAGTAAATTAAAACAGCTACAGAGACTTATGTCATTAAAGGTGGAAGAATGATAATACTCCATTAAAGATGGAAAAATGATAATAATCCAAATATCTTATTATCTTGTCATAGCTGTCATATGTCAGTAGGATAAATACACAATTTGTGAAATTCTTAAACACAATTGAACTCTTATCTTTATAAAGAATAAATCTATATTTAATTGTTTTATTTAATCATCCATAAAGAAAACAAATGAAATCAGGGAGAAAAAATCCACCAATTTCCAGAAACATTCTTTGCATATTTTTTTTACTGAGACAAGTCATTTTCGTTGACAAAAGATTTATGCTCACAGATATTTTTTAAGTAATTTGATTTTTTTCACTAATGCAAATCTATAAAATCTAGTTGAAATTTAAATATACTTTAAAGTTAATTAAAGATCTTATTTTCTGCATATTATCACTGCAAATAATTTTTAACTTCTATTTATAAAATAATAGTACAAAATGATTAAATCAAGAAATATGTATCAAGGTCAATATTTTCTCAATATTGACATGTGTAGCTGATGTTTTCCTGTGTCCACCCAGCTCCTGCAGCTGCTCAGACCCAAGTAAAAACACAGAGACTTATATTACTTATAAACTGTATGGCCATGGCAGGCTTCTTGCTATCTACTTCTTATATCTTAAGTTAACCCATTTCTGTTAACCTATAAATTGCTACATAGCTTGTAGCTTACCAGTACTTTCATATCTTATTTCCTCTGTGTCTGGTTGGTGGCTCCTGACTCTGCCTTCCTGTTCTCAGAATTCTCCTCTCTTCTTATCCTGCCTATACTATAATTCCTGTTTGGCTACTGGCCAATCAGTGTTTTATTTATCAACCAAATCAGAGCAACACATTCAAAGCATACAGAGTGATATCCACAGCAGTCATGGAAGGAGAAAAACGGTATTTGATTACAAATAGTCAAAGTATAACATACTTCTCCTGCTTCCTTACTGACATAATACACTGTTCTTAGTACTAGGACTATTTCTTTGATAACCAATATAAGATTTTCATGCTATGTCTGGCTTATGCAGGTTCTCTTCTTCAAAGCAAATATAACACCTTCACACTATTTATCCTCTACCAGGCAGCTCAAAGAGTTTTTCTTATGCATATTTAAATTATAATGTACATTGTTACTCCACTGGATAATATAAATGACAGAAATGAAGTCTCAATTATACTTAGTTTGATTTTAATGCTTGGAACACAGAGAAACAATCAATTCATAAAGCAACAAAAATGTCAAATACTCTGACCTGATCATTAAAGTTTGCATCCATGGATAATTGTGGATAATTGCTATGCCAATTAAAGAAGAAAGCATAGCTGAATGTATAGATCATTTGTATAACCTTTTGCTTAACAACATTAGGCCTTGGGTCCCATCCCAAGAACCCAGCAATAAATAACAATACTGATAATAATAACAATAATAATTTATTGATGTTCATATATTTAAATCATATTTTCTATGTTTTTAGAACTTAGAAAGTTTGTTTTAACATTTCAACTTGCTGAGAATTAGACTGAGATGTCATTGGTAACTAAGATGTCAAAATCTTAGAAAGTGAGTTTTGTTGTATCAAAATAACAAGTTAAGCAATGTGGGAGCAAAAGTATCTTAAATTTAAGTTTGGGCATGGCAGTACATGCCTTTAATCTCAGCAGTTGGGAGGTAGAGGAAGGAGGATCTCTAGGAGTTTGAGACCAGATTTGTCTACATAGTGATGTCCATGCTGGCCAAGACCCTATGTAGATAGACTCTGTGTCAATAAAGTAAAATAAAATAAAAAATAAATTAAATTAAATTTAGACAGAATTTGTGTACCCTAGAAAATGCTCAGAAAACAATTAACAGGATTAAAATAAAGATTGCATGCAGTACAATTGCATGGAAATGCTAGTTTCATAGAAACACATTATTTTCTTTTTAAAATTATTATTTTATGGGTATGCATGGTTTGTGTGTGTGTTTGTCTGTATACTGCATGTACTCCTGCTATGAACAGAGGCCAGAAAAGAGCATTTCATCCCATATAATTGAAGTTAGGAATGGTTGTGAGCTGCCATGTAGGTGCTGAAAATTAAACCCGGGTCTTCTTAATCACTGGACCATATGCATGACCCTACAATGTTTTCTTTTGTATGGAAATTTAGAACATTATATTTCTCTTAAATTTGATCTGAGTTTTCTCTTTCTTTTCATCATTCCTGTCTTCTTTTCCTCTCCCTCCTCCTTTCTTCTTTCTAATCAAGGTCTTACTATGTATCCCTAGATGTTCTGAAACTTGGAATGTGTGCAATACAGACCAACTTGGCATTGAACTGACACAGATACTTCTGGCCATGTCTCCTGAGATCTGTAGTTAATCTTTCTTTGAAAGTTCCATACATTAATATAATGTATAATGATTATTCCCATGCATCATTACCTCCAATTCCAGTAATATGTCCTACCTGATCTCCTAGCTTTATGTACTCTTTCTATTCATTTTGTAGTTAATAACTCCTGAGTCCAAATAGTGAAGTCTATGTTCATATGGGTGTATCCATTGGAACAGGAGCAACCTACAATCAACCACATCTACAAAGGAGACTGACACTCTCTCCCTCAGCAGACATTATCTGCCAATTACTCCTCTTGTAGTAATTGGGCTTCTTCCCTCATGTTTCTGCTGGAAGAAAAATGGGGATGTTGCTTTTGTTTCTGTTTTGTTTCATTTTTTTAGATAGTGTCTTTCTACAAATCCTGCAATGCTTGGAATTCATTATGTAGACAATGCTATCCTCAAACTCATAGAGAGATCTACCTGTGTCTGCCTCCTGAATGCTGGGATTAAATTCATTAACCACCATGCCCACTTCCATGCTGCAATTTTTACTTGATTGATCTTATCCATGTTTCCTATTCTTTGAAGTTCCCTGAATTTTGGATGGTGGAAGGTTGGTGCAGATAAGACATCCACAGATGACCACCCAGAGTTACTTATAACTGGCATTTTACCAGTTATGGTTGCTTGCATTAACCACTACTCACTGAAAAAAGACAAAAAAAAAAAAAAACCTTCTCTGACCAAAGTTGAATGAAGCATGAATCTATGAGTACAAGTATGAATATTAAGAATGCAGTATGGAAAGCCAGGCAGTGGTGGCACATGCCTTTAATCCCAGCACTTGGGAGGCAGAGCCAGGCAGATCTCTGTGAGTTCAAGGCCAGCCTGGTCTACAGAGTGAGATCCAGGGCAGGCACCAAAACTACAGAGAAACCCTGTCTCAGAAAACCAAACCAAACCAACCAACCAAACAAAAACAAAACAAAACAAAACAAAAAGACCAAAAATTACAGTATGGCAACTTTTAACAAAACGGAAACAATAGGTGTTCTCCCCTAGGGCTTATGATATCCTGAGTTCTGAGCTTTTCCCAAGTTTATAATACCAGTCATGGCATTCTCCTGAGCTCTCACATCCAGTCAGAAAGTTGTTGGTTACACATAATCAGCATTCCACTATTGTGCCCATAAGCACATCTTGCCAGCAGGATGCAGGAGCAGCAGCCTATATAGTATCTTCTGGAACTATATAAGATTGCTAAGATGAAAAGTTTCCTGGTGAGTTTGAGGTTGATTTCTCTTTGTCCTTCATCCAAAATGAGTGTTGCCTTCAGCAATAGGGTCTTGCCATTTAATTAAAGGTAGCAACCAAGAGCAATGACAAAAGCCTCTGTTGTTTGGGTGTGCCTCTGAGACCTTGATGAGTGATAACTCATAGGGTGGTATCCTGTGACTCACATTGAGAGTTTCATTTAATAACTCATGTCATCTGGGGTCAGCATTGCCCACCCATGAAGAGTATTTCTATTTAGGTTCACTATAAAACAAAACAAAATATAGTATAATATGTTATTTTAAATTAGTTTACAAGCTACTGGATGTCATTTTTTATATATCTTTAGTTTTGCTAATCCACAAACTATCTCTCCTTTCCCCAAATCTCCCTATCCTCATTTAAACTTTTAACTCCAAATATTTCCCCATCTCCTTTCAGTTCACCTGTCTTCTATACCTAATAGAGCATGCTTTGGACGATCACATATATTTATATAGCTTTCTCATGCACATTTCATTGTGGTTAATCTTGCTGTACATTATAATGCATGTAACATATACAAAACACATATAATAAACAGAATGTAAGTAGGGTCCAAATTTACAACATTTAGTTAGTGATGTGTATGTATGCACAATCTTTAAGAGAGAAGCAGACATATCTGTGAGTTTGAGGCTAACATGGACTACATAGGGAATTCTAAGCCTACCATGCATGCATAGTGAAACTCTTTCTTTAACAACTAAATTAAATTTAAAAAACATAAATATAAAATGCCAAAGATATAGCTGTATGGATGGGAAGAATTTTCTAGTTAGCCTACTAATTCACAATCTCCATGAGATACCTCAATTTCCCATGCAGGAGCTTTTATTATTTTTTTTTAATTTTAATTCTCAGTAGGGTTAACTCAGGCTATTCAGACTCATCCATAGCTAAGGGGAAGATGGACATGTTTTTTGCCTGCTAAAGCCATTGCTGAGGCTGGCATCTCTTGGCTGAAGGCCCTGATACTTTCGCCCTTTCAGGTACACCTGTCATCAGACCATGTTGGTTATTTTGCATGCATGGAACTTACATACTTTAAACTCTGAAAATTTTGTATAATATATAAACTTTAGATTCACAACTGTGCATGTCTCTAACCACATATATATTTTACAAACTGCAAAACAAACCAGTCTCTAAATAAACTTTTGTTAAGAAAATTTCTTAAAATGGCCAAAACACAAAAACAAAAAGCACAAATATATATTTTTTTAATTTTTTTTGCTTTGAGTTTATCATAAAGGGCAAAACAGTCTCTTTAGGAGCATCGTGTTTCTTAGAAAAGGAAGTGAGTTCTAGTTTTACATTGGTGTATTTATGGTAGAAATAGATAAATCTTATTTCCAAAATTTTGAATTTGTATTGTAGAACTGAGATACTAATTTTTATCTTATGTTCTTTTTAACCTTGGTCTAAATCTTTGTTAATAAAGATAGACAGGATTTTTTAAAAAATACATATAGATTCAACAGTATCAATTAAATGATTTGTTTCAAATTGTCAAATGACAGGCAGCCATTTACTGACACCACCTCCCATATATTTAGCATAAACTTAGCATACCCAATACACAGACTACATTTTAACAAACCACTCAGATATATACACTACATATTTTAAGCATTAAACAATTAAGTTAAAAGAACTATCTTTTTAAGAACAGTACAAGATAAGGTTCTTAATTGACAATCTTCCCACAATTTGAAACAAATGAAAAATTACAACACTTAGCACTTCTATATCTTATATATCATATACCTGTAACACAAACTGCTAAATGATTTTATGAACAGAAAACCCAGAGCCAGATATTAAGGTGAAAGCTGAAAGATCAGAGAAGCATAGCAAGCCAGCCACAAGTTCTTACCTCTACGAAATCCTCAGTCTAAGAGAGATACTTCCTGTTTACTCATGCCTTATATACTTTTCTGTGCCCTGTTGTCTTCCTTCCTACCTAGTGCTTGGATTAATGGTGTGTGTTTACCACACCAGGCTCTGCTCCCTGTGTGGCATTAAACTCACAGAGATCTGAATGGTTCTCTGCCTCCTGAGTGCTTGACCTTTATGTTTAATATAGTGGCTGGCTTTGTGCTCTGATTCCCCAGGCAAGCTTTATTGAGGTACATAATATATCACCACATCTCCCTTTTTTTGTCTAAAATAATAAAAGTTTGTAAATAGTATAAGAAAAACTATATACAATAAGTACAATAACTATATAAAATGCATAAAGGCAATAAATACATAAACAATGTCTAGTCCATTTGCATTTGACAAATTCAGCAAATATACTCCATTATCCATCCTATTTTGGAGAGTCCAAAATGTACCTAGTTTACTTACTATCTTAACTTGTATAACTAACTGATAACTATCTTTTGAGGTCTTTCAAACTTATACATTTTATACCTCTTTAGTGAGTTTTGTTTCTTTTCTGAATTTCTTTTTTTATTTTTATTTTTTTAATTGAGAAAATTTTTTATTCATTTTACATACCAATCAAAGATCCACCTCTTCCTCCTGTCCCTCAAGCCTCCCCTCTCAACCCACCCCACATTTCCTCCTATAAAAAGGTAAGGCCAGAGAAAACTCTTACTGGAAGCCAATGCACACACCAAACCCCCCCCATCAGACCCTGCAATCTACAAGTACCATGCCCTGCACCAATACCCAACCATCTGTGACTCCAGTAACTTCATGTGGCATGGAAACCAAATTGCCAGCCCTCATTGGACTTTCTGAGACATAGAATCTGCCACCTCTCATTGGACTAAGACTTCCTGAGAAACAGAATCTGTCAGTTCTGACTAGACCAAGAGTCCTAATAAGACCAAGTGAGGTTCCATGAGTCACAGAATCAACTAGCATGGGTTAGGCCAAGAGCAACACCCTGATATACAGAATCTGCCAGCTCCAATTAGACCAAGAGCTAATATTGGACCCAGAGCGGCCCCCTGAGACACAGACACAACAAGCATAGAGTAGACCAGACACAGGCACTTCTTATACCTATTAGATGAGGAGATGGGCAGACGTCAAGGCAGAAGTACATACAACAACATAAAGAGCAATATGGCATCACCAGAACCTAGTGCTCCTCCAATAGCAAGACCTGAACATGACAATGTAGAAGAAGCAGAAGAAAGTAACCTTAAAAATAGCTTCATGAAGATGCTAGAGACCTTTTAAGAAAAAATGAAAAATTCCCTTAAATAAATTGAGGAAAAGACAAACAAAAATTGGAAGAAATCAATAAAGAAATTAAGGAAAAGACAATTAGAATATAGGAAGAAATCAATAAATCCCTTAAAGAAAGCCAAGAAAACCATGAAAAAAGCAATTAAACATGTAAGGGAGACAGTTCAGACCAGAAAAATGAAATAGAAACAATGAAGAAGAAACAAACAGAGGGAATACTGGAAATAGAAAATCTGAGTAAATGAACAGGAAATACAGATACAAGCATAACCAACAGAATATAAGAGGTGGGAAAGAGAATCTCTGGGGAAGAGGATACAATAGAGAAAATAGATTCCTCAGTCAAAGAAAATACTAAAGTCAAAACAGTCATATCACAAAATGTATAAGAAATCTGGGACACTAGGAAAAGTCCAAAACATAGAACAATAAGGATGGAAGAAGGAGAAAAATAACAACTCAAAGGCACAGAATATATATTCAACAAGATCATAGAAGATAACTTTCCCAACTTAAAGAAGGAAATGCCTATGAAGATACAAGAAGCCTATAGAACACCAAACAGACTAGACCCCCCAAAAAAGTCCCCTCGCCACATAATAATTAAACAACTAAACATACAGAATAAAGAAAGAATATTAAGAGCAGCAAAGGGAAAAGGCAAAGTGACTTATAAGGAAGACCCATCAGAATAACACCCGATTTCTCAATGGAGACATTGAAAGCCAGAGGCACCTGGACAGATGTAATGCAGACACTAAGAAACTATGGATGCCAGCCTAGAGAATATACCCAGCAAAACTTTCAATCACCATAGATAGAGTGAACAAGACATTCTGAGACAAAACCAGATTTAAATAATACCTAGCCACAAATCCAGCCCTACAGGAAGCACTAGAAGGAAAATTCCCACATTGGGAAGTTAGATACACCCACAAAAACACAGGCAATAGATAACAACCACAGCAGAAAACCCCAAAGAAGAGAAGTACACACACTGTCACCAAAACATAAAAGGAATTAACAATCACTGGTCATTAATATCCCTTAATATCAATGGACTTAATTCTCCTATAAAGAGACACAGGCTAACAGAATGGATACAAAAGCAGGCTCCATCTTTCTGCTGCACACAAGAAACACCTCAACTTCAAAGATTGACACTAACTCAGAGTATAAGGCTGGGAGAGTCTTTCTAATCAAATGGTCTTAAGAAGCAAACAGGTGTAGCCATCCTAATATCCAGCAAAATAGATTTCAAACTAAAATCAATCAAAAGAGATGATGAAGGACATTACATACTCATCACAGGAAAGATCCACCAAGATGAAGTTTCAATTCTGAACATTTATGTCCAAATGCAAGGGTACCCACATATGTAAAAGAAACATTACTAAATCTTAAATCACACATTAAACCCCACACATTAATAGTGGGAGACTTCAACACCCCACTCTCACCACTGGACAGATCTGCCAGATTGAAATTTAACAGAGAAATAAGGGACTTAACTGATGTTATGACTCAAATGCACTTAATTGATACCTACAGAACATTCCACCCTAACACAAAAGAATATGCCTTCTTCTCAGCACCCCATGGAACTTTCTTTAAAATTCACCACGTACTTGGTCACAAAGCAAATCTCAACAGATCAAAAAAATTGGAAAAACGTCCTGTGTTCTCTCAGACCACCATGGTTTAAAGTTAGATTTCAACAACAAAAACTACAGAAAGCTTGCAATCTCATAGAAACTGAATCACCAATGGGTCAAAGAAGAAATAAAGATATAAAAGATTTCCCAAAGATCAGTGAAAATGAATGTTTTACATACCCAAACTTATGGAGCTCTATGAAAACAGTGCTAAGAGGAGAATTCATAGAACTAAATGCCCACATAAAGGAGTTGGAGAAATCTCACACTAGTGACTTAATGGTACACCTGAAAACTCTAGAACAACAAGAAGAAAAGTCACCTAGGAGGAATATACATCAAGAAATAATCAAATTGAGAGTTGAAATTAATAAAATAGAAACAAAGAGAACAATACAAATAATTAATGAAACAAAGAATTGGTTCTTTGCAAAAATCAACAAGATAGAAAAGCTCTTATCCAGACTAACCAAAGGGCAGAGAGAGAATATCCAAATTAACAAAATCAGAAATGAAAAGAGGGACATAACAACAGACAATGAGGAAATCCAGAGAATCATCAGGTCATATTTCAAAAACAAGTACTCCACAAAATTGGAAAATCTAAAAGAAATGGACATTTTTCTGGATAGATACCACATACCTATGTTATATCAAGACCAGATGAACTATTTAAATAGAACAATAACCACTAAGGAAATAGAAACTCTCATTAAAAGTCTCCCAACCAAAAAAATCCCAGGGTCAGATGATTTCAATGCGGAATTCTACCAGATCTTCAAAGAAGAGTTAATACCAATACCCTTCAAATTGTTCCATACAATAGAAACAAAGGGAATGTTAGCAAACTCCTTTTATGAGGCTACAGTTACTCTGATTCCCAAGCCAAATGAAGATACAGCAAAGAAATAGAATTACAGACCAATCTACTTCATAGACATTGATGCAAAAATACTCAATAAAATATTGGCAAACAAACTCCAAGAACATATCAAAAAATTATTTACCAAGATCAAGTAGGCTTCATCTCAAAGATGCAAATTTGGTTCAACATATGAAAGTCTGTCATTATAATACACCATATAAAAAAACTGAGAGAAAAAAGCACGTAATCTTTTCATTAGACGCTGAAAAGGCCTTTGACAAAATCCAATACCCCTTCATGAGTAAGGTCTTGGAAAGATCAGGAATACAAGGAACATACCTAAACATAATAAAGACAATTTACAGCAAGCCAACAGCCAACATCAAAGTAAATGGGGAGAAACTCAAAGAGATTCCACTAAAATCAGGAACAAGACAAGGCTGACTGCTCTCTCCATATTTATTCAATGTAGTACTTGAAGTTAGAGCTAGAGGAATAAGGCAACAAAAGGAGATCAAGTGGATACAAATTGGAAAGGAAGAAGTCAAACTTTCACTATTTTCAGATGATATAGTACACATAATTTACCCCAAAAATTGAACCAAGGAACTCCTACAGCTGATAAACTCTTTCAGTAAATGTGACAGGATACTAGATTAACTCAAAAAAAAAAAGTCAGAAGCCCTCCTATATACAAATCCCAAATGGCTGAGAAATAAACCAGAGAAATATTTCCCTTTACAATGCCACAATTTTATAAAATGCCTTCAGGTAACTTTAACTAAGCAAGTGAAGGACCTGTATGACAAGAACTTTAAGTCTATGAAGAAAGAAATTGAAGAAGATATCAAAAAACTGAAAGATCTCCAATGCTCATGGACAGGTATGATTAATATAGTAAATATGGCAATCTTACCAAAAGTAATCTACAGATTCAATGCAATCCCCATCAAAATCCCAGCACAATTATTCACAGACCTGGAAAGAACAGTATTCAACTTCATATGGAAAAAAAAAACCAGGATAGCTAAAAGAATCTTGTACAATAAAGCAACCTCTGGAGGCATTACAATCCCTGACTTCAAGATCTGCTATAGAGCTACAGTAATAAAAACAGCTTGGTACTGGCATAAAAACCGACATGTGGACCAATGGAATCAAATTGAAGACCCTGACATTAATCTACATACATATGAACACCTAATTTTTGACAAAGAAGCCAAAACTGTACAATGGAAAAAAAGAAAGCATCTTCAACAAATGGTGCTGGCATAACTGGATATCAACATGTAGAAGAATGCAAATAGATTCATATCTGTCATCATGCACAAAACTTAAGTCCAAGTGGATCAAAGAACTCAACACAAATCCTGTTACTCTGAACCTGATAGAAGAGAAAGTAGGAATTAGTCTTGAATGCATTGGCACTGGAGATCACTTCCTAAATATAATACCAGTAGCACAGACACTGAGAGTAACAATGAATAAATGGGTCCTCCTGAAGCTGAGAACCTTTTGTAGGGCAAAGGACATGGTCAATAAGACAAAAAGACAGCCTACAGTATGGGAAAATATATTCACCAACCCCACATCTGACAGAGGGCTGATATCCAGAGTATATAAAGAACTCAATAGCCTAGACATCAAAACACCTAACAATCAAATTAAAAAATGGTGCTGGGCAGTGGTGGCACACACCTTTAATCCTAGCACTTGGGAGGCAGAGCCAGGCGTATCTCTGTGAGTTCGAGGCCAGCCTGTGCTACCATGTGAGTTCCAGGAAAGGCACAAAGCTACACCAAGAAGCCCTGTCTCAAAAAACAAAACAAAACAAAACAAAAAAGGGGGGCTATAGAGCTAAATAGAGAATCTCAAATGGCCAAAAGAAATTTAATGAATTGCTCAGCATCCTTAGTTATCAGGGAAATGCAAATCAAAATGACTCTAAAATACCTTCTTATATCTATCAGAATGGTAAGATCAAAACACTGAAGACAGCTTATTTGGAGAGGATGTGGAGCAAGGGGAACACTCCAGCACTGTTGGTGGGAATGCAAACATGTACAACCACTTTGGAAATCAGTATGGTGGTTTCTCAGAATATTGGGAATCAATCTTCCTCAAGACCTGGATATACCACTCTTGGTTATATACCCAAGGAATGCTCAATCATACTACTAGGACCCATGCTCAACTATGTTCATGGTAACATTATTTGTAATAGCCAGAACCTGGAAACTACCTAGATGTCCCTCAAATGAAGAATGGATAACGAAAATGTGGTACATATACACAATGGAGTACTACTCAGCAGAGAAAAACAATGACATCATGAGGTTTGCAGGCAAATGGATGGAACTAGAAAATATCATCCTGAGTGAGGTAAGCCAGACTCAGAAAGACAAACATGGTATGTACTTAGACCTGAGTGGATACTAGATGTAAAGCAAAAGATAACCAGACTGCAACCCACAGCTTTAGGGAGGCTAGCTAGTAAGGAGGACCATAGGAAAGACACAGGGATTGCCCAGTGATGAAGAAATGGATGAGATGTACATGAGCAAACTTGTGATGGGGGTGGCGGTGGTAATGGAGGGCAAGGGATGGGAGAATGCGAGCTTAGGGGAGCAAGAGTTTTGAGCTGCATCAGGAAAAGAATGGGAGAACAAGGAAAGAGATACCATGATAAATGAAGGCACCATGGAAATAGGGAAAAACAGAGTGTTAGGGAGGTCCCCAGGAATCCACAAAGATGATTCCAGCATAGACTACTGGCAATGGTCAAGAGGGTGCCTGAGCTGACCTACTCTGTCATGATAGAACCCTCATCCAGTGACTGATGCATGGCCAGGTCTCAGGCAGATCTCCATGAGTCCAATCAATGAGAGAGAGGAGGGATTCTATGAGCAAGAGTTATGGAGACCATGAATGGAAAAAGTAGAGTCAACTAGCCAAACTACTGGAAACACATGAACTATGGACCAATAGCTGAGGAGCCCCCATGATACTGGAATAGGCCCTCTGGATCAGTGAGACAGTAGTTTAGCTTGAACTCTTTAGTGGGCCACCAGTTAGTAGGACCAGGACATGTCCCTAGTGCATTAGCCAGCTTTTTAGAACCTAGTGCCTATGGTGAGACAATTTGAACAGCCTTGGTGAAAGTAGGTGGGTCTTCGGCCTGCCTCAACTGAAAGTACCAGTCTCTGCTGACTCCCCAGGGGAGACCTTGCCTTGGAGGAGGTGGGAATGTGGAGTGCGTTGCTGGGAAAGACTTGGGGGTGGGAGGAGGGAGGACAGGGGAATCTGTGGTTGATATGTAAAATGAATTAAAAAAAAATCTCTTAATGAAAAAAAGGTAAGACCTCCTATGTTGCTGGAGAGCTTCTCTCTGGGTCTCACCAAGCACCCTCAGTCTGACAACCCACTTATAAAATAAACACACAGACACTTATATTATTTAAACTGTTTGGCCTAATGGTTCAGGCTTCTTGCTAGCTGTTCTTACATCTTAAATTAACACATTTCTATTAGTCTATTAGTTGCCTTGTGGCTCATGGATTACTGGTACCTTACACCTTGCTTATCATGGAAGTGTCTCTCTGACTCAGTCTTCCTGTTCCCAGAATTCTCTTCTCTGATTGTCCCACCTATACTTCCTGCCTGGCACTTCCCCTTTTCTTTATTTTCAAAAAGGAAGGTTTTAACTTTCACATAGTAAAATTACATATAACAAAACAATTATCTAGCAAGAATTACAGCTAAAATATCTAGTCTATTTGTATTTGGCAAAATTAATCCTATCTTATATTTGTGAGTCTAAGATTTCTTATCTAACTTATTTCTTATCATAACTAAGGAAATTATAACTATTTAGTCTTCAACTACATCAACGACCTCAGAAGGATATATCTGAGAAACAGGGGAAGGATGCAAGGAACTTTCATGAGTCTTGCAAGAGTAGAAAGAGACAGCTGGCAGCCTGGACAGTCATCCTAAGTTCCTCTGTAAAGTTTTGGCATATGTCTTCAGCCCACAGGCCTAGAGTCTCTCAGTCACTTTTTTTTTTTTTTTTTTTTTTTTTTTTTGTATTCTGTAGAATGTCTGGCAGTTTCCTCTGTGAAGCAGGAACATGAAGGACCATTTCACCAAGCAAAGTTCAGTGGTCAACTTCCTATGGGTCTTGCATGTCCAGTCATTCAAGCAGTCAAGGAAAGAACAGTGTCTTGCCCAAATGGCTATTTTTGCCAAGAAGAAAATAAACTCCATATAGGGTGTTTGTGATGCCATGTGTACCATCAACTATCAGAAGCAGTTCTATCAAAGCAGTGTGTAGACCAAAAGCCTTTTTTTTTAAACTAGCAAAGGCTAAATCTACCACATAGCAGCTTAATGTGCTGCTTGCAGACATCACATTTCTGCCATAATGCAGGTCAAATATGCATGTCACAAACGCACCATATAGTAGCTCAAGCATGCAGGCTACAGCTAACTTGAGTGAGACAACTAGGAAGCTGTTTTAGCTCCATTTTAGAATCATGCTTCTCAGGTTTTAGGTAGAAACTCAAGCTGTTAGGTGCCATTTGTAGCTGAAGAGCTTCTCTCTGGGTCCCAGCAAGCCCACTCAGTCTAACAGCTCACTTATAAAATAAACACACAGACACTTATATTACTTAAACTGTTTGGCCTAATGGCTCAGGCTTCTTGCTGGCTGTTCTTATATCTTAAATTAACCCATTTCTATTAGTCTATAAGTTGTCACATGGCTCGTGGCTTACTGGTAACTTACATCTTGCTTGTCATGGCAGAAGCTGGCAGCGTCTCTCTGACACAGCCTTCCTGATCCTAGAATTCTCTTCTCTGATTGTCCTGCCTATACTTCCTGCCTGGCTACTGGCCAATCAACATTTTATTTATACAAAGCAATATCCACAACACTCCTATGAGTGGCAAACATCCTAAAACTATCTTTGTCCTTTTCTGGTATGAAGGAAAACTCCTGAAAAGAAGCTGTGCTTGCAGAGTCTGATTGTTTGACTGATTAGAATTTCAGTGCTGTGGAGATAATGGGATATTGCAGGTCTAGAGGATAATTGACTTATTTTGGGTAGATCTTCTAGAACATGTATTCCTCGCCCATCTCTGTATCAGAACTAATATCTTGTGACTAACAGATAAAAATCTTTTAGAATCTACTAACTTGGCAAACCACTATTTTCTACCAACCCAAAAGCTAAAACTGTCATCTGATAGGATCTTGAGTCAATAGAAATGGCTCACCCATCTTGCTGAAACCACCAGTCTAATGTACTGACCAATGTATCTTAAACTCTCCTTGACTTGTGTTTGTTTGTTTTTGTTGTTGTTGTTGTTGTTTTTGGTTATGCAAAGCTACAAAATGTCATGAAACTGCTTCCATGTTTAAACATGAAATTTGGGGTAACCAAAATCTGTTTTACCAGGCTGTAGTCACTCAAAATGGGTCCAGAATTAACTATCTTATATTACCTTATATGTGAAAGTTGGGTTTTCACACTTACATCTATTAGCCTCATTTTCTAATGAGAGATTAGAAAGTCAGTGGATCTGGATGGGAAGGGAGGTAGAGAAGAAGTGGGAGGAGAAAAGGAAGGAAAAACTGTAATCAGAATATATTATATGTGAAAAGGATGCATTTTCAATAAAAGAAAAAAATGAAGGTTGGGATCAAGTTTTAAAAAAGAATATAAATTCATGACATTATATCTCTTTATAATTAGATATTTTTAACTTTAAATCATGTCATTTTACTTACACAAGGTCAAGATGAGAGCTATGTTTTTTGCATCAATAGTGGCTGCTATTTTGTTATGAAAACTTAAAGTTACAACATGTTCCCTAAGCCAGGCTAAGGAACCTATCATAAATAAGAGAATTAAAAGAGACAAATTAAACATAAGAAGCAGAAAAAAAGTTATTCAATGTCACCTTACTGGGAAGAGGAACAAAGACATACTTCAAACGTTCCCTACCCACCCCCAAAAGTCTGTCTTCCAATGAGGTGGAATCAAAGTTAAATTTTCCTTTCTCTGATGGCTAAGGATGATGAACAATTTTAAAATGTATTTGCTAGACATTGATGTGAAGGGCTTTCATCTAAAAACTTCAGAACCAGAGTCAGAAAAATATTTGTAAGTTCAAGGCTAGCCTAGTGAGGTCCTAGCCAGCCAGGGCTATATAGGCTATATAGTAACTCTCTCTCCCTTCTCCCCCATCTCACTCTTTCCCTCTCTCTTTCTAAGAAAAGTATTTATCATCCATTTGTATTTCTTAATTTTAGAAAGTTTTGTTCAGTATCACATTCCATTTTTAATTGGCTTATTCGTTTTCTTGGTGTTTCTTTTATTTTAAGTTTTTTTTGTATATTTTATACACTAATCCTCTGTCAGCTATAGAACTGGCACATATTTTCCTCCCATTCTATAGGTTGTCTTTTCACTTAATATTCTCCATTACTGTACAGAGCCTTTTAATTTCATGATATCCCTTTTGTTGATTGTTAATCTACTTCCTGTCCTCAAGGAGTTCCATTGAGAAAGTCCATACCTGTGTTTAATAGTATGTTAATTTTTAATTTATTGTTTTATCCAGAAGTTACATGCCAAAAAAATTCAGTATACTTTAGTTGCAAATGCTTTTTGAATCTATCAATAAAAAATTCCCAAAGGAGCACTAGAGATGATTCGGTAGTTACAGACACTTGTTGTTTTCAGAGTAACCATGTTCTGAACACATTGGAGTTTAGGAGCACTTTATGACTACAGTTCCAAGGGAACCACCTCCCTTTACTGACCTCCCTGAGTAGAAGTTATGCAAGTGGTGCACATTTCTGCATTCAGGCTAAACACTCATACACATAAAGTAAAATAAATAAATTCTAATAAAAAACTAAATAAAAATAAATACAAATGAAAACTCTTTAAAACAAATTCCCAAATGATATGCCAATGTAATATAACACCAGTGTTTATTTTCATCTTATCACTAGAATATTATTTAGTCTAGTATAAACCACATACACATGGTTTTTAGCTGTCATATATAGTAAATGAAATGCATAAATTAATTATAGATCATTTGGTTTGTACCATCAAAACATTGGTATATTGAAATTTAATAAAAGTTAAAGTGCTTATTGATCAGCAAAGCTAATAAAATCTAATATTCTTAAATATAAAACAAAACTTAGATTGCAATAAATATATAATGACAGCATAACATACCAATGTACATCCTAAATTACCTCATAAGTTTGTACAATTTTTATTCAATTCTTCAGATATTTTGTGTGCTTAAATATCACTTTAAAATAATTTTTTTGGTGATTTTACCTTGTGGGTACAGGTATGAGTTTATTAGAAGTAAAATCCACTTGCTTCCAAACAAGAAAAAAAGCTAATATGTATTAATATTTTGCTTTGAAAAGGAAAGATTCGTTTGAACAAAAGTGTGTAGTATGTCTTATTATTAAAGAAAAATAGTAGAAAGTCATGTAATTACCTACATGTTAATGTCCCTTTCCAACAGAGCATACACAAAACACTCACATATTTACCCTCAGATACTTTTGTCCTCATGGATAAGTCTGCTATATTAAAAACCTTCCTGTCACAAATATAACTTCCTTCTTCAATATTGCTCTCTCAGGTGATCAGAAATACTTTATGCCATATTATAAACACTCAATATACTTCAGAAGTTCTTGGAAATAAGCTGAATAATGTGCATATGTCTTTATTTTTATGACAGTCAATTAACTACATTAATTCCCAACCATCTTTGGGACTGTTTTGCTTGTTCAATTTGTTTTGGATTTTTGTTTTGTTTTGTTTTTGTTTTTGTTTTACTATTCATTAAAGAGGACATAAAAATTTAGTAGTCTCATCATCAAGATATAATTGGATTTATTCAAATTAAATTCTGCTGAATGCAACACTAATGGACCCTTCTTGTCATTGAAATTCTTATATCCAGGGCTATATCTTCACACAGGGAGTGGCATAACTTAGCATGAGATGGAGAAGGGACAGTGTTGGGAGAGGCACAAGCTGTTGCTATAAATGGATGGAAATAGACAATTGCCAAAATTCATTTGCCTAGTCTTGAGCTCTGAAATCTCCACTTCTCTGATGACAAAGTGTACATGTGGTTGTCCTCTGCCTGAGAGCTGATAATGCCTTTCTCGTTACTAACTTCCAACTCTCTAGAGAGAATTTCAGAATAGAACTGGAAAAAAAAAACAATCTCTTCAGACATATTTTCATTTGCTGATAATGTTTGATGTAAGTAATCTTTAAAACATCATTGGTAATAAGAGTAGTGAAGCATATGAAAACCCAGACAAAACAATTACTTAGAATTTAAGCAATTAACATGTTCAGACATTCAAATGATTTTCTTTTTTTTTTCATGCTCAGTTTTGTGAAGAATTCTATACTTTCTTACAAGAACAGGGAAACTAAAATCATTCATTAAACATTATTTAATAACAGACATGGCAAGATGAAAATGATACTTTGAGAAGAACAATTTGATAGGAGTAGAGGTAGATGGAGCACAACATTGCAGGAAAAGAATAAGGATGACAGTATAGCAAAGCAATTATAAATTTATAAATATATGTAAAACATTGTATAGCAAAAGAAGTGGAGGGAAATAATCTGTTAAATATTCAATTTAAAAAAATGAAAGAGAGGACTGGATCATTGCCTCAGTAGTTGAGAACACTGGCTGCTTTTCCAGAGGACGATGATTTAATTCCTAGGACCTTTCTGGCACAACTATGTGCATCGTCAATGCTAGGTGATCTCATGCCCCTTTTTGGCCTATTTGAGCAGTGTATGCAGACATACATGCAGGAAAAATATCCATACACACTGAAAATCATAATTCAGTAGGGCATGGGTTTTAGAGAAAAAATGAAATATTACAAATAACTTCAAAATTTCAACTATGGAAACTGAGTGATAAGAAATAATCTAGATAGCAAGGGAGGTCAGTTCTTGTTTGTTTGATTTTAGAAGCTGCCTTTAGTCCAACACATTTTGAACCTCAGATATCAATGCAATATTTAGTAGCATATACCTATTATATTTTTAAATTTATGTAAGAGTTCATATATATTTTAATATGGGAGTAATTTGCACAAAGATGTTGAAGAGATAAAGCATGAACAATATTTAACTAGGCATCGAGTTTAATTTAATATTCAGAATTACATGGTAGAATGAGAAGTTATAAATAGAGGATGTAAAAAAAAGAAAGACCCAGCATAATTTAAGTATTAGGAAATCAAAATATTCTCAGATTAATATATATATATATCAGTTAAGAATGTCATGATTTCAATCCTAATAATTTACACCGTATTTATGGATTAGTTAGTTTCTCATCTCTTATCAGAGAAGCTTATTCTTGCTGTAGACAGATATTAAAACAGGGACCCACAATTAGTCAAGGTGCATAAAAGAGACTGCAGAGTACTCAGCCTCAAATGGAACATCTGGATCACATCTCCTCTTCTCAAATCTAAGAAGTCATCATGGAGATGAGAGACATAAAGACTGGAAGAGCCAGAGGTGGTGGATGACTTCAATGAAACTGCTTTCTAGACACAACAGGGCAGTTGCACATATGAATGCATAACCGTTGGGCCAGGATGCACAAAACTTGGGAAGTTCAAGGCAGACAAAACTTCAAGTGATGAAGTGGCATAAACATCAAGTCTTAACCCATGCTAAAGAAATATTTGTAGTAGATATCTTTGGGGAGAGACATTTTTCTTTAAGGGTGTGACTCCTAGTAGATTGACTATATTCCAGTGGATAACCCCATATCCAAGAACATTTCGGCAGCAGAAATTGGACTCCATGTGGTAAGCAAAATCAACCATACAATTATTAATCTGTACATTTTCCTTGATGCACCATATCTAAGTAATATGGATTAATATATTATGAGAACAGATGGAACTGAATGAATTGCTAAGAAAAAGAGAAAATGTGTAGGAGAGACATAAAATACTTTTAAAAGGAGATATCCACACCCATGTATTAATGAATGAATCAGTAATGTTAACTCTTCAGAGATCAGTAAACTGTATAGCTGTCAGGGTATGGCTCTTCTTTTCTTTGCTTGAACTAATTTTATACTATTATGAAAACCCACTTTTACCAATATTTAAATTGTATTAAAAGTCTGACTCAAATTCAAAGCTGACGATTCTCATTCATCATTGTAGTGCAGCTGGGATTCTGCCTCTCATTTCCTCATTTACTAATGAGAAAGCACAGATATTTTAAAGTAGCATCTTCAGTGCTCCACAAAGAATCGGGAAGCAAATCAAGTCTTAAACCTCCTTTGTGACTTGTAATGCTATGAAATAATGTAGTTCCTCTAATAACTGTCAATATAATCTTATTTCAATCTGACTAATAGCAATATTTATCTCAGAGTGTGTGCAACTGGGTATCAGGAGTACAGACAATGGATTGTGAGTCAAATTAATATTCAGAAATGTGATTAATCTCTCATTTAAGGCAATGTTTCCTTCCAATAAAATTATTTAAAGGAATGAAAAAAGAAGGCTTCCCCCTTTTCTCTATTTAATAAGATATCCAACAGATAAGGACCTTAAGTTATCATTAATAGTGACAAAGATAAATTCCATATGCTGTCCCAGGAAGATTCCAAACAATTATCTGATTATATATTAAAATATCCATTATTTTAAATAAAATTACCAAGCCTAAATAAATAAATTAAAAATTTTCATTTCACTGTAAGTTTTGTTTCATTATTTATACTACTGAGTGAGCTTAGAGCAAATTAGTAAGTACACATCAGTCTTGTCTGACAAACAAAAAGTCACCTATGAAGTGAATTGTTAGTTCTACCTTTCCTTATGCAAAATGAAGCATTATTATCATAAAAACACTACACCTTTACCACACCAACCTCTATATGGTCCATGTCCTAAATTTTCTTCATTCAACTCTTATTGCAATGGCTTATATTTCACTTTCCAGGTTAGATATGCAAGCATTCCCAACATCTAACTTTCTACATTTTTCTGCTATATTTTTAAAGACCATAAATTTGTACTATTTCTCTCATTTTTTTTCTGGTTGAGAAGGAGTCTCGCCATTTAGCTCAAGGTCTTCTATAACTATCTATTGCCAAGGTCAACCTCCAATCAGTGATCCTCCTGCCTTAGATTCCTGAGTGCTTGGATTATAAACTTGAAATACTATGCCTAGAGATTTCATCCCATTGTTCCTTTAATAGCATTATACTTTAATAATCATAAATAATATACTGTGTTAAAGGATAGTTTTTACAAAAAGATAAAAACCTAAATATCGTACAGATATGAAATGAAAAAGCTATGTTTTCATTTAACCCATTCATTGAAAAAATGGTGAGATAATATAAAATATTTAAAGGAGAAACCAACTAAACATAAAGTAATTTTTAAAATGTTGAATGAAGCTGGGAAGTGGTAGTACATGCCTTTAATCCCAGTACTCCAAAGGCAGAGCAAGGAGGATCTCTTTGAGTTCAAGGCCAGCCTGGTCTACAGAGCAGGATCCAGGACAGGCACCAAAACTACACAGAGAAACCCTGTCCTGAAAAAACAAACAAACAAAAAATATTGAATGGAAAAATAGAAAGCATTTGTCTTCTAAATTTTCTACAATGTGTAATAAAGTTCAAATGAATCTACAAGTCAGAATATGCATGTCAACACACAGTAATTTTTTTTCATTTTCATCAGTAATGAAAAATTCCCACACTTGTATTATCTCTCTTACTATTATCTCAATGAGATGACCTAGAACTACATATTTTAAACAATACAGAAACATTTTCCATGCAAGTACTATGCTTGCACACTCTATCTTTAGGAAATGGGCCTTTATTTCCAAGATGCTGTAATGATGAAAAAGCTTTTACAATCTGTCTCTCAGATTTCTTAAGGATTTAAAACAGTATGTTTAAGGTATTGGTGACTGTAAGACAAATTGCTAAATGGTCTTATAAATAAAATCCCAGAGCCAGATATTGGGGTTAAAACTGAGAGATCAGAGGAATAGGACAAGCCACAGCCAACCTTATCTCACCAACCTGTCAATCTCCAAAGAGACCTACTTCTTGTATACTCATGCCTATATGTCTTTCTCTTCTGCCATCTTACTTCTTCTCTCCACTCAGCTACATCACTTCCTCTTCCTGCCCAGCTCTGTCACTTCCTGTCTGTCTGTATAGACCTCCAGACCTTTATGGTTAACTAGTGTTGGAATTTAAGGCATGTGCCACCATGCCTGTCTCTGTTCCCCAGTGTGGCCTTGAACTCTCAAAGATCTGGATGGATCTCTTCATCCTGAATGCTAGGATTAAATATGTGGGCTACCATTGCCTGACTTCTATGTTTAAAATAATGGCTGGCTTTTTCCTCTGATCCTCAGATAAACTTTATTAGGGTACACAATATTTTGGGGGAAAAATATATCACCACATTTCCCCTTTTTTATCTAAAATATAAATAAAAAAGTTATATAACTAACATAAAGAAAACTATATGCAACAAGTACTATGACAATATATATAGGCAATAAATACATCAACAATGTGTAGTTCATTTTCATATGACACATTCAGAGAAAATATTCTATTATCTACCCTATTTTTGTGAATCCAAAGTATTGTATCTAATTTACCTTCTATCCTAATTTGCATTACCAAAAGTATCTTTGATATCTTTCAAACTTATACATTTAGTATCTCTTTAATGAGGTTTTTTCTTAACATAGAAAACTATAACTATCTGATCTTCAGCTTCCTGAGAGACCCAAGAAGTAAATAATATCACCTAGTAAAACAGGAAGTGCAAACAAGCGGCTTCTAAAAACTTTGAGTTATGACAGAAACAGCCAGCTGTCTAGACAGTCATCTAAGTTTTCTCTGCAACATTGGGGCATCCTCTTTGGCTTACAGGTTTAGCATTTCTGACAGACTCATCTGAAAAGCAGTGTTTTCTAAAGAGACTTCCTATCTTCTCTTGTCAGGGATTGCCAGTCTTTTCTTTTGTGTCCTGTTTGTCCATTTTGAATAGCATACTGTCAGCAGTCGATGAGAAGGCACTTTCTTGCCTAGTGGCTAACTTTTGCCACAATTAAAGAAAACTGTTTGGAGTTTATGTATGCCCATAATCTTCTATGAATTAGATTCATGCTGCCAGGAGCATACATGTTTCATTGTCATAAAAATATAAGAATTTTTGTTATTAAAAGGTCTTAAATACCATATTCTGCAGTATGGTATTGCTAGTGAGCATAAGTACATTACTAAATAGGTGTTAAATGACATTTCCCATGAAAACTAACAACTATTCTTTTTTTTAATTTGTTAATCCATGCTATTATTTGGATAGGAAATAAATTTGGATAGGAAAAATAGTGTACACCAGTGCTTTGTGTGTTGTAAACTTGTCTCTCATTCTGGCGAGGTTGGGATATGACAGAACATTAAAGAACTAGGACTAAGAGGAAGGTTACTAGATAACAGAATGCCCTGTCTCAGAAGAGATTATTGTTGCCTAACAGTGTGTGCTCCTGTGATAGCAGGTTGTTTCAAAAGATGGTGACTGACTCCTTCTCATTGTCTGACTTTGCATATGTTACACACTCTTTTGGGCACTTTCCATTCTTCTGAAGCCATCTGCTAGGAAACTATTGTCAGAGATAGAATGGATGGGGCCACAGGATCCTTGACTCTAAGCCTCTATAAATAAGAGTGAAATAAACTCAATTTATTTTTAAATGTTTTGGCTTGTGACATTTTATTATATGAAAATAGAAAAATAAGCTTTTGACTGTTAAAAGCAGCATGGATATTTGAAACTGATTCAAGTACACATGCAAATAAAATTGCTAAAACTGAGTAATTAAATCACATTCATTGTGCTTACTATAGTTGGACTAAAACATTTTTTAGCATGAATCTTAACAGGTCTTATTAATAAAATCAAACCTGAGGCCAGTTATTGGGGTGAATTCTGGAAGATCAGAGAAGCAGAACAAGCCACAGCCACCTCACCTCACCAGTTCCTCAGCTGATACTGTTTCCTTAGACTGGAAGCCTCTCAGTCCTCATCCAGAATGAATCTCAGCTGAACTGTGCTGCTCAAAAGCCTAAAAGCTTAACCAGCTCTAGTTCCTGGTCTTCACTACTTATATACCTTTCTGCTTTCTGCCATCACTTCCAGGGATTAAAGGTATGAGTCATCATACCATTCCTAAATAGTATCTGTTTACTTTGCTTTATTACTTTATAAAAAAGAAACCAAGAACTTAAAAATGAGGTTTAAATTTTCAGCCTGCATTAGTAAACATTTACTGATTTCCCATAATGTCTATTCTAATAAGCACATCAAAATTGTGAAATGGAAAAACCAAAACATCTACTTCATGGTCACTAACTGCAATGACAAGATCACAATGTCAAGTAAATAAACATAGATGCAAACAAAACCTGGAGTGTAACTGAGGGAGTTACAAAGATGAAAGTGAAATTCAGAAGTAATCATTGATGGACTCATCAGGCAGCACTTTAATGAATGGAAAAAATAACCACACAAGTAAAAAGAAATGTCAAACAAAAATTGCTTAATTATATAAAAAATAGGTAGTGACTTGTTAGATAGAACATTCCTTATATTATGTGTATGTAAAACCAATTATTATCATTGGGGTACTCTGTTTGCATGTCTTCTATTAAAGCTAAATTTGGAGATACATTGAAATCAATAAAAGACAGATGCTTCTTGGTAGTTCCTTACTATATTTCTTTAGGTCATTGTCATTTGAGTGGGTGATCACTGTTGCTATATGGAGACATTTTTTCAAGAGCTTCCTAAAGCACTCAGAAGCTATAAATAATATTCTTCTAATTTAGTTCATATGAAAGTAATTCAGTGAAATTTAGCTTGATATAGTATGATAGTTTAAAAAGATCAGTAGCACTTAATATGCAATTGGATGTAATAATTTAGTAAGTGCACAAATGGCATTGTTTTATTCTTACTGGATTGACACCTACTGCAAAATTCAAAATTACTTCAGTGATCATATTTTGATCAAAAACTACAGAGAAAGAAAATGAAAGGACAATATTTCATATATATTTACACTGGAGTGAATCTTGGTGATGTGTTAAATGAAATCCTTCATCAGAGATAGAGAAAAAAGAAAAACCTTATACACATGGGTGAAAATATAGCCTCATTGTTTTATGGAGTCATAGTTCTTTCAGGTACTTCACAATTACCAGCCTAAAAGATGTATTGAGTTCAATTCTATGTTTGATGAACCAAAACTGGCAGGTTTATGTTCATGCACATTCCCTGAAATCTAACATTCCTTAGTCTAGAAAATATTAGCAGAGCAGAGAAGGTCGATAAACTCATATAACTTAGAATTACAACAGAGTGATTTGAGTGTCCCAAAAGTTGCAAAGGTCATTTAAAAATTATGATAAAAACCTGAACTTAAGAAGATTAAGTTTATGCCTTGTTATTCCCAGAGTTATTAGGGAAAGTGTCAACAAATAAGAACTAACATATAAAAATTCAGAAACTTTAAGTTATTTACAATCACATAGATTGATTGAGGAGGTACATATTAATAGGATTTTTCTTAGAAAATTAGGTTTTAAATTAGAATTGTATCCTATGACTCCATTCACTAAGTGATGCAAGAAAGGGAATCATCATTTCTGAGTTTCACAAATATATTTCTTTGTTTATTAGGTATCTTAGGTTTGTAAAGCCTATGAAGAGTGGAATAAAGCTCTGATCCCTTTTAAACCTCTGGGATTAGAATTATTTCTATAGCAACATTAACAAAGACATTGACAAGTTAGTATGCTAACTAATTAAGCTAAAATACAGGACATTTCTATGATGCTAAGTATCGGTATAATACTAAAAGAGATATAAATGTAAAGAGTGGTGCTGGCCTATAACCAGTCTCCCTAACCAGAAGATCTAAAACATTAATGATTTTCTAAGGAGTGGGCAGTTTTGTGGAGGAGCATCACAATAAGTAGTAAGACAGAATTCCTGACTCAATTTTCCCCGGTTTGGTAGACAATAATATGTTCATGATGCAGCCTCTGGGCAAAGAAGGCTGATGAGCTGATTTAATAGCAAATATTCCTTCAATGTTAGAGAGAGTTTTGCCACTTCAGAGTCACTTGAAATCTTTGCTCATATTTTCTTCCATGCGAAAGTAGTAAATCTGGAGATCTTCACCTCACCCCAGTTGGAAGAATTAAATTATATTTTCAGGTAAAAAAAGAAGTTTCTTACTCTCCAGGGGGATTACTAGGCAGGTGTGCCAGCTGTCCTCTCCTGTGATATGAATTCACTGCATACATGAGTAACATTGGTGCTCACTGTGTCACTCTATGTGAACTAGGGAAAAAAGGCCATATACCTAGCAATAAGGTGGCTTTTCTATGTGCTGCTACTCTGGAAATAAGGGTATTCTAAAGGCATTTTATTTGTGTAGCATGCTACATTGTTTTAATTTATGGCTTTCTGCTTAAACCTTAAAATGAATGAAACTAGATCAAATGGTTTCCCATATATTTTTGGTTATGAGCCTAGACTTTAATGGCTGACTTATGCCTTCAGCCTTCAAATGGTTTCTTAAACAAGATGATTTGCACATCTTGAAGAAATGCCATAAAAGAAATTATTCACTAACATATGGATACAACGTTTTTTTTTTTCCACTGAAAATATTTCAAAACATTCCCCGTTACTAGAATAATATGGTGAACATGAACACACATGCATACACATACAGTGGTATTTTAAACATATTTCTGCTTTTATTGTTTTAAAAAGTGATTGATAATCTTCCCAGAATTGACCCCAAATATACTGTGAAGTTTCTTTCATGTGTTCTGCAAAACATACTGATATGAATTCACAACATGCCCCCATGGTTGGTCATGCCCAGCATACCTAGACACTTCTGCCTAGCAATTTCTGGGTCAAAATAGCCATTTCTGGGTAAAAACGTCTCACATAACCAGGACTCCATGGCTTTGCATGGTTGTGTAAAGTGAGCAGGGCAACCATGTGATCTACGTGCATGCATAGAGTAGCCACATGAGCCTGTGTGCACAGGAGTGGCCCAGCCTTCATAAACCGGTGCCATATTCCCTGGCTTCTCTCTCTTTATTCACTTGTCTTTCCACAGGCCTGTTCACATCCATCTGTCTCTCTCTCTCTCTTATCTTAATAAAACTCTTGTTAGTGGATTCTGTCATGTTTTGTGACACTTCTTTGCAGGTTAAGAGCACTGTAAAATAACTAACACATATAAATATGCTGGCTATTCTGTGACTTCTAATCTCAAGAGTAGACACAAGACCAATTATAAATGGATGGCAGTTAAACAGAGACTGGACTATACAATTATATAAATTTGCAAAAATATCTAAATTAAAAGATCAAAGTATGCTGACACATTAAAGGAGTGAACTTTTATGGATGCCCAGAGTCTGGGGAAATGGCTGCATGTTCGGTGTGGGATATCTGAGGGAAAAAAAAATCTACGTACACTATGTACACTATGCTCTTATGTCTGTTAACTTTATTCCTCTATGACAAAATTCTATCAATTCAGCTACAGCTCCATCAGGCATTCAGGGCAGATATTAATCTAGATACACCAAGCTCTTTGTTATCGACTATATTTCTCTGGGATGAAATCCTGTCTGCATAGCTTCAGTTACATCCTGACACTCAGTTCCTCTTTGTCCCCTCTTTTACTGTCCTCTCATAGTCCTGCTAACAACTAAGCTCTTATGCTTCCCACGTCATCTTTGCCCTCTGTTTCAATGTCCTCCATCTCTACTTGCTCTCTACTCTTGGCTCTGAAGAACTCTACAAGAGTCCTGCCTACAAAACCTGTATGTTCTCTTCTCCTTGGCATGCTCTTCTGTCTCTCTACAGAAAAACCCTGTTCCTTCTGGCCACACGGTTCTCTGCCTCCTCAAGAATGTTGGTTCACCCTACCTTCTACCTTGACATGTAAAAACCTCTTTTGTTCTCAGTCAATTGCTCTGGAGAGCCACTAGGCCTCAAGGATAAAGGATGGTCTGAGCTTCATTAGAAACAATGCTATTAGTCTCCACCAGCTTGTCTTTGCCTATGTGACCTTATTTAAGTACTGACTGGAATAGGGAAGTTCACACACATTCTATGGGAATTGTGAGCACATGAAATTCATAACAAGGCACAGCTGAATATTAAGCTGTGTAACACCATGCTAGATGGCTTGCCACTTGACTGACCCTTGGCCTGGTCAAGGTATAGCTTTGATATATAGCTGGACTCCTTATACCATATTGTTGTGGCTTGCCACAAACTTTGTTCAGGTTTGTATTATGCAGCCAAGGCTTTTAAGAGTAAGAAGCAAACATGCCCAGTTAGAAATTCTCTCTTCAGGTCACACATAACTTACTTGACTTAGCTACAATGTCATGTGATTATACATAAGAGAAAAAATGCTTTCCTTCATTGTCTCAGGTTTTGTTATTCTTCCAATTGAAAACTAGAGCATGTTTACTGACCTGTACAGATGTAAGAAAAGGATGAAAGATATTTTATAGAATACAACAAATTTAGCACAGGTATTGTTGGTTAATTTGGCACTGCTTGTGGCTACAGAGGAGTGTGCTGGTTGGCGGAAGAATCACAAGCCATGGTTACCTTTTTAGAGCTTTATTGGGAGAGAGGGGGAGAGAGAGAGAAGGAAAGAGAGAGAGAGAGACAGACAGACAGACAGACAGAGACAGAGAGACAGAGAAAGAGAAAGAGAGAGGAAGAGAGACAGAGAGACCATGTGGAGAAAGAGAGAAGAGGGGAACACAGAGGGTCTTCCCACTTTTTAGGCTGGCCCTTGTCCCAGGATGATGATATAATTAAGGACAAAACCCTTACATTTCAGACTTTCACTTCGTATTAAAAAAAGCAGATAGATGGGAATAGGGGAGTTGTTCCTCTCAAAAACTGCTTCCAGCTGATTTTTTGGGCATTGGTTGGCTCTTGGGGGAATGGAGAAGGGGAGTCTTCTGAGGTAGACAGGCATTGTGGGATACTGTCTGTCATCCGTTTGTTCTGGAGGCATGTATCCCTTGTGGTTGTAGTTGGGAAGCTTCTGTCTGACAAGATGCTGGTGACATAGAAAAAAGTTTAGAGAGAATATAATCATTATTATTTTATGTTGGTAGATCTAGCCTGTCTAGGTGGATTTTGAAACATGTTAAGCTTTATCAGAGACAGATTATTTTAAAGTACCTGTTTCCTTTACTAGTTCGGCATGCAGGAGAGAGGTGATCAATTGTTAAAAGCATCTCACAGTAATAGATGTTTACATTAAAGTCTTTTTGTAGCACCAAGAAACTTTTGGGTCTGGGTGTGTAAAGACCTTGTAGTTGTTACAGTTTCTTACTTGATGATCTTTGGACTCTGGTTCTGTGTTGGTCCTGTATCATTGGCTGAATAGTAACTTAGAACAGGGAACTGGGAAGAGATAAGCTTGTCCTGCATGAGAACTTATGTTTTGTTTTGTTTTTGAATTAAAGACAAGGCAAAGATCATGGCTCTGTCTGTATGCACATGAGAAACACAGGCAGTAACTTTGAAGTGAGACAATGAGCTCTTATCTTAGTTGGAAATCTTTTACATTAAGTAACTCTGAAAGTTCAATTAAATCTGGTGAGGTAAATAAGGCTGTCTTCTGTACCTGACAATAGAAAGGAGAAGTGACATCCTAAAACTCCCAGGACTGAGTCAGTGGCTCTGGTGTCTAGAAGGAAAGAAATGGATTGCTTCCCTGCTGAGTTCTGGGTTCCCTGCCATGTCTGTAGCCAAGTCTAGGTTTGTTGAAGGTCTTAGCTTGGTGTATCCATGCATCTTGGCACCTGGGGGCAGTCAGCTGACTGGTTGTCTTTCTAGGCAGCACCTTTAACAATGCTGTTGATGGCCTGGCAGGGCATTCGCTAGACGTGGCCTATTTTTTTTTTTTTTAACTTAATACAGGAACCCAACAGCTATCGGGAATCAGTGAGTGCCAGCACTTAACAATTTTGTTTTTGGCCTTTTATCTCTTCCCTGGCACACCTTAAATGCCACAGAGAACTCTTTTGCCTATGTGATCAGGAGCCTTGCTCTCCAGTTGCTTAAGTTTTATTTGAGGAGGTTTGCAGAACAAGAGACAGATTTTACTCTGTGTCCTGGATTTTTTTTTTCCTGATTATTGGGCTTAAGGACACCTTTTGGAAGACCTGCCAGTAGGCAGACTGTAAACCAATCCTTTAGGAAGACTTTGTCTGAGGCTATAGGCTGATTTTTTTGGCTTAGGAGCCGTCATGACTACTGTAAACTTATTTGTTTGGATCAAAGCTGCTTTCAGACCCATCTGTGCTTCTCCAGGGAGTTTGAGAATGAGTGGGTGGAGTTAAGGTGAGTTAGGGCTAGAGTCTTAGAAGCCACCCAAGCCTGCCCATTTGAGCCAGCCCACTGCCAGCAGAAGTCCAACAGAAAAGGTTGCATGTGGCAGATGCAGAAGTGGGGAAGGAGAAGGGTTTAGAGTTTTAGCAGAAAGCTTGCAGATAAAGTAACTTTTTATTTGGCCGTTTGCTGGCAGAAGTTCCCGTGACTCTGTTATGTGGCCAGATTTACAGTGTTATGTGGCCAGGTTTACCGGTGCCCACCACTATCTACCAATGTAGGTTATAAATGTATCTGCCCCTTTGTCCCATGGCTGTAGCCAAGAGAAAAATAAAAAAAATTAAAATAACAAACTGGAATCAGACTCCAATCTTGGGCATCCCAGAGAGTGGAGAGAGATCTAAGAATCGGCTCAAGTTCACCATCTCTCTTCCTCAAGGGAACTTGAGGGCTGCAACTGTGCTGCAGTTGGTCTACCCAGTAGACTGGAAACAACATTTTTCTCCTTGTCAAGAGCAAAATTGTGCCTGGGGTATCCATCGCAAAGAATATAGCTCAGACTACAGCCGCAAGTATGGCAAACTCACTGTGAAGAATCATGGCGGTATCAGGGTGGTTGTATAGGGGTACAGCAGAGGCGAGGGACATGCACTCACCATTTTGCAGTCTCACTGGACAGGGGAGGAGGTGGGAAGCAGCAGAAGTCAGTAGTTCTTCTGTTGGTGTATATCCGAGTCTGAATGGCACCAAATGTTGGTTAAATTGACACTGCTCATGGCTGGCCACTGCCTGTGGCGGTCATGCCGGCAGAGGAGATTGCTGGAGGAAAGTCACCAGCCATAGTTACCTTTTTAGAACTTTATTGAGAGAGGGTGAGAGGGAGAGAGAGGGGAGAGAAAGTGAGAGAGAGAGAAAGAGAGAGAGAGAGAAAGAGAGAGAGAGAGAGAGAGATCACATGGAGAGAAGAGAGAAGGGAAGGGACACAGAAGGTTCACTTGCTTTTTAGGCTGGCCCTTGTCCCAGGATGATGATGCAATTAAGGACAAAACCCTTACAGGTATAATCTTTCTGTTTAGTTTACCTTTGCAGAAAAAGCAATACAGTATATGGTTTTCCCATAAAGATGATAGAAGTATCAGATTTTGGTCATCAGGCAGGGGAATAGTACTTAATTGCTGTGAAGTACACTAGGGAATATCAAGCACTTTTTATTTTCCTTTTTAAAAAAGTAAACTAAATTTTGGGGCTGGAGAGATAACTCAGTGGTTAAGAGCACTAGCTGCTCTTCTAGAGGTTCTGAGGTCAATTCCCAGCAAATACATGGTGGCTCACAACCATCTATAGTGGAATGCAATGCCCTCTTCTGTCATAGATTCATTTATGCAGAAAGAGAACTCATACACATAAAATAAATAAATAAATACATAAATAAATAAATTAATTAAAAAATAAATTAATAAATCTTTCTAACTATTGATTTATAAGTAAGGAATCAGATTTACTTACTCATTGTCTTTTTAATTACTACAATGTTATTTTCTAAAAATAAATGAATCAATATGAATAATTTGACAAATTAGAATATATTCATTCAATAGAACAGAACAAAACAGAGCAGAATGGTAGAAGACTGTAAGATTAACATGTTTATGATACAGTATCAACTGATGGCACCAAAACTTGAAACTGTGTGAGTAATATGATCTTGATTAGCTCTGTGCAAAAAGCACCTAGAAAGAAACATAATAAAATATTAACAATCATTGACTGTCTTTGGAGGACAGTGAGAGATAATAATTTCTCCTTTTTATCTTTTTCAAAAATGAACATTTTACTTTTAGAATCAAACATATAACATTTTTAAGTTTTATTTTAAAATTCATGCTTAAAGTGGACTGATTCAGCATGCAGTGAGTGAAAGGAGAAAGAAGGAATAAAGCAAAGTAGAGAGCATGTCTGGCTTCAAGAATAGGGTGAGTGAAAAGGAGAAAGGGGAGACACTATTAAAGTGAAAACAAATGGACTGAAACAGACTCTTTTCGAGTCATAAATCACAAGTAAAGTAGCATCTCATTTCATGCATGCCACATTTTACTCTATTTATAGTGGGTGCTGGTAAGGATTCAATTTTGCAATTACTGTCCCAGAAATTTTATATCTACTATCAAATTCTCTTTCATTACTTTATTCATTTTTTTCTTCCATCATGCTACATAGTGCCTTCTTAAACAAACATATCATTTCAGACTATGCAATTTTAAGTTCTTATATCTGAAATTTTAGATACTGTTAATTATGTTCCATAATATAGATTTTTTTGTGAAGGAAACTACTTCCCCCTTCAGGATGTAGTTAGGTTAAATGAATTTTGGTTCAGTTGGCTCTCTAAAGAGTATGTCCATAACTCTTTGAAGCTCTTAAAATGTGTATAAATTCATTAGATATTAGAACTCACTCACAAATTTATAAACCTGTGGTGTTATGGACTTGAAGCAACTTGTTCAAGTCTCTTGTAGTTGAAGTTTTCTCCGGTCCTGCCCAGCCCTATGGGCCCTGAAGCTTCTTATAAAATAATCACTCAGAAGCTTATGTTAATTAAAACTGCTGGGCCATTAGCTCAGGTCTACCACTGAACAGCTCTTACATTTAAACTCAGCCCATTTATGTTAATCTATATGTTGCCACATGTTCTGCAGCTTTGCCCATGTGCTATCACATGCTGCTCCCTGGGCAGTGGGTTGGTGTCTTCTGACTCAGCCTTCCTTTCCCAGAATTCTCCTTCTCCATTTATCCACCCTATACTTCCTGCCTGGCTACTGGCCAACCAGCAAATCATTTATCAACCAATCAGAGCAACACATTTACAGCATACAGAGCAACATCACCAATCAGTCTCTAAGGATAAATAAGAAATTTTCAGATAGAATGAAGCATTCATTTTAAAATCAAAGAAAGGAGAAAGTTTTATGATTAAACAAATAATGAATTTCCCTTTGTTAAAAATAAACAGTCCCCCTTTTCTATTTTAGATATTTAATTTGACATGTTAGTTAAGTATATGAAAATTTATCAATGTAGCATGCATTTCAACAGTACATATTAGGAATTATTTTAAAAGAGGGGATAAATGATTTATTACACATTTTTATAAACCCCTGAAGCACTTAGGAATGAACTTTTCATTATATGCTGCGGATGTCTTTCTACATGCTCTGAATGTGTTGCTCTGATTGATTGATAAGTAAAATGCTGATTGGCCAGTAACCAGGCAGGAAGTATAGTATAGGTGGGATAAGGAGAGAAGAGAATCCTGGGAAGTGGAAGGCTGAGTCAGGAGACACTGCCAACTGCCACTACCATGAGAAGCAAGATGTAAAGATACTGGTAAGCCATGACCCAAGTGGCAAGGTATAGATTTATAGAAATGGGTTAATTTAAGATATAAGAACTAGATAGCAAGAAGCTTGCCATGGGCATACAGTTTATAAGTAATATAAGTCTCTGTGTGTTTAATTGGGTCTGAGCAGCTGCAGGAACCGGTGGACATAGAAAATCTTCAGCTACAAATGGTGCGCAATGGCTTGAGTTTCCATCTTAAATCTATAAATATTTAATAACCAATTATAACTCAGTCAAAAATAGGTTCCTGCTTTATGTCTCACGTGGGAGGTGAGATGCTGCAACATACAGGTTTGAGCTATTCTATGGCGGGTTCATGGCATGTGGGCTTGACCTGCAGCATGACAGGAATGAGGCATCTGCAAGCTGCACATTACACTGCATGGTGTATTTAGCATGTGCTACTATAAACAAACAAACAAACAAACAAATGGGTTTCTGGACTACATGCTGCTTTGATTTAACCATAAACCCACTGCTTCTGAGAGTTGATGGTGCATATGGCTCATTGATCTAGAGCTGGTGGTAAACATAGTTGTGCCATGTTGGAAAGCTGAGGTGGGCAAAGCCCACAGCCACAGCTGTCGTTTCATTCTTAGTAATACTGCAATTTAAAGCAAGAGGTTCATGATAAGACAAATTCAGATGGAATAGTTTACAATGTGTGTAAAAGTATATGTAGGCTTACAAGAAAGACAAAAAGAAATATATACAGTTATATAAAGAGTTTTAAAAAATAAAGTCTTTAAAGAGAACGTAAAAGTAATATAAAATAAGCTATATAAAGATGGATATCACACAGAGAATCTGGATTGGATTGTGCTATCTTTGGGATTTTTAACTGCAGAGAGACATTTGCTTGTAAAAGCTGCTGAGTTAAGCAAATATGTATATTTTAAAGGTACCTTGACTTCAAAATTTGCATGTAAGGATTTGTTGCTTTGGAAAGGAGGCTCTGCTTTTGTTTCCCCAGAAAAGCCAGAGGCTTTGGATTTGTTCCAGATTGAGATACATCAGGTTTGAGCAGCCAAGACCCCCTGAAATGTCTCTGATGACACCATGGCCCAGATGATCCAACAACCAGAACAGTATCAAGGCAACTGGCTCAGACAATACAGCCTCACAGACTACCCCATAATCCTAAAATTTTCTTTGTGTCCCCATAAGAATACAGTGCCCTTATCCGTCAGGAAATAATAAGAGAAGCTATGCCCAAATTCCTAGATAAACCAAGCTGGCTTTGAAGATGGAATTGGCTTACTCCTTCTCTAAACCCAGGCATATTTCTAAAACAAAAGGTTGAGAGATACTTCTGTCCCATATCTGAAGATCCCTCTAGTGTGGGACAGAGAAATACCAATATTTTTATTTAAAACAGGTTGATTATAAATGCAATTTCTTTCTAAAAAAGAAAAGGGGATTATATATATATATATATATATATATATATATATATATATATATATATATATATATAATAGGATGAAAGGGGAGATTAATAAACCTAATTTTAAAGAGCAAAAACTTGTTTAGAAATGTTTTACATTGCAATGGATTATTAGTTTATTGATATAAATTTAAATTTAATTTTGCTATACTATATATATATATATATATATATTTCTACTCTCATTTGAAGTATTATGTTTATGTAACTCATTTAAAATTGTAATTGATAACTAAGAAATACAGATCAATAGTCTTCTATGATAGTCATGTTAAGTTTTATATATATATATGTATATATATGTATATATATGTGTGTATATATATGTATATATATATATATGTATATATGTATCAGAGAGATAGGTAATCTTCAAACACTACAGAATAAACTTACAGAATATGGTATTTAAAATGTTTTAAAAATTTAGACTTTCTGGAGAGTGAGACATGTCTGCTACTTGCAGCACCAATTTACTTCAGAGAGGAGGATGGGCATCAAAGACATTCTATAAGCAGTGGACTGCATGATCCTGAAAGTTGCTTGCATCCTTCTCCCATTTCTCAGGTTATATTATATCCTTCTGGGGTCTTTGATGTAGTTGAAGACTAGATAGTTATAATTTCCTTAGTTATGATAAAAGATAAGTTAGATATGACACCTTAGACTCATAATATAGGATAGATAGGATATCTTCTTTAATTTTGCCAAATAAAAATAGACTAGATATTATAACTAGAATTCTTGCTTGATAATTGTTTTGTTATATGTAATTACACTATGTTAAAACATTTCTTTTTGAAAAAAAGAAAAGGGGAAGTGCTGGGGATGTCTTGCTTTATGCTGTGAATGTGTTGCTCTGATTGATTGATAAATAAAATGCTATTGGCCAGTAATTAGGCAGGACAGTATAGACAGGACAACAAGAGAGGAGAATGCTGGGAATTGAAAGACTGAGTCATGAGATGTTGCCAGCCACCACTGCCATGAGAAGCAAGATGTAATGATACCAGTAAGAAACAGGCCACATGGCAAGGTATAGATCTGTAGAAATGGATTAATTTAAGATATAAGAACTAGATATCAAGAAGCCTGCCATGGCCATAAAGTTTATAAATAATATAAGTTTCTGTGTGTTTAATTGGGTCTTAGTGCCTGCAGGAGCTGGATGGACACAGAAAAAATTCCAGCTATAATTACATAGAAATATGATTCAAATAAATATTTGATAAAAATATAAGCTTTCAAATTTCAAGGTAACATCTCAAAATATAAATAGTTTTGCTATAAATTCTCAGGGTAATTCTAAATATAGTGATATGTATGTTAATATTTGTGTCTGTTGACAGGAAAATATGTATTTATAATATGTGCCACTCTCTATGAGCCAATTATATTCAGACCACCACATGTTTAATTTAACAAAAGTAATCATTATATGATCTTATTAATAATTTTTAATGTTATAGTGCTGATCTAGAATGTTTAATTACATTATTGTATAGAAGATAGAATTTTTTCCTCACAATATTTATCTTGACAACAGAACCAAAATTAATTAATTAATTAATTTAAGAACATCTCACTATGTAGTTCGGTCTGGCCTATAATACAATATTTAGACTGGGCTGGTCTCAGACTCTCTGAGATCTGCCTGCCATTGCCTTTCACAAAGGCTTGGTGTAAATGTGTGTACTGCCATGCACAGTAGAAAGACAATTCTTAAACATTAAATCAGCATAGCAGCTATCTTAATGAATGCTCTTAAAAAAAAAAGTCGGTAACTAACAAAGCATAAGAGCTTCTTATAGGAGAACCAGTCTTATTTATTAGGGCTCAATTTTAATGTCTTAATTACATTGCAACTATTCCCAGTTTGAAAATACCAAGCATTAGGATTAGTATTTCAACATATGAATTTGAAGGAGCAAATGCTTGCAATTCATTGCACTGAAGAATGAATGGAAGTCCAATTTGAGAAATCTGCACTGTGTAGTACAATTCCATATCTAGATAGCTGAAAAATATCTAGACTTTTAAATGAATAATGCAGAGTTAATTATAAGTTTTTAATTTTGTTATCTTAAAGATCTAGGCTCTCCATTTCAAATCAACAAAACAACTAAAATTGTAAGAAAATAATGATTTTTAAGACCAAAAAGTTTAGTAATAACTCATTTGAAAAATAACTTGATTATCATTATGTTTAAATTCAATGAATTCATCACTATTGGATTTATTTTTAATTAAGAACAGCAGAAATAGAAATTTAACTACAGTGCATGCTTATATTAGTGTCAAGACAATTTTTCTAGGTGATAAATGTTTGATTTTTTTCATGTCTCTTAAGATATAATTCATGCCAACTACTGAAATGAAAACTTACAAAGCATAATGATTATTTATAATCTTTTCTATTAAATACCTATTTGCTACCAAATTATCAAGTACTTTTAAATAAAAGCAATGCTAATTTTAATCTTCATAAAAAGGACCTCACATGATCAATGTAATGGTAAAGTAAACAAATTATACTTAAATTAAATAATGCTGTGCTGTATTAGTTATTCTGGATGTTGCTCAGTATGTGCTAGTTCTAAGTCAGAAAATGAATAATCAATAATCTTTAACTACAGCCTTAGGTTCCAAATAACTCATAACTCCAAATCGTTTTGGATGAAAACAAAACTTGTAAAAATTTTCCCCAAATGTCACCATACATTTGATCTACTAATGATATGACAAGAGCAAAATGGAACTCCGAAACTAAATTGGAGAATTGTTAAATGTCAATAAGTAAAGGAAATCAGTCAACTCATGTACATCCTAAGGACAATTCATTCACTGCAATATTTCTTCAAAATGTAAATTTGTTTTTAAGTAAATTTATATGATTTACTACATATATTAAAATACATTTGTTGAACCATCCTTGCATCTCTGATGTAAAGTCAGCTTCATCAGGATGGATGATCTTTTTGATAGATGCCTATATTCAGCTTACAAGTACTTTATTAAGAGATTTTTTTCATCTCTGTTTATCAGAAACTTTGGCTTATAATTTTGGTTTTGTTGTTGTATCTTTACCATAGTTGGGTATTAAAATAATTCTGACTTCATGGAATGAGTTTTGGAGAACTCCTTCTGTTTCTTGCTTTAAAAAGAAGTTAATAAGTATTGCTTGTATTTCTTTGAAAGTCTGGGAGAATTTTTTTTAGTCCATCTGTGCATGGGATTTATTTCATAGATGGAAGACTATTAATATTTTAATCTCCTTGTTTTTTACTGGATCTGTTTAAGTCATTGATATCTTCTTCAATTAATTTTGGTAGTTTGGATTAATCTAGAAATTCTTTTGTTTCATTTAGTTTTTCCAGTTTAAGTTCCTAAAACATTCCCCTACAATGTTGTGAATTTATTTAATGCCTGTTGCAATATTTCCCTACTCATCTCTTATTCTGTTTATTTGACCTCCCTTCCTCCCCCACATGTCTCAGTTAACTGGGCTATAGGTCTATTCATTTGTTATTTGTACTGTTTTCTTTGTTTTTATTTTTTAAGTTCTGCCCTGCTATTTTATTCTCCCCACCTTCTGGATTTGGTTTTGGTTTCTTCTTGTTTTTCCAAATTCTGAGTTATGTTATTAAGTCATTTATCTGTGATCTTTTTAATTTTTAGGGTAGGCACTTAGAACTATAAATTCCCCTCTTAGGTTTGCTTTTAGTGTGTCTCACAAGTTTTGGTGCATTGTATTTTCATTGTCCTTTAGTTCCAGGAATATTTTTATTTCTTTCTTGCTTTCTGCTTTAACCCATTTATTACTCAGCAATATGTTTTTCAGTTTCCATGAGTTTAAGTAACTTCTAGAGAGTCTGTTGCTGTTCATTTTTAGACTTTACTATGTTGTGATTCAATAGGATGCAAGGAATTATTGTGTTTTGTTTTTCTTCTTATATTTGTTAAAACTTGTTTTGTGTCCCAGTATATGGTCCATTTTAGAGAAACTTCTATGGGCTGCTGAGTTGAATAGCAATTCTTTGATGCTTGGTTGTATAAATCTGTAAGTAGGGGCTGGAGAGATGGCTCAGCAGTTAAGAGCACTGGCTGCTCTTCCAGAGGACCAAGGTTCAATTCTCAGCACCTACATGGCAGCTCACAACTGTCTGTAACTTCAGCTCCAGGGGAACTGACATCCCCACACAGTCATACATACATGCAAAACACCAATGAATCTAAAATAAATAATATATAAAAATTATGTAAGTAAATGTTAGGTCCACGTGGTATAAGACATCATTTAATTCTGATATTCCTGTAGTTATAGATTTTATCTGAGTGGTCTATCTATGGAAGAAAATAAACAACAAAACAATCTACTTTAACTTAGTTGGGATTAGTCGTCTCCTTGATCTATTTTTTTGTAATGCTTTTCCTGAAATTTCTACTTGGGTAATTGAGTTTTCATTTCCATCTTTATTTCAGCTTGGATCCTCTTCAATTCTTGGGGTACTCTTTCCTTTTTGGTCTGCTGGCCATCAGCCTGAGAGAGGAAAGAGTCAGAAGGGTGACAGAAAGCTTTGTATATGGCCCATGGGCATGAATGGAAACAGGCCTCTGGGAGATGGACTTCAGTGTATCAGTTCAATTTTATTCCAGAGTATAGGGAATATCTAGGGTTGGGGAGCCTGGAGATAAACCCTAATTTGCATTAAGTGTCATGCTGATATCATATGGCTTTGTATGTGGCAGTAGGATCCTGTAACAGAGGTCCTAGTACAAGTCTTCCTATCAGGGTTCTGTGCAAAGTGTCAAGCTAAAGAGGAATCAGGCATCTGGCTTGGGGACAGCTTTTAGATAAGGTCAGTACTCCAGGCCCAGGGACATCCTTCAGATAATGGCAGGTAGAGGCAGGGAGTTCTTCTGGAGAGAGGGTGGCTCTATGTTGCCAGTCTATTTTGATAAGCTGCTAGGCCATGGGGAGGCTACGACCCCTACCAGACGGCAAAAATCGTCTAACATTCAATATTTCTATCTCTTTAGTGAGTTGGGCTTTTGGATCCATTTTTTCTGGTCAACTCAATCAAGTGTAAATTTATATTTGCTTGGACATCCCCATGAGTTTATCCCTATCCTCAATCAGTTAGTTTATTGAGGTATGTGTTTGAGTCTTCTCTAAATTTCTTATATTCCTTGATCATGCTTATGATTCTTCTGTTTCCTGGGGTTCATCTAGGTAATTCTCATTGGTGAACACTATAGGGTTCATTATGGTTATATTTTTTGGGAGAATATTATCTTTGACTTTCATATTAGTTATGTTTTTGCAATGCCTCTTGTATGTGTAATGTAGTGTTCTAGACTGTATCTGTTGAGTGAAAGTTTTGTTTTATTTTTGTTGTTGCCAAAGCCTGGTTAATTTATTATTGGGTGTGATGAACTGATAGGTCAATCCTTTAGATACTAAGTGCTGATTTTTATATTTGTGGGATGAGAGTGATTCTAATTTATTAGTAAGCAAGAAAGCATGTGAATGTGACTTCTACCTGGGCTAACCTAAGCTAACCTACAAGTTGTGCTACCTGAGGTATGCCTTGGTATGGGAACCCACAGTGACCCTAGTTTGTGCCTTGATTCCATCTTGACTCAAAGTCAGTGAGTTCAATCTTATTTTTGCCCCTTTAGTCTGGATAACAGGATAATTGGATAAAGATATGGTTACCAGATGTCTTACTCTTCAAGGTTGGATAACAGGTTGTTCTGCCAAAGGTGTAGTTGCCAGATTTCTTGAGAATTAAGGACATATTTCCACTTTTTTGTACCTTGAACCATAGTGTCTTTGAGACGGGGAGGTCTTTTGCCTCCCCTGCTTTGGGTATAAAAAGGCCCTGAAAATAAACGCAGGGTTGCTGTGGTATTGACTCAGAGCCCTGCAGAAGCTATCCTGTGCCTCTGCCTTTTTCTTTTAGGTCTACATTTTTATTTTTCCTATTATTTCTCAATCCTCACTCCCCCATTCAGGACTGTTCAACAGATAAGGTGGGGTTTGGCATGTTGGTGTATGGAGATGGAGAAAGGGTACTGACATATGGAGTACTCATCAGGTTAAGTTAGTTCACAGGCAGCAGGTCTGAAACTAAGCCTTTTGGTTGGGACAGGAAGGGTAGGCACATTTACAGAGAACTCACCAGGCTCAGCTAACTCCCAGGATTCCCTCATGACACAAGTCTGAGGAAAGAAAATCACATCAAAGTCTGCCTGTGCAATAGAGGGAGTTCATGGCCAACTTGAGTAACTTTATGAGATCCTGTTCAAAGTAAATGTGGAGAGTTGGGGAGAGCACTGGCAATAACAAAATGATTCACATTTCCTCGCACGTGCATAACCAAGTTTTCAAATTCTAGCTCCAAAATATTAAAACAAAAATATATTATCACAAGTAACACCATTAGAAAATTTGTGACAGATTCTAAATTAATGAATATTTATTTTTCTTTTTATCTGTGAATCACAAGATTATGATTTTAAAAGAAACAAAATTAACACAAAAGAAATATGTTAGAAATTAAGGGCAAAGAATTAGGCAAGAAATTATTATATGGGTAGATAATTAGCTTTCTATCAATTATTTAAGCAAGGAATAATATTCTGTTTTATGGATTCAATATCCAATTAAAGAGAATGGGATAAATATTTAATAGATTAACATAATGTTGAAAATGTCTATACTGAACTCCTTAAACTCCCTTTTTAAATTCTTTAATAAGCATATTGATCTTACCTTCTAAAATAATTATATTGGTAAATGCATTTGTTTATTTTAATGTCAGTTTTAATACATTACTTTTCACAACTTTTAGTAGTGAGATGTATTTCCAAAATACATTGTATAAAAGCATTTAAAGATGATGTTAGTTGTTCCATGGATGACATATAAGCAAGAATCTAAAACAATTTAGAAAGAAACAATAATTAGCAGAAGCATGTTGTATTTACACACTGCATACCATACTTTTAAACCCTTAAACTGTACCTTTAGCATTCCCTGGAACAAATTCATGAAACACCAATGAGCATTAATATCCATACTAAAGATTTTCTATTATCACTTTTATATTGTTTTGAGAAGATGCTGAAAAAAAAGCATTCCAGTTTAATATCTGTCATGGCTCAGAAATATAGTCAATGTCATAATAAAATTTACTTAATTTCTTCATTTTCAATCAAATTTCATTTCAATAATTCTGGTTTCTTGAAATACCTGGTGACTCTCTTCACCAAAGTACATATTTTTTGTTAATACTATAAATTCAATCTTTACTTTCAATTGAAAGGAAGGGATAAGTAAAACTAGTAAATAAAGTTAAAATTTGAATATGCTTAAGTGAAACCCATCTGCAAACTGATTTAGGTATGCACTTTTCAATCTTTATTATACAAATGAATCATGTACAAATGTAGAAAAATCATATTATTTCTAGTGTAGAGACAGAAACACATACCTAACAAGGACAAGATTTTGATGCAGCTCTATCTAGCACACTTTGAGCAACAATAATCTTATGAGTTATACTTGTAATAACACTTGATAAGTTATAAAAATAAGTTTCACCATTTATAAAGTGAATATTTTATGCTAAATATTACATTGGGATTTCTGATTGTACCACACCCCCAAATGTTCTCAAAATTCTTCTTACAATTATTCTTGCCTTATATGTTAGTTAAAAGAGGCAGAGGCTGAGGAACTTTGTAGAAATTCAAGTTAGATTTTTTTTTACCTCAAAGAACAGATTAGTCATACAATTATGTTTTTGGCTTCCCTGTAAATTATCTTTCATCAAAAGAGCAAAAGTTCAATTACCACTTCTATCCTTAACAAAGAGAATATATGTAACTATCCATACCTTCTCTCAAAAAATGCTTCCTAAAGCAGTCTTCCAGTTTTAACTGCTCTGATAACAATTGGAAGAATATCCACTGTAGCAGGAATCTTAAAGAGTTCTTATTAATAAGACCAAACTCAGATCCAGGTATTGGGGTGAATGCTGGAAGATCGGAGAGACAGAACAAGCCACAGCTTCCTCACCTTGCCAGTTCCTCAGCTGGTCTTGTTTCCTCAGAATGCAAGCTTCTGAGTCCTCATACAAATGAATCTCATCTGAACTGTGCTGCTCAAAGCCTAAAAGCTTCACCAGCCAAATGCTTAACCAGCCAAATACTTCTAGTTTCTGGTCTTCAGGCCTTATACATCTTTCTCTTTCTGCCATCACTCCCTGGGATTAAAGGCTTGCTTTCTGGGATTAAAGGCTTGATTCACCTTGCCTGGCTGTTTCTAATGTGGCCTTGAACTCAGAGATCCGCCTGGCTCTGCCTCCCAAGTGCTGGGATTAAAGGTGTGCGCCACCACTGTTTATTATTGTGGCCGTCCTGTTCTCTGACCCCAGCTAAGTTTACTAGTGGGCACAATATTTCAGGGAATACAATACCACCACAATCTACATGCAAGTGAGAATTCAAGTTGACAGTTAAGGGAATTTTTCTTGTTGTTGTTGTTTCTTGTTCTCAGTAGTCTGAAGTAAGTGTCCGGTCAAAAAGAAACTCCAGTTCCCAAAACTCTAAAAGGCAGTCTTGGACTATAAGAGTATTTCTGCCAGTTAGCCAGCATTCATCAGAAAATTGTGAAGTCATTTCCCCCTTATTAAAATGAGTAATTCACCTTATCAAAGGCAGAAGGGACAAATGTTTGTCCATGGTGCTTATTATCATACCAAAGAGCAAGCTGGTCGCCAGGCTCCCTCAGTATTACAAATACCTGTTGCACACTTCAAAGCCCACAGGAGCTGCTGCTAGTGTCCTAGACCTTCTCACTTCCTCCCTTACCCTTAATTTCTTCCAGCTCATAGGCCCCTTTTCTCCCAACTACTCATTTACTCTTTCTCTCTCACTAGCTCTATTCTGCTCATGCTTCTCTTCATAGCCAGGTCCAGTCTGCTGGCCATATTCAGCATACTTCTAATATCTCTGCTCTGGATTCTTCCAGATGCCTCTGGCTGTTCTCTCTCTAATACCTACAATTAAAACCTTCCCTGAACTGTATCATGTAACAGTCACATATATAGTAAGCTTATACAGTAAGTAGATCCCAAGTTCAAGGCCAGCACTGACAACATAAAGAGTGTCAGACAAACCTGGAGTAAATAGTGAGACCCTATGTAAAAAAAGAACAACATCAATATGTTGTCAACTATAAGAGACAAAATGTCTGGAACTCTTTTTATATTCTAGTAATTGATGTTGGCTTTTGTGCTATGTTCATTATTATTGTTCTGCAATATAACTTAAAATCAATAGTATTAACAATAGGTAGGTGTGGTTGGAAACAAATTAGGATTCCAGCAATAGAAGAATAAAAAATGTGATAAGTTTTATATATGTACATTATCTTAGCTAGAGTTTCTATTGCTCTGAAGAGACTCCATGACCACAGCAACACTTATAAGGAAATATTTAATTGAGGTGACGGCTTACAGTTTAGAAGTTTAGTTCATTATCATATTGGTGGGAAGCATGGTGGCATGGAGGCTGATATGGTCCTGGAGAGGTAGCTGAGAGTTCTACATCTGGACCTGCAAGCAACAGGAAGAGAAACTGAGACACACTGACCAGGTTTGAGCATCTGTGACCTCAAAGTTTGCCCCTTGTGACACATTTTCTGCCTTTTTAAAAGAACAAAACAACAGAGGAGAATTGTAAAGCAATAGATTTTAGTTCAGTATAGAATCTTATAACTAAAACTGTCAAAAAGTGATACATTCAATTTTATGGAGTAAAGGACCTTCATAACTGGAAGTATTCAAGCAGAGCATGGATTATCATTCATCAAGAATGTTGCTAAAGGAATTTCTGGAGTTTTATTTGTGTTTGAGAAAGAGATGAGTAGGTGGTTGGGCTAGGAGAACTAAAATTGGAGGATCCTTTTCATATTAGAGAAAATTCTCTTATAAAATACATCCTGTACAGCTACTTCTACAACATAACTTGGGTTCAAATGAATCAAAAAGGCAAAAGGTAAGTGTCTTAGTTAGGGTTGCTATGAAGAGATACCTTGACCATGGCAGCTCTTCAAAAGGAAAACATTCAATTGGGGTGACTGTCTTACAGTTTCAGAGGCCTAGTCCATTATCATCATGGCAGAGAGCATGGGGGTATTCAGGCAGGCATGGTGCTGGGGAGTCCTACATCTTGCAGGCAATAGGAAATGGTCTGTCTGTCAGACTGAGTGAAGTTTGAGCAAAAGAGACTTCAAAGTCTCCCCCAAGAGTGACATACTTCCTCCAACAAAGCCACACCTACTCCAACAAGTCCACACGTCCCAATAGTGCCAGTCCCTATCAGACTTTGGGATCATTTTCATTCACACTACCACATTCTTCTCTTTCATCCCTATAGGCTTATAGCTATATCATAAAGCAAAATGAATTTAGTCCAACTTCAAAAGTCCCCATATTTTTTCACAGTCTCAAAATTGTTTAAGAGTCCCAAGTCACTTCTGAGACTTATGCAGTCTCTTAACTGTAGTTACCTATAAAATCAAAACAGAAAAGCAGATCACATACTTCCAACATACAATGGCAAAGCGAGTATGAAAACCAGCTGGCAAACTTCAAACTCTTTATGTCTGAAGTCAAAGCTCCCTTCAGTTCCCCAACTCCTTTCAAATTTGTTGACTGCAATACACTTCTTTTTCTTAGACTGTTTCCACTCCCTGTTAGCAGCTTTCCTTGGTAGGCATCCCATAACTCTGTCATCTTCAACGTTTTGGGATCTCCAAGGCAATCTAGGCTTTATCTCCATAGCTTCATACAATGGTCTCTCTAGGCCTTCATGCAAGGACACCCCTGACACACACCTGTCCTCAGCAGCTTTCCATAGCTGTAGAGGGAGGTTTTATAAGCCCTTTTTTCTATCCTTGACTCTAACTCCAGAACCATGTAGCCAAAGCTGCCAAGTTCTGCTGCTTGCTAGGGCTAGAACATGGTCCCCATATTCAATTTTATCTTCACCAGCTTTCTGTTTTCAGTGGGTTCTTTCACTGCCTAAGCTTGCCTGTCCTAGAACCTTCTCTGTAGACCAGACTGGCCTTGAAGTCAGAGATCCCCCTGCCTCTGCCTCCAGAATGCTGGGATTAAAGCTTATTCCACCACACCTGGCTCTAAGCTTTTCTTTAATTCCCTTTCACTGGTTGAAAGCTTAGTTGGGTGGGATATTGCCCTGAGGCCACTATTTCCTTTATTCCATGTAAAATCAGGCTTTTCTTTAATCTATTAACCTCACTGAATACAGGATTTAGCTCTATCCCACTTACTTCTTGCTTCCCTCTTTCTCCTCAAATTTTACATTTTGTATTTTTCCTTCATAAGCTTGCTTCTATCCATTATAAATAAGCAGAAGTATGGCACTATTAGCCAAACAATACATTCAGGGCCATGTTGTTTGCAAATGTCCTCTTCTAAAGCTGTCAGTCTCTATCATATTTTTGAAAAAAAAAGTCAGAAAGCATCCATGTTCTTCAACAAAATATCACAAGAATATTTTGTAGGCCACATATTAATATCTTCTCTAAAACATCTTGAGCCAGGGCCCACAGCTCAAATCACACTCAGCACCACTATCTTCCATACTCCTACTAGTATGGTCCAGTAAGTTCTGCTTAAAGCATTCAGTTGCTTTTCTAATCTAAAGGTTCAAAGTCCACATTCCTCCAAACAAAAACATGGTCAGACCTATCACAACAATACCCTGATTCCTGGCACCAGCTTCTGTCTTCATTAGAGTTTCTATTACTGTGAAGAGACATCATGTCCATAGCAACTCTAATAAGGAGTTATTCAACTGAGGCTGGATTATAGTTCAGAAGTTTAGTCTGTTATTGTTATGGCAGGAAGCATGGTGGCATGCATATATATATATATGGGGATAGGAGAGTAGCTGAGATTTCTATATCAGAATCTGTAGGCAGCAGGAAGAGAAACTGAGACACACTGGGTAGGCATGAACATAAGAGACCTCAAAGCCCACCTCTAGTGACATACTTCTTCTAAAAATACCAGATCTACTCCAACAAAGCCACACCTCCAAATAGTGCCAGTCCCTATGAGTCTATGGGGCCATTACCATTCAAACTACCACAAAGAACAATGAATTTATCATTTGCAGAAAAATAGGTCTCAATGAAGATAACCATACTCAACTAATTAAATGAGTATCAGATAAACAAAAATCACTTTTTTCTCTCATTTGTAAATTCAAGATTTTATATAGATTCATAAAATCATATATTTATAAAAATGTACAAATGCTAAAAGAACAAATATTATTAATGAATTAATGAGGGGGTAGAAGAGAGAAAAGAAATGGTAAAAGGAAATAAGAGTTATGCTCAATGTACCTTATCTTTTCCCATGATAATGCCTTTATTAAACTGAGTTTATTAACAGTTTAAAAAGATAAAATGGAAAGAGAATAATGAATTACTTCTACTTCTCACAGTTACTGACTTATAAAATAAAGTCAGTGTTGAGTAAGCCTAACATATATTTTGATTGAAAAACAATAAAAGGAGGACATGGCTACTCCTAAATGAGAGCACAGGCAGAGGCAGAGACATCTAGGAAAGTCTTGAATGAATATGACCAGCAAACTGAATATGGCCATGTGAGAAGATGGCATTCAGGATGGGGTGGGATGGGAGGTGGTCAGGGAGCCAGAAGCCAAGAGTCAAGGAGATCAGGATCCAAGAATGATGACAAAAAGGCAAGGAGGCCAAGAGATACAAGGACCGGTAGCCAAATGCTTGGGTAGAGAACCTGGGGGAAGGAAAACATTGCCAAGTCATATGCTAGAACATTTAGGGTAGGGGGTGGTATGTCAGCCAGTATGTCTCCTTAACAATACTGGCTATACTAAGAGAGGCTGCAAGTCATTGTCCACTTCACTTTGATGCATTAATAGACACCTTAGCTATTTGTCCCAGCTTTAACACCTAACATACATGTAAATAAATAGATTTATATATGCACATATTCATAAATGTCTAGATATATCTACATGTATTTCATGAAATATATTCATTTATATATGTAGAAATTTAACTTAGTAATGTCCCTAATGAATATAGATATAAAAATTCTCAACAAAACACTTGCAAACTTAATCAAATAACATATAAAAAATCATCTACAATGATGAAGTTGCCTCCATCCCTGTTAGGCCTCAAAGAAACCCAGGGAAAATGGCTAATTGAGGTACTATTAATGTATCAAAGGGAGGCCCTTTCAGCTTAGAAACCATCTGTTAAAGAGTCCTGGCTTCTCTCTTGGCTTCTTTCTTGGCTCCACTCTTGGTTCTTCTCTTGGTCCATGCCTCCTCTTTTGGTCTCCTGCACTTTTCTTCTTTTTCTTTCCCACTCTTTCTCTCTTCTCATGGTGCTATTATGCTTGTCATGTTTGGCCTGGACTCTTCCAGATGCCTATTGTTGCTCTATTCCTCATATCTACAATAAAACCTTCTCCTCATTGAAGCCAAGGAGCAGTCATGTCCTCATTTTCATTCAGTCCCAGAGATGCAGGGATGGTTCAACATATGTAAACTGATAAATGTAATCCACCACATAGACAGATTGAAGGACAAAAACCACATGACAATCTCAACAGATGAAGGAAAGGTCTTTGACAAAATCCAATATCCCTTACAATAAGAGTTCTGGAGTAAATAGAGTAAACAGTAGAAAGAATACAAAGGGCCCACCTTAGCAAAATAATGGCAATATTACAGCAAGCCCACAGCCAGTGATAACCTAAATGGAGAGAAACTCAAAGTATTTCCACTAAAATCAGGAATAAGACAAGAATGACTGCTCTTTTAATATCTGTTCAATATAATATTTGAAGTATTAGAGTAAAATACAGTGGAATGAGATCAAGGGGATTTAAACAGAAAAAGAAGTTAAAGCATCCTTATTTGAGGTTAGTATGATTTTATGCATAAAGAACTGTAAAGCTATGTTAACTTTTATAGCCAATAAATATTTTCAGTATCAGGATACAAAATTAACGCACAAAAATCAGTATCCTTTCTATATACAAATAACAAACATACTGAGAAGAAAATCAGGGATCCATGCCTTTCACAATAGCCTCAGAAAATATCTTGGGATAACTCTGACTAACCAAGAAAAGTCTTATATAATTAAATCTTTAAAACATTGCATTTAGAAGTTGAAGAAGACACTAGATGATGGTATTTACATCAGGATTGATATTGTAATAACAGTTATCCTACTTAAAGCAACGGATAGGTTAAGACAATCCTTATAAAAATTCCAACAGAACTCACTATAAAAAATCAAAAGGCATCTTAAACTTCATGTGGAAATAAACAAACAGCAACAACAATTTTCAAGTTATACTACAGAGCTGTCGTAAAAGAAACACCATGGATTTGTCCTAAAATCAGACACAATGATCAATAGAATAGAAGGGAACCAGATGCAATTTCTAACACATGCAGATACCTGATTTTCTTTCAAAGAAGTACAAATCACACTGGAGAAAAGATAGGATTGCCATCAAATGGTACTGGTCAAAATGGATAGCTACATGGATAAGAATCAAAATAGACCTGTATCTATCACCTTGCAAAACCTCAGCTCCAGTTTTATCAAGACTTTCAATGTAAGACCAGATACCCTGAACTCAATAGAAGGCAAAAATAGGGAATAGGCTTGAAAACATTGACACAGAAATGGACTTTCTTAATATTGACATGGATACTCCAGACATTATGACAATCAATTAATTAACAAATAGGAAGTCATGAAGGTAAAATGCTTTTGGATGAAAAAACCCACCATCTTTTGAGCCAATTATCAGCCTACAAAATGGGGAAAAATTTACCAATTATTTATCTGACATATGGTTGTATTTAAAATATGCAATGAACTAGCTGAACATCAAGAAAACAAATAACCTCATTTTAAAAATGGAGTATCACTGGGGATGTCTTTCTGTATGATGTGAATGTGTTGCTCAGCTTGATTGATAAATAAAATGCTGATTCACTAGTAGCCAGGCAGGAAATACAGTATAGGAAGGATAAGCAGACAGGAGAACTCTAGGAGGTAGAAGGCTGAGTCAGGAGATGCTGCAGCTGCTGCCACCATGAGAAGCAAGATGTAAGGATACCAGTAAGCCACAAGCCACATGGCAAGGTATAGATTTATAGAAATGGGTTAAATTTAAGGTATAAGAACTAGATAGCAAAAAGCCTGCCCCAGCCATACAGTTTATAAGTAATAGAGTATTGAACTAAATAGAGTGTTCTCAAAGGCTGAAATATAAATGGCTTAGAAACATGTGTAAAAATGTTCATCATCATGAGTCTAGGGAAATATAAACTAAAATATTTTGAAATTTCATCTTAATGCAGCCAAAATGGCCACAATTAATAAAACAAATAGCAGAACATACTGACAAGGTTGGGCAGAAAAGGGAACACTTTATTCATTGCTGGTGGGTGTAGAAATTGTTACAGTCCTTAAAAGAAATCCGTGTGAAGCTTGCTAGAAAAAAAAAAAAACCTGAAAATTGGTCTACCACGGATCCAGTTATGTCAGTCTTAGGCATATACCAAAAGGATGCAACATCTTAACCAGGGATGCTTATGCATCCATTTCCTTGTTGTTCAACTTGCAATACATAGTAGCCAAAATTGGAAGCATCCTAGATGGCCATCCACTTAAAAATGTATAATGAAAATATGGTATTTTCACAGTGAAATATTATGGTGATGCATTAATATGAAAATGATTCCTATATTCTAAGAGACTTGAACTTTTGCTGGACCACACAGCTAGCATTAAAAATATACCTTAAGGTCACTTAACAATTAAGACCAATGTCTTATTATATACTCAGCCTGTTTGTTTAACCTACTTTTAAGAGAAAAAAGTAACAATCAATCTAACTTGCCTTGGATTTCTCATTTTCCCATGTAATCAGATATTGTAATGTAAGTTAATGTCTAGCTATAATCTTGTTATATGTGCCCTAAAACAAGAATGATGTATGTGAACTATGTGCTGAAAGCAGCAAATGCAGAAGTTGAAAGCAATCTTCTGGAATCTACTATAAATTTTGAACTCTACATTTATAAACATTTGTTGATAAATATTGATTTTTTTGTTTCATGTTGTCTGGATCAATTGGAGGTCTGTAGCCAGAGATTCCTTGAGTTCCAACCAAGCCCCTGTAGTCCTCAGTCTGCGTGTAAAATAATCACTCAGAAGCTTACATTAATTATAACTGCTTGACCATTTAGCTCAAGCTAATTACTGACTAGCTCTTATACTTAAATCAACCCATAATTCTTATTTTATGTTTAGCCATGTGGCCTGGTACCTATTCTCATTTCTGTCTTCACATCTTGCTTCCTCTATGTCTGGCTGGTGACTCCTGACTCAGCCCTTTCTCTTCCAAGAATTCTCCTTGTTTGCTTATCCTGCCTAAACTTCCTGCCTGGCTATTAGCCAATCAGCATTTTATTTATCATCCAATCAGAGCAACACACATTCACAGCATACAGAAAAACATTCTACGGCACTTCCCCTTTTCTGTCTATTCAAAAAGGAAGATTTTAACTTTAACATAGTAAAGTTACATATAATAGAACAGTTATCATGCAAGAATGACAGTTACAATATCTAGTCTATTTGTATGGCAAAATTAAAGAAAATATTCTATCTATCCTGTATTTGGGAGTCTAAAGTTTCATATCTAATTTAACTTTTATCATAACCAAGGAAAATTATAACAATCTAGTCTTCAACTACATCAAAGACCCCAGAAGGATATAATATCACCTAAGTAAATAAGAAACACATTGTAAGCAACTTCTAACATTCTGGAAATGGCAGAGACAGCTGCCTACCTGGACAATCATCAAAAATTCCTCTGCAATATTGGGGTATCCACCTTGAGCCCCTAGGCCTAAAGTCTCTCAGTCAATTTTTCCTGTGTCCTATAGAATGTCTGGCAGTCTCCTCTGAGAAGAAGGAACCTGAAGGACCATTTTGCCTTGTCTTGGTAAATTCATTGGTCACCTTCCTATGAGTCCTGTATGTCCAGTTGATACAACATTTTGTCAAGCAGTCCAGGCAAGAATAGTTTCTTGCCCATAATGGTTGTTTTTGCCAAGAAGAAGATAAGCTCTATGTGGAGGGTCCTTGATGCCCATCCTCCTCTCTGAAGTAAATCAGTGCTGCCAGGAGCAGATATGTCTCACTGTCCAGAAAGTCTAAGTTTTTAAAACATTTTAAATGCCATATTCTGTAGGTCTTTGAAGTGTTTAAAGATTACCTATCTAAATGAATTTTATCTTTGTATACCTAGAAAACGTAACATGACTACAAGTTTATCATAGCTGATTAAATAGTAATAATTGTATTATCAATTACAATTTAAATGAGTTACATAAACATAACACCTTAAACAAGAGTAGAAGTATATATAGAGTATAACAAAATAACTTTAAATTTGTGTCAATAAAGTAAAATCCATAACAATATAAAACATTTTAAACAAGTTTCTCTTTAAAAGTAAATTCAATAATCTATCCTTCTATATTATCATATCCATATCATATCTCCCCCAGACCCGTTTTTTTTTTTTTTTTTATGAAAGATATTGACTATGACAAACAACAATTTGTAACCAACAACCTAAACAAAGACAAACATCCATAATTCAGTTTTTGGGAATTTGGGGGAAGTTTTCTAGACTAGTTCCTGATGATATTGGGCACTGGTAGTCTTATGGAGATCATGAGAAAATTGGAGATAATGGTCAAGTCCTGGGAAGACCTGCTATACCCTTTGTTGATAGGTACCATCTCTTCAGGTTCAAGAGGTCTGGCTTGATTAAATCTGATCCATCTTAACCTAGAACAAATCCATAGCCTCTTGCTTCCAGTGGAAACCAAAACAGAGCCTCCTTTCCAAAGCAACCTATTGTTAGATCCAAATTTTGAAGTCAAAATACCTTTAAAATATACGTGTTTGTTTAACTGAGCAGTCTTTACAATCAAATGTCTTTCTGTAGTTAAAAATCCCAAAGATAATATAATTCAGACTCTGTGTGTAATATCCATCTTTATGTGGGTAATTTTTATATTACTTTTACTTCCTTTTTAAAGACTTTTTAATAACCATTTATTTATATAACTGTCTATATTCATTTTCTTCTCTCTTCCAAGCCTACGTACATTTTTACACATACTGTAAACCATTTAAAAGTCTTGTTCCATTTGAATCTGCCTTATTGTGAATCTATTGCTTTAAACTGCAGCATGACTAGGACTGAAATGGCAGCTTTGGATGCTTGCACCACCCACCAACATTTCAGAACTACATTTACCACCAGCTCCCGGGGAACCATGTTCATCAATGACTCTGTGAAGCACTGGGTCTATATTTCCATCCAGCAGTGTGTAGCCCAAAGACCTTTTCTTTCTTTCCTTTTTTTTTTTTTTGTGTGTGTGTGTGTGTCCATACTAGAAAAAGCTATATCCACCACACACCATATTACATGGCTTGCAGAAACCTCTCTTTCTTGCAGAATCTGCCATTCTGTAGCTCCAAGTCACATGCTGAGAACAAGTCAAAGCCAGGGGACACCTCATTGTACCTAGGCCCTCCATGTTTGGCATGAACTAGGAAGGTCCTCTTAGCTATATTAATAATCCCTTCTTAAGCTCTCTCAGGTTTTAGGAGGAAACTGTTGCCATCACATATGGGCACCATCAGGGGTCAATTGGAGATAGTGACTTAATCACTTGTGAAACTTAAAGATTTCTGTAAAGGATTCTGTTCCTTTCTCCCATATGATGTTTTCTGTGTTGTTCAATAGAAGAGGAAAAAGAAACTTTTGCTAGAAACATACAGTCACACAACAGACAAACAGACATAGATACACAGCAGACAGACAACACACACAGAGATGCACAGAAGACAGACAAACACCTTCAGATGTACAGCAGGCAAACAATTCACAAATAGATACATAAAAAAGAGATACACACTCAGACACCTAGCCACACAACAGTCACACACAGACACAGGACAGAATTACACAAGACAGTTTTCTTCAGGCAGGCACAGATTAAGACTCATGCAACAAACAGAAGATGGAAGATACTGGGCACATTAAGTAGAGAATTCAAGTCTGGACTTAGAAAAGAAGAGAGTATGATTAAATAAGAGAGAGAACTATAGAGTGAGAGAGGGGGGTGTATGTGAGAGAGAGGGAACAAAGGCAGAGAGAGAGAGAGAGAGAGAGAGAGAGAGAGAGAGAGAGAGAGAGAGAGAGAGAGAGAGATGTAACAGTCTTATTAAATAAGAAATGCAGAGTTAAAAGCCCAAGAGGTCAGAGCAGTAGCTAAGAGCTGAGACTTAAAACCGCCTTCTTATCCTTTGCTGCCACTGCTGTACTTCCTCTGAGAAAGAAGCCTACTTCCTGTGTGTCTGTCTTTTTATTGACTTTCTGTTCTGCCTTCTCATTGGTTGTAAATCCAACCACATGACATCCTGGACACTACCTTTTTATACAGACCTTTAGGTCTTCTATGGTTGATATTGAGATTAAAGGCATGTGTCTCCATGCTGGTGGTGCCCTGGAACACACAGAGATTTCCCTGTCATGTGATCGGGATTAAGGGCATGTGCTATCACTACCAGACTTTTACTACGGCTTGCTATTAGCTCTGACTCCCAGGCACTTTTATTTATTAACATACAAATAAAATCACATTTCAGAACAAATGAAATATCACCATAGGGAGAACCTGAAGTTCACTGAGTATCATGGTGGCAAGGATCTTGGAGGAGTTGGAGCAAAGGAAAGAATATGATCAAAATATTTTGTCTAAATTTTTTTAAATAAAAATTAGTACAAGGTTTGTTTATATTTATAGATGCACTGTAAGTTTTGTTATTGAAAATTTTGCAGGGCTGGAGAGATGGCTCAGAGGTTAAGAGCACTGGTTGCTCTTCCAAAGGTCCTGAGTTCAATTCCCAGCAAACACATGGTGGCTTACAACCATCTGTAATGAGATCTGGCACCCTCTTCTGGTCATACATACTGTATACATAATAAATAAATCTTTTAAAAAAATTTAAAAAGAAAATATTGCTCCATTTATAATATATTAACTTTAATTTTTCTTGTTAGTATTAGCCTCAATAATTCTTTCCTGGATATTTTAATAAAAATTAAGAACTAGACTATTACTACTTAAAGTAAGCTAAGGGCACAAACTACTATGCATAGATTAATGCTTACCATCTCAGCATTTGATATCTGTTTAGAACAAAGAAGTGAGTTTTAGAGTCAGATAAATGCAGAAGTCAAATTATGGCTCACAAACGTGCTAGCTATGGATGATAATAGACAATTTACAGCTCTGAGCTATATTCTCTACATTTTAGAAATGAGCTTGATGTTTTCTTAATAGAGTTAATGTTGGACTGAAATAATGTAATGAATTTGAGTAGTACATTTGGTTTGTTGTCTAGTCATGATACACTGATAAATGTTTAACCAGATTTCCACACAAAAAAGAGAAATTTGTAGAATTTGCCACTTTCTGTGCTTTAAATATCCCCCATGGTCAATTTCAAATTATTAATATGATATAACTGAAAACAGAGTTGGAATGAATTATGTACAATACAGTTCCAGAATCCATTGATATCTAGCTGCAATATACCTTTGAGATCTAAACAAATTGAATTGAACACTACAAATGTCCACTTCAAAATTTGTTCAAGAACCACAAACTGTCATATGCCTGTATTTTACATTATGTTTACATTTTACTAAACTTTCCTCTTAAGGTTTGTTTTTATTACATGTGTATAAGTTACACATAAATTATTTCCTCCCTGTATGTATTTGCATACAATGCATGTTCTGGTTCTCATGGAAGCCAGAGGAGAATGTTAGGTACCCTGGATCTGGAGCTACAGATGTTTGTAAGCCAACATGTGGGTGCTGGAAACTGTAACCAGCTTCTCTACAAGATCAACAAGTGCTTTTAACCGCTGAGGCATTTCTCAGGCTTGAAAAATTAGACATTCATGGCAATTATATAATCTGAAATTTGGGGAGATATATTAATATGTAATCCAAATTTTGTTCTTATATCATAAAAAGCAAGAAAGAATTGTGCACAATTTCTTGAGGAAGCAAAAACACAGAACAAAATACAAAGTGCAGTCTCATAGTAGTCAATTAAAAAAAATCAGGTTATATATTTGAAGCATTCTTTAAATGAAGTCAAAGATCAGAATTTTTTTGTGAAAACCACACCTGACTTAATTTGCAAAAGGTATGATATTTTGTAGCTAGAATAAAAATGTGTGCACATCAGCTGGATGGAGTATGATGAGTGAGCTCATGCCTTTCATGTGCAAGGGCTTAAGTTATATCCTTAGATCAGAAATAAAGTCTAAGAGAGCATACATCTTATGAAAGTTCAAATGAGAGGCCCAAAGCTGAAAATTCATTAGGATAAATATTAGTCTTCATTTTTTAGCTAATTTACTGTCACTAAAAATTATAAAACTCCATATGAAGGAATTTTCAGAAGTCCTTTCCAATGTGTAAACAATTAATGTTGTATTTATATCATATCATCATTTAATTAACATTTAATTAGTATCTCAATTTCCACTCTTTAAAATAATATATATTGGGAGAATAGAAGGGGAGAAGAGGTCTTTCTACAATAGTAATTAAGAGTATTTGCTATAGAAGCACTGTCTCACCGTGACTGCAAACATCCTCTGCGTTTATGAGAAAGCTCATTATATGCTTTCAGAAGGTCCCTCTTCCTGTCTCCAACCTCTTCAAATAAAATATTTCCAGAAATAGTATTATGACCTTTTATTCATCCCAAACCTTTCATCATTGTATTTCAAGTGTTTTTCTAAGGCTTATATGTGAATTTCTAGCTGACAAAATATTCTTGTAACTGAAAAACACAATAGAATTAAAAATGCCAAATCTTCAGATGAAGGGAATATTCCTTTTATTACCATTAACCTTTTCTGTGGAATATGTTACTTCATATAGGATTTTTAGCTATATACACTTGGGTAGAAGTATTGAGTTTCTATTCAAAGGAGAATTTGAAATGTTGTTTTATGAAAGTGTACGAAGATTTCTCAAGTTTACAGAGCAAGACCCTACAGTTAACTATATACTGCCTTCATAGAGCCAGGCTTCACCATATAACCTTGGTTTGTATGTTAATGTTCATTCACATCCTATGTTGTCCTTTATATATTATATGTTGAGCTATGCTACACAAAAATATGTTATTAGAATATTATCATATGCATCTATATCAATAACATTGTCATAAATCTTGTGTCACCATATACCAGGAAGTTACACACTCACTAATTGTTGACTTTTAATTGTAAGTGTTATGTCTAAGTGATTCACAGATACATAGGTACAAACAACATTTGGGGAGCATCTTTTAAAAAACAGATGGGAGCTGGAGAGGTGGCTCAGCAATTAAGAGCACTTACTACAACTCTTCTAGAAGACCCAAAATTGGTATCCACACTGGTGTCTCAAAGCCACTTATAACTCTAGCTCCAGGAGATCCAACATCCACTTCTGATCTCTATAGACTTGTACACATGTTGCATGTACACATTCAGACAGAAACACATACACATAAATAAAAATAAATCCAATAAAATGGAAGGCAGGAAGTTATTATTGTTGGAACTGGAGCCTATGTATGACAAAAAATTCACAACAAATTATAGCATGTAGGTAGGGTTGTAAATTACTGCCTTGAGTAATAATAATTCATACTCATAAAGTAGAAAATCCTTGTTATTTAACAAAGAAATGCAAAATTTGAGCTAAACTTCAGAGTCAATGAATTGGTTTCTTCATTTTAAGAATAGTCTAAATGATTTTACATGTTAAAATATGAATATCAATAGACAGGTGAATAAATTCATGTGGTTGAAAGAAATCATGTCAGTCTTTCCTCCAAGGATACTAGAATAAAGCAAATACTTCATAGTAGGTTCATGATTTACCTTTCCAATTATATACTTTAGTCTTCTTGGTAGCCTCTATTCTTATATCTTGAGTGAATTTAAGTACTTTTCCCAAATTTTCAGTCCTAAATTTTTTTAGTGTATTTCAGAAAATATTTGCCAGGAATCCTCTGTTTTTGTTTTTGTTTTGGATTTTGTTGGAAAGAGTCTCAATCTGCAACACAGGCTGGCCTGGAACTCACCATGTAGCTCAGTTTTGCTTCAAACTCATATACCTTCCTGCCTCAGCTTCTGAAGTTCTGGACTTGAAGTCATGAATCACAATGACATCCTGTACTAGAGCCCTTGAACACATGGTGATAGCCTTTAATCACACTGACTTAAGGTTCACCCTTGAGAAAGTTTTACTCTGCATAAGCAGAATGATATTTAAGTACACTTTTCTGATTTTAGTTTTATATACCACTGGCACAGAAAATTATCTCTTATATCTCAGTCTGTCTTTGAAAACTCTGTAAGGTCGGTCAATGAACTTCAGGATACAAAAACTCAATTGAGAGTTTCTGTGTTAACCAGCTAACCTGGTAAAATAGAATTCTCTCCTGCAGTGTTTGTTACCATGTCCTCTATAAGTAAAACAGCCATAAGTCATTCCACATGGCAAATAAAACATTGAGAAAAATATTTCACCTGATGTTTGCAAAATCTCAAATCATCTGAGTACACTAAAAGCACTTGTTGTAGTGACTAATTAGTATTTTAGTATATAGTTTGGAGGCTTGATCTTATTGTGTATGTATTTCTGTAAAAAATGATATTTCACATTCTTCACCCCTTAAAGTGTTATCTACTACAGTGCATGATGATCTAGAAGTACAATAATTTGACATATTTATCTAATAAACAGTTACTATAATTTTAAGTTCCATGTATATTTTATACAAATATTATTGCAACTCAAAATGATTTTATATGAATGCATTTGTTCAATTTTTAAAGTTGAAAATTTTAAAATGGACTTTTCTTGAAGAGCATGAGCTAAAGACTTAAGTTTGAGGACTTTAAGCAAATAAAAATGTGATTCAGATCTAAAGAAGAGTTATGCTACTCAAAGGAAAATAACAAGAATTAATTTGCATTTTAGTAATCAGTAATAGGGGTTATGAGGTGTCAATTATGTTCCACATATGACCTTTTTAAATTTCTAGGTAATGTACCTCAATTAATTGTCTGTGGCATCATAAAGAACCTTTTTCATTGCAGCATGACTATGAAAAGCAATAAAATTCTTTCTATCCAGCTGAAGTATGAAATGTACAACTGACCTTAGCACTTAGGAGTATCTCCCTGTGCTAATGCAGATTTTCTATTGGCATAAATTGCCATTTAGTCAAAAGTATGAGAAGCTCACCTAATGATTTTTAACTAGCCACAGTGAGGTTTCTGAAGCCATAGAAATGTCCATACTTTCAGGACCATATTCCACTACCTGCTGTGTAAATATATAATGAAAATTAATTTGTAATTATCTAACTACCATAATCAGCCAAATTGGAAAAATAGTATTATTGTAGCAAATTTAGTTCTTATTGAAAGTTTATAGATTGACTCTGAACTTTCAAAAACTGAAAAAAACTAGAAAATTATTTCCTTGTCATGTCATTCATTTACTTACTTTAATATGTACAAATTAATTCAAGTTCTGAATAAGGTAAGTAATAATAAAAGCAGGAAGTTATAGTGTTATGAGAATCTAAGCATCTCTCTTCTAGCTTTTAAACGAGTAACAATTCAGATAACAAATTAAGTCTCATCTTATGACTATTCTTGTAATGGGGATATGATAGCTGTTAAGCAGAAATTTTTGAGAATTTATTTCCTGATGAAAAGGGAGAGAAAAATAAAATAGAATTCATTGAAAATATACATAATTGAGGAGTATACTGATTTGTCACATCTAGCTTCAGGAACTCCACTGCAAAGGCATAAACATAATTTCTGTAAAGAAATTAAATAATCCATGCTGCCTTTATCACTACATGAGACTTTAATATGAAACAAACCCTATTTAATTTTCAGTAATTGTCTTTGTGTTGATATTTCCTATCATATAATTAGAGGAAAAGATTATGTTTGAACTGAGCTATCCACTGTAATTAAACTGAGTTGTCACCTGTTAATATCCTAGAATAAGTGAACTTTCCATTATGCCATCTTCTGAATTTTAGAGGTACTATTTTCAGCTCATTTATAATTCCAGATTCTATTATGATATTCTGAAGTAAATACAGTACACAGGTGCATGCATGCATACAATAACACATAGAAAGTTTTCATTTATATGTTTATTTAGTTAGTTATTATATTTAACAAACCAACCACAGTTTCCCCTTTTTCCTTTCCTCCAACTCCATAACCCTTACATCTTTTCTACACCCACAACCACTCCTCAGAAAGGGTAAGGCCTCCCATGTGAGTCAACAAAGCATGGCATATTCCCTCCCATCCCCGGCATCAAGGGTGAGCAAGGTATCCCACCATAAGGAATGGGTTCCAAAGAGTCAGCTCATATGCTAGGGACAGATCCTGGTCCCAATTCTAGGAGCCCCACAAACAGGTGAAGCTACACAATTGTCACCCACATACAGAGGGCCTTGGTCGGTCCTATGCAGACTCCCAAGCTGTCAGTCTAGTGTCCATGAGCTCCCACAAGCTTGGTTCAGTTGTCTCTGTGGGTTTTCCTCTGACCCTTGATTATATAACCCCTCCTGCTTCTCTTCAACTGGATTCCTGGAGTTCAGCCTGGTGCCTGGCTGTGCACCTCCACATCTGTTTCCATCAATCATTGGATGGAGGTTCTATGATGACAATTAGAGTAGTCTCCAATCTAACCACAGGCACCCTCTCTATTATTGCAGAAGTCCTAGCTGGAGTCATCCCTGTGGACCCTCAAGAGCCTCCCCAGCACTGGCCCCCTATCATGATATCTACCTTGTTGATCTCCCTCTCTGTCTTTCCCCCAACTTGACCATTCCAAAGACACTTCATGTTCCCATCCCCTATTTCCTGCTTTATACCTCCCCCTGGCTCCAGTTTACCCAGGAGATCTCATCCATTTCCCCTTCCCAGGGCAATCCATGCATGCCCCTTAAGTACTCCTTGTTACCTAGTTTCTCTAGGGCTGTATTTTATAACTTGGTTATCATTTTCTTTGCATCTGATATCCACTTAGGAGTGAGTACATACCATGTTTGTTTTTTGAGTCTGGGTTACCTCACTCAGGATGATTTTTCTAGTTCCTTCAATTTGCTTCAAATTTCCTGGTTTTAAATAGTTGAGTAATACTCCATTGTGTAAATGTACCACATTTTCTTTATCCATTCTTCAGTTGAGGGGCATCTAGGTTGTCTCCAGGTTCTGGCTATTATGAATGATGCTGCTATGTTCATATAATTTAAGGTTACCCTGTGCTCAGAAGTAGGTTTTTAACTCAAATGTCCAGTGCCAGTTTTGAAATATGTGTCTATGTGTTGTTGGGCAACAAGCTACCAGAGGCTTCCAAACAATATAAGCTATTCCTATAGTACTTGACTTTCCACCCAAGTATGGTAGTAAGGCCTAATTTCTGAAGAGACTACACATTTGAATACAGTCCACAAAGAAATCAGGCTGGAAATGAGCTGAAAACTTCTTTCCTGCAGACTAGGGTTCATGGTGCTAGGAGGTACTATGTAAGCTTCTTAGGAAGAAAAGATAGCAATATTATCAATATTTGGACTCTGCATACTACAGTACCACTTGAGGCAAGATATGTCCTTTGATGTTGTGGGATGATGCTTTTGTACACTGGTTTAATAAAATGCTGATTGGCTAGTAGCCAGGCAGGAAGTATAGGTGGGTTGAGCAGACAAGGGGAATTCTGGGAATAAGAAGGGTTGAATCAGTAGTCACCAGCCAGACACAGAGGGAGCAAGATGTGAAGGCAGAACTGAAAAAAGGTACCAAGCCATGTGGCTAAACATAGATAAGAATTATGGGTTAATTTAAGTGAAAGAGCTAGTCAGTAATAGGCTTGAGCTAATGGCCAAGCAGTTATAGTTAATATAAGTTTCTGAGTGATTATTTTAAGTGGGCCACAGGACTGTGGGGGCTTGGTGGGACTGGAGAAAAAATTCTGACTACATATGGTGCCCATGCATGGTGGCAAGAATTTCCACCTAAAACCTGAGAAAACTTAAGAGATTATAAATGTAGCTAAGAGGACCTCTTAGTTCATGTCACTCATGGTAGGCTGAGGTAAAGTGATGTGTCCCTTGGCTGTGGCAGGGTCACAGCATGTGGTCTTGAGATATAACATGGCAGATTCCTGCTGAGGTACACAGAGATTTCTCCAAGCCATTCAGTGCATTGTGTGGCAGATTTAGCTTTTGCTAGTAAAGACAAAAAAAAATGGTTTCTGGGCTACATGCTGCCTTGATAGGGGCATAGACCCACTGCTTCCAAGAGTTGGTAGTGTGCATGGCTCCAAGCTGGTGGTAAATGTGCCACTGCTATATTGGGTATCTGAAGTATGCAGGGAGTGGGGGTGGGGCAGCAGCCAAAGCTTCCATTTCAGTCCTAGTCATGCTACAGTTTAAAGCAATAGATTCACAATAAGGGAGATTCAGATTGAATAAGACTTTGAATGTTTTACAGTGTGTGTATAAAATGTATCTAGGCTTGGAAGAGAGAAGACAATGAATATAGACAGTTATATAAAGAAACAGTAAATAAAGTCTTTTAAGATACAGTAAAGATAATATAAAAAAATAAGCCATGTAAAGGTGGCTACTACACAGAGAATCTGGATTGTGTTGTCTTTGGGATTTTTAACCGCAGAAAGACATTTGATTGTAAAGTCTGATGATATATATAATCTTGACTTCAAAATTTGTATCTAAAGATATATTACTTTGGAAAAGAGAGTCTGCTTTTGCTTCCACAGAAAATGAGAACCTGTGGATTGCTTCCAGGCTAACATGGTTTGATCAGCCAAGGCCCCCTGAAAGGTCTCCAATGATACCATGGCCCAGATGATCCAATATCTAAAATCAACTTCAAGGGAACTGACTCAGAGAAGACAGTGTCACAGACTATTCCAGTCAGGACTTGACCATGAGTCTTAATTTTCTCAGGATCCCCATAAGATTGCCACCTCCCCCATCCATCAGGAAGTAGTATGAGAAGCTGTGCCCAAATTCCCAAAATAATTTTTGTGAATGTTTATTTTTATTTAAAGCAGGTTGATTATAAATAAGATCTCTTTCTAAAAGAAGAAAAGGGGATATGATACAGAAATATAGGATAAATATTTTACATTACCATAGATTTTAGTTTATTGATACAAACTTAAAGTTAATTTTGTTATATTTCTATATCTCTTGTTTAAGTTATTATGTTGTGTAGCTCATTTGAAATTATAATATATAATTAAGAAATACAGATTAATAGTCATCTACAATAATCAAACTTAAAGTCATGTTAGTTAAGATTTTTAGGTATATACAGGTATATTCCAGTTATGTAGGCAGTCTTCAAAACACTTCAAAGACCTACAGAATATGGCATTAAAAATGTTTTAAAAACTTAGACTTTCCCGGACAATGATACACATCTGCTCCTGGCAGCACCAATTACTTCATGAAGGATGATGAACATTGAAGAAACCCATTATGGAGTTTGCTTTCTTTGTAGCAAAAGTTAGCCACTGGGCAAAAATTACCCTTGCATTGACTGATTGACAGTATGTTGTATACACTGGGCATGCAAGACTCATAGGAAGGTTAATACTGAACTTTACAAGATGAGAAGCAACTGAGAAACTCTAGACCTATAGGCTAAAGATGGATGTCCCAACATTGCAGAGGAACTTTGGATGACTATCCAGACAGACAGCTGTCTCTGTCATTCTAGATTTTTGGAAGTTGCTGACAATGTTCTTCCTGTTAACTTAGGTAATATTATATCCTTTTGAGGACTTTGATGTACTTGAAGACTAGATAGTTATAATTTTCCTTGGTTATGATAAAAGATAAATTAGATATGAAACTTTAGACTCACAAATATAGCATAGATAGAATATTTTTAAAATTTTGCTAAATATTAATAGACTAGATATTATAACTGTAATTCTTGCTTGATAAATATTCTATAATATGTAATTTTACTATGTTCAAGTTAAAACCTTGTTAAAAGTTAAATTCCTTTTTGAATAGGCAGAAAAGGGGAAATGCTGTAGGATAATGCTTTTATACACTCGTTTAATAAAATGCTGAAGTATAGACAGGAGAATTTTGGGAAGAGGAAGGGCTGAGTCAGAAATCACCAGCCAGACACAGAGGAAGCAAGATGTGAAGGCAGAACTGAGCAAAGGTACCAAGCCATGTGGTTAAACATAAAGAAGAACTATGGGTAATTTAAGTGTAAGAGCTAGTCAGTAATAAGCCTGAGCCAATGGCCAAACAGTTATAATTAATATAAGCTTCTGAGTGATTATTTTATAAGTGAGCCACAGGACTGTGGCAGTCTGGTGGGACTGGAGAAACCTTCCCATTTCACTCTGGTACAGTTGTGACTTTGAGTATAACCAGACACTTTTAGATTAGATGGAAAGTCTGCTACTTTGGACAAATTTTATCTAAAAACCTGGTCAAAAGTCTGTGAGTAGGGATACCATATTCCATAAGTGGGAATCTACTACTTTTTAAAAAATAAAATGGCATGAAGTAAAGCTGCCTATTAAATATTTACCAATATTTCTCTCAGTCTTGGTGTAATAATCATCTTTTTGCAGTATGTAATAGTTGAAATAGATTCATAACTGTTCCAAGTGGTGAAACTAAACAACTGTGAAGTGCTTTGTTGAATAGGAAATCCATATCACCTCATCAACCTGGAGGAGTGGATAGAAAATATGGGAGAAAGAGTATGACATGGACGTTGCAATCATAAACACATTGTAGCTATAACCATCTGCACAAAGTGTTCACTAAATATGACATGAAAGAATGAGTGGGATGATTGTGAAGGAAGAGGAGGAAGGGGAAGAAGATGGTGAAGATGATGAGGATGATCAGCAGGAATGACATGAGCACAAATGAGGTTACTAGAGGCTGAGTAGATCACAACACCTTACATAAATGTAAGATAATATTAAACATATATAAAAATATACCTATTTCCCTGCTTGGAATGCTAATGCTATCTGCTTAGAATACTAATCCTATACTTTCTTTCTAAAGTAGTGTCAATCCTGGAAGGTTAGAAATGTTTCTTGTAGACAACATAAAGTTGGATCATGTTTTGTGTTACAATTGACTAGCTTGCATATTTTGACTTAGAAATTAAAGCAACTATTTTTGTAATTTAGTATTGAAAGACATGTATAAAAATCTGTCATTTTGTTGATTTTGTTTTCTTAGTTTTAATTTACATAACCGCTGTCCTTGCATAATGCACTTTTTTTTGTAGTGCCTGAGATTGGTTTTAAAATGTGCTTCTTTGGTGTTTTATAATTTTGCAGTATTTAGTGCTCAGATCTTTTACTGATTTACTTGAGTTTATAAAAGATCTTTGCTGTAGGCCCAAAGAAAAACATTTGAAATGTCTTGACTAATTGGAAGGTTAGACAAAATGCATGGATTGTAAGACTAAGTGCTGGTAAAATCTCAAATTATCTTAAGTGATTAATAGATTGAGTGCCATCTATATCAAAATCTCATAGAATATTTATAAAGTAGAATAAACTATAATCTATTTAAGAATTTTTAGAGATCCAGTCAATGGGATCCTGACACTTAACAAGATCAACAAAACAAAACTTGTATTTTTGCATGAACAACAAGACTGACAAAACAGAGTAAAGAAAAATATATTACATACAGTTAGTTTTAGAAATAAGAAAAATTTCTTAATATTTGTTTATTTTTAAAATTTGGTTGATGTAATGTTTTCATTGTGGCAACAATGTAGAAAGACCTTTAATTAATCTTTTAATTAATGGAGAAAAGAGAGCAGTATGAAATTTTGTGCCATTGGTGATACAATGAATGTTTATTCTAAGGTGCTCATGGATCAATCTGTGAACACTAATTTATACAAGAGTATTTAGAGATGAAGAGCTATACTTTATATTAAAGGGGAAATATATTGTTTATACTATACCCTAAACTGGCTCTTTCTTCCAGAATTCAATTCAATAACTTAGTTAAACATTTAAAGTCAATTGGCATATCACCAAATAAAATATATATGTCAATCCTGAATGATTCAGTCAATATTACTCCACACAATCAAGGCACAGGGACCATTTTGGAGAAGGGAGCAGAAATACTGTGGGATTCAGAGGTCAGGGAAGACCAGCACAAAATTGTATTTCTTGGGCATGAAAGCACTACTGTACTCATAAACTCAAAACAACTGTGATTGCCAGCAAATCTGTCATTTGTCTTCTTTTAGTCTATATAAAAATTTTTGGATGCTCTAAATATTCTAGATACTAATCCTTTGTAAGCTGAAAAATATTCTTTTCAAAATTTTGAGTTTCCTTTTCACTTGCTTGGTTTGTTTCTTTTGCTGTGCAAGCTTTTATTTTTAGTCCACTTATCAGATGTTTACCCTAATTCCTGGACAAATGGAGTCCTATTCAAAAAGTCTGTTCCTGCACCTATATTTTCTTCTAGCAGTTTTTGTGTTTCAGGTTTCAAATTGAAGTCAGTTGGAGCTACTTTTTGTGCTGGGTGAAAGATATGGGTATAATTTCATTCTTCATGTAGAAACACAGTTTCTCCAACACTGATTGTTGAACGTGATGTCTTTTCTCCATTTTATATTTTTGGCGTCCTAGTAAAATATGAGATGCCTGTAGTGTTGTACACTCATGTTTAGGTCTGTCTTGTATTTGTTCTCTATGTATGTTTTGATGCTAGTGCCATATTGTTTTTGTAACTAGAGATCTACAATATGTCTTGAAATCTGGAATGTTAAACATTCCAGAATTATTCTTTTTGCTCTAGATTGTGTTGGGTTCATGAGGACTTTGGGGTTCCAAATAAATTTTAGATTTTTTTATTTATTTAAGAAAGTTTTGGGGGCTTCGATTGGGATTGCAATGAATCTGTAACTTGATTTTGGTAGAGTGGTCATATTACCAACAATAATGGCCCCAAACTATGAGTATGTAATATCTTTCCAGTTTCTGTTATCTTTCAATGTTTGTTGAAAGATTGGACATTTTCATTGTGGAGACCTTGCACCTTTATTAGGTTTATCTCTAGCTATTTTTGAGGTTATTATGAAGGCAGTGGGTCCATGGTCTCTTTATCAGTGTATTTGCTGTTGATATATAGAAAGATAATAATTTTTTATAAGTTGATATTTTATTCTGCCATTTTGTTGAAAATGTCTAGAAATTCTCTGGTGGAATTTTGGGGTTCTTTTGTGTATTATAGCATATCATCTGTAAATAGAGATAATTTCACTTCTTCTTTTCCTATTTGTATCCCTATAATTTCTTTCTCTTGCCATATTGTTCTGGCTGGTGTTTCTAGCCCTGCATTGAAAAGCAGTATGGATAGTGAACAGGCATATCTCATTCTTGATTCTAGTGGGGTTGCTTTGAGGTTTTATGAATTTAGGATAATGTTCAGTATGAATTTATTGTAAGTAATCTTTATAATGTTTAGGTGTGTGCCCTCAAGTTCAACTGTATTTATGACTTTTATCATGAAAGCATGCTGATGCTGCCCAAAGACTTTTTCTGCATATATTGAGATGATTGTGTATTTATATTTTTCTTCAATCCAATTCATATTATTTAGTACATTTACTATATTATATATGTTGAATAATCCTTCCATATTTTCAATAAAGCCCATCTGATCATGTTGTATGATTTTGTTTCTTTATTCCAATTTTGGGCTTACAAGTATTTATTCAAGATTTTTGTGTCTATGTTTATCAAGAATATTGGATTTCTGGGGACCTCTCTAGCACTTTGCTTCTTCCTATTCCCATGGGTCTTCATTTATCATGGTCTCTTTTTCCTTGTTCTCCTTCTCTGTTCTTGATCCAGCTGGGATCTCCCACTCCCCTAAGCTCTCTTTCCCTCCAACCTTGCCCTTCATTACCCTCCCCTCATGTCCAGTTTGCTCATGTAGATCTCATTCTTTTCTCTGTAGTTGGGCAATTCCTGTGTCTTTCTTAGAGTCCTCTTTTCTAGGTAGCCTCCCTGGAGCTGTGAGTAGCATTCTAGTCATCCTTTGTTTTACATCTAGTATCCACCTATGAGTGCGTACATACCATGTTTGTTATTCTGAGTCTGGGTTACCTCATTCAGGATGATTTTTTTCTAGATCCATCCATTTGCCTGAAAACCTCATGATGTCATTGTTTTTCTCTGCTGATTAGTACTCCATTGTGTATGTGTACCACATTTTATTTATCCATTCTTCAGTTGAAGGGCATCTAGATTGCTTCCAGGTTATTTGGCTATTACAAATAATGCTGCTATGAGCATAGCTGAGCTTGTGTCCTTGTAGTATGATTGAGCATTCCTTGGGAATATGCCCAAGAGTGGTATAGCTGGGTCTTGGGGGAGATTGCAGAAATACACAATGATACCTCCACAATAGACTACTGGCAATGGTTGAGGGAAATCCCGAACTGACCTCTTCTGGTGATCAGATGTCCAAACACCCTAACTGTCATAGTAGAGCTCTCATCCAATGACTGATGGAAGCAGATGCAGAGATCCACGGCCAGGCTGCAGATGGAGCTCTGGGAGTCCAATCAGTGAGAAAGAGGAGGGATTGTATGAACAAGAATTGTTGAGACCATGACTGGAAAAAGCATTGGGACAAATAGCCAAACTGGTGGAAACATATGAACTATGAACCAATAGATGAGAAGTCCCCATGAAACTGGACCAGGCCCTCTGGATAAGTGAGACAGTTGATTAGCTTAAACTGTTTGGGAGGCCCCCAGGGAGTGGGACTGGGACCTGTCCTTAGTGCATGAGCTGGCTATTTGAAACCTGGGGCCTATGGTGGGACACTTTGCTCAGCCTGGGTGAAGGGAGGAGGGGACTGGACCTGCCTTGACTAAATCTACCAGACTGAGCTGAATCCCCAGGGGAGTTCTTGCCCTGGAGGAGATGGCAATGAGGGGTAGACTTGGGGGGAGAGAGGAGGGAGGACAGGGGAATCATGGCTGATATGTAAAATTAAATTAAATTATAAAATAAAATAAAAAAGAATATTGGCCTGTAGTTTTCTTATGTTGTTATGTCTTCAACTGCTTTTGATGTTAGAACTGTATTGGCTTCATAGAAAGAACTTAGAAGTGTTCCTTGTGTTTCTATTTTCTAAAATAATATAAGAAGAATTAGTTAGAGATCTTCTTTCAAGTCTGGTAGAATTCTTTGGTGAATTGTATGGTATGCTACTTACCATGGAATCAAATTGTTATAGAAGTGAATAAATATGTTTAAGCACATGAAAGTATCCAAACACTTCATTTGCCTGAGGAAAATATTCATCAGACTCTAGAGAAAATTTGTCTTCAAATGGAAATAATAGATCTATCAAGTAAAAAAAAAAATGTTCAAAATGCAAAACACAGTACCCACCTGAAGTTATCTGAAGCTACAAAATAATTTTACAGGCTAAAAGAGATTTCATGAACAGATCATTTTTCTTTTCTTTTCTTTTCCTTTCTTTCTTTTTTTTTATTTTTGAAGATAGGGTTTCTCTGTGTAGCTTTGGCATCTTTCCTGGAACTCACTCTGTAGCCCAGGCTAGCCTCAAACTCATAAGGTCTGCCTGCCTCTGCCTCCAGAGTGCTGGGATTAAAGGCATGTGCTACCACTGCCTGGCAAATAGATCATTTTTAAGAAGCTCTAATTTAGACTATACTACTATCAAATACAAATACTCTAGATTATAAATGTTTAGAATTATCTGATACATCAGTTCTATGTTTGGGATTCCACAAGAAATTATAAAATAATTATGACACTGGAGGAAATTCATATCTGATACTATAGGTATTATCAAAAGTCTACTGTGAATGGGAAGGTCATAGGCTTTATAGAATAATAGTACAATGTTTTGCTAAATGGAAATGAGATTAAACTTCCTTCTAATTATTTAAATTTGTACTTTCAGATTAGTGCTAATCTTACCCATTGTCATGAAGCTCTGTTTACAATTGGCTGAGCTTAATGTAATGAATAATAACTGGTTACAGGGATCGAGTTTAATTGTTGAGTGTTTGACTTTATATGAGACAGCTATATCACTCCCTCCAAAGTCTGAGGTTACTATAAATAGGGCATTATGCTCCCTTTAGGAGCCATAAGTTGCCAAATAAATAGCCCCATGAAAAATATGGAATACTTGTCCTTGATTTGTTGGCCAGAGATGTCCTGGAGCCCATCAAACAATACAGGATGCAGTGGATGGCCAAAACTCATGGGTATATGGACACCATTAATTAAACTCGGCAAATTATTAAAAATAAAATAATGAGGTTCTGAAGTTGGGAGCAGATGTTGAGGTGGGGATGAATCTAGGAGATATTAAGAAAGGAGCTGAGTGTAAGTATGACCAAAAGACAATGCACGAAGGTCTCAAATAATTAATAAATATATTACATTTTAAAAGAGTAATTGGAACTGCTAACCAAAATAAGTGCAATGTAAGACTTATATCAAAACAATTTGAATAGTTATTTAAGAAATTAAAATTTAACTAGGCACTCTGTATTTTTGTTTGCTTCCTAACAGCAAACTTAATAGAAATATAGTCTTATTTTTATAATGCATTAAGCATTTTAAAATGTAACTCAGCACATCATTCAAATGAAACAAATTTTGCAACAATTCTTACAGCATGTGCGCATTGTACATTTTTCTGTATTGTACAGAAAATGAAGACTAGTTAAGATCGAATCATGAACCAAAATAATACAAATGTAGTTATTTATGAAGTGTCTGAGTTTCAATAAATTTTGAATTAAATGACCTGGAGCTCTGTACATCACCATTTTCTCAAAAATCTCCTAGAATTAAGAAATTTTGATCTTCTTTCTTATTGTTTAAAACAATTTTTATTATTTTTTATTTTTTATGTTTATGGTTTTTCAAGACAGGGTTTCTCTGTGTAGCTTTGTGCCTTTCCTGGAACTTGCTTTGGAGACCAGGCTGGCCTCGAACTCACAGAGATCTGCCTGCCTCTGCCTCCCAAGTGCTGGGATTAAAGGCGTGCACCACCACCGCCCGGCATGTATTCTCTTATAGGTGGATATTAATTGTTAAATCCATGATAACCAAGCTACAAACCATAGAACCATAGAGGGTAGAAATAGAGTAAAGAACTAGAGGAAACAGATAGATCTCCTTATGGACAGGAAATATAATAGATAATTATGGATTGAAGGGGACTGGAATGGAAGGATCATTTGGAAAGGGTGTAGAAATGGCTATGGAAAGGAATATAGGGAAAGACAGCTAAAATTAAGGGACACTTGAGAGTTTGTGTGGAAACTTAATACTGTAGAAACTTACTAAAATATATACTTACATGAAGACAATCTAAATGAAACTGCCAAATAATGGGGAGAGACAGAGTCCCAACTAGTTATCTATCACTAAACAATGTTTTCAGTAATTGTATTGATGACATCTAATTAAATTGTACAAAGAGGCCACATGGGAACCCCCAGACAACTCAGGCTGTTGCTAAAACTGTAGGTTGCTCTCAACAAACTGACAGCAAGTTCTCATTGCTGAAAACAACACATATACCACTTATTAACATGGAAATATTGAACTATTGCCTACATAGGGCTATCACCTCCATCCCTACATCCTTCTAGCATCTTTGATACAGGAAGGTACTCAGCATGCCACAAAAAGAAAAACATAAACACCAAGCCAGCCACAAATTCTTCATCTACAGTGGTGTGCTTCCTCCAAGATATGATAGAACAATGGTAGAACAAGGCTTATGGGAGTAACCAATAACTGCTTTAACTTAAGACACACTCCAAAATATGGAACACATACCTGCTACCACTTAGGTGACCAAGAACCTGAGACAATACATCCCAGGGACATAGGATAAAGCTTATAGTTCCCTTTCAGCAAGAAAGAAATTATACAGATATCAGTCCATGCCTTATATATAAGTATATTTCTCTATAGTTCCAGTGTTGCTTATTTTTATGCATATCATAACCTTTTCTTGCTAACTCATCTCTAATCCTTGAGTTCTTTCCTATTAAAGATGAACTTTAACCTGAATTATTAACCAAGTATTGGCTAAGCAAACTGCATGTATGATTACATTCTTTGCATTTTAGATTATCAATATAGATTTCAACATTATGAATACATGTAGTGACAAATAAAAAAGCAAACAAAATCCTCTAAAATAAGGCTAGTTATTTTACAGTAGTTTCCAAAAGCTGAGTATACAGGGCTGAGGAGATAGCTCATTGGTCAAAGTACTTTTTACTAAAGCCTGATGACAGAAGGTCTAATTGTTGTCATCTAATTCAATGTCAGATTCAGTAGCTCAAGTATCTGTAATTCCTAAAGAATAAGGAAGGCAGACACAGAAACCTCAGAAGATATCAAGCCTGGTGTATGTAGCACTGAACACTAAGGGAGATCCTGCCACAAACAAGGTAGATGGAAGGTGGGAACTGGCACCTGAGGTTCTATACTAACTTCCCCAGCACTTTCAGATACATAAAAACAGACATGCATATGTATAAACATCATGTACACACAAAAAGTTAAGAAAATTATGAGTAAACAATGTATTTTTTTGGTTTTAATAATAATGACTCACACATTTATATGACAGTTTTGAGTTTTAAATTTAAATTTAGTTTCCTCCACCTTTATTTTTAATACCTACACGGAGCTAGGAAGCTGATGGGAAAGAGAATATAAACATTTATAAGTATCTTCCAAAATTAATTTAAAAAGTTTCAGAATCCAAACAAGTTAAAGGCTTCTGAGATTAATAAGATAAAATACATGTACATATAAAATGAGAATTCTTTTAAGTCACTTCCCATCTCAATTTGTACTATTTGCATAATCTGAGTTCCACTTTTCTTTTAATGTGGCAAAGCATTGCATGGTGTCAAAAATTTGCTACTGACACCAACCACTATAAGGGAAACAAGTTTTATGGTGCTGTCTCATATCATGATGACATTTTTATCTGCAAAGTAGTAATACAGTCTTCTGGAATTTATATCAATAATTACCACTAAATGTGATGCTAGGAAAAGTGCGATACTTTAATATTCATTTAATACCTCTTCCAAATTTAAACCAATCATCAATATCACCAGCATAAAAATTCAGATTTAAAATTGGAAAAAAGGAAATGGTGGTTAATTTTAATTTCTCCTACATTGCTTACTAGCTATGGGTATGAGGTACTAGCATAAGAATTTATTAGTAAATTTGAATTTGTCCAAAAGAGTCACTAAACAAACAGTTCTGGGCAAAGTACATGCGTGTGGCTACAGAACATAAAGGTCAGGTACAATCTCTCTAACAAATCTTATTGGTTTTGGACAAATTTTACTTGTTTCATATTTCTTCATCAGCATGAATTTCAGTTGTGCATAATGACACAACTAAAAATATTAAAGAAAGGTTCAGATTTATGGGTTATAATGGCTCATTTTCTCAGAACTTAAATAATGATTCTATGAACTCATTCATGTTTCCTGTCCAGCAAGTAAAGGACTTAGACATCCACTCTTGGATTCATGATTCTCATACCTCAGTCCCTGAAGTGCTGGGAGTATAAAAATGTGATACAACATCCAGCACTGTTTAGTATTTTAATGAGTCAGAGCCAGGAAATCCATAACAGGAGCTATCAAAAAATAAAAGCACTAAAATTAAAATTAAAAAATTATTACCCCTCTAGGTAGCTGGGGAATCAGTCAGTAAAGTACTTACAATAAAATCATGAAAATCTGAGTTCAGGTCTCCAGTACTCATGGAAAAGTCGGGCGTGATTTTTGTGCTAGTTAGTTTTTTTGTTTGTTTGGTTTTGTTTATTTCCAATTTGTGTACAACAAACTGGCCTCTGGGTATGACTGTCGTATAGGAATCTAGATATAATTTGATGAGCCACTTCTAACTGTGTGTAGGAAAGTATGGTAGTTAATCTCTCCAGGTCCTTCCAATTGTGGAAAGCACCTATGCTTCTCTGATTCTACCTTTCTTCTAGGACCTCACAATAAATACTGCAAAAAAAAAAATCCCTTTACATTTTCAACAGAGAAAGGACACATTTGAAAATAGCCTGAGTATTTTCCTTTGAACAAAATTTTTTCCACAGATGAAAAATTATTTTATTTTCTAACTTTTTGATAAGTTATTTTCACATCCACAAACAAATACAGAATGTTCCAAAGAACCAGACCTAATCATAGGACTGTATGAGTTCCCTAGTCTGCCACAGTTCAATAAATACATTTAAAAATATATAACTACTGTAGTTATACTTATATAGCTCACTGTGTCCATCTTTCAAACAAAAATTACAAAGTATATCTGTAAGAAAACCAAGTTTTAAGTGAGACAATTGAATAGCTTGAACTGTTTGGGAGACATCCAGGCTGTGGGACCCAGACCTGTCCTTAGTGCATGAGCTGGCTGTTTGGAACCTTGGGCTTACACAGGGACACTTTGCTCAGCCTGGAAAGAGGGGACTGGACCTGCCTGTACTGAATCTGTCAGGTTTAAATGAATCCCCAGGGGAGTCTTGGCCTTGGAGGAGATGGGAATGGAGGGGAGGGGCTGGGGGGAAGTGGGGGTGGGGGCGGGAGGGGGGAGGACAGGGGAACCCATGGCTGATGTGTAAAATTAAAACACAAATATAATAAAAAGGTTTTTTTTTTTTAAAGAAAACCAAGTTTTAATAAATTTAACAAGCTCCAGAATGAGATAAATAAGGCACAATGTAAGAACTTCCAAACCATAATTTGTAAAGAAAAATTAATATATGAAGTGTCTTTGTGGAAGAACACAAAAAAACCCTCAATAATATAAGCATAGAAAAAGAAATTTTAAAAAATCAAAATGATCTGCTGGAAACTGAAAGAAAAATTCAAAGAAATAAAGTACAGCTTTGATGGGCTCATTAGACTGGACAACTTAGCTAAGCATATGTTAAGAATGCAGAAAATCAGCTGGGTGGTGGTGGCACATGCCTTTGGTCACAGCACACGGGAGGCAGAGCCAGGCTGATCTCTGTGAGTTTGAGGTCAGCCTGGTCTACCAAGTGAGTTCCAGGAAAGGTGAAAAGCTACACAGAGAAACCCTGTCTCGAAAAAACAAACAAACAAACAAACAAAAAAAGAAATGCAGAAGATCCAAGATAAAAGCTAACTCATGAAAATGTTACTTATAGAGAAGAAAATATGATTATTATATTAAACTTATATCCAGAAATCATGTATGCCCCAGCCAGCAGGGTTTCAATGTGGGCGACCCACCTGTGGGAGCCAATGAAATGGACAGAGGACATGAGAGACAGAAAGCAAGACAAGATTCTGATCAAGCTGCAATTTTTATTTCTCTCCACAAGGCTTATATAGCATAGGAGGGGAGGGGGCAGGAAGGAGGGAAGGGGAAGAGATGTGGAAGGGGTGCAGAACATGGGAGATGTGCAGGTCATGCAACTGCAAGATGTCTGCTAAGGTCACTGGTCAGGGGCCATTTGTTCTGTTGCTAGGCTACCTGACCATGGAATGCTCTTTACATTAGGTTGCCATGGCACCTGACTGTGGAATGTTCTTATCTTTGGGAGCCTCTGGTTAGTAAACAGGTGTTACTGCTCTGGGGAAGGGCAGTGGTCATATGACTTATTCTCTGGCCTAGCTAGTACTTTTCCATGGTTCATGTTTGGTTCCTGAAATCTTGGTCCCTAACACATGTATAGCAGAAGAGAATACAAAGATTTTAGTATGGCCCTAGAAAAATCCCAATGTATTTTGTGCTATTACACAAAAGTAAACTTCTTTTCAAATAAATAAAGGAGCTTTATTTACTTGAGTGTCTTTTTTGTTCACTTCTATATCATAGCATCCCCAAAGTATAAGAAACATCATATCCGTGAAATAAATATGTGTTAAATTAAGAAATGAATGACTCACAATGATTTGAGTTTGGGGTCCTCTAACACACAAGAGAATTTAATAGTAATAGGATTTTTTATTTCCCCTGTGATTCATATTTGAGCTTGAGTCATAGTGAAAAATGTCAGGTAAAAATAGTGGCAGGGTTATTAAATTGCCTCTGGGTAGATAGAAAGATAACTTCAAATATGTCACTTTTAATATAAGAATATTAAAAATCTAACAAAATTACTCCAAAAAGAGGTTTTAATAATTGTGTATATTGAACAAAGGGTCAAGGTTTAAAGGATTAAAAGGGAAAAATCAGCTGTGCTCTCTCTTGAAGATGGAAAGAAATACATCAGTTTGCTAAATTTAGACATTTCTGTAACACTTGAACAACTTGAGAAATAAAAGTATTCACACAGCAAAAGAGGAATACAGCTCAAGTTAATGAACACAGAACACTACTATACTTTATTTTACATCTAGCCCTACTTCAAGGAGCATATCTTTTAAAATGTAATATTTCTTCTTGAACGTATGCTGTTTCTCCTATAGTCTCAAATATCTTTATATTTTTGTTAAATTAGCATAAATGTATGTTAACCTTTGCAAAATCTGAAAACACTTAAAAACAAATGTTTCCATGATATTATTTGAAACAATGAATGTTAAGATTTAAGATGTAAAATTGAAACAATATTTTGATTTCCTCTTATAATAACCCCAGATTTTTAACAATGTGTTAAAATTAGATCAGAAGTGCTTATTCAGGAATACAGGACCATTATGGATTTCTGAGGAATGGAGATGAATTTACATTCACCCAATAGTATCTGCATGAAATGGGTTATAGGATCCCCATGGAAAACAAAATCTATGGACACTTCAAGTCTTAGTATAAAGTGGTATGACATTTTATGAATAGCCAATAATACCCTTCCATGTAAAAAATTAACTCTAGATAACATATAAGACCTAATAGAAGCCAGGCAGTGGTGGTACCCGCCTTTAATTCCAGCACTCTGGAGGCAGAGCCAGGCAGATCTTTGTGAGTCTGAGGCCAGCCTGGGCTACAGAGTGAGATCCAGGAAAGGCACAAAGCTATTCAGAGATTCCCCGTCTTGAAAAAAAAAAAAAAAAAAAAAAAAAAAGCCTAATAGAACACAAAATCATACTTAAAAACTGTCACACTATTTTTTAGACAATGATGACAAAACTTTTGATATATCATTAGATATATTTTTCCTATGATTATTTGGTTTGCATGTATTTAAATTGAAACCAATATTATAGAAGAAACAAAACTATACACATGATAGCAAAAATGTTCCAGTTATCAAATTTGAAGGAGATAACTTCAGTGATGAAAGTTAAGAATTTGAGTTCTATAGAACACTATAGAAATAGAGTTTAAGTCTAGCTAGACATTATAAATAAAAGGAGACTGGGATAGAGAATGGAAGGAATTGGAGGAAACATTATAAACATAGTTTAAAGAATGGGTATTTTAGTTTTGCTCACTTGCTTTTTAAATCTTTTACAGTGTTTTGAATTATACCCAGACCTTTCATATTTGCTAGGGAAGCACTCTACCATTATATTATACTATCAGCCTTGGCACAGCAAATTTAAGAGTTTAAATTGCAGATTTTTAGAACACTAGTTGCTGCCACAATACTAATTGATCAAAGAAGAGTACAGATCATCATAAAGGAGGGAGCTTTGTGTGAGTTATAATGATTCATGAAATTTTCATTAACGAAATAGAATGTGGATACAGCATTTAAGAACAAGTGTGGTTTAGTCCTGTAGAGTGCTGAGAAACAAGATAGTACTGACACAGGACCAAATAAATGGAGTGAACAAAACTTACATGCCACCTGCCTCCTCAGTGGCAGTAATAAATGTTCAACAATTTTAGTGTAAATAATCGTAGATGTGATTACATACTGGAACCCTGTGGGAGGAAGTATCTAACTGGAAGCCTTGCCAGTGCTATATACCCAAGGTGTCTGGGATGATTAGATAGAAACCCCACCTCTGTCTCTCCCTAGACCCCACCCCTAAGAAAGCCCTCCAAGAGTCAGCCCCTCCCTGGGGCTACTTAAGATCACACCTACAGGCTACTTAAGACATGGCTGTCATATCTGCCATATGCTCTTGTGTTCTTTCCCCTGCCTTCCAGAGAGCCACCAAGAGGTGCTTTGCTCTGCTCAGATTAAACCTGGATTTATTAATTTGCCTTGATGGGTTGATTACATCAGCAATGGAAGACACACAATAACTGGGGATCCAAAACTTATCAGTAATATAAAATATAACTTGGTTTAGAGAAACTAAAAATACTTCTCTGAGGCTCATAAAAGCTAATAATGAAAATGAATCAGTGAACTGAAATAAATATGTCTGATATAAGAAGCTCCATGTCCAAAGACTTTTAGGCAGAAATGGTGCTTAGTTTGACTGAGGAACATAAGGAAAGATATTTTGTCCTAAATTCAGTGATCTAGGGAAATGGGGTCACAAAATTAATTTGTCTTAGCTTTTTATCTATTGCAGTGATAAGACACCATGAACAAGGCAACTTACAGAAGAAGTAATTTATTTAGAGTTTACAGTTCAGAAAGTTAGAATCCATGACTATCATGTTGTAGAGTATGGCAGCAGGCAGGCAAGCATGGCACTGGTCCAGTAGCTGAGAACTTACAACTTGATTTGCAAGTAGCAGCCAGAGAGAGACAGAGACTGGGAGCAATGGGCTTTTGAAACATGGAAACCTGTCCCTAGTGACTCACTTCCTCCAAGTTGCCTATACCTCCTAATCTTTCCTTAAAAGTTCCATTAACTGTGGACTAAGTATTCAAACATATGAGCCTATCAGGGTCATTGTTATTCAAACTACCACATTCCACTCTTTGACCTCCAAAGTCTCATGGTCATTACCATAGTGCAAAATGTATTTGTCAAATTTGAAAATCTCCATAGTATCAAGACTATTTAAAAGTCCAAAGTCTCTTCAGAGTACCAAGGCAATCTCTCAAATATAACACCTTGTAAAATCAAAATGCAAATTTTATCCTTCCAGTGTTCAATGACACAGAATATATGTCTCTGTTTATATCACCACTCATAAAGGGAGAATTGGGGCATACTAAGGAAACACTGGACCAAAGCTAGACAAAAAACCAGCAGGGCAAACCTAATTCATGTAGCTTCATTTCTGATGTCAAAGGGTTTAGGTGGTTCTACTATTCCACTTTTGATGACTGAAACACACTTCTCTACCTTGGGCTGCTGCTACCTTCTGTTTATAGCTCTCTTTGACAGATGTCTCATGACTCTGTCCTTGTCATCTGGATGTCTCTAATAACTCCCAGGCTTCACTGTCATAGCTCATGTAATTTTAATTGCCTGTTAGAGACAACCCTGGCACATGCTTGGATTCAGCAGCACTCCCTAATCACAGAAGAAGTTCCACGACCCCTTCATTCACATAATCTTCTTGATTTTAAAGCCAGAACCACATGGACAGCATTGCCAAATTCAGCTGTTCACTTGGAATGGAGGCAGCCCCCCTGAATTATATTAACAAAAGCCTTAATTTGTTGTTACTTTTTAGTAGCAAGAAATTCTACAGGCATTTCCTTTTTATAATTTGGAAGCTTACCTAGGTGGGATATTACCTTGAAGGCAGCACTCCCTTTCTTCCTTTTCAGCACAGGTCTTATGTTAATCTGACCATCTCTTTTTAGCACAGCCATTACCTCCCACATTAAATTTCTTGGTGCTCTTTTTATTGGTAAACTATATATTTTGTCATAATTTTTGATCCACATGATCTTTTTTTATTGTAGACTTTCATAAATGTGATCACCAATATTAAATATAATGTGCTGGATAGTTTTATTTCAACATGACAAAAGCTAAATTCATTTGAGAGGAGAGAACTTTGATTAAGAAAATACCTCTGTAAGATCAGGCTGTACACAAGCCTGTAGGACATTTTCTTAACAAGTGATTAGTAAGGCAGGGACCAGTCCATTAGGGGTGGTAACATGCCTGAGATGGTAGACCTGGATTCTACACAAAAGCAAGATGAGAAAGCTATGTTGAGCAAGCTAGTAACCAGCACCCATCCATGGACTCTACATCAGATCCTGCCTCCAGGTTCCTGTCCTGTTTCCTGCCTTCCATCAATGATGGACTACAATGTGGAGTGTAAACCAAATAAACCCTTTCTTCCCCAACTTGCTTTTTGTTGTGCTACCACCACCCATTCACCATGTCCTAGTGAGGGGCTGTGGATTGAAAAACAGAGACAAAAGACAGCGAGTCATTAGTGCCAGAGGATGCCTAATGCCATTTATTGAAGAAGGGAGGAAACCTTAAATACAGGCTTACAGCACAATGGAGGAACACCAGAGGGCAGAAGTTCGCTACTGAATGTTCTACATTCTTGCATCTAAGCTGTTTACACCAATTGCAGGATACACAAACAAAGAACCTCCGGTGAGCATTCAGGAGGGTGGAGACCCGCAAGGAATCAGCATAGGGAGGACATCAAGGTCAATGTCAGCAAGCAGGGCAGTTAACCAACTTGGGAGTTCTAAGGCACAACAGCTTTTTAGTTATGGTGTTTCATTATAATAATAGAAACCCTAAATAAGATGTACAAATTACTAATTTTATACCAATGAAAATTAATCTGTCATCTTTCAAATGTACCTCAAATAGATTCTTAGGATATAAACAGTAGGAAGCCACATTCTTAGCCAAAATATCACAAGAATGGTCTCCAGTCCTGTTGCTATTATTCCCCTCTGAAATTTCTTGAGCTGGGCCTCCTTAGTCCACATTGCTCTTAGCACTATTGTATTCCAAATTCCTACTAGGATAGCCTATGAAGCCCCACTTAGTGTGTTCAACCACTTTCCTAGTCTGAATCCCAGAGTCTTCCACATTCCTCCCAACAACAGCATGGTCAGGCCTATTAGAGCGACAGTTGACTTCCTGGTACCTACTTCTATTTTAGTTACTTTTCTATTGCAGCCCTATAACACCCTGACCAAGGAGGTAACTTAAAGATGAAAGAGTTTATTTGGATCTTACAGTTTCAGAAGTTTAGAGACCATGACTATTATGGTGAGGAACATGGCAGCAGATAGCCAAGAATAGCACTGGGGAAATGACTGAGAGCTTACAGCTTGATCTGCAAGATGCAAGAGCAGGTAGAGGGAGAGAAAAAGAGAGAGAGAGAGAGAGAGAGAGAGAGAGAGAGAGAGAGAGAGAGAGAGAATTGGAATGTCATGGGTTTTTGAAACCTCAAAAGCTGTCTTCACTGACATATGTCTTCCAACAAGGTCATACATCCCAATCCTTTCCAAACAATTCTACCATCAGGAGATGAAATATTCAAATATTTGGGCCTATGTGACTCATTCTCATTCAAGCTACCACATGATTAGAAATGGAACTTGGTCAGGATCAAGTAGAAACTTGGTTCAAATGAAACTCCCAGGAATCTACCAGGATGATCCCAGATAATAATTCTAGCAATAGAGAATACATAGCCCATGCTAGCCATGTCATCCAGCAAGGAAAGACTACAAGAGAAGGAATTGGGTTACCGACCCAGCCACATAAACTTCAATCTACAGTCTATCCTGCCAATCACATATGCTGGGGTAAGGGTGGCACACAGATTGTGGAAATGGTCAAACCATGCCTGGGCCAGGTTGAGACCCATGCCACAAGAGTGAATCTACCTCTGGAGTGCCAGGACCCAGAGGCTGGATATCCAAGAGACATAGGATAGAACTAAACATGACTGGAGAAAAAAAAATCATTGTAATGATGCCTAACATTATTCTGCTATACTCATAGATTGGTGTCTAGCCTAATTGTCATCAGAGAGGCTTCATCTAACAACTGTTGGAAACAGATACAGAGACCCACAGTAAAACATTACGACAAGCTCAGGGAATCCTGCTGAAGAGAGAAAGGAAGATTTATGTGAGCCAGAGGGCTCAAGAGCATCACCAGAAAACCCACAGAAACAACTAATCTCAGCTCATAGGGGTTCACAGATACTGAACAGAAAACCAGGGAGCCTTAATGGGACTGACCTATGCCCTGTATACATACATATATATACATACATACATACATATACATATATATATATATATGTGTGTGTGTGTGTGTGTGTGTGTGTGTGTATGTATAAATATATATATATATATATTTATACATATATATTATACACATACCTATATATGTATGTGTATAATATATATAAAACAACTGTGTAGTTTGGTCTTCTTGTGGGATTCCTAAGAGTATGAGCAGCAGCTGTCTCTGATTCTTTTGCTGGCTTCTGGGACCCTCTTCCTCATACTGGGTTTTGTTGTCCAGCCTCAATACATGGGGAGGTGTTTAGTCTTACTGCAGATTGATATGCCCTGTTTTGTTGATATCCATGGGAGGCCTGTCCTTTTCTGAATAAAAAAGCAAAAGGAGTGGATGGGGAGGACAGAGGAGAGGTGGTGGGGTAGGGACTAGGAGGAGAAGAGGGAGGAGGATACTGTGATCACAGTGTAAAATAAAACAAACAAATAAATAACAAAAGAAAGGGAGGACTTGTGTATATGAAAGAAGAAATAAATGTGGGTCTTCTCTGTTACCTCTTGATTTATGGCTTTTGGCGGGCTGCAAGAATATATCATAGAGATTCAGCTGTGTATAAAAGCTGACCTTTGACCTGCCAAGGGTCTGTCAAAAGGCAAAGTCATTTATTATGAATATTTGGGGTTACCCAGCCTTTAATATTCCAGCTGTCTTCTGCTATGCAATCCTTGTGTACCCAGACATATTGGTAAACAGTTCAGTTCCCCAGACCTACTTGCCTATTAAGTTACTAACTGCCCTGCTGAATTAAGGAGACAAGCTGGCTGGAGACACTTAGCTTTGTTTCCTGTGCTAATGAAGCTCAGACCATCCCCTCCCCTTGAGGGGGCCTAGTGGTTCTCCAGAGCATTTTGACTCAAAACAAAAGAGGTTTTTACATATCAAGATGAGAGATAAAACAACATTTTTGAGGAGGCAGGGAAAGAGGTGTCCAGGGAAAGAAAAGGCATACATTTTCTGTAGAGAGACAGAACAGCATGGCAAGAGAGAAGAGAGGATAGCAGAGGTACCATAGAGGGTAAGCAGATCTTCAGTAGAGTTTTCTGAGTGCCAGGAGTAGCAGAGATGGAGAAGGAGGATACAGAGGATGAAGATGAGGCTGAAAGCATAGGAATTTAGTCATTAGCAGGACTATGAGCTAAGGAGCTGGATGGAACTGCAGTTATGGAGACAGGATTTCATCCCAGAGAAATAAAGTAGATGTCTAGAGTAGTTCCTGCCTGGAATGCCTGGTGGAGGTATAACTGAATTGATAGAATTTTGTCTTAGAGGAATAAAGTTGACAGAAATAAGAACATAGTGTATGTAGATTTTTTTTCCCCTCAGATCTCATGCCAGACATAGCAAAGCCCCCTTGGACCCTGGGGATTCGATAATGGCTATTATATAACCATAGATAAAAATAATCTACTCTCCAGAAGATTCTTGAGTGCAAGATTATTTATATGCTAAAAGCCAAGTTACAATCCATTAAATTATATTGGTATATGTTAAAGGCAATAGAAACAAAGGGATTGAATTTTCTTTAAAAACAGCTACTCTGCTCAACATCATGGTTAGGGTAACCACCAAACTGGAGAATGGTCTACTCAAAGTGAAATTCATCCCAAACATAAAGCAGAACTCTGTGAAAAGAGCCAAGAATATATTGCTGCATCACAAAGAAGAAAATTGTTAGAATACAAAGAATTAAGTTTCAAAGGATCAGCAGAATAACTGACACAAGTTTCACTGACCAAAGACAAAACTTCTTCAGCATTAATAAGAATAAGAACACTATAGTAGATTGTAAGACAAGAATTTAAATCTATGAATTTATAATGATAAAACATACAAGATGTATCAAAGAAAATGTATGGTTTATGTTAAAGAAAGTCACTATTTTAAACACTAAGGGGAAAAAGTCAAGCACTAAAACTATGAACTATTCTTCAGATAAACAAATTGAAAACAAAGAGAGGTATCTCTTTCTAGAAGTACTTAAGATAATAAGGTATGAAAAATAAGTAGATTAGGAATTGAAAATTATATAGGTATTAACAACTTAATTAAATTTAGCAATGAAAAGTAGTAGTATTTGTCAGTTATTTGGCGGTGCTCTTACCCTGCAAGAAAGTGTCCCAAACATGACAAAACCACAGTATAGTTTTTATTGAGAAAGGATAGGAGGAGACATGACAGGCCTGTGTGAAACACACATGATTAAGAGTAAAGAGACTCATGCAAGATGGCACCAGCTTTATAAAGGGTGGGCCGCACATGCATACAGGAACTCATGTGGCTACTCCATGCATGCGCATAGATTACATGGCCACACATGCTTTACGAAACAATGCAAAGCCACAGAGTCCTAGTCACGTGAGATGTTTTGACCCGGAAATGGCTATTTTGAACTGGAAATAACTAGGTTGTCCACCGGGCAAGCCCAACCGTGTGTGCATGTTGTGACTTCATATCATTACTGACTTGTTTTTCTCTTTAAAAAAAGAAAAAAATGTGGATGAGTGGGTATGGGGCACTGTTTCTCTCAGAGATTGCTTCAGGCTGAATGGTGGGCATCAATTGGTTCTTGGGGGGGGGATGGGGAAGCTGGCTCCTGAAGTCCTGGGATGAAGTCCTACAGCTGTGACCATCCTTCATGGTGTGGCTGGTCCTGGGATGAAGTTCTGTCATGCCTTGTCCTGTAGCTGTCTGTCCTTCATGGTGTGGCTGGGAACATTCTGTCTGACAAGATACTGGTGACATAAAAAGCTTAGAGAAAAGACTCATTATTATTTTATTTTTGGAGTTGACACTTATCTGAGGTCGATCTGGCCTGTCCAGATGGAGACATGTTAAAAAGGTGGCTGTGATGTTTTAGTACTCTGCTTAATTTTTACCTGAGACAAGCCTTATTCGAGATTGTTTATTTAAAGCACCTGTTTCTTTTGTTAGTTTAGCACTTAGGAAACACAGGTGATCAATTGCTGAGTATGAACAGTGATAGATTGTTATATCCTTACTGCCTGGATATTTTGATGGTCCTTTTGCCTCCGGCCCTGTGTGGCCCTAGTTGGGAAAGGGGTGATACCTTATTCCTCTGGAATTGGTGACAAGGCAGTGGATCCTGATGTCCTCTGAAGCTTGAGAGTGCATGAGAACTTATTTTTTTGAATTAGGGACAAGGCAAAGATCAGGGCCCTGTCTGTATTCACATGAGAAACACAGACGGTAACTTTAAAGTGAGACAATGAGCTCTTATCTTAGTTGGAAATCTTTCTCATTAAGTAACTCTAGAAATTCAATTAAATCTGGTGAGGTAAATAAGGCTGTCCTCTGTACCCAACACATTCTAAAGCTCTCAGGACTGAGTCAATGGCTCTGGTGTCCAGAAGGAAAGAAATAGATCGCTTCCCTGCTGAGTTCTGGGTTCCCTGCTGTGTCTATAGCCAAGCCTAGGTTTGCTGGAGGTCTTAGCTTGATGTACCCATGCATCTTGGCTCCTGGGGGCAGTCAGCTGACTGGTTGTCTTTCAAGGAAGCACCTTTAACAAGGCTGTTGATGACATGGCAGGGCATTCACTAGCTCGTGGCCTTTTTCACTTAAAACAGGGACCCAACAGCTTTTGGTAGTCAGCGAGTGCCAGCACTGGCTGTTTTCTTTTTGGGCTTTTATCTCTTCCCTGGCACACCTTAAACGCCATAGATGACTCTTTTGCCCGTGGGGTCAGGAGCCTTGCTCTCCAGATACTTAACTTTTAGATGGGAACAAGAGACGAATTTTACTCTGTGTCCTGAAAATTTTCCCGATGATTGGTGGCTTAAGGACAGCTTTTGGAAAATCTGCCAGTAGGCAGACTGTAAACTGATCCTTTTGGAAGATTTGCCTGAGGCTATAAGCTGATTCTTTTTTTTTTTTTTTGGCTTAGGAGCCATCCTGATTATTATAAACTTAATTGTTTAGATCTCAGCTGCTTTTAGACCCATGTTTGCTTCTTAAGGCAGTTTGAGAATGAGTGGGTGGAGTTAAGGTAATTTAGGGCGAGTCTTAGCAACCACCCAAGCTGTGCATTTGAATCAGACCGAAAAGGTTGCACATGGCCAACACAGAAGTGGGATAGGAAAGAAAGGGTTTAGAGCTTTAGCAGAGAGCTTGGAAATAAAGCAACTCTTATTTTCCCATTCACTGGCAGAAGTACCCGCCTTACTGTTAAGTGGCCAGATTTACTGGTACCTGCCCCATCCGCCAATGTAAGCGGGTGGTTTCTGCTCCTTTGTCCCATGGCTGTAGCTGAGTGGAAAATAAAAAATGAAAAAAAACAAAAAAACAAAAAAAACCAAACAAATAAACCGGGATCAGACTGCAACTCAGGCATCCCAAGAATGAAGTAAGATCTAAGATCAGCTCAAGTCCCCGCCCCACTTCATCAAGAGATGGGAAGAGCTGCGACTGTGCTGCCTTGGTCCACCTAGTAGACCCCAGATGACATTTTGGAGCAAAAATGTGCCTGCCGTTGCCAGCACAGTCCGAGGACAACCCCCGGGATTGTCCATCGAAAAAATACAGCTCAGACTTCAGCCATGAGAACAGCAGACTCACTGTGAAAAATCATGACGGTATCAGTAGTAGAAAGCTGTGCTTCTCATGGCTGGCCACTGTCCGAGTGGCAGCCAGCCTGAGGTGCATGCTGGTTGGCGGAAGAATCACAAGCCATGGTTACCTTTCTAGAGCTTTATTGAGAGAGAGAGGGAGAAACAGAGACAAAGAGACTGTATGGAGGGAAGAGAAGGGGGAGTGAAAGTTGGAGCCAGAGCAGGGCTTTTGGGAACAGCTGCTCTGGAGGAAGAAGAATCTGGAAGAGGAACTGAAGAAACAGAGGCCCTAGGTGTAGGGGTGGGAGCCGGAGGTCGGATAGGTGGAGATTCATTAGCAGCATCTAGAGTCAGAGATTCCAGAGTCAGAGAATCTTCTGGTTTTGGCATAGTTAGGAGCACATGAGCAGGAAAGAAGGAATCCAGAAGAGACAGTTTACAACTGAGAAGGAAGAATGCAATGATAGAGAGCAACTCTTTCCATTTGCCTGTTCACTGGCCAAAATTAGATAACTCCCATAAAATATCAGGATTCTTTGTTATTTTTTAAAGCATACTTGGGCCATCTCTCAGTACAGAGACAGATAAACTTAGGAATCTTCAGGTAAAGCTTCAAGAAGACAGCCTAAGGGAGAGGAAGGACTGATCAGGTTGGAAGCCTTATTTCCCATGTCTGCAGCGGAGAGGCAGAAAAATAAAAAAATAAAAATAAGAAAAAAATCAAACAAATGTGATCTGGAGCTAAGACCCCGGGCATCCCCAAGGCCAAGGACGGATACTGGCCACAAGCCGCTTTGTCTGCTCGTCAGATGAGAAGCAGGGACCCTGCTGTGTGAAGCAAGGATTTCCCAGGGAATCCTTAATGTCTAACCGCTATGTTGAGTGTGCAAAACATGCTGGCTTCACACCAGGATGCACCTGACAGTGGTGGTCCAATTGCGAGAAATATCTCAAGCTGCAGACATGGGAAATGGCTGGAAATTTAGGCCTGCGATAGGGGCAGACCTTAGCCAGTGAAGCCTTTGGCCAGGGGTTCCCCTGGTTTCAAGAATAACCAGTGAGGCACCGGATGCTCAAAGGTCATTCTCACAGATGCAGGAAACTGTTTATGCTAGCCGAAAAAGGGAAAACTCACCAATCAGAGGAGTGGTGTTGCATGCGGATTTGTGCAGCCAGGTGGATGGACAGTCGTCTGTCGCATACAGAGCAGAGTCCCTGGTCTGTGCAGAGCAGAGTCCCCGGTTCCCTGGATTCCAGGCGCAAGGCACCTGGAAGCGCCCGTTCCCTCATGGCACCAAAATGTTAGTTATTTGGTGGCGCTCTTACCCTGAGAGGAAATGTCCCGAACATGACAAAACCACAGAAGAGTTTTTATTGAGAAAGGATAGGAGGAGATGTGACAGGCCTGTGTGAAACACACATGATTAAGAATAAAAGAGACTCATGCAAGATGGCGCTGGCTTTATAAAGGGTTGGCACACATGCTTACAGGAACTCATGTGGCTACTCCACGCATGCACATAGATTACATGGCCGCGTGCACTTTATGCAACCATGCAAAGCCACAGAATCCTAGTCACGTGAGATGTTTTGACCTGTAAATGGCTATTTTGAACAGGAAATAACTAGGGCAGTCTGCCTGGCAAGCCCAACCATGTGGGCATGTTGTGACTTCATATCAGTATTTCCATAGAATGCAATGCAGATATATAGTTTAGAAAAGTATGAAGTATTCTTGCCTAAAATCTTGGATAAAAATCAGACTTTAGATCTAATTATTTAAATATAATTAGGTTAACTGAAACTGTAGTCACAAATTCTGTCAAACCGATACTGTTAAACATACTATAATGCAAACTTAAAAACTACTTCAACACAAACGTCAACAAAAATACAAAACCAATAAATTAAACAGAAACTTGTAGACTTATATAGTAATACAGGATCTATGAATCAACAACAATGAACAGGCCTTATTTGTACAGTGGATGTGGTGGTACATGCCTAAGTTAAAAGGCTGATCTTGGCTACATAGTCAGTCTGTTACCCAAAACAGACAAATTATGAATGATTTTCTTTAAATCAAAATTGGCAGCATATTTTCAAACATTGATTATTTTATTAAGTAAAATAAAGCTTCTAACACCATGAATGTCAGATTTGTCATTAAGATGAAATATAATATCAATAATTTTATTAATTTCTAAATATATTCTTCTTATTCTTATTATTTTATAGTTTAATTTAATTTTACATATCAGCCACAGATTCCTCTGTCCTCTCTCCTCCAGCCTCCAACTGCTCTGCCCCCAATGCACCCCTATTCCCATCTCCTTCAGGGCAGGCACTCCCCTGGGTATTTCTCTGTAAAAAATCACCTCAATATTAGTTGCTTCAGGAAATAAAGATCCATGTCACATACCTGTGAAAAGTCAAGGTTCTTAGAATAATTTAGTTCCCTTCTGTTTCATAATTACCTAAGATATCATTGTCAATTCTTCTGCCTCAACTTCAGTCACCCACCACCTTAAATAGGTCAGGAATATCTGCTTCTAAATGGCTTATTCATTCATTAACAGGTTTCCACAAAGCTTCAGTTTCTTTGGGGTTGTAGGCAAGAGGCCACATTCTTCTCAATGAAAAGTTCTTCCCCAGGGTAAGCAATATAAGAGAGAGAATGAGAAATAAATTGCATTTTCTTTTTGATATTAACTCTCTGAAGCCATATACCATCACTTCCATTGTATTTTTTAGAAATCAGTTACTTAATGCAAGCTACAATGAAGGGGAGTATTGGTGAAATTATTAAGGCCGCTCCACGTAGTTAAAAGGGAGGTTTATTTTGTGGGGTACTTACAAATTAGGGGGTAGGTTACAGGGTCTGGCAAGGGTATAGTGCAGTCCGGCTGTGTTCTCTGGAGAACTCTGCTCGGTCTACCTCCAGCGTCCAGAGTCCAGGAACCAAGAGAGTGACCTCTTCCCAATCCTTGGTCTTCCACTTCCTCCTCTGCCCTGCCTTGTGGGCGTGACCATTACCGAAGCCTCAATGGGGGTTGGAACTTCCAGGCCAATGCTGGGATGGCTATCCACTACAGGGGAGAGAAATTAGTGTGCATGTCTAGGAAAGAGAATAAGAGATTTTCGTTTTTTGTTTTTTTGATACAGGGTTTCTCTGTGTAGCTTTGTGCGTTTCCTGGATCTTGCTCTGTAGACCAGGCAGGCTGGCCTCAAAATCACAGAGATATGGCTAGCTCTGCCTCCCAAGTGCTGGGATTACAGGCGTGCACCACCACCGCCTAGTGAGTATAGGAGCATTTCTTGATATATCCTAAAACTATCAGAGTTTACCTTTTACTTATAAAAAATACATTATTCAGAGTGCCTGGGGACACACCCAGAGAGGCTTGGACATAGGTCCCAGCCCTGGGCACCAGCCATTCCTGGGACGACCTGCCCAAATTTGTCCCAGGTTCAGGCCATAGGGCAAGACCCTCCCCATCCACACCAGGAAGGGTCCCCCTCTCCAAGACCCTCTGGTGGACCCTACAACCTCCACACCCTGCCCCCACACACATCTGCCAGAGACCCAAACCACTTCCTGAGACTTAGAAAGCAGACACCAGCTCCCATACTTCCCTGTAACTCCCATCTGGACCAGAGGTGAGTGCCTGGGGTTATAGTCAGAGAGGCCCCTGCCTCTAGGTCCCACCCCTGGGCACCAGCCATCCCAGGAAGACCTGCCCAACTTGGACCCAGTTTCCGACCATTAGGCGGGCTCTGCAGGAGGGCTCCCCTTTTCCAAGACTGCAAGCAGATCTTGCAATCTCCACACGCTGTCCCCACACCCATCTGCCCGAGACCCCAGCCACTTCCTGAGACTCAGAGAGCAGCCCCCAGCTCCCATTATCCCTGGAACTTACATCTGGACCAGAGAGCCCCCAGGTCCCATCTGCCCTGGAACTCCCATCTGGACAAGAGGAGCTTCTATCTGGACAAGATCAGGAGACCCCAGAGACTTCCTAAGACTCAGAGTCCAGCCCCCAACTCCCATCTGGCCAGCACTCTCATCTGGACCAGAGCTCACATCCAGCCCAGAGATTCCATCTGGGCCAGGGAGAGGCTCCCTAAATCTGTCAGTTCTGTCTGGACCAAGTGCACTGATAAGACCAAGAACAAATCCACAAGGAGATGGGCAGACATCAAGGCAGAAGTACATACAAAAAAATAAAGAGCAATACAGCATCACCAGAATCTAGCCCTTCTCCAACAGCTAGACCTGAACATCACAGAATGGAAGAAGCAGAAGAAAACAACTTTATAAGTAACATCACAAAGAGGCTAGAGCCTTATATGGAAGAAATCAAACATAAAGTGGAGGAACAGACAAACAAAAAATGGGAAGAATGCTATAAAAAACTAAAGGAAATGACAAATAAAGCAGAATAAAACAATAAGTCCCTGAAAGAAAATCATGAAAAAGCAACAAAACAGATGAGGGAAATAGTCCAAGACCTGAAGAGAGAAATAGAAAAATGAAGAAGACACTAGCAGAAGGAATGCTGGAAATACAAAATCTGAGTAAACAAACAGGAACTTCAGAGGCAAGTATAACCAACAGAATGCAAGAGACAGAAGAGAGAATCTCTGGTGTTGAAGATATGGTAGAAGAAGTAGAAACACCAGTCAAAGAAAACACTAAAGCCAACAAAGTCATGACCCAAAATGTCCAGGAAATTTGGGACACCATGAAAATACCAGACCTACAAAAAATAGGGATAGAGGAAGGAGAAGAAATCCAACTCAAAGGCACAGAAAATATATTTAACAAGATCATAGAAGAAAACTATGCCAACTTAAAGAAGGAAATGCCTATGAAGATACAAGAAGCCTACAAAACACCAAACAGACTGGACCCCCAAAAAAGTCCCCTCACCACATAATAATTAAGCAACTAAACGTACAGAATATGGAAAGAGTATTAAGGGTAGCAAAAGAAAAAGCCAAGAGATTTATAAAGGCAAACCAATCAGAATAACACCCAATTTCTTAATGGAGACTTTGAAAGCCAGAAGGACCTGGACAGATATAATGCAGACACTAAGAGACCATGGATGCCAGCATAGACTAATATACCCAGCAAAACTTTCAATCATCATAGATGGAGTGAACAAGACATTCCTAGACAAAGTCAGATTTAATCAAAACTTATCCACTAATCCAGCCCTACAGAAAGCATTAGAAGGAAAATTCCAACCTAAGGAAGTCAGATACACCCTAGAAATGACAGGCAATAGATAACAACACAACAGGAAACCCCAAAGAAGAGAAGTATACACACGCTACCACTAAAAAATAAAAATAATAACAGGAATGAACAATCATTGGTCATTAATATTCCTTAATATCAATGGACTTAATTCACCTTTAAAAAGACATAGACTAACAGAATGGATACAAAAACAGGACCCATCTTTCTGCTGCATACAAGAAACACACCTCAAATTCAAAGATAGACACCTCCTAAGAATAAAAGGCTGGGAAAAGACATTCCAATCAAATGGTCTTAAGAAGCAAGCTGGTGTAGCCATACTAATATCCAGCAAAATAGACTTCAAACTAAAATGAATCAAAAGAGATGATGAAGGACATTACATACTCATCACAGGAAAGATCCACCAAGATGAAATCTCAATTCTGAACATTTATGCGCCAAACACAGGGGCAAACTCATATGTAAAAGAAACATTACTAAAGCTTAAATAACATACAAAACCCCACACATTAATAGTGGGAGACTTCAACACCCCACTTTCACCTCTGGACAGATAGGCCAAATTGAATCTTAACAGAGAAATAATGGACTTAACTGATGTTAGGACTCAAATGGACTTAATCAATATCAACAGAACATTCCACCTGAACAAAAAGGAATATACCTACTTCTCAGCACCCCATGGAATCTTCTCTAAAATCTACCACATTCTTGGCCACAAAGCAAATCTCAAAAGATCCAAAGCAATTGGAATAAACTCCTGTGTTCTACTGGACTACCATGGTTTAAAGTTAGATTTCAACAACAGAAAAAACTACAGAAATACTACAATCTCATGGAAACTGAATAATGCTCAACTGAATCACCAATGGGTTAAGGAAGAAATAAAGAAATTAAAGACTTCCTAGAGATCAAAATGAATACACCACATACCCAAACTTATGGGACACTATGAAAGCAGTGATAAGAAGGAAATTCATAGCACTAAATGTCCACATAAAGAAGTTGGAGAAAACTCACACTAGTGACTTAACAGCACACCTGAAAGCTCTAGAACAAGAAGAAGCAAAGTCTCCCAGGAGGAACAGATGCCAGGAAATAATCAAATTGAGAGCTGAAATAAATAAAATAGAAATAAAGAGAACAATACAAAAAAATAATGAAACAAAGAGTTGGTTCTTTGAAAAAAATCAACAAAATAGACAAGCCCTTATCCAAACTAAACAAAAGACAGAGACAGATAGAGCATCCAAATTTACAAAATCAGAAATGAAAAGGGGGACACAACAACAGACAATGAGGAAATCCAGAGTACCATCAGGTCATACTTCAAAAACCTCTGCTCCACAAAACTGGAAAATCTAAAAGAAGTGGATAATTTTCTGGATAGGTACCACATACATAAGTTAAATCAAGACCAGATAAAACATTTAGATAGTCCAATAACCCCTAAGGAAATAGAATCAGTCATTAAAAGTCTCCCAACCAAAAAAAGCCCAGGACCAGATGGTTTCAGTGAAGAATTCTACCAGATCTCCAAAGAACACTTAATACCAATACTCTAAATTTTTCCACACAATAGAAGCACAAAGTATATTACCAAACTACTTCTATGAGGCTACAATTACCCTGATTCCTAAACCAAACAAAGATGCAACAAAGAAAGAGAACTACAGACAGATCTCCCTAATGAACACTGATGCAAAAATACTCAATAAAATTCTGGCAAACAGATTCCAAGGACACATTAAAACAATTATCCATCATGATCAAATAGTCTTCATCCCAGGGATGCAAGGGTGTATCAACATAGGAAAGTCTGTCATTGTAATACAACATAAAAACAAACTCAAAGAAAAAAAAAACACATGATCATCTCACTAGATGCAGAAAAGGCATTTGACAAAATCCAACACCCCTTCATGATCTTGGAGCGATCAGGAATACAGGGAACATACCTAAACATAATAAAGGCAATCTACAGCAAGCCAACAACCAACATCAAATTAAATGGAGAGAATCTCAAAGCAATACCACTAAAATCAGGAACAAGGCAAGGCTGTCCCCTTCCCCATACTTATTCAATATAGTACTTGAAGTTCTAGTCAGAGCAATAAAACAATTTAAGGAGATTAAGGGGATACAAATTGGAAAGGAAGAAGTCAAGCTTTCCCTATTTGCAGATGAAATGGTAGTATACATGAGTGACCCCAAAAATTTAACCAAGGAACTGATACAGCTAATAAAAACCTTCAGCAACATTGCAGGATGCAAGATCAACTCAAAAAAATCAGTAATCCTCCTATATACAGTAGACAAACAGGGTGAGAAGGAAATCAGAGATACATCACCCTTTACAGTAGCCACAAATGATATAAAATACCTTGGGGTTACTCTAACTAAGCATGTGAAGGACCTATTTGACAAGAACTTTAAGTTCCTGAAAAAAGAAATTGAAGAAGATGTCAGAAAATGGAAAGATCTCCCATGCTCATGGATAGGCAGGATTAACATAGTAAAAATGGCGATCTTACCAAAAGCAATCTATAGATTCAATGCAATCCCCATCAAATTACCGACACGATTCTTCACAGATCTGGAATGAATAATACTCCACTTCATGTGGAAAAACAAAAAACCCAGGATAGCCAAAAGCATCCTGCACAATAAAACAATGTCTGGAGGCATCACAATCCCCGACCTCAAGCTCTACTATAGAGCTACCGTAATAAACACAGCCTGGTACTGGCATAAAAACTGACATGTGGACCAATGGAATCGAATTGAAGACCCTGACATGAAACTGCACACTTATAAACATATAATTTTTGACAAGGAAGCCAAAAATGTACAATGGAAAAAAGAAATCATCTTCAACAAATGTGTTGGCATAACTGGATGTCAATGTGTAGAAGGCTGCAAATAGATCCTTAATCTGTCACTGTGCACAAAACTTAAATCCAAGTGGATCAAAGACCTCATCATAAATCCAGTTACTCTGATCCTGATAGAAGAGAAATTAGGAAGTACTCTTGAATGTATTGTATAGTGATATTTTATTTGTATTGAAATGTGATTTTATTTGTATGTCAATAAAGTTGCCTTGAGGTCAGAGCAAGCCAGAGCAGAAGCTGAGCAGTAGTGGGGCACACCCTTAATCCCAGCACTTGGGAGGCAGAGCTAGGCGGATCTCTGTGTGTTCAAGGACATAGCCAGCATAGCAGACACACGCCTTTAATTTCAATACCAACCATAGAAGAGCTGGAGGTCTGTACAAACAGGCAGTGACGAGGAGGTCATGTGGCTGGGTTACAACCAATGAGGGAGGAGAACAAAAAGTCTTTAAATAGACAGGACGCACAGAAGTAGGTCTCTTGAGGAGAGGAGGAACCGCAGAAGCAGTGAAGGGTAAGGTTTTCTGCTTTGGCTCTGACCTCATGGTTTTTAACTCTGCAACTGGCTCTGTGTTTCTTATTTAACAAGCAGGATACATCTACAGTATTGGAACCGGAGATCACTTTCTAAATATAACACCAGTAGCACAGACACTGAGAGAAACAATCAATCAATGGGACCTGTTGAAACTGAGAAGCTTTTGTAGTGCAAAGGACATGGTCAACAAGACAAAGCAACAGCCTACAGAAAATGGGAAAAGGTCTTCACTAACCCCACATCTGATAGAGGGCTGATATCCAGAATATATAAAGAACTCAAGAAATTAGACATCAAAATGCCCAACAGTCCAATTAAGAAATGGGCTATAGAACTAAAGAGAGAATTCTCAACAGAGGAATTTCAAATGGCTGAAAGACATTTAAGGAATTGCTCAACATCCCTAACTACTGGGAAATGCAAATCAAAATGACTTTGAGATACTACCTTACTCCTGTCAGAATTGCTAAGAACAAAAACACCGAAGACAGCTTATGCTGGAGAGAATGTGGAGCAAGGGGAACTCTCCTCCATTGCTGGTGGGAATGCAAGCTTGTAGAGCCACTTTGGAAATCAATATGGCACTTCCTTAGAAAATTGGGAATCCATCTCCCCCAAGACCCAGCTGTAGCACTCTTGGGCATATACCCAAGGAATGCTCAATCATACCACAAGGGCATTTGCACAGCTATGTTCATATCAGCATTGTTTGTAATAGCCAGAATCTGGAAACACCATAGATGCCCTTCAACTGAAGAATGGATAAAGAAAATATGGACCACTAAGAAAGACACAGGGATTGCCCAATGACAGAGAAATGGATGAGATCTACATGAACAACCTGGAGGACAGTGGGAGTAATGAAGGGCAAGGTTCGAGGGAGAGAGAGCTTAGGGGAGCAGAAGATCCCAGCTGGATCAAGAACAGAAAGGGAGAACAAGGAATAACAGACCATGATAAATGAAGACTAAATGAGAACAGGAAGAAGCAAAGTGCTAGAGAGTTCCCCAGAAATCTACAATGATACTTCCAGTGTAGACTACTAGCAATGGTCAAGAGAAAGCCTGATCTGACCTAGTCTGGATATCAGAAGGTCAAACACCTTAATTGTCATGCTGGAACTCTCATCCAATAACTAATGCAAGTGGATACAGAGATCCTCAGCCAGGCCCCAGGTGGTACTCCAGGAGTCCAATTGTCAAGAAAGAGGAGGGACTGTAAAAGTGTGAATTTTTGAGACCAAGATTGAAGAAAGCACAGGGACAAATAGCCAAATGAATGGAAGCACATGAATTATGAACCAAAGACTGTGGAGCCCCCAGATGGATCAGGCCCTCTAGATAAGTGAGACAATTGAATAGCTTGAACTATTTGGGAGGCATCCAGGTTGTGGGACCAGGACCTGTCTTTAGTGCATGAGCTGGCTGTTTGGAACCTTGGGCTTACACAGGGTTACTTTGCTCAGCCTGGAAGGAGGGGACTGGACCTGCCTGTACTGAATCTTCCAGGTTTAAATGAATCCCCAGGGGAATCTTGGCCCTGGAGGAGATGGGGATGGAGGGGAGGAGCTGGGGGCATGTTGGGGGCAGGGGCAGGAGAAAGGTGGACAGGGGAACCCATTGCTGATATGTAAAATTAAAACACCAATACAAAATATAAAAAAGGAGAAAAAATACATTGTTCATGCAAATACATTAATGCATGTAAATATACTAATACACTGAAAATGCACTTAATCTTATTACAGAATCATCTCAAAATTCAGGATGTGAACATTTAAAATATGACTGCTGAGGACACCGTTCTTTAGGCAAATTCCTTAAGTGTGGGTTCATTAATATATTTGATCTCCATGAAGATAGTGAAAATAAATCTTGGGAAAGCCATGTAGTAGCTAGATAGTATAGATTCAGATAATTCTGCTAAATAGAAACAAAATATTCTGTATCTAATCAAATGGAATGCATTTGATGAGTAGCAAGATAAACTGGAAAATGTAATTTCATATTTATTATGGCATTCAAATCAGCCATAATTTATGGATGAAAAGTCACAACTATATTAGAAAAAATTAACATATATTGTCTGAAATAAAATTTCAGATAAAATAATTAGACTAAAAATAGTAACATGCTTTGAAAAAGAAACCAATTACATTAGCTTTTACATTCAGAAATTTTCCTATAGCCTTAGTCTCTAAAAGATATATACAAATATCATTTTAAACTATGTTCCTCTCATGCTGGGTACAAACTTTAGTGAGTATAGTGCTTGTCTGCTGAATATCAGGTCCTGCACTCAGTCTCCAATACTGTTTCAAACAAACAAACAAAATGAAAGACCAATGAAGGACATCATGTTTCTTCCTTTGTAAAATGCAATTTACTAAGCCCTGAAATGCCTACAAGAAACTATCCTCTCACAGTTCCATATGTATTCTAGGTGACAGCATTCTATAAACAATATAAAACAATGAAAGTTCCAGGTCACACTGTGTGAGTGAAATGGTAATAGCAACACAGATTCCTTCCAAGTATGTTTCAACTTTACTTCTGCAACATCTGCACATAGTTGTTTGGTTTCCTAAAATTTTGACACATTTTTCTCTATTTATTCTTAACATACCAAACATTTGTTATTTTGCTTATGTATTTTGAATTAGTTTTTAACTTTTTAAAATCTACTTGTGAACAGTGTATTGTGATCATATTCCCCCATTACATTCCTATAAGCCACTGTTCTACTTTTGCTGACCTTCCCTCTTCTTCCCAACTATTCCCATTCCTCCTTTGAGACAGTTTTGTTATGTAGCACAAACAGGTCTTGAACTCAGGGTCCTGTTGCCTTCACTCTCAAATGCTAAAACTAAAGACATGAGCTAACACTCTCAAAGAAAGCTATTTTCAACTGATTTAAAAAAATCCATTGTACACAATGTTGGAGTCAAGACAATTTCTTTATCATTTACATTGACCAAATGGACAGACACTTTTTTCCCTCACTATTGTCCTTCTGTTTTTCTCCCTCATGCTGTTCTCCATCATCCTTCACTGTCCCTTCTGCTTTCATATCACACACACACACACAAACACACACACACACACACACACACACACACACACACACACATATATATATATATAATGAAACTCTAATAAATATATGGTTTTTTGAATAATTGTGTTTTTTATATATATATATATATATATATATATATATATATATACATATTTATGAATATCTAAAGAATTCTAAGATCTACAAATGAAAGAAATAAGAAAAAATAATGATCTCCAGTTAAATCCATTTTCCAGCTGATGGCATAATTTAATCTTTCTTCATAGTTAATCATAGCACCATTCTCTTTCTCTCTCTCTCTCTCTCTCTCTCTCTCTCTCTCTCTGTGTGTGTGTGTGTGTGTGTGTGTGTGTGTGTGTGTGTGTGTCTTTGTCAGTGTCTGTATGTTACAATTTATTTAAGAATTCATATCTTGCCAAATATATAATATAAGCTTTTTTCATAACCTGGCTATTGTAAATAGTGCTACAATAAACAAGAAAGTATAAGTGTGGGTTTTTTTAAGAGTCCTCTGGTTTATACCCAGAAGATATGGATTGTATTGTACTTCTAATTTTAGTGTTTTGATGAATCTCCATAGCATTTAGACCAATTTATATCCCTGCTATTAGTATATATAACCATTCCCTTTCCCTCACAGTTTTATTAACATTTGCTATTGTTTTCCTAAAAATACCTATTCTGATGATGGTAAGATGAAATTTAAATATTTGTTATAATTATTATATTGTGATATGGTGGAATATATATATATATATATATATATATATATATATATATAAAATAGGTGTTAGAGAGAGTGATTGTGTGCCACAGCACATGTGTGTGTGTCAGAGGATAACTTTGTGGAATTTGTTCTCTCCTTCCACTTTCATGTGTGTTGTAGAGATTGAATTCAGGTTGTCAGACTTGAACAACAATGAGATTCATACCCTAAATTTTCTTGGTAATTTGTAGGTATCAAAGGATGCAGAAAGGATAAAATCCACTGTGAAACAGGATTCCAATATAAGCAATGCTATAATATGCTTCAATCAAATCCCTGTTATCTTCTTAAATCTCATTAAATTCTCATATCACTATTTGGAGCAACTGAGAAGTTCTAACTGATCATTGTGAAGGAATTCTTCAATCTTCTTAGTGGATGGGATTGTATACAAATAAAGGAAATACACAAACATATGACTGACTTGGCAGAATAATTCTATTAAGAAGAATTTTAATTCAGTGGAGTGATGGCTCAGAGGTTAAGACTTTACATGCACAGGACTGAAATTTGGTTCTCAACACTCTCTTCAGGTAGCCCAAAACTACCTACAATTCTAGTTCCAGGGAATATGATATCCACTTCTGATCTCTCTGGGTACCTGCACTCACATGCACATATCCACAAAAAGAAAAACACAGTCATACACATAATTAATAAGAAACCTTAAAAAAAGGAGATACATATGTGGTTGCACCCACAAGTCTTACACAAGGTGAAGCCAGTCAATATTTTAAGATGAAGGGGTGAGGGTTTGTATTACTTTTTGTTGTTATGATGAAACACCATGACAAGGGACCTATGGTGGTTTGAATGAGAATATCTTCCACAGGCTCACATATTTGAATGTTTTGTTCCAAGTTCATGGGCTGTTTAAGGATTAGGAGGTATAGTGTTATTGGAAGAGGTGTGTCACTGAGGTTGACGGGTGAAGTTTCAAAACCACACACCAGGCCCACTTTTACTCTCTCTTCCTTCTGCATGCAGATCAAGATGTAAGCTCTCAGCTACTGCTCCAGTGGTATGCCTGCCTGCCTGATATGATGTCCATTGCCATGATAATGAGAAACTAATCCCCTGAAACTGTAAGCAATTTCCCAATCCAAAGCTTCCTTTTTTTAACTGTCTTGGTTATAATATCACTTTACAGCAATAATGACTCTAACTAAGAGAGCAAATTATAGAAGAAAGAGTTTATTTTTGCACACAGTTGGAGAGGGATAAAATTCTAGTGTGGAAAGGAAGCTTGGCAACAAGTAGCAGGCAAGGCATGAGGACCAGGAAATGAAGAGCTCACATCTTCAAATACAAGAAAGAAACAGAGCATGAAATCTGGGTCTTTTTTGGCCTGTTCATCCATATTCTTCTAGTTCCAATCCATTATCCAGTTTTAAAGGGATGTTCATATTTTCAGATGTGGGTTACATCAGCACACTGTGTCTCTAGTAGGAATACGTATTTCAGTTTATTTTTAATGTTTTAACAAAATACTTGGGTGGATTTACGATAAAGAATTTTTTTTTTATTTTTTGCTTTGTTTTGTAATTCTGGATGCTAGAACACTGAATATTGAGGTGCCACACCTTAGCAAGTCCAGTGGCTGTATTGTCACTAGGCAGAAATTAAAGGGGCAAAGAAGAAGTAGCTAGCAGGAGTGAGTATACAATTTTCTAAGGGCTAAAACCTGTGAAGAATATGTAGTTAGTTGCATTTATTTAATCATTGCAAATTTCCAACCTTTAAATACTGTTACATTAGCAATTATATTTCAGTAAGTGTCTATTAAAAGACAAGGATTCACATTACAGGAGACTAGAAGTTATATACCAAAATAAAATAGGTAAGTCACAAGAAATAAGCAAGGAAATGTGAAAGAATAAATGAATTAATGAATGACTGAATAAATAAATAAATAAATAAATAAATAAATAAATAAATAAGCAGGAAAATATGAATCCACACAAAAAATTTTTTTCAAGAATTTGGCAAACTTTAATATTATTAAATGCTTTAATTAACTCATAAGTTTTCAAATTCATATTTGAAAGCAGAGATCTGATCTCATGAACACCTATTGTTATCTCATGAAGTTAGTGTCATCTGAAAGATAATTTAAAAATTAAGGATGGGAATTATAGAGAAAGCCATCGCCAATGTCTATTAAGCTAAGTTAATCAAAATCCTGCTTAGAATATCATATGTATTTATTATTCACTTTTATTTTCAAAACAATGATAATGCTTTTTTGTTAACATTGCATTTGGATTGCAGAAATTGCCACTCTGACTCACAAATGCATGTATACATACAATTAATGCTATAACTTAATTAAAAATACACTTGGTACCTGAGTTTTCCAGTGATCACTTTTATCTGAGTGATCTGTGTTTTATGTATAACATAGCAATTGTCCTTAAGTAGATGAATTACTTTTAATAGACATAGGGGTAACACTGTGATTTAATAGTTATGGTTCTTACTTGCTAATCATAGTTAGTAGATTAATGTAAACTAAGTGTCAGAGGAAAATGGGATTCAATGAAAGGAACCAAATTATGATTAAATTGAATTAATAGCATGGATCACATTTAATCTTCCAATAGAGTACTTAAGACTGCCTGAATGGAATAACTAATTTGAATTATATATTCTAATTTAATTTTGTACTTTTTAATTCATAAGGCATTCTGAACGAGATAGCCATTATAAATCTCAGAGGTTGTGACCATTACTATCTCTCTCTCTGTATCTATCTATCTATCTATCTATCTATCTATCTATCTATCTATCATCTATCTATCTATCCATCTATCTATTTATCTATGTATCTATATATCTATCTATCTAGATATTGGAATTTTCATGTGTTATAAGTAAGCTAGAATATACTTTAGAAATGATTTAAATGCAAAACAATTGTCAGTTCCATAATATTTTTTTTATTTTTTCTAACCATCATTTGAACCAATTGTTCTTTTTTTAATCAGCTTTTGAAGCAGAAAAAGTAAATCACTGTTAATTTGTTACTGAATATTAAAGCCACTAGATTTTATTGTCTAAGTTGTATATCAGGTAAAAGTTATGAGTGGAAAATTAAAAATCTAAGAAATAGTAATTATAGTGAATAATAAAAATAATATTAAAACAATTTTAAGTTTTTTATCTCTGTATTCAAGACTATTTTTAATGTCTTATTACACCTCAACTTAAAGGTAAAACATACTGTTTCACTACTTGTTAGCACCTGTCAGATAATGTAAGTACAAAGAGAAACATAGTGAACCTTTTACTACAAATAGAAGATGAACATATGTAGGGAGGACAGAAATGTATGCTTTAGGACAGTTGAGATTTCATTTCTTTTTTTCTCAATTATTAAAGCTTATGAAATTATTATTACCATAAATAGGTGTAAAGAAATAATATCCCTAAAAATAATTAAGAACTCAATGGTTAGTCAATTACTATGCAGTTGATGAATTTTCATGTATTTTAATAAGGTATTAAATAAAAGATAGAGAAATGTGGGACATTATACAGAATAACCTGAAATATTTTAATATATCATTCAAAGAACTATGGTTAAATATACAATAATGATAAAATGCAAAAACATTATTTATTTATTTATTTATTTATTTATTTATTTATTTATATTTTTATTGCTGAGGCTCAAACTTGAGCTCCCTACAGTCTCAAAATTCTATTGTTTTCTATTCAAGTATTCTATCGCCAAGTTGTATCTTTAATTCAAAACTGTTCTTATTTTACTTATTTAAATTTTTAGGGAAAGAGTCTCATTGTGTAGCTCTGGCTATCTGGGGACTCACTATGTACTCTAGACGGGCCTCAAACTCATAGAGATCCACATGCTTCTGCTTCTGAAATGCTTGGAATAAAGCTATGTGTCACCACTCCCATCCCAAAACTGTTATTATTTTTGAAGATCAGATAATTTAATTATAATGGAATGGTAAGTTCTAAAAATAAAGTGAATGTTTATGCTTTTAGGACATTTTTCATAAGTTCCTTGAATTACAAACAGTGTGTTTTCATCATATTTACTCTCCTTCCTTCATCTTTCCCAAATGTAAATCTACGTCTCTACCCATCCAATTTTGTGCATTAAAAAAACTTCTTCAAGACCAATGTGTGCTGCCTAAATATTCTTTGATATGCAGTCTTAAATTGGAGAATGGTCAACTTACAAGAACTACACTCTAAGGAAAAAAAAAACCAGAATAAAACTGACCCTCATTAGGAAAAAAAAAGCTAACAGTTGTCAATATCTCCATAGTACCTTATGACTAAAAGGGGAATTTTGTGCTTAATTCCATTGTCATGCAGGTATTTGGTGTATCTTGGGCTTGCACAGCTTGAGTGTATACTGTCACAATCTCTGTTGAGGTCATCTGTGCATTTACCCTGCTGTGTTCAGAAGATAAGGTTTCCTTGTAGTCACCCACAGCCTATGAATCTTATATTCATTTTGCTCTCTCTTTCACAATCACCCCTGAGTCTTTGAGAGAGCAGTTGAAGCATTTATTTATTTATTTATTTATTTGGTTATTTTTAGAATAAATGTTCTGTATTCTGTTATCCTCTGTACCCTGGACAGTTGTGAGTAGCTGTGTGAATCATCATATATTGCAAGCAGAAGGTATAAATCAAGGATTGAAGTATGAATCGATCCTTTCATAGGACTATTTTATGAGCTGTTAGTTTAATATAAGTAACATTGTTGTAGTAGTACACTTGGCCCATATAACAATGCCATGTATGTGTTCCATATTGTGGAACAGGACTTGAGTCCAGTCAGAAAGTGGTTGGTTACTCCCATGATAGAGCCATTATTGCACCAGTCACTATTGGTGTGATTCATGACTATTTTTCTCCTATGGTAGCTTACACAGTACCTTCAAGCACTATGAAAGTTCACCAAAAGAGATGAAGCTTCAAGATCACAGACAGCTTGATTTCTCTGTGTTCTGACTAACATACATATTATCTTCAGGAATAGGGTCTAACTGTAAACCTATGGAGGGTAACCAAGAACAATGGGGACCTCATTGTCTCAAAACTCCAAAACAAGTAACATATTATATATGGAACATTGTTATTACAGGAGCCCCTTTAAAAAATACACATATGGTCTACAACAATCCTAGTTCCGGATCTAGGGCCCACAAACCCTCTTTGTGTACAAGTCACTTTTCCTGGTTTAGTTGTTTCTTTCCTCACCCATGTTCCCTCAACCTGCCACCATCTTCAAACCCATAAGACTAGTTCCATATCTACGATCATGAACCCTTGTTAATTGTGAACCACTTCTGCTTAGCCTAGCTCTAGACCAGTAGTTTGGGAGCCATATTTTTCTATTCATATTAAACATCTCAATCACTAACTTTAGCTGAACTAAATCAGTTTACATATCCCTTGCACTGGCCCAATCCAAGGAAGGAAAGATTATCATAGTAGATACATAAATGAAGAAAGAAGCCCACTTATTAAGGTCAAATCACAAAAACAAAAACAGCATAAATGGCCAAAAGAGTGTTTCTCCCATCAAACTCACTACTCCTATAGAAGTGTTCTTTAAGAAGAACTACCTACATAGACCTCAGAACACAGAAAAGAAAAATTATAAAATTTATCAAGGAATTTAAAGAAGATATGACTGAACACTTCATTAAACTTCAAGAAGATAATAATAAATATGTCAGTAAAGAAAACACAAATACACACTTGAATGGAATGACAAATACAATTCAGTGTTTGAAAATTGAATTTAATCAAGAGATAGAAAGATGGAAGAGAATCTAGATTAGAATTAGTAAGGAATTTAAAACTCAATGTCTCAATTATAAAACTCAGTTGAAATCTTTACATATAGAATTAATCAAGGAGAAGATGGAATAACAGAACTCCACCATATAGTAGAAGATGATCTAAACAAAGTAAGGAAAGATTTTTAAATTAAAAATCAGGGTATAGAAACAATAATTGTGGTACACCATCAAAGAACAAATCTTTGAGATACAGGCCTAGAAGAAAGAAAAGGATCCCAGATCAGTGGCAAAGACCATATTTTTTATCAATATCATAGGAAAAAAACTTCCATATATCATAAAGAAAACACTAATTATACAGACAAAAGGAAAGTATTGGTAGCTGCCAGGGAGAAATCACAAGTCACATATAAAGGAAAACTCGCCAGAATAACAACTAGTTCTCAATAGAAACTCTGAAAACCAGAAAGTATGGAGCAATATACTTCAAGTTGTAAAAGTCCTTGACTTTCAAACTACTGCACCCAGCAAAACTATCTACCATTGGAGGAAAAAGAAAAACTTTCTGTGATCCAAATAATCTAAAATAATATATATCCAACAACAACAAAAGAATGCTAACAGAATATAGGAAGCGATAATTCTAAGTACAAAAACCAAATTAACACAGCTAAGAGGCTTTAGAAAGACAAGAAATGAATATATAATTTAATAAAAAATAAAGCACAGCAAAGAACACAAACCAGCAAAACACAACAGGGCAACTACAGTACACACACACACCTTTCAGTATAAAGCTAAATATTAATGACCTCAACTTTTTGATCAAAAGAGATAGGAGATCTGAAAGGATTAAGAAACTAAATCCATCTATCTGTTATTAATGAAAAACTCAGCTTTAAAGAGAAGCATTTCCTTAAAATAAAATATGGACAAAAAATTCCAAACAAATGTCATCAAGAAATAAGCAAGCATTTCATACTAATGCATGGCTTCAAGGTTATCAGAAGAGACAGAGAAAGGTAGGCCATTCTGATCAAGGGATCAATTTGTCAGGCAAATAACACAGTGCTAAACACATATGCACTGGACATTGTGCACCCAAATTTCATGAAAAACATATTAACAGAATTAAAGACAGACAATAACACAAACCTAATAATAGTAATTGATTTTAAGACCACACTTTCTACAATAGGTCATCAGGACAAAAAATAAAGAGAAAAATCAAAATTTAATGATATATTACACCAAATGGATCTAACAGATATCTACAAAATATTCCACAGAATTCTACTCAGCAGCACAAGAAGCTTATTTAATGTAGACCACATTCTGAGACACAAAACAAATCTCTAACAAATACAGAAAATATAAATTACATGTGTGTTACTTGAACATTATACAGCAAAACTTAAAATCAACATAAAAATGCTAGTAAGTATATGAACTCATAAATATTAAACAAATTATTACTGAATGATAATGGAATAAAGAAGTAATCAATAGAGAATTTAAAACATTCCTGGAATTAAGTGAAATTGAAAACACAATATAACAAATTTTCTGGTACACATTAAGACAATTCTAAGTGGGAAGACTACATCCCTACATGTCTACATTAAAAATAAACAGAGTATAGTATAAATAAATGACTTAATGATGCAACTCAAGAATTTGTGGAAAGAAAAACAAAACATACTCAAATGCAGAAGATGGAGAGAAATAATAAAATCAAAGCATAAGTTAATAAAATAGAAAAAAGAAAATACCTAGAATCAATGAATGTAAATGTACTCATACTCTGAGATTATAAACAAGACCTTCAGCCTAAAAAACCAATATAAAGAAAGATGATCCAAAATGACAGAATTGTAATGGAGCTGGGAAACATTATAAGAGACAAAAAAGAAATACATAGTGTTATAAGGAAATATTTTAAAAACCAGCGCTGCATGGTGGTGATGCATGTCTTTAATGCCAGCACTTGGGAGGCAGAGCCAGGCAGATCTCTATGAGTTTGAGGCCAGCCTGGTCTACAGACAGAGATCCAGGACAGGCACCAAAACTACACAGAGAAACCCTGTCTCAAAAAATCAAAATAAATAAATAAATAGATAAATGAATAAATAACGGAACAGCATCAAGATATAAAATCTAAAAGAAATGTATGGATTTTTTGAGTCATTCAAACTACCGACATTATATAAGAAAAAAAAAAAAAAAACTTAAACAGACCCATACTAAGTGAGGAGATTTAAAGACTACTGAAAAGTCTTTAGAAAAATAAAAGTCAATTCCCAGAAGTATTCACGGCTGAATTCTGTGAATTCTGCATAATTAAAAAACAAAACAAAAAACAAAAAAACAAAACAAAACTGCAGCCAAACCTTTTTAAACACTTAAAAAAAATAGAAACATAAGGATCACATCAAAACTTGTTCTATAAAACCTGTAATACACTAATATTCAAGCTCAGTAATGACACAACCAAATATGAAAAGTACAGGCTGATATCCCTGTTTTATATCTAAAACTTCTCAAAAAAACAAAACAAAACAAAATACTAGTGAAGTAATCACAAGCACACATCATGATCAAGTTGGCTTTATCTTGAAAATGCATGGTTAGTTCTTCCTGAAATGCAGGGTTAATTCAATATACAAAATTTCTAAGTATAATAAACCATATGAATGTATTTAAGGCAATGTGATCATCCCAATAGATGCATAAAAGCTCAACAACAACAACAAGAAAAACAAAAAGTGAGCTTTTTGAGAAATGTCTTTGAGGATGTAGAACTGTTAGGAACAGCTATATATGACAAACTCATAGCCAACATTATCCTGAATAGAGTAATCCCACTGAAATGAGGAATGAGATAGAGCTGTCCACTCTCCTTACTCATTTCAATATGGTTCGTGAAGCACTAGTTGGAACAGTTTAAAAAAAGAAAATAAAGAGCTATAAATAGGGACAACAGTCAAATCATCTCTTTGTAAATGATCTGATATTATATGAAACCAATCTCAAATATTTCACCAGAGAATTTCCAGAAACAATCAACACTTTCTGCAAAGTTCCAGGGCACAATATTAACTTATAAAAATCATTAGTCTCTTTTGGAATACATATCCTATGGTGGGATACCTTGCTCAGCCTTGACACAAGGAGGGGGGGCTTGATTCTGTGTCAATTTAGTATGCCAGACTTTGTTGACTCCCCAAGGGAGGTCTTACCCTCTCTGAGAAGTGGATGGGGGGTGAGATGGTGGAGGTGGGGTATGGAAGAAGATGAGGGAGGGGGAACTGGGAGTAACATGTAAAATGAAAAAAACATTTAAAAAAATTGATAAATAAATAAATAAGCATAGCCTTTATATATACCAACAGCAAACACACTAAGAAAGAGATCATGGGCACATGACCATTTATAATAGCAACAAAGATAATACAATATTTTGGAATAAATCTAACCAAGGAGATAAAAGTCCTCTACAAGGAAAACTTCAAATTTCTGAAGAATGAGATTGAGAAAGACAGTAGAAACTGGAAATAAATACCATATTCATGTTATTGTGTAATTAATATTGTGAAAATGACCATTCTAACCAAGGCAGTTTACACGTCCAATGTAATCCCAAGCAAAATCCCTCAGCATACTTTACACAAACAGAATTAAAGACCTAAATTTTATATGGAACCAGAAATGACTTGGGATAGCCAATGGAACCTTGAACAAAAAGAAGAAAGCTGAAGTGATTGTTATTTCAAACTTTAAGATATATTACAGAACTATACTAATAAAAACATTGTAGCACTGGCACAAAAACACACATAGACCAACAGAATAAAATAGAAAACCCAGTCGTGAAACTCATAACTACTGGTGTCTAATATTTGACAATGAGGCAAAAAATACACTGAAAGAAACAATTGTGTATGTGTGTGTGTCTGTGTCTGTGTGTGTGTGTGTGTGTGTGTGTGTGTGTGTGTTTGTGTGTGTGTGTATACATAGAAATAATAAGCCAGATGCATTGACAATGCTTCCCACAAGAACTATAGACTAACCAAACATGTGAAACTTCCTTTAATTGTTAGTAATGGCAGTCTAAGTGACACCCAAAACAATATAAATTATACATGTAGCTTTTTATTGTCTCCCAAGTGTTGAAGATAGGTCCTGTTCCTGAAGACACAAAGCACTTAAGTCACAAGACTTGCACGATTCAAGATGGATATGATCTGAAGGCCCCTTGCTTGTCCCTAACTTCCATGATTCAAGAAATACTATGCAAACTGCCAAGTGAAGGGGGAGAAGTAGACAGTTCTACACAATAGCAACGCTTGCAAACCACAACATTACCAATATGGCAAACTATCCATAAAGATACAGTAAGTGGTACTCATGTGTCAGTGGCAACCAAGTTCTTTCTGATTGAAATTAAAGCACACTCAGCAGGAGGGAAATCATACCCAATATTGGAAATCTAACCAGCATCCTGGGGCTAGTAAATTAATGGACATTAGAAAAGATTCTACCACTTTCATTTTGTTAGACCATCATAATCCCTTACTACTTTCTAAATCTTATCCGTATTCTCACAGATAAGTGTTGTTATCATTCCTCATCAAAGAAAAAAGTTTAAAATAGCAGATAGAGGCCGGGCGGTGGTGGCACACGCCTTTAATTCCAGCATTCAGGAGGCAGATGCAGGTGGAGCTCTGTGAGTTCAAGGCCAGCCTGGGCTACCGAGTGAGCTCCATGAAAGGCACAAAGCTACACAGAGAAACCCTGTCTCAAAAAACAAAAACCAAAACAAACAAACAAACAAAAAAAAGCAGACAATCACTACTAGACACAAAGCAGAGACCAAAAGATTATGGGGGTCCTGCCCAAACAGATACAACTATATCAAAGATATTACATCTATGGCTCAGGAAATATCATGGAAGAAGGGAAAAAATGTTCTAAGAGCCAGAATACCAGGATGTCTGCTGTAGCTCTTAGGAATGGATATATACACAAGACAGGAACAATAGCAATGTTGTACAAGTACATCAAGTACATGTTGATGTGCAAGGTAAAATTTTGTTGCGTCTCAACTGAGACAAAAACCAAGTAGCTAATGACTGCTACTATGATAATTAACCTACCACAGGGTTGAGCCCTGTTATTGGTGGTCCAACACAAGGCTAAGCTGTGAAACCATATATAGGAAGCAAACAGATTTAGCAAGTCAGGTGTGTGTGTGTGTGTGTGTGTGTGTGTGTGTGTGTGTGTGTGTATGTGTGTGACTGCACATACACACAAATATATGTAACAATAATAATCAACAAAAAGGGGTTATCAACTTGACTGGGGGACATGGAGGTTTTTGAGCAATGGTAACTGGGAGCAGCTGGAAGAAGGAAAGAGAAGAGGGAAATTGATGTTATTCTGAGCATAAATGGTTGTCCAGTGCCAATAATCAGCTCTGAAAACATATATATTACTAACATTATACAGTCTGAGCATGTTATACTTAGGAATACACACACACACACACACACACACACACACACACACACACACACACATGCACAGCAACAATTACTGAAAGTAGAGGCCAGGAAGTTGAAAGAGAGTAGAACGAGGTATATGAGAGTGTTTGGAAGGAAGAAATGGAAGTAGAAATGCTGTAGTTATATTAACTTCAAATATTTTTAAGTATATAATGTTTTTAAAGACAATGCAGAAAAATACACACACAAGCATAGACACATGTAAATTTAAAATGGAGTCACCCTATAACAGGAGTATAATGAATGCTTCTACTAGACATCAGATATTAACAAGTGAATTTGTAATTTAGTAATGACATTGAATATAATATTAAGTTAATAACTTAAAAGATAAGATCCACCAGCTTATTTAAGTATGTCACTTAAAATGTTTTGTTATCTTCATAAATTTATAAATGTATCGGATGTTTAGAAGCAAACAAATCTTTATTCTAAGAAGTAGAAATAACAATTTCAATAATATTAAAATTATTCATTTAATTTTGTGTGTATTATTGATAAAAATATTTGTTTTTTATTGTTACCTCATAGATTCAAATTCTGATAGATATGAATGCCATCTTAAATATATTCTTCATTACATTCCTTGTACTCAGAAAAATACCTGCTTCAATACAGCACTAAGGTGCTGTGGATATCGCTCTGTATAAATAAAATGCTGTTTGGCCAGTGGCCAGGCAGGAAGTATAGGCAGGACAAGAGAGAATTCTGGGAGGTGGAAGGTGGGGGAGGGGAGAAGCTGCCAGCCTCCGCCAGGAGAAGCAACATGTAAAGACACCAGTAAGCCACAAGCCACATGGCAAAGTATAGATTAATAGAAATGGGTTAATTTAAGATAGAAGAAGTAGATAACAAGAAGCCTGCCACAGCCATACAGTTTGTAAACAATGTAAGTTTCTGTGTGTTTACTTGGTTGGGTCTGAGCGTTTATGGGCCTGGTGGGTGAGAGTGATTTGTCCTGACTGTGGGCCAGGCAGGAAAAATCTAACTACAAATGGCGCCCAACATGTTGGCAAGACTTTCCACCTAAATCTTGACAAAAAAGATTCTAAAACGGAGCTAAAAACAACTTCCTAGTTGTCTTTCTCAAGTTAGCAGCAGCCTGCTGGTTTGAGTTACTATGGAGGGTTCCTGGCGTGTGCATCTGACCTGCAGTGTGGCGGGAATGAGGAGTCTACAAGTGGCACTTTACTCTGCTGCTTGGTAGATTTAGCCTTTGCTAGTTAAAAAAAAAAAAAAAAAGAAAGAAAGAAAGAAAAAGAAAAAGTTTCTGGGCTATGCACTACTTTGATAGAACTGCTTCTGATAGTTGATGGTACACATGGCTCCAGACCCAGAGCTGACAGCAAACTGTACCACTGCCATGTTGGGAAGCTGAGGTGGGCGGAGCCAGCAGCCACAGCAGCGTTTCAATCTTACAAAGATGGATATTACACAGAAAATCTGGTTTGTGTTGTCTTTGGGATTTTTAACTGCAGAAAAAGATTTGATTGAAAAAGGTGTTGAGTTAAACAAATACGTAAATTTTAAAGGTACCTTGACTTCAAATTTTAGATATAAGGACATGTTGTTTTGGAAAAGAGTCTCTACTTTTGTTTCCACAGAAAGCCAGAGGCTGTGGATTTGTTCCAGATTAAGATACATCAGGTTTGATCAACCAAGACCACCTGAAAGGTCTCCAGTGACACCATGGCCCAGATGATCCAACATCCAGAATGGTTTCAAGGCAACTGTCTCAAAGGTTTACCCTCACAGACTACTCCATAATCCTAAAATTTTCTTTCTGTCCCCATAAGATACAGCACCCCCCTCCAGCAGGAAGTAGTAAGAGAAACTACACCCACATTCCCAAAATTATCAAGCTGGCTTTGGAGATGGAATTGAATCACTCCTTCTCTAAACCCAGACATATTGCTAAAAGAAAAGGTTAAGAGATTTTTGTGTCCCAAATCAGAAGAGCCCTCTGGTGTGGGACAGAAAAAAAACCAATATTTTTATTTAAAACAGTTTGATTATAAATGTGATCTCTTTCTAAGGAAGAAAAGGGGATATGATATAGATATAATAGGATAAAAGGGGAGATTAATGAACTTAATTTTAAAGAGCAACAACTTGTTTAAAATGTTTTACATTGGTATAGATTTTAGTCTATTGATACAAACAAAGTTAATTTTGTTATACTGTGCGTATATTTCTACTCTTGTTTAAGGTATTATGTTTGTACAACTCATTCAAAATTGTAATGGATAATTAAAAATAGATTAATAATTAGTCATCTATGATAATCATACTTGTAGCCATGTTAATTAACTTTTCTAGGTATACATAGATATATTTCAGATAGACAGGTAATCTTCAAATACTTCAAAGGTCTACAGAATATGGCATTTAAAATATTTTTAAAATTTAGACTTTCTGGAAAGTGAGACATGTCTGCTCCTGGCAGCACCAATTTACTTCAAAGAGGAAGATGGGCATTGAAGACACTTCATATCTTATCTTCACCTTGGCAAAAATAGCCATGTGGACAAGAAACTGTTCTTGCCTGGACTCCTTGATCAGCTGGACATGCAGGCCCCATAGAAAGGTGACCACTGAACTTTGTGTGACAAAATGGTTCTTCAGGTTCCTTCTTCGCAGAGGAAACTGCCAGACATTCTACAGGACACTGAAAAAAGTGACCAAGAGACTCCAGCCCTGTGGGCTGAAGACAAATGCCCCAACTTTACAAAGGAACATTCGGTGACTGTCCAGGTTGCCAGCTGTCTCTGTCTGCCCTACAAGACTCCCGAAAGTTGCTTGCATCCTTCTCCTGGTTCTCAGGTAATATTCTTCTGAGGTCTTCGATGTGGATGAAGACAAGATAGTTATAATTTCCACAATTATGATAAAAGATAAGTTACATATAAAACCTTAGATTCACAAATATAAGATAGGATTTCTTCTTTAATATTGTAACTGTAATTCTTGCTTGATAATTGTTTTGTTATATGTAATTATACTATGTAAAAGTTAAAACCTTCATTAAAAAAAAAAAGAAAAGGGGAAGTGCTGTGGATATCGCTCTGTATAAATAAAATGCTGTTTGGCCAGTGGCCAGGCAGGAAGTATAGGCAGGACAAGAGAGAATTCTGGGAGATGGAAGGTGGGGGAGGGGAGAAGCTGCCAGCCGCTGCCATGGGAAGTAACATGTAAAGACACCAGTAAGCCACAAGCCACATTGCAAAGTATAGATTAATAGAAATGGGTTAATTTAAGATAAAAGAAGTAAATAACAAGAAGCCTGCCACAGCCATACAGTTTGTAAACAATGTAAGTTTCTGTGTGTTTACTTGGTTGGGTCTGAGCGTTTATGGGCCTGGTGGGTGAGAGAGATTTGTCTGGACTTAGGCCAGGCAGGAAAAATCTAACTACACTAAGGTTTAAAATGTTTATATGATAGTGACTAAATATGTGCAGAGAAAATGAATTAAAGAGGTCCATCAATGCTGGATACCAATCATATCATATATTTTCAACTATATTCCATGGCCCTTTTACTCTTGCCCTTTTCTAGATAACTATTGCAATTTTTTTCTGTAATCTTCTGACACCTACTCTGGGCATTTCTTTCACCTATTAAACTTGCTGTATTAATTTGGGTTCATATTTCTGTGAAAAAAAATACCATGACCTAAAGGAATTCGGAGAGGAAAGAGTTTATTTCATTTCACATGTCCCAATTGTAGTCCATCCTGAAAGGAAATCAGGATAGCAACTCAAAGCAGGAACCGGCAGCCAGAAATAGAAGTTGAATCCATAGAGGATCGCTGCTGACTGCCTTGCTTCTCATGACTTTATCAGTCTGATTGCTTATGTAGCTCTGCACCATCTGCACAGGGATGGCACCACTCATGATGGTCAGGATCCTATCACATCAATCATTGACTAAGAAAATGCACTACAGACTTGCCTACAGGCCAGTGTTAGGAAGGCATTTTCATTATTAATATTTCTTCCACACCTTGTGTCAAATTAACATAAGAAATAGCCATCACTCTTGTTAATTGTTCCATAAAGAACATTGATGCAATGTGAAGAAGCTTCTGTAGGCTTCCATGTCCAGTTTACCTAGCAATCCACCTCTTTGCCCTCATACTTCATCTTCTTTTGTGATCCTAATGAATAAAGTCTATGTTGCTTGCCTAAAAGCAGCCCCTTCCATTGGCACATGATTTTCCATGCCCTCACAATTACTAAGCTCTATGCTTCTAGAGAATTTTGTACTTTAATGACCTTCTGGAACCACCAGGGAAAAGATATTCCTATTCATTCCTGTTAAGGAAAATCAAATAAAAATATATTTCTTTTTCAATCAGATTTATTAAAATGTATTTCATACAATATTTTATGGTCATATTCTTTCCCCTCTTCCAGCTTCTCTCAGATCTTCTTCACCTCCTTACTGACCTAACTTTATCCTCCTTCTCTCTCCTGTTCTTATCTCCCTTGTTCTCTCTCTCTCTTTCTCTCTCTCTCTCTCTCTCTCTCTCTCTCTCTCTCTCTCTCTCTCTCTTTCTCTGTGTGTGTGTGTGTGTGTGTCAAAAATCTTAACAATAGGAAAATGAAATCAAAACAAAACAAAAATAATAGGACAAAAAGCAAAACAAAGCAAAAATTAAACAACAACAAAAAGCTCATAAAACAAGGAGTCATTTTTATGCTGGCCACTTAATCCTGGGGCTAGAGTGTGGCCTACAGTTTAATTGAAATACTCAGTGACATTCACCCAATGGTAACATGAAAATTCCGAAATGTGTAGCTATTTATTCAAAATATGGGTTATTTGACCCCTCCAAATCTATGATTGGCCTCCAAAGTTGGGACACTCATAGTGAGTATTTACAAACTTAGATTATGTGTATTGTGGCCTCAGGTATTTTGTGTCAGAAATGAATTGTAATACTGCTTCATCAATTTCTGTTATGTACTAAATTTATAAAACCATCCAAAGTGTCTTCCTTAATAACTACACACATATATTAATCATATCAGAAGTCTTGGAATTTCTGATATAGAAAGTTCAATGAATTTAGGACTCAACCCCTTATTTCCCTCTTCCAAATTTTAGCCACAGAAATAGTCTATTTCAGTAAATGTTAAATTCACTTTTTCAGTTTTTAAAGCAAAATCATCACAATGTTTGACTTCTTTCTAACACTCAGTGATAAAACCACCAAAAATCTAGATAGTTGTATCACTGAAAGGTTTCCATAATTTGACCACATTTCTGCATTGATACACTTCAAATCTGTTTTATCATCATATTTCATCTGAATTACAACTTTCTAAACTAATTTCCACCCATAGTTTTTAAAACTGTACATAGCATGATATTTTCAAAATTATATTTAAATCAGATTAAAATAAAAATTTGAGTATGCTTTATAATATTGTAGGTGGGCAAAGGACAAAGTCACTCCATTAACTAAGATACTACTAACAAGTTAATATAATTCCTTCAAAGATCAATCAAGCCTTACTTAAAATACAAGCTCTGATATGTGGGCTGGCCAGTCTCATTTTCCATTACTTTCTCTTCACATGCATCATCTTTTAATGTGATGAGGCCCAGTCATGGCATTGTTAGAAGGATGTCTGTTTTAGCTGCTTAAAATTTCACTGCATAACTATCTTGCCTTCTGTTAAGACTTTACCAAAGTGTCATCTGAATGGGAAGACTTTTCAGGGAGAGGAAGTTTCAAATAATACATCCAATATTTTGGCTTCTCTTCTTTGCTTTGATTTATTCAGAGGATATATTTAACATAAAAGACTCTACTTAGTTTATCCATTTAAAAGTTTTTTCCTTTCCTACTAAACTTCAAACCATTGTAAGAACTATTTTGGTTTTACATAAATCAATACTTATCATTTTAGAGTTATTCAATAAATTTTGGGAATGAATTGATTATGTGGAATTTGAAATATGTGGCCAGGATTTTCCAAAATGAAAAAAAAAAGTCAAATTCAATCTTAACATTTCAAGTAGTAACTTTGGAGATAAGATCACTTGAATTAAGATCACTGGAATTAAGATCACTCATAAATATTGGTAATTCTTTATTTTAATTTATAGGTAATTTATGTGATGTATGGAATTGAAATACTTTGAAATTAAGAAACAATATACTTTCAGCACAGAAATGGAAAAGCACAGATAGACAATATCTGTGTATATGTAGCTGTATTTAGGTAGTATTTGGAGCAGTATCACAAATTACCAAGAATCATCCATTATGCAAAATGACTAATTGTTTTCAGAAACTCTAACTATATGATACTCAGTTATGAAATTTGTTATTCTAGTTTGTCTCAGAAATATTCCTCTCTGTTGTTGACAAAGACTCAATATCATTCACAATATATTTCTTTCATGTTGCTACACTGTTAATTTTTATAGTCTTTGGGAATAATATAGTTGATAAACTTATAAAAGTACATTTTAAAATAAAATAACTTATAAATAAGGTATGCTGAAATATGTGTATGTATAATTGAGTATCATAAATAACATGACTTACTATTAAATCTAACTATATAACAATTTAATAATTTAAACATTTAAGTGTAACATAAATTACATACTAATTTAATAAAACTAACTCTCTTCATTCTAAAATCTCACCACTCCATCCTAAATTTAGAGTGAATGCAAGCACCAACTTGGTACTAAATTTAATTTCTTTCTCTTCCAAGCATATGTTTCTTCAGTTCCACATTTTCACATTCATGCTGACTGCACTGTGACTGAAATTATTTGGCAAGTGATGAGTAGAAATATAAAGACAACTAACTGGAAGAGATACATTCCGTGACATCCCAGTGCCAAGTATCAATGAGCAAAGTAAATCTTTACTTGATTATCTACATTTGGTCTTCCCATTATAATGTACAATTTGTGGATAAGTTATATAGATTCAAAAGCAAAAATTTCTTGACATTTAAAACATACACGAACAAGTTTGACTTCCTGTAGGATTTGAGATATGAGCCCAAAATAAATGCATCTTTTAGATTCTCAGTCTAACAGCAGTGAAGTAGAAATAAATCTTTTGCTCCTACTCTATAATTTGAAGACACCAATTTTGGTGTGATTTACATCCCAGAATGGACATTACATCCTGACACACTTTTTCATCATTTTATTGAGGAATTCACTTTCTGCTAGATGCACACCATAACAGGAATTATTCTTCCTAGAAATTAGACATATTTCTTTACCTTAAAATATGTTAAAACTAAGAGATAATCTAAGTTGTAGCCTTGTGATATACTTTACCACAGAAACACAATGTAATCCTTTTTAAAATGTTTGTATGTGTACTACCATTGAGATCAATTTGTTTTACTTAACAGGATGGAGGGTAAGTTCATAGAACATCAAAGACTGCCTCCAGGAACATACTTTCCCCCAAACTGGCTGCACTACCTAAAGTTCCCTCAAACAGTATCACCAATTGTGCACCAAGTTTTCAAATGCCTGAGATTATTGGGGGCATTTCTCATTCAAACTATATCCTCTTAGGACAAAAACTGCACAACATATTAAATTTATGATATAAACGTTATTAGAATATGTTAAGAGTGTTGTTTAGTGGTAGAATATTTGCCTTGAATATGTTAGTAACCAAGTTTCATTCCCAAAATTATTAAAGAAAGGGAGAAAATAGTAGAAAATTATATAACGAATTATTGCTATTATACCATTGTAAAGCCAAAGGACAAAGCAATGATGAAAAATAAAGAATAAATGACACAAAATATGTAACAATTAGAAAATCTACATGCCATCAACATACTTTGAATATGTGTAAATAAAAATCCAAGTTGAGTTAAAATCAAGAATTATCAACCACCTCTCCTGGGCTACAATCAAACACATCTAAGAAGGAAGTTGGTATAGCTATCCTAATTTCTAAGGAAATGATTTCAAATCAAAATTAATCGAAGTAGAGATGGGCATTTCATACTCATCAATGGAAAAATCCACTAAGGTGATGTCTCAATTCCTAACATCTATGCCTTACATGTAAGGGCACCCATGTGCATAAAAAGTACATTACTAAAGCTTAAATCACATATCAAATCCAACACAATAGTGGTGGGAGACTTCAATACCCTATTCTCACCAATGTACAGGTAATCCAGACAGAATCTAAAGAGAAACAACAGAACTAACAGACTCAAATGGACCTAACAGATATACATAGAACATTTCACCCAAACACAAAATAATACATTCTTATTTGCACCCCATGGAACCTTCTCTAAAACTGACCATATACTCAGCACAAAGTAAATCTCAACAGATACAAAACAAAAAACAAACAAAAAAACCATGAAATAACCCTCTGTATCTTATCAGACCATGATGGATCAATGCTAGATTTCAACAACAATGGAAACAACAGAAAGCCTAAAAACTCAATGAAACTGAACAATTCTCTACTGAATTACCACTGGGTCAAGAAAAAAAATTAAAAAAAGGAAATTAATGACTTCCTAGAATTCAATGAAAACGAATTTACAACATACCCAAACTCAAGCTACACAATAAAAGTGGTGTTAAGAGGAAAATTCATAGTACTAAGTGCCTTCATGAAGAATTTAGATAAATTTCATATCAGTTACTTAAGAGCATACCTGAAATTTCTATAACAAATAGAAGGAAATACGCCCAAGAGGAGTAGACAGCAGGAAATAATTGAATTCAAGGCTGAAATGAATAGAACATAAATAACAATAACAATACAAATAATCAATGAAACAAAGAGTTAATAATAAAATTAATGAAACAAAGAGTTGGTTGAGAAAATCAACAAGATAGACAAACCCTTATCCACACTAAAAAGCAGAGAGACTACCCAAATTAATAAAATCAGTAACAAAAAGCTGTTAATAACAACAGACTCTGAGGAAATAAAGAAAATCATTAGGTCGTACTTCAGAAACTAATACTGCACAAAATTGGAAAATCTAAAGAAATGTTGAGCAATTCTTTAATGTCTTTCAGCCATTTGAACTTCCTCTGTGGAGAATTCTCTGTTTAGTTCTATAGCCCATTCCTTAATTGGACTGTTGGGCATTTTGATGTCTAATTTCTTGAGTTCTTTATATATTCTGGATATCAGCCCTCTGTCAGATGTGGGGTTGGTGAAGACCTTTTCCCGTTCTGTAGGCTGTCGCTTTGTCTTGTTGACCGTGTCCTTTGTTCTACAAAAGCTTCTCAGTTTCAACAGGTCCCATTGATTGTTTGTTTCTCTCAGTGTCTGTGCTACTGGTGTTATATTTAGAAAGTGATCTCTGGTGCCAATGTGTTCAAGAGTGCTTCCTACTTTCTCTACTATCAGGTTCAGAGTAGCTGGATTTATGTTGAGGTCTTTGATCCACTTGGATTTAAGTTTTGTGCACAGTGACAGATTAAGGATCTATTTGCAGCCTTCTACACATTGACATCCAGTTATGACAGCACCATTTGTTGAAGATGCTTTCTTTCTTCCATTGTACATTTTTGGCTTCATTGTCCAGGAAATGCAAATCAAAACGAATCTGAGATACCACCTTACACCTGTCAGAATGGCTAAGATCAAAAACACAGAAGACAGCTTATGCTGGAGAGGATGTGGACCAAGGGGAACTCTCCTCCACTGCTGGTGGGAATGCAAGCTTGTACAGCCACTTTGGAAATCAATATGATGCTTCCTTAGAAAATTGGGAGTCCTTCTCCCCCAAGACCCAGCTATAGCACTCTTGGTCATATACCCAAGGAATGCTCAATCATACCACAAGGGCATTTGCTCAGCTATGTTCGTATCAGCTTTGTTTGTAGTAGCCAGAATTTGGAAACAACCTAGATGCCCTTCAACTAAAGAATGGATAAAGAAAATATGGTACATATACACAATGGAGCACTACTCAGCAGAGAAAAACAATGACATCATGAGGTTTGCAGGCAAATGGATGGATCTAGAAAAAATCATCCTGAGTGAGGTAACCCAGACTCAGAAGGACAAACACGGTATGTACGCACTCATAGGAGGATACTAGATGTAAAACAAAGATGACTAGACTGCTACCCAACTCCAGGGAGTCTACCTAGAAAACGGGACCCTAGGAAAGACCCAAGGATCACCCAATGACAGAGAAATGGATGAGATCTACATGAACAACCTGGACGACAGTGGGAGTAATGAAGGGCGAGATTTGAGGGAATTAAAGCTTAGGGGAGCATGAGATCCCAGCTGGATCAAGAACAGAAAGGGAGAATGAGGAATAACAGACCATGATAAATGAAGACCACATGAGAACAGGAATAGGCAGAGTACTCGAGAGGTCCCCAGAAATCCACAATGATACATCCACTATTGACTACTGGCAATGGTTGAGAGAAAGCCTGATCTGATCTAGTCTGTTGATCAGATGACTAAACACCCTAACAGTTGTCTTGGAACTCTCATCCAATAACTGATGGAAGTGGAGGCAGAGATCCTCAGCCAGGCCCCAGGTGGAGCTCCAGGTGTCCAACTGTCAAGAAAGAGGAGGGTCTGTAAGAGCGTGAATTGTTGAATCCAAGATTGCAAAAAGCACAGGGACAAATAGCCAAACGAATGGAAACACATGAATTTTGAACCAAAGGCTGTGGAGCCCCTAGCTGGATCAGGCCCTCTGGATAAGTGAGACAATTGAATAGCTTGATCTATTTGGGAGGCACCCGGTCTGTGGGACCAGGATCTGTCCTTAGTGCATGATCTGGCTGTTTGAAACCTTGGGCTTACACAGGGACTCTTTGCTCAGTCTGGAAGGAGGTGACAGGAACTGCCTGTACTGAATCCACCAGGTTTAAATGAATCCCCAGGGGTGCCTTGATCCTGGAGGACATGGGAATGGAGGGGAGGGGCTGGGGGGAAGGTGGGAGTGGGGGTGGGAGGAGGGAGGACAGGGGAGAAAAAAATCTAAAGAAATGAACAAGTTTCTTGGTAGTTACCACTTACCAAACTTAAATCAGGATCAGATAAGCAATTTAAACAGAAATATAACACCTAAGGAAATAGAAACAGTCATTAAAAGTCTCCCAACCAGAAACAGTCCAGGGCTAGATGGTTTTCCACAGATATCTACTAGACTTTTAAAGAAGAGCTGACACTAATACTCTTCAAATTATTCCACTAAATAGAAACAGAAGGAACATTGCGAAATTCTTTCTATGAGGCCACAGTCACCCTGATACCCAAACTATACAAAGACTCAACAAAGAAACAATTGCAGACCAATTTCACTCATGAACATTGATGCAAAAATTATAAAATACTGGCAAAATGAGTCAAAAAACACATAAAAAAGATCGTCCACCATGAACAAGTAGGCTTCATCCCAGAGATGCAGGGATGGTCCAACATTGGAAAATCTGGCAATGTAATCCACCATATAAACACACAGAAAAAAAAAACCCACATGATTATCTCATCTCATTAGATACTGAAAAAGCCTTTGACAAAATCCACAATCACTTCATGATAAAGTCTTGGAGAGATCAGGGATACAAGGGACATACCTAAACAAAATAAAAGCAGTATAGAGCAAGCTAGTTGCCAACATCAAATTGAATGGAGAGAAATTGAACGCAGTTCTAGTAAAGTCTGGAACAAGACAAGCTGGTCCACCCACTCCATACCTAGTAAATATAGTACTTGAAATTTGAAGGCAAATGGATTGAGCTAGAAAAAAATCCTGAGTGAGGTAACCGAGACCCAGAAAGACAAACAGGATATGTACTCACTCATAAATGGATATTAGCTGTAAAATAAAGGATAACTCTACTATAATCTACAGAACTAAAGAGACTAGATAATAAGAAGAGTTCAAGGCAGACATCCTCGGAAGGGGAAATAGAAGAGTTTGTGTAAGTGGACTGTGGGCAGGTGAAGGTGTGAACATGAGGGATCATGTTGGGGGTTCAGTCAGAGGGGAGAGTGCTGAAAGAAACTTCTGAAAAGTGGGGGACGTTTGAGGGTCAGGTAAAAACCAGGTGCAAGGGACTCTACAAGAATGACCCAAGATAAGAATCCTAACAACAGCAGGTATTAGCTTGAACTGGCCATATCCTGTGACCAGGCAAGTCTTCCAGTGGAAGGACAGGGACACTAACCCAGCCACATAACCTTTGGCTTACAGTTGTTCTGCCTTTGGGATATGCTGAGGTTGGGGTGGAGTACAGATTAAGGAAGTGAGCAATCAATGATTGGTCTTGCCTAAAACTCATACCAGGAGAGTCAGCACCCTCCCAACACTGCCTGGAGCACCAGGTCCCACCAACTTGATGACCCAGAGACATAGGATAGAACCAGTCACCACTGGAGGGGAAAAGGGCAATAAAGGGCAATGAAATAATTCCTAAATTTTTTTGTTGTTGCAATACTCATAGATTGTTGCCTAGCCCAGTTGTCATCACAAAGGCTTCATCAAGGGAAACAGATGCAGACCCACAACCAAACATTAGGTAGAGCTCAGGGAATCTTGCAGAAGAGGGGGCAGAAATGACTGTAGGAGCCAGAGGAGGTCAATTACACCACAAAATCACACAGAATCAATTATCCTGGGCTCATAGAAGCACACAGAGACAAAACTGTTAACCAGGGAGCCTGCATAGGGCTGACCTAGGCACTCTGCATAAATGTTACAGTTGTTTTGGTTGGTCCTCTTGTGGGATTTCTAACAGTGGGAGCAAGGACTATCTCTGAATCTTTTACTAGCTTTTGGAACCATACTCCTCATACTGGGTTACATTGCCCAGTCCTAATACATGGGCAGGTGCTTTATTCTTACTGCAATTTTGTATATCATGTTTTGTTGATATCCATGGATGTCCTGCCCTTTTCTGAGCAGAAATGGGGCGTGGATTGTGGGTTGGGAACAGAAAGGGAATGGGAATAGGGACTAGGGGGAGAGGTTAGAGGGAAAACTGTGGCTCAGATTTAAAACAAACAAACAAATTAATAAATAAATGATAAATAAACATCACATCTACCCAGTGGAATTAAAATTATTAGAGAACAAATTAGATTGCTTCCACATTTTGCCCATTGTGAATAATGCTAAAACGGACATGAGTATACAACTATAGTAATAATGTGGGAATTTATTTCCTGATTATATAATTTGAAGATGAATAGGAGGCTCAATGTATGTCTACTTTATTTAGAAATCCTATCCTACCTTGAATAATCACTGTAATAAACTATCATCTCTTCCAAGGTTTAAAAGGGTTCCCTTTCACACACTCACCACCATTTATCATTTCAACTTTCTTTTGCATTAATATGTTTGTGTGTGTGTGTGTGTGTGTGTGTGTGTGTGTGTGTGTGTGTATGCACATGAGTGTATAAGTGCAGGAAATACAAAAGCCAAAGGAGGATGCCAGATCTTTGCTTAAAGGGTCTCCATTATATTACCATAAAACATGATCTCTAGACATTAAGCTATCAGGATCCATATGCTCTCCCCACCCAGTGCTAGTCTTCCAAGCATGTACAGCCATGGTGGGCATGTTGCTGAAGATTCAAACTCATATCATCATGCTCTCAGAGATACTGCTCTTATTATTGATTCATCTCTACAGCTCCCCTTTTTGTGTTTTAAGTGATAGCCATTGAGCCTGCCTCAACTGAATGTACCAGGCTTTGCTGACTACCCATGGGAAGCCTTACCCTTTTGGAGGAGGGGATGGGGCTAGGTTAGGAGAGAGTTGTGGGGGTAGGAGGGAGGATGAGAAGGGGATCGGTGGTTGCTATGTAAAATGAAAAAAATTAAATAAAAATAAGGTAAATAAATAACAGCCATAACACACTTATAGGTCACTTTTTGTATTCTTTGAACCAAACTTATTTAAGTCTTTTGCTTATTTTTAATTAGGTTAAGTTTCTCTGTTGCTGTGGAGTTATACATATTCTTACACATTTTAATTGTTAACCATTATCAGATATCTAAAATATCTAAATATTTTTCTCACTTTATGGGCTGTCTTTTCATTTTGTGGATTATTTTATTGAGGTACAAATGTATTTTTGTTTTATGCAATCTCATGTATTTATTTTTGCTTTGTGAGATGAAGTTTTTTTCATGATATAAAAATTAATTACCAAGTCCATAGCTCAATAAATCTTATCCTATGTTATCTATTAGAAGATTTAATGTTTTGGGTATTATACGTAGATAGTTTGTCCATCTGCTGTGCTTTTTCATTTGTGGACAATAACAATCCAAGAAGAATATATGCTTAGACTTAAAAAAAATGTGTTATAAGTCCCCCAAATCCTTCTTGTCTGAAGACCCACACACCCTAGTAATGTAATACAGACACTGTTATCTCAGACCCAATCCTAGGTTTGATCCCACTTTAATTCCTAGCACACTTTCTATGAAGTTGCTGCAGCACTGGGCCACTTCCAATAATAGACCTCAACACTAAACTGGAACATCATCCCCTGTATCTCAACTTCACCCATTGACTTCTCATATCAGCCTAAACTATATTCCTGCCTTGGAATTCTAACCAGATAGACTAAAATTTCCTATAAAAAGACAACCAACATCCTAATTCCAGAAGCCCAAGTCCCATCACAAGGCTACCAATAATATGGAAAACAAAGACAAAAATGTTCCCTTCTCCCCAAAATTCATCAATCCTATACCAATATTCCCAAAGGGGAAAATAATCAAAATTCAAGACAGAGAATTCAAATGAACAACTAAATTATGTTCAACAAGTTTGGTTCATCAAAATAAGACACAAATAAATGCATAAATCATCTTAAATAATATAGGAATGAGCTGCATGAAGTCCAAGAAGACACAAGCAAATAGCTGAAATTAAAAATTATGAAGACAATAGTAGCTAGAGAGTTTTCTCTCTGAGTCCAGCCAAGCCCCAGCAGTCAGACAGCCCACTTATAAAATAAACACACAGATGCTTATATTATTTAAACTGTTTGGCCTAATGGCTTAGGCTTCTTGCTAACTGTTCTTATATCTTAAATTAACCCATTTCTATTAATATATAAGTAGCCACGTGGCTTGTGGCTTATTGGTACCTTACATCTTGCTTGTCATGGCGGCAGCTGGGAGTGTCTCTCTGCCTCAGCCTTTTACTTTCCAGAATTCTCTTCTCTGCTTGTCCCACCTATACTACAGGCCAATCAGTGTTTTATTTATTAACCAATCAGAGCAACACATTTGACATATAGAACATGCCACAGCAGACAATGCAGGAAATGAAAATCAATGAAGCTTTTCAATAAAAGGTTGGAAACACTGCAGAAAATGAAAACTGTAGTGAAGCAGGAAGTGAAAAGAAAGTCTACTGTGAAAATGAGTGGAATCATTGACCAGGAGACAAACACCCTGCTAGATTCAGTACAGGCAGGTCCAGTCCTCTCCTTTCAGGCAGAGCAAAGTGTCCCAGCATAAGCCCCAGGTTCCAAACAGCCAGCTCATGCACTAAGGACAGGTCTGGGTCCCACTGCCTGGGTGCCTCCCAAACAGTTCAAGCTATTCAGTTGTCTCATTTATCCAGAGTCTTTGCCTTAGAGGAGATGGGAACGGGGAGGAGGTGCTGGGGAGAAGGTGGGGGTGGGGGCGGAGTGAGAAGGACAGGGGACCTATGGCTGATATGTAAAATTAAAACACAAATATTCCTATGAAAAAATAAATATATTTAAATTAAAAAATGTAAATATGAAAAAAGAGATAATCACCATGGAAGGTAGACTATCAGGGCTTGAGGACTAGGTTAAGGTAATGGAATGTTTAATCTAAGAAACTGATAAAAATTAAAAAAAAATCATACATGTGATATGCAGGAATTTTGGAACACCATAAAAAAAGACAATGTATGAATAAGTACTCCAGGCCAAAGGCATAGTTAGTGTTTTCAATAAAGTCACAGAAGAAAGCTAGCAATGTATCAATAAAAAAAAAAGTTACCCATCTGTAGTGGTATTGTATTCTCTGAAATATTGTGCATGCTAATAAACTTATCTGGATTCAGAGACAGAACAGCCACAATATTAAACATAGAGGTTAGGCAGTGGTAGCACATGCCTTTAATCCTAGCATTCCCAAGGCAGAAATCCCTCTGGATCTGTGTGATTTCAAGGCCATATTGGAAACAGCCAGGCATGGCGACACAAGCCTTTAATCCCAGAAAGTGAGTCTTTAATCCCAGGGAGTGATGGTAGAAAGTAGAAAGGTATATAAGGTGAGAAGACCAGAAACTAGAAGCATTTAGCTGGTTAAGCTTTTAGGCTTTTGTGCAGCAGTTCAGCTGAGATCCATTCGGATATGAGGACTCAGCTACTTCCAGTCTGAGGAAACAGGATCAGCTGAGGAACTGGTGAGGTGAGGTTAGCTGTGGCTTGTCCTACTTCTCTGATCATCCAGCATTCACTCCAATAACTGGCTCCAGGTTTGATTTTATTAAAAAGACTCTTTAAGATTCCTGCGACACCCATCCTGGTATAAGCACTCCCAGAAAAACAAATGGAATCATAAAAGAAACTCTATGACATACTATTGTTAAAATATTAAAACAGACTAAAAATATATATATATATTGAAAGCTGAAAGTGGTAAGAGCCATGAAACTTCTAGAGGCAGAACCATCAGAATCACAGCTGACTATTTGATGGAAACGTTTAAGATCAGAAGAGACACCTATCAATCTAGCAAAAGTGTCTACTATAATTAACATCGAAAGAGGAGCCTTTCATGATGAAAAACAGACTTTAAGAATATTTCATCACTAAGCCAATACTGTAGAGCATACTGGAAGGTATATTTCAGACTGAAGAGTAGAATAAACATACTGACTAGACTACAATGGAAAATAAAACAACACCAGGACTGCCAATCAAAAGAGGTAAAAAAAAACACAAAATAAAAAAATGAGAGGAATTAAACAAGCTGCTAATAATAACTCTGGATGTTAATAGTTGTAATTTTCCAATAAAAGGACACATCCTAGTAGATTGGATTACAAACAGGATCCATATTTTTGTTGCCTCAGTGACATATCCCTCACCATTAAAGATAAACTCCACCTAAGGATTAAAGGTGGGGAAAAAGATACTCCAAGCAAATGGAACTATGAAACAAGATCAGGTATTCTAACTTCTGACAAAATAGACTTCAAGCCCAAACTAGTTAGAAGAGATAAAGATCACTTCATACACATTAAGGGAACAATATATTCATGAAGATAATATTAAAAATTCTAAACACTAAACACAGGTGCACCCAATTTCATAAAATTAATTCCACTAGATATAAAGTTATAAACTAGCTGCAGCACTATAATAGTGAAAGGTTTTTAAGATTCAAGTTTTAGAAAAAAAGAGGCAATGGGAACAGAAAAGAAGTAGAAAAGCATTGGAATTAAATTAAAGCAGAAATGAAAGGGACCTAACAAACATCTACAGAAATTTTAATGAAGATACACATTCTCATCAGCAGCTTATGGTGCATTATCAAAAAAAAGAAAAAGAAAAAGAAAAGAAAACCAATAGCATAAGAAACTACAGAAAGCACACAAACTTATGAAATTGTGAACAATTAATGAGCCAAAGAACTTAAGAAGAAAATGAAAAATAATTGTAGATTAGAAAGGAAATGGAAACACAATGCAAAAAAAATCTATGGGATAATGAGAACAGTCCAAAGAACATTTGCATGTCATAAAAACTGTGATATTTCAAATAATGATAGGATTAAGACCTTTGAAAAACAATAATGAGCTGAGTGTAAAGTAGTAAAGAGAGAAAAATAATTAAGATCAGGGCAGAAATTAATGAAGTAGGAACAGAAAAAATACAAAAATATCAACAAAATGAAGAATGTTTCATTCAAAAAGCAAAGAGAATTTAAAATCTCTTAGACAAATTTAACAAAAGAAGTACAATAAGACCTAAATGAATATAATTAGAGACCAAAAGGGAGACATTACCAAAGATACCATTGAAATGAAGAATATCATAAAGAAATAACTTTATAACTTAATAATCTATGTTATAATAAATTAGAAAATTTTATAAATGGAAGAATTTATAGATGTATATGACTGATAGCAATTAAATAAGGATGAAGTACATAATTTAAACAGACATGAAACAAACAATGAGATTGAAGCAGTAATACAATGTCTCCAAATGAAGAAGAGGAGGAAGAAGAAGAGGAGGAGGAAAAAAGTAGGAAGAAGAAAAACATGAAGAGAAAAGAAAAGAATCAGATGGATTTATTACAGGTTTCCACTAGACCTTCAAAGAAGCAAAACTACCACAATACTCCTCAAATTACTCCATTAAATAAAAAGGAAGAAACATTTGCAAACTATGCAGTTAATATGATATTCAAACGAGGGAGACACCAGGGGTACTTAGAACAATACAGACATTCATTAGTCCTCTTGTTTGTTCATCAGAATGGAAGATATCAAACTTTTACTAGAGATACCACCTGTCTTTGTTGTAAGATATAGAGCAAAGGCAAGCTAGAGTGGAACTGGGGACTTCATCTTGGCTGACTGGCAAAGTGATATAGGGCACTACACAAACTGCCAGTGGACAAAAGACAAAAATGGTCTTACCCATCTACAAGCTTTTAAGCCATAAACCAACCTACCAGGCAAGATGTGCCCCTGATGCAATAGTAGAATGACTTTTGTGTAGTTAACCAACTGCCCTATGATTGGATTTCAGGTGTATTTGGTGGTGCCTGAGTAAGTTTTAGGACCAAGGAACAAGCTTCTTACTGTTGTTTAGTTAAACTGATGTAGCATCAAACTCCCTTCTAAGTATCTATCTTTGTAGCCATGGACAAAAGCTACTCTCAACCATAATCAAAGATGTCTTTCTTTGTAGTGAATGGTGGTAAATATAAAGATTCGTGGCTGATCATGACAATGATGGTTAAAGGTATGGTCCCAAACAACATTTATATCACACCATCTAGGACAAACAGCTTTATTCTTTTTGGTGGGAGATAGAATAGGATGTATAGAAGATCTGGAAGATAAGGGAAAGAGCTACAAAATATTATTATTTAATTGAAACAAGCAATGCAAACATGAACTGACAATAGATGCAGTTATATGCACTGGGCTCACACAAGACTGTGTTAATAATCAGTCATGTATAAGGGAGAGGCTCATGTGTAGATGTAATTCTAAATGGTCTTATTAAATAAGAGACATAGAACCAAATGCAGAGTTAAAAGCCCAGAGATCATAGAGCAGTAGCCAAGAACTAAGACCACCTTCTTACCACCCACTGCCACTGCCATCCTTCCCCTCAGAAAGAGACCTACTTCCTGTGTGTCTGTAATTTTATTGCCTGTCTGTTCTGCCTTCTCATTGGCTGTAAACCCAACCACATGACTTTCTCATTACTGCCTGTCTATACAGACCTCCAGGTCTCTATGGTTGGTACTGAGATTAAAGGTATGTGTCTCTATGCTGGCTGTGTCCTTCCTTGAACACACAGAGATTTTGTCTGCCATATGATCAGGATTAAGGGCCTGTGCTACCACTGCCAAACTTCTGCTAAATGGCTTGCTATTAGCTCTGATCCCCAGGCAACTTTATTAACATACAAATAAAATCACATTTCAGCACAAAGAAAATATCACCATACTCATGAGACTACATCTCTTATTGTTGAACAATTGACTATTCATGTATTTCAGGATAGAGGGAGTTATCATTGTCTTTAGTTTTGTTTCTGCAGAGTTTAACAGATGCCAGTAGACAACTTCAAATACATGGTTCTTATAATAAACATCCCTGGTTGTCATGAAACAAAACTAATTGACATAAATGTGAGAAATTGATTCTAATAGAAGAGGGGCTCTAGCTAGAGGTAGTGGATGAGAGAGAGAGTGTAGATGTATCCTGCTTGTTAAATAAGAAACACAGAGCCAGTTGCAGAGTTAAAAACCACGAGGTCAGAGCCAAAGCAGAAAACCTTACCCTTCACTGCTTCTGTGGTTCCTCCTCTCCGCAAGAGACCTACTTCTGTGCGTCCTGTCTATTTAAAGACTTTCTGTTCTCCTCCCTCATTGGTTGTAACCCAGCCACATGACCTCCTCGTCACTGCCTGTTTGTACAGACCTCCAGGTCTTCTATGGTTGGTATTGAAATTAAAGGCGTGTGTCTGCTATGCTGGCTGTGTCCTTGAACACACAGAGATCCGCCTAGCTCTGCCTCCCAAGTGCTGGGATTAAGGGCGTGCCCCACTACTGCTCGGCTTCTGCTCTGGCTTGCTCTGACCTCAAGGCAACTTTATTGACATACAAATAAAATCACATTTCAATACAAATAAAATATCACTATATTTCCCCTTTTCTATTTTAATAAAAAGAAAAAAAGGAAAAAGTTATAACTAATATAAGAAAAACTATATACAAAAGTACAATAACTATATATACCATATATACAAACAATAAATACCTAAACAATGTCTAGTCCATTTGTAATTGACAAATTCAGAGAAAATAATTCCATTATCTATCCTATTTTGGTAAGTCCAGAATGTACCTGATTCACTTTTTATCCTAACTTATATAGCTAACGGAACTGTCTTATAACGTCTTTCAAATTTATACACTTACAGCTCTTAGTGAGTTTTTCTGAAATCCTTAACAAAGATAATTATAACTATAACTAACTGATCTTCAATTCCCTCAGAGACCCAAGAAGGAAATAATACTACCTAATAAAAAATAAAAACAAGAAGTACATGCAAGCAGCTTCAAAAAAAAATGTGAGTTGACAGAAACAGCCAGCTACCTGGACAGTCACCTGAGGTTTCTCCACAGTGTTGGGGCATCATCTTCAGCCTACAGGCTTAGCGTTTCTGACAGACTCTTTTGTGAACTAAGATGTATACAAGGTCAACAGTTTGACCTCACATTTGGTGAGAGCAGTCCATGTACCAGAAACACCTGAATTCCATTAGTGTCATGTCATGATTCAGGATTTTAAATTCTGGAAATTATTGATGTCTTTTCAATTCAGCTGTCCATTTTTCTTGGCTGTGTATATGTGGCTTCATCTTGGCATCCTGTTCTTCTCCACATCTCTCTATTAAACGCCATTCTACTATTGAGAGAGGTGAGCTTAGTTATTCCTCAAGAATAACTGTTTCATCTGCTGTTCCATTGCACATCAGAAGCCATTGGCCCACTCCCTGTTCAGCTGCCTTCAAAGAAAAGGACATGGTACCTTTTACAGATTGCAAAGGTCATTCACTTCAGGGATGGTGCCATATTGTCCTGGCTTCAGAAGATGCCTTTTGTTAAAGCCACAACCACACTTGTTTTGGCAAGAATTGGTAGTCCTTGGTTTCATGTCCTGTCTGTCCTGTTTGTCAGCAGTTGATTCAAGGATACTTTGTTGTCCAGTGGCTGACTTTTGCAACAATGAAAGTTAGTTCCATATGCAGTTTCTTCAATGCCCATATTTTCTCTGAAGTAGATTGGTACTGCCAGGAGCCGTCATGTCTCATAGTCATAGCAAAAAAGAAAAATTCTTAAGTTATTAAAACATTTTAAATGCCATATTCTGTAGATCTCTGAAAGGTTTGAAGATGACCTGTCTATCTAAAATATATCTGTTTGATCTTGACAACACACCTAATATGACTACAAGTTCAATTGTAATGTCTAACCACTAATTTTCATTTCTATATATCCTAATAGTTGGTAATACTAACATTCAAGGATTAGCAAATTACAATTACATTGTTAAATGAATGGTATAAATACAATATCTCGAACAAGATTAGAAATACGTATATGGTATATTCTAACAATCTCAATCTCAATAATAATAATTTGTATACAATATAAAACAATCCAATTGAATGTAAAATATTTAAAACTAGTAATTGTCTTTTTTTTTTTTTTTTTAAACAAGCACCTTTTGCCTAGCCCTTTACCTAACCCTTAACAACAACTTGTAACCAACCCTCCTAAACAATGAAAACTATCCCAGACCCAATACCCATAAAAAGACCAAAAAACCACCCACCCCACACCACCCCTTTGGGAATGTGGGCGTCGAATTCTTAAAATTGCTTCCTGCTGGGTATGGGCGAAGTTATCTTTATTCTGAAAAGAAAAATTTTGGGTTAATTGACAAATTCTAGGAAAGATAACTATATTCTTTGTTATCCATAATGCCAAAGTTCAGGGTTTATCTCAAGTCCTTGTTCAAGCAGTCTTTGAAACTGGATCATCTCAGCTAGCCATCTCAGAATTGCTCTAAGCACTTTGTAGTCCAAAGCTGATCTGTAGATGATGTTTGTCAGCTTAGTGATATTATTTTCCACGTGGAATTGTCGTTGTGGGGCCCCATCTTCTTCCTGGAGATTTCATTTGATGTTAGGCCTGGCCGTGATTTCCTGCAGAAAACTGAAAAGAGACTCGAACACAAAGACATGTATAGGCAGCTAATCGAAGCCTTTTCTCTAAATTAATTAGTACTCATATGACCATTATTATCTCAACAAAGTTTAAAATATATATATATATATATATATATATATATCTTGTGAATTCTGATATAAATTTCATACTTTAAGAAAAGTTTAAAGAATCAGAATAGAGTCAAAGAATTGAGATTAGTAATAGAATAGTCCCTTAATTAATTTGGTTTTTCTCCTGTCCCATGTCAGAAGATGGCTCTTTCTTCTGGTATGATACAGGGAGTTTTCATTTTCTTTTTAACAACATGCTTGAGTTTAAAGGAGGAGAGAGCCATTCTCCAACTCCAAAATCAGCTTGGAGCTTTAATTGAACTGGGACTACAAGAAGACTAAGAGTATTAATTTTTCAGAGAAGAGCAGAAACAAACATTTAGAAAGATTTATGAAATTTTGTAGATGATATACCAATAGGCCATTTTACTCTTTTTCCTGGGACAGATGATTTGTCCTTTTTTTCCAGTTCTCATTTGTCCAGTGTTCTTCAGATTCCTTAGCCTTCATTCTCCTAAAAGACAAAAACAAAAACCCTTCCCCAAGACTAATTTTGGGGAGGTCCCCTTTTGGCAAGTTACATCTGATTAAATGAAAAGGCATGTATTAATGGTATAAGTGAGTTTAAACTGGACGGTCATGTTGGTTGATGAACTATCACCTCTTCTAATTAAGAGGTCTCTCTTGTTCAAATCGAACCTTTATCAGTTTTGATGGTACCCACAGCTTATCTTCTCCTGCAGAAACAAAAGCAAAACCTCGTCCCCAACGTAACACATGCCCTGGTTTCCATTCTGAGGTCAGCACATCCTTGAAGTATATAGGCTGATTTAATTCTGTTGTTTTTTCTATTAACCAATGTCTCTCTGCAGCTGTTGTTCCTTTCTCATTAGCATTGAGAAAATTCAAAGTTAGTAGAGCATTGTGCAGTCTATTTCTGGGGGTTTTTGTTACCCCTTTTTGTTTATTTATCATGTCCTTTAGAGTTCTGTTGGATCTTTCTATAACTGCTTGGCCTGTAGGATTATGTGGTATACCTGTAATATGCTTTATATTATAATAAGCAAAAAACTGTTTCATTTTAATAGAGACATATGCTGGAGCATTGTCAGTTTTAATTTGTGCAGGTATACCCATGATGGCCATAACTTCTAGCAAATGAGTGATTACAGAATCAGCTTTTTCAGAACTCAAAGCAGTTGCCCATTGAAATCCTGAATAAGTATCAATAGTATGGTGTACATATTTCAATTTTCCAAATTCTGCAAAGTGAAACACATCCATCTGCCAGATTTCATTCCTCTGAGTACCCTTTGGGTTACATCCTGCTGGTAATGGTGTCTGATTGTAGAAGGAACAAGTAGGACATTTCTTTACAATTTCCTTGGCTTGTTGCCAGGTTATGGAAAAATCCTTTTTTAAACCTTTACTATTGACATGATGTTTCTTATGAAATTCTGAGGCCTCCAGCACATTTCCTATCAATAATTTATCAATCTCATCATTACCTTGTGCTAGAGGGCCTGGCAGACCAGTATGGGATCGGATGTGAGTTATATATAAAGGATGACTCCTTTCCCTGATTGTATCTTGTAATTGAATAAATAGTGAAGTTAATTCTGAAGCATCAGGGATAAATTCTGCAGTCTCAATATGTAATACCACTCTTTCAGCATACTGAGAGTCAGTAACTATATTGAGAGGTTCTGAAAAATCCATTAATACCAAGAGAATAGCATACAATTCTGATTTTGAACTGAATTATAAGGACTTTGAACCACTTTACTTAAATTTTCTGATTTGTAACCTGCCTTTCCTTGCTTGATGGCATCTGTATAAAATGTCCGAACTCCAGATATGGGTTTTTCACGTACAATTCGAGGCAAGATCCAATCAGCTCTCTTTATAAGATCAATTCTATTGCTTTTAGGATATTTGCTGTTAATTTCTCCCAAAAAATTACTGCAAGCTCTTTGCCAAGGTTCACTTTCTGCCCATAATTTTTCAATGTCCTCTTTAGTTAAAGGTACAACGATTTCTGCTGGGTCTATTCCTGCTAATTGACGAAGTCTCAATTTTCCTTTCAAAATTAAGTCAGAGATTTTTTCCACATAAGTTTTTAATTTTTTATTTGGTTTATTTGGTAAAAATATCCATTCTAATATAATATCTTCTCTCTGCATTAATATTCCTGTAGGAGAATGCCTAGAAGGTAAAATAACCAAAATGCAATCCAGCTTTGGGTCAATACGATCTACATGTCCTTCATGTACTTTTTTTTCTACCAAGGCCAATTCTTTCTCAGCTTCAGGTGATAATTCTCTTGGACTATTTAAGTCCTTGTCACCTTCTAAGGTTTTGAACAAATTATTCAGTTCATCATTTTTTACCCCAACAATAGTTCGTAGATGAGAAATGTCCCCAAATAATCTTTGAAAGTCATTAAGAGTCTGTAGGCGATCTCTCCTAATTTGTACCTTTTGAGGTCTAATTTTTTGTAGCTCTATTTTATATCCTAAATAATTAATAGAATCTCCTCTTTGTATCTTTTCAGGAGCAATTTGTAATCCCCAGCCAGGCAATATTTTCTTTACTTCTTCAAACATTCTTTCTAAAGTATCTGCACTTGAGTCAGCTAGTAAAATATCATCCATATAATGATAAATTATAGATTTAGGAAATTTTTTACGTATCACTTCTAAGGGCTGTTGTACAAAATATTGGCACAGGGTTGGACTATTCAACATTCCCTGTGGGAGGACTCTCCATTGAAATCTTCTAACCGGTTGAGAATTATTGTAAGTAGGCACCGTGAAAGCAAATCTTTCTCTGTCTTTTTCTTGTAGGGGTATTGAAAAGAAACAGTCTTTTAAATCAATAACTATGAGAGGCCATCCTTTAGGTAACAGAGTAGGCAAAGGAATTCCAGATTGTAGAGAGCCCATTGGCTGAATTACTTTGTTAATCGCTCTAAGGTCTGTTACCATTCTCCATTTACCAGATTTCTTTTTAATAACAAATACAGGAGAATTCCATGGGCTAGTAGATTCTTCAATATGCTGAGCATTTAACTGTTCTTCTACCAGCTCTTCTAAAGCCTGGAGTTTCTCTGTTGTTAAAGGCCATTGATGAACCCATACAGGCTTGTCTGTTAACCATTTTAAAGGTAGAGCTGTTGGTGCCTTTGGAAGATCATCAGTTTTTCTGCCCTGTTCTTGTATAATATGGATGGCTGGTGACCACTCATTAGAATAATACCTTCTAATATTTCTCTCAGAAACATGTGCTAGTTTATTATTTATTTCTGAGGTTGGAGGGATGTTAATCTGAGTATTCCATTGTTGTAACAGGTCTCGACCCCACAGGTTCATGGCTATGTTAGCCACATATGGTTTTAATCTGCCTCTCTGTCCTTCTGGGCCTATACATTCGAGCCATCTTGCACTCTGTTTAACTTGAGATAATGTTCCAATTCCTAACAGTTGAACATTTACCTCCTGAAGAGGCCAAGATGGATGCCAAAATTCTGGTGCAATTATGGTAACATCAGCACCTGTGTCTACCAGACCAGACAACAAAACACCATTTATTTTTATTGTTAATTGTGGTCTTTGTTCATTTATAGAAGTTTGCCAAAAAATTTTCTTTATGGTCTCTCCTGAATTTTCTGTTCTCTCTGTCTCAGTTGTTCCATTACTCTGAGTAGCCTGGTTTATTCCAATAGGCATTTGGTCATTTAACTGCTCTGAGTAGGGGCCTCCTCTACGATTGCAGGAAAAGTCTGAACTGGATTCACTGTAGGGGCCTGCCTGAGGCCCCTCTGGGGTTTCCCAAAGACTGAGGCAAAGTATTACCTTGTCTGTCCCTTGTTGATCTACATTCATTGGTCCAATGTCTTCCCTTACCACACCTTCTACATACTCCTGAAGGAAGGGGCATTCTGTTGCCATTGTTCCTTGAAGAAACATTGTTTCTAGAAGTGCCCTGTTTACAGTCCCTTTTCAAATGTCCTTGCTTTCCACATCCAAAACATCTAACATTCCTCAAACCTCTTGAAATTGCTTCTCCTACCCACATATTATCATGATCATGAGCCTCAACATTAACCGTGTCTCTAATCCAATCTTCCAGGGGTGCAGATCTCGCCTTTAACGGCCTGATTATTCTCTTGCATGCTTCATTTGCATTCTCAAAAGCCAAAGATTCAATTATTATCTGGCTAGCTTCTGAATTTGGGACCATTCTCTTTACTGCTGAAGTCAATCTTTGTAAGAAATCTGTGAAAGATTCTTTTGGGCCCTGTATAACCTTTGTAAATGACTCAGTTTTCTTCCCTGGTTCCTCAACTCTGTCCCATGCATTCATGGCTGCCATTCGACATAGAATTAGAGTTTGCATATCATATAAACATTGTGTTTGTACTGCAGCATATTGGCCTTCTCCAACAAGCTGATCCTGGAAGATTTGTATACCTCTATCACTACATTGTTTTGCTATGGTTTTAGCTTCCTGTTTGAACCACATTTGCCACTGGAGCTGCTGTCCGGGTTCTAGAACTGCCTGTGCCAGCTCCCGCCAGTCCTGTGGTATAATTCTATTATAAGTCGACCAGGAGTTTAACATTTGTTTTACATATGGAGAATGCATGCCATAAGATACTATTGCCTCCTTAAACCTTCGTAAGTCTAACATTTCAACTGGAGTCCAAATATTTTGTGTAGTCATTTGACCAGGCTGCTGTTGTATGGTTACCGGATAAATTAAGGGTGATTGTGTGAAAACAGGCTTTCTTTCTGTAACCTTATAATCCAATCCTGAAACAACTTCACTGTTAATTTCTTCTGTCTGAATCTGAATTTCTCTATAATTCATTTTAACAGGTTTAACAAGTTTTTCTAAAATTTTTATCCTGGCACTTAAATAGACTGTCTTTTTAAATTGTAAAATAAGGATAAGAAGAATAATAATGTACATAATTCGATCAATATTAATCTTCTCATATAGTTGTTCCATTACCATACTGCCTAAAATTTCAAACAAAGCCCAATTTTCTTCCAATGTACACATAAAACCCATTTTTTTTTTAATGTGGAAAAAAATCTCTTTTAAATAGTTTCCTTTAAAATATCTGATATAAATGACTTACCAATTCTGCGCAGAACAGTAGAAATCCGAGGGAATTTCCAAACAGCTACCTAGCGTCCGAGGTGGGAATCCAGAGAGAGAGAGAGAAAGCAAGAAAGCGTAGCCAAGTTCTGGCTAAAATCTTGAATCCAGCCGCTTCAATGTTCCGGTCTGAGCGGAGTCGAGCCTGGGCTCTGGCTTCCTTAAGCTCCGACCGACCACGTGCGCTGGCGTTTCAGCCAAAAGCAGCCTATCTGCAGTTGCGTGTAGCTCCTGCAATTTAGCGGTAGCTCCCGCAGGCCTGAGTTGTTTGTAGCACTGGCTTTTTCAGCAAGTAACTCCAGCTGCGGCGCCTGAGTCCTAAGCTGAGCTAGGCCTGGGTTAGACCAGGGCTAAGCCGGAGCTAGGGAGGCAGGCCCGCCCAGGCGGGAAGCCGGACCCACTGCCAAGGCAAGCGGTTTTTTAATGAATTCTTGCCACGTTGGGCGCCAATTGTAGATGTATCCTGCTTGTTAAATAAGAAACACAGAGCCAGTTGCAGAGTTAAAAACCACGAGGTCAGAGCCAAAGCAGAAAACCTTACCCTTCACTGCTTCTGTGGTTCCTCCTCTCCGCAAGAGACCTACTTCTGTGCGTCCTGTCTATTTAAAGACTTTCTGTTCTCCTCCCTCATTGGTTGTAACCCAGCCACATGACCTCCTCGTCACTGCCTGTTTGTACAGACCTCCAGGTCTTCTATGGTTGGTATTGAAATTAAAGGCGTGTGTCTGCTATGCTGGCTGTGTCCTTGAACACACAGAGATCCGCCTAGCTCTGCCTCCCAAGTGCTGGGATTAAGGGCGTGCCCCACTACTGCTCGGCTTCTGCTCTGGCTTGCTCTGACCTCAAGGCAACTTTATTGACATACAAATAAAATCACATTTCAATACAAATAAAATATCACTATAAGAGAGAGAGAGAGAGAGAGAGAGAGAGAGAGAGAGAGAGAGAGAGAGAGAGACGTGTCAGTATACATTATATACCTGTGTGAAATTATCAAGGAACAAATTTAATTAATTTAAAGACTTATATAGTATGGCTGGAGAGATGGCTTCTCAGTGATTGAAAGCATATGCTACTCTTCCAGAAGACTTGATTTCTGTTACCACCATCCCATCAGGCAGGTTACAATCGCCTACAACTCCAGCTTGAGGGGATCTTGTGAGTGTTACTGATCTACTCATGCAGGAGTGTGGAGGAAGTTTCCCTAATGCAAGTGTTACAGCTGTGAAAGGAAAGGAATTCTGGCAGTCAGGATCTAAGAGTACCACAAAGTCACACTACAGAACAAACCTCACAGCAGAGATTTATTGGCAGGGAAAAAGCAAGGAAAGTGACTGTCTTTGTTCCAGTGAGAAGCAGCATAGAACTTAGTCGATCACAGGGTTTATATAGAGTTCCTTGGGGAGGGAAGAGGGCTTTCCAGGGTAGCTTTGTATTAGAGGCATTATGTAGCCTGATCTTGAGGCAAACACAGGGATTGATAGGATTCTGTGGCCTAATCTTGAAGCTCAGTGATTGGTGGGATTTCTTACTTAGGGATTGGTAGAATTCTATATTTTTATTGGCTTTGGTTTCAGGCTTGGGTTCAGGTCAGTAACAGGGTATTCTTTCCTCAAGGTCACACCAGGCTTAGGGAGTTCTTTCCTTGACCCTGGTCTTAGGGTCAAATTGGGGTCAGAATGTTCTTTTCTTGTCCCTAGTCTCAAGCTTGGGGTCAAGTCAGGTTCTGGTTGTTCATTCCTTGGCCCTGGTCTCAAGGTCAAGTCAGGGTTAGGGAGTTCTTTCCTTGGCCCTGATCTTGGGGTCAAATTGGGGTCAGGGTGTTCTTTCCTTGGCCCTTTTATCCTACAGATCTGAGGTCCTCATCTGGCCTCTGCAGGTTCCATCATTCATGTACATGTATCTATATTGAGGCACACACATAAACATAATTAAAAATAATAAAATAAATCTCCAAAAGGTATCATAATCCCTGACCTCCAGGTCTACTATACAGCTATAGTAATAAAAACAGATTGGAACTGGCATAAAAACCAACATGTGGACCGACAGAATCTAATTGAAGACCCTGACATTAATCTGCACACCTATGAACACCTGATTTTTGACAAAGAAGCCAATTTGCACAACGTAAAATAGAAGGCATCTTTAATAAATGGTGCTGGCACACCTGGAAGTCAACATGTGTAAGATTGCAAATATATCCATATCTGTTGCCATGCACAAAACTCAAGACCAAGTGGATCAAAAACCTCAATATAAATCCAGTTACAATGAACTTGATAGAAGAGAAAGTAGGGAGTATTATTGAACACATTAGCATGGGAGACACCTCCTAAATATAGCACCAATAGCACAGACACTGAGAGCAACAATTAATAAATGGGACCTCCTGAAACTAAGGAGCTTTTGTAAGGCAAAGGACAGCATCAATAAGACAAGATGACAGCCTACAGAATGCCAAAATATCTTCATCAACCCCACATTCAACATAGGGCTGATCTCCAAAATATACAAATAATTCAAAAAACTAAACATCAAAATACTGAACAATCCAATTAAAAAATGGGCTACAAAGCCAAAAAGAGAATTCTCAACAGAAGAATCACAAATGGCTGAAAGACATTTAAGGAATTGCTCAAACTTCCTTAGTCATCAGGGAAATGCCAACCCAAATAACTCTGAGATACCATCTTACACCTGTCAGAATGGCTAAGATCAAAAACATTGATAACAGCTTATGTTGGAGAGGATGCTGAGCAAGGGGAACACTCCTCCACTATTAGTGGGAGTGCAAACTTGTACAGCCACTTTGGAAATCAGTATGGTGGTTTCCCAGAAAATTGGGAATCAATCTACCTCAAGACCCAGCTTGGGCATATACCCAGGAATGCTCAATTATACCACAAAGACACATGCTCAACTATGTTCATAGCAGCATTTTTCATAATAGCTAGAACCTGGAAACAACCTAGATGCCCCTCAACTGAAGAATGGATAAAGAAAATGTGGCACAATGGAGTACCACTCAATACTAAAAAACAAACAAACAAACAAACAAACATTGATATCATGAAATTTGCAGGCAAATGGATGAAACTAGAAAATATCCTGAGTGAGAAAACCCAGACTCAGAAGGACAAACATGATATGAACTCACTTATAAGTGGATACCAGATGTAAAGCAAAGGATAACCAGACTGCAATCCACAGCTCCAGAGAATCTAGCAACAAGGAGGACTCTAAGAAGGATGCATGGATTTCTCAGCAAAAGAGAAATAGATGAAATCTACATGAGGAAACTAGAGATAAGGTGGGTAATGGAGGGCAAGTGATGAGAGCTGAGATCATAAGGGAATGGGAGGTTTGAGCTGGAATAGGGACAGAGTGGGAGAGCAAGGAAAGAGATTCCATGATAAATGAAGACATATGGAAATAGGGAGAAACCGGGTGCTAGGGAGGTTCCCAGGAATCCACAAGGATGACCCCACCTTAGATTACTATTAATAATTGAGAGGGTACTTGAACTGGCCTACTCTGGTAATCAGATTAATGATTAATTACATAATACAGTAACTCTCATCATAGAGTCTTCATCCAGTAACTGATGTAAGCAGATGCAGAGATCCCAGGCTGGATGCCAGGCTGAGCTCCAGGAATCCAATCGATGAAAGAGAGGAGGGATTCTATGAGCAAGGGACACTGAGATTATGATGGGAAAATGTGCAGAGATAGCCAGCAAAACTAGTGGAAACATGAACTGTGTGCCAATAGCTGTGGAGCCTCCATGGGACTGGACTAGGCCCTCTGGATAGGGGAGACAGTTTTTAACCTTTAACTGGTTAGGAGGCCCCCAGGCAGTGTGTTGGGGATCTGTCCCTGGTTCATGAGCAGGCTTTTAGGAGTCTAATGCCTATGGTAGGATACCTTATACAGCCCTGGTGCAGGAAGAGTGGCTTGGACCTGCCTCAATTAAATGTACCAGGTTCTGCTGACACCCCATGGGAGACTTTGCCTTGGAAGAGGTGGGAATAGGGGGGTGTGTTGGGGGAAAGTCTGGGCCTAGGAGGAGGGAGGAAGGGGGATCTATGGTTGGTATGTAAAATCAATAGAAAATTTCTTAATAATAAAAATTAAAATATCATAGAAAAAAATAAATTAATGTAAACATTAAGAAAAATCTCCAAAAAAATTACAACAAAATCACTAAGAATGTCCACATTATTAGACTATAAGGCAATAAAGAAAAATACCAACACTTGTACAAAAAGTAATATTATTTAGAAACTTTAATATGTCACATGATCTATTTATCAAAAAAGATATCCAAAAAAGAGAATAATCAATACAACATATCTCAGAGTAGATGATTATTTTAGATTTGAATAATGTGAAATAATAAAATATTTAAAGTATCTCTAAAATGATAGTTAAGTAAAATTTACAACCTTAAATACATTTATTTAAAATAACAATCATTCAATGGAAGTAAATGAACTAAGTATTAAAGTATAAAAAGTTTAATCTAGTTTGTGAACTTGACTGGACTATAAAATAGCCTGAGGCAAGCTTATCTGTTGGAGCAATTCCAAAAATGACTGACAAATAGGAAACTGAATGGTAATTTGGGTAACTACCCCTCATGAATGTGGACAATGACTCTTAATGAGTGACCATATAAAAAAGAATCCAAAGAAACAAAAATGAATATATGTATGGCTGAAAGACATTATTCCCCCCCCCCCAGGAAATATATATTTTTAAATTAAGAATTGTTTTGATTCACTTTATATACCAATGAAAGATCCCACTCTTCCCTCCTCCTGCCCCCAGCCTCCCCATCAACCTACTCTCAACCCCCCCACAGGAAGACAAGGCCTCCCATGGGGAGGCACATCCAGTAGAGGCAAGTCCAAGCCCTACCCACTGCCTCAATGCTGCATGAGGTGTCCCATCATGTAGTGGGCTCCAAAAAGCCCCTTGATGCACCAGGGATACATTTTGATTCTACCATTTGGGAGACCCCCAAGCATATCAAGCAACATAATTGTCTCACCATGCAGAGGGCTTAGTCCAGTCCTATGCAGGCTCCACAGCCATTGATCCAACTTTCATGAGTTCCTACTAGTTGGGTTTGGTCATCTCTGCAGGTTTCTCCATCATGATCCTGATACACTTACTCATAGAATCCTTCCTTTCTCTCTCCTACTGGACTCCTGGAGCTCTGCCTAGTGTTTGGCTGTGGATCTCTGTATCTGCTTCCATCAGTCATTGAAGAAAAACACAGACTCAGAGGGATAAACATGGTATGTATCGACTCATAAGTGGATACTCTCAGCAAAGCAAAGGATAACCAGACAACAACCCATAACTCCAGAGAAGCTAGCTAACAAGCAAGATCCAAAGAGGGATGCATGGATCACCCTCGGAAGGGGAAATAGATGAGATCTCCATGAGTAAACTGGGGTTGAGCTTGGCCATAGAAGGTAGGGGATAGGGGATGAGAACATAAGGGAATGAGATGGTCAAGCTGGAACAGGGACGGAGTGGGTAGCAATGAGAGAGATACCATGATTGTGGGAGATATCATGGGGATAGAGAGAAACCCAGTGCTAGGAAAGTTGCCAGGAATCCCCAAGGATGACCCAGGCTTGAACTACTAGAAATAGTGGAGAGGGTACCTGAACTGAACTGGCTTGCCCCAAGTGATCAGATTGGTGAATACTTGTCATTGTATGACATTCTTAACTCTGAGTGAGTTCATACAGTCACTGACTTCAGATTCTATCTTCTTCAGCCTTTTAATGTCAGCTCCATGTCAGTCAGTGATTGTGCAGTGATGTCTAGATTTCCAGAACCAGATTATGACTGCAAAGCTTTCTAGAGTAGGCAATTGTATTGTTGTCTTGTTATTTAATATGTAGACAGATCTTACTGGATTATACAAGTACTATCATGTAAAATAATCCAATAATATCCATACATTTTATTGGTTTCTTCTCTGGCCCCACTAGAAAATGCTGCATAATACAAACACAGAGACCAAAAAACAAAACAAAACAAGAAAAACAGTAGTTAATGTGGTAACACTCCAGTTTTAAGCAACATTCTCCAGAGAAAGAAAATTTGTAAATATTGGAACAGGGAATTGTGGGGGGCTTCATGAGACCAAATTTTCTACTCAAAATTTCATTGCTATTGGTGGTAAACTGATGTAGAAACAGTACAAATTGATGTTCTAATTTAAAGGCTATCAAACAGTAACCTGTGTTATAGATCAAAGTATATATGACAAGAAATTTGTATTTACCTAAAACCCAGTTCATTTACCAAGGACAGATCCTGGTTCCACTACCTGGGGGCCTCCTAAACAGTTCAAGCTCAACAACTGTCTCACTTATCCAGAGGGCATAGACCAATACCATGGGGGGCTCCTCAGCTATTGCTTCACAGTTTATGTGTTTCCACTAGTTTGGCTATTTGTCCCTGTGCTTTTTCCAATCACGCTGAAACACTTTGCTCAGCCTTGGTACAGGGAGGAAGGGACTGGACCTGCCTCAACTGAATGTACCAGGCTGGGCTGACTCCCCAGGGGAGACCTTGCCTTGGAGGAGGTGGGAATGAGGGGTGGATTAGGAGGGAAAGCCAGGGGCTGGGAGGAGGGAGGACAGGGGAATCCATGGCTGGTATGTAAATTTTAATTATAAAATAAAATATTTATAAAAATTATTTACCTACAGGGAGTGTTAACCTTTTATTCTGTACACTGAATGAGGTCAATTCAAACTGTGAAAGGAGTACTACTTACTCTTCTCATCACTGGGACTCAATATCTGATAAGAAGCAACTTAAGGAAGGGCTTATTCTGGTTCCTGGTTTGAGGACACATTTCATCATTGCTGGGAAGTAAGGGTCTCAGGAGTGTGAAGCAGCTGGTCACAATGTGTTACCACTCAGGAAGCAGAGATAAATGAATGTTAGTTCTCTACTTATTTTTCACTATTGTATTCAGTCTAGGTTACCCATATTTAGCCTGGATCATCCCTCCTCAGTTATTTATCGCATGAAATACTTGTATGTATGTTCAGGGCCCAAATGAGACAGTGCTCCCTTCCATTGATCAATCCACGTGAGTCTATTAAATGGGTAACAGAATTTATTAAGATATAAATTGAGAAAATGCACTCACTAATAGAGTAGGCAGTTGAACTTGCCCTCTGATCTGACCAGGGGTAAATCTACCTCTCAGGCATATAAGGGCAGGAAGCACCTCCTTTGGGCCTTTAGTCCAAGGTCATGGGTGGAGCAAATACAACTACAGATGTACATATTGTTATTAGTACTGTTAAAGAGACCATCAAATCAACCATCACAGAAGACAGTGTATTTCATTCAATCAATTTAATAGAAAATCACATTAAAAAACATTCTAACCAAGTCAATATACCACAGAAATATTTATATATGCATGTTTATTACATCATTAACTATGTAGTGGAATGAACCTAAGAGCCAAAAAGGAGAGGAATTCATGAAGAAACTTTGACTTATAGTCACAGTGAATTTTTTCACCCATAAAGAAAACAACTATATGTTTTATCTCACTTGTTGGTCTTAGACATAATAGATACATAATATCATGTATGTTCTGATGACAAGAGTGAAGAAATGAAACTGTTCTAGAACAAAGGAGAGTAATGGGAAAGATGAAGGGTAAAATGAGTGAGAACAGTGGATTATACAGGAGAATATACTGAAAAATACACATGAAATACAACATTATGTTATCATATATAGTGAAAAACTAAAGTAAAATGTTTCACTAAAACCGTAAGACTCATCTTATGCTTAAGAAACTATAGATCTATTCAGGTTGACACAACAAATCAATTACAATAGTTCCCAAAGTAAAAGGATAATATCTAAAAAAATGAGAAAACAGAAACAAGTGATTAAGAACCCATAAATTATTTTAATTAAAAAATAAAAACAGAGCTAGAGAGATAGCTCAGTGGTTATGAGCAGTGGCTGCTCTTCCATAGGATCTGGGTTTAATTCCAGGCACCCACATAGCAGCTCACAACTGGCTTCAGTTCCAGAGTATCTGGCAACCTTACACAGACATACGTTTAGACAAAACACCAATGCACATAAACATAAATAAATATTAAAAAAGAGAAACCTTTCATATTAACAGGAGAAAGCACAGAATATGGACAGTAGAAAGATGTCAGGATATGTTTAGTTCTTTGAGTGAACTTGAGTGAGCCATAGTAACCCAGTATTCACTCAAAAATTATTCTAGCTGACATGCTGATTAAAATTTTACATAAAATTATAATTTATATCAGTGAATCTTAAAATTAGATTATTCTGTCTGATACTGGTAGGCTTCATTTAATTTAGCCATAGGCACCAATAGGCTAGGGTCATGTTTTTCACAAAGAAGAAACTACTTTTTGGGTGCCTACATATTGCCATTGAAGTCTGTTATGCTTCACTGTAACATAGTTCTCTCAGTTGTTTAGGTATTGACATCTGGTTCATTGCTACTTGTGTTATAGTGGGGAGGCCTGACCTGCAGTTGTAGGTCATTATTGGCAGGTCTTTTATGATTTCAGCCTGGCCTTTGGTTGAAGCTTTCTAGTTCTTAGTTTTTTGGTGCCTTAGTTATTTTTCTATTGCTGTGACAAAACATCATGACCAAGGCAACTTATAAAATAAAACATTTAATTAAGGGCTTTTTTACAGCTTTAGAATATGAATTCATGACTGACATAGTAGGGTCCATGACAGCAGTCAGGTAGGCATGGTTCTGGGGCAGTAGCTAAGAGGTTTAACCTGATCCACAAACACAAAGTAGAAGGAGAGCTAACTGGTAATTATGTGGAATTTGAAAACTGAAAGCCCACATCCACAGGCACACCTCCTTCAACAAGACATGATTCCTCTAAAGAGGGCATAACTCCTAATTCTTCCCAAACAGTTCCATCAACTGGGGACCAGGCATTCAAATATATGAGCATATGAGGTCCATTTTCATTTAAGCCACCATAGCTTTCATGATGTTATGAGCAGTCTCACATCCCATAGATAAGTGTCATTCCTATATGAGGAAATTGTGAGTGTGTATAAGTTATTCCTCTCTTAATTTACTTCTGTCAGGTATTATATGATGGTTTTGAGAAAAGTAATAGACTGTTATGGAATAATCCTTTTGTACACTGTGAAGATGTGTTGTTACCATTGTTAATAAAAAGCTGATTGGCCAAAATCTAGGCAGGATTTTGGGGGCAGAGAGAATGCTAGGAAGAAGGAGGGCAAAGTCAGGAGGTCACAAGAGTCTTGAGCCAGGCACAAAAGAAACAACAAGGGAAGTTCGTAGATGAGGTAAATGAGATTCAAGGAAACATATATTAATAGAAATGAGTTAATTTAATTTTATAAGAGCTAGTTAAAAACAAGTCTGAGCTCTTGGTCAATCATTTATAATTAATAATAAGGCTCTGTGTCATTATTTAGGGACTGGCTGGTGGGAAGGAAAATTCTGCCTACAATAGACACCCAATACAGAAAGTTGGGCTTGTTTCACTGACAAAACTGAGTGTGTGGTCCATAGATATTTTAAACTGGTTTTCAGGAGGAAGATGGCATGGGACCCAGTGACAGACTACAAAAAAATTATAATTACTGCTTAATAATCCTGTCTGTTGGGTGTAGTTGGAAGTTTTCCTGATAACCTTATGGGATCTTGAAAAAACTAAGAAATTATGGTCAAGTCCTGACTAGAGTAGACTTTGAGGCTTCATTGTCTCAGCCAGTTGCTATGAAGCTGTTTTGGATGTTGGATCATCTGGGCCATGGCTGTCATTGGAGACCTTTCAGGGGCTGTGGTTGAACTATCCGTATTAGTCTGAAAGCAATACATAGGTTCTCATCTTCTGTGTAAACAAAAGCAGAACTTCTTTTCCAAACAATGTATCCTTAGACATAAATTTTGAAATAAAAAATATACATATTGATTTAACTCAGCAGCTTTTACAAATGTCTCTCTGCAGTTAAAAATCCTAAAGCCAGTATAATCCAGACTCTCTGTGTGATTTCCATCTTTACATGGCTTATTTTTTGTATTACTTATACTGTTTCTTTAAAGACTTTACTTTTTAAAACTACCTATTTTTTATATAATTCTCTATCCCCTTTTTCATCTTTCTTCCAAGCTCACATACATTTTTGCACACATTATAAACAGTTTAGAGTTTTATTCCATCTGAATCTATCTTATTGTGAATCTATAGTCTTTCTCTGACAAGGAGAGATTTTAAATTGTTAAACTGCATGGCCAGTACAAAAAGCAGCAGCCTTAGCTGCTGACTCCACCCACCTCAGCTTCCTAATATAGTGGCAGAATGTTTACAGCAAGCCCTGGATGCCATGCTCTTTGCTGACTCTGGGAGGCTCTAAGCTTCCCTCCAGCAGCATGTAGCCCAAAACCTTTTCTTTCTTTCCTTGTTTTATGTCTGTACTAGCAAAAGCTATATTCACAATACAGTGCACTGTGCAGCTTGGAGAAACCTCTGTGTACACGCAGGAATCTGCCTTGCTGCACTCAAGCCCATACTGTAAGCTCAAGTCTGCACACCATGGCATCTCTGTACCTTGGTGTCTCTATATCTCAACCTGCATGAGACATGAAGTAGAAAGCTGTTTTGGACTTCATTGTTGTGTGTTTAGAAGCCCTTTTTAAACTATTCTAGGCCTTATGGAAATTCAAGAGCCCCGCATTGGTATACAAAATATAATTGGAAGTTTCCTGTGTCCCACCTTGCCTGCAGTCAGGACAAATCTCTCACCCACAGTCCTGTAGCCTTGTATAAAATAATCACACCGAGGCTTAATGTTATTTATAACTGCTCAGCCATTAGCTCAGGTATATTACTCCCTAGCTCTTACACTTAATTTAACCCATAATTCTTATCTATATTTAGCCACATGGCTTGGTATCTTTTCTCAGTTCTGCCTTGTCAGCTTGCTTCTTCTGTGTCTGGCTGGTGACTTTTGACTCAGCCTTCCTCTTCACAGAATTCTCCTTGTCTACTTGTCCTGCCTATACTTCTTACCTGGCTACTGGCCAACCAGCATTTTGTTTATCAACCAATGAGAGCAACACAAATTCACAGCATATAGAATGACATTCCGCAATATTTGGGCATTAGGAAAACAGGAATTCTGACAGAATTGCATACAGTAAAGGCAAGGCTCATGAATTTTTGAAGGAAAATCAAAACTATATATGGAATTTGGATATAGGTCATAGGTCTTACTGGCAAAAAAAAAACTGGCCACATGTTTCATATATACTGAAAATTGGAGTGAGATTAAAAGAACCAGTAATGGTGTAATTTACTTGGTCAAGGAAATTTCATGACACTGTAGCATCAAGGTGGTGGTATGTTTACTGTTCACCACTTTTACTGAGATTTATAGTGAAAAATATACAATTCACACCACAAAAATGTGGAAAGTATGCACTATGACAAAGAATCTAGTATGAGTGAGGACAAGTGGGTGCAAACAAAGTAGCTTCAGTTTCTAAGGAGATTAGCAGCATTAAACATACTGGCAATAAGAAAGCACCTTTTAAAGACTCTATCTATAAGAAGTTTTATGTTACAAAACATCAAGATCATTAAAAAAAATGTTTGCAAGGGGAGAATCTGAAAAAGAGAGATGCTAAACAGAGAGTGCTACCATAAGAATTCCCTCTTTGAAGAGGACTTCATAGGGAATTACTTTTTTCAGTTCAAAATTACTGGAATTAAAATGTTTCTGTGTCTGTGATAAGCAGGCTATAGATGACATCTTAAGATGCAAATAGAAGTGGTCATCTTATGTAACATGTAGAATATAAGAGATATAGGTTACTGAAAATTGAGTAATTTTCCAGAAAAAAACATCAGTGAGGCCAGGCAACACATACCATGGATGATCCACTTCAAAGAAATCCCAAGAAGCCTTTGCTTGAAACTATGAAGATGAAACCAAAGTTACAATGCAGGTAATAAGATGATGGCCATGCTAGAAATATTGCCTGTCTTCCAAGAATAGTTGTAGACATTGAGTGGAGGTAGACAAAGAGACAGTCCATGTGTGTAGCTGAAAGTTTCTCTGTGTCTTGCCTTGTCTGTAGCTTCTCAGACCCAAGTAAACACACAGAGGTTCATATTAATTAAAAGTGCTTGGCCATTAGCTCAGGTTTACTACTGACTTCCTCTTACACTTAAACTAAGTTTGTTTCTGTTAATTTATATGTCACCACATTTTCCATGGCTTTACCTGTGTACCATTATATGCTGTTCCCTGAACAGTGGGCCGGCATCTCCTGACTTAGCCTTCCTCTTCCCAGAATTCTTCTTGTCTGATTATTTCACTTATACTTCCTGCCTGGCTCCTGGCCAATCAGCATTTTATTAAATCTGTGTACAAAAGTATTATTCCACAGCATTTTGCCCCAGCCAGCAGGGTTTCAATGGGGGCAAGCCACCTGTGGGAGTGAATGAAAGGAACAGGGGACATGAAAGACAACAGCAAGACAGGATTCTGATCAAGCTTCAAATTTTATTTTCCTCAGCAAGGCTTATATAGCACAGGAGGGCAGGGGGCAGGAAGGAGGGAAGTGGGAAGAGAGGTGGAAGGAGTGCAAGATGTGGGAGACGTGCAGATCGTGCAACTGCAGGATGTTGGCTAAGGTCACTGGCCAGGGCCCATTTGTTCTGTTGCTAGGTTACCTGACCATGGAATGCTCTTTACATTCAGTTGTCATGGCACCTGACTGTGGAATGTCTTCTTATCTTTGGGAGTCTCTGGTTAGTCAACAGTTGTTAGTGCTCTGGGAAAAGGCAGTAGGCATATGACTTGTTCTCTGGCCTAGCTAGTACTTTTCCATAGTTCATGTTTCGTTCCTGACATCTTGGTCCCTGACAAAGTTGTAACTTTAACATAGTAAAATTATGCATAATAGGACAGTTATCAAGCAAAAATTACAGTTACACTATCTAGTCTATTTGTATTTAGCAAAATTAAAGAAAATATTCTATCTAACCTATATTTGTGAGTCTAAAATTTTATATCTAATTAGTTTTTTATCATAACCAAGGATTGTTGAATGGTGTTGGGACTACACAGGTTCTGGAGATTAGACTATATATACTTTGTCTTAGGAAAGGGCCATGAGCTTATCAAGCCTGAGCATGTAGCTGGAGTTTTCTTGTGTCCCTCCTGGTCTACAGCCACTCAGATGTAAGTAAACACACAGAGGCTTATATTATTTAAATCGGCTTGGCCATTAGCTCAAGCTTACTACTCACTAGCTCTTACACGTAAACTCATCTTATTTCTGTATTTATATATGTCACCATGTGTTCCATGGCTTTACCTGTGTGTCATTACATGCTACTCCCTGGAAGGTGGGCTGGCATCTCTCTTCTCAGCCTTCCTTGTTCTATAATTCTCCTTGCCTGCTTATCCCACCTATACTTCCTGCCTGGCTATTGTCCAATCAGAATTTTATTTATCAACCAATTAGAATAATACATTCACAGCATACAGAGTACCATCACCCATCATTTCACTTTTTCTTTCTATTTAAAAGGAAGGTTTTAACTTCAACATAGTAAAATTACATATAATATCACAGTTATCAAGCAAGAATTACAGTTACAATATCTAGTCCATTTGTATTTTAAAAATTTAAAGAAAATAGTCTACCTATCCTATATTTGTGAGTCTAAAGTTTCATATCTAATTTATCATTTATCATAACCAAGGAAAATTATAAGTATCTAGTCTTTAACAACATCAAAGACCTCAGAAGGATACAATATCACCTGTGTAAACAGAGAGAGCTGGCTGCCTAGATAGTCATCCAAAGTTCCTCTGCAATTTTGGGGCATCCATCTTCAGCCTATAAGCCTAGAGTCTCTCAGTTGCTTTTCCCTGTGTCCTGTAGAATGTCTGGCAGTTTCTCCCATGAAGCAGGAACCTGAAGGATAATCTTGCCTTGCAAAATTCAGTGGTCACCTTCCTATGGGTTCTGCATGTCCATTTGATTTTGTCAAGCAGTCAAGGCAAGAACAGTTTCTTGCCCAGGTGCCTATTTTTGCCAAGAAGAAGATGAACTCCATATGGAGTGTCTTCAACACTCATCTTTTTCTCTGAAGTAAATTGGTGCTGCCAGGAGCAGATGCGTATCATTGTCCAGGAAAGTCTAAGTTTTAAAAACATTTTTAAATGCCATATTCTGTAGGTCTGAAGTGTTTGAAGATTATCTACCTAATTTAATTATATCTATGTATACCTAGAAAACCTAACATGACTATAAGTTTGACTATCATAAAAGACTAATTATTAATTTGTATTTCTTAATTATCTATTACAATTTAAATGAACTGCACAAACATAATATCTTAAACAAGAGTAGAAATATACATAAAATATAACAAAATCTACTCTAAATTTTGTATCAATAAACTAAAATCCATAGCAATGTAAAACGTTTCAAATAAGTTGTTGCTCTTTAAAAGTAGATTCAATATTCTACACTTTCATCCTGTCATTTCTATATCCTATCCCCTTTTTTCATTAGAAAGATATTGACTATGACCGATAACAATTTGTAACTAATCTCTAAACAAAGACAAAATCCATAATCCAGTCTTTAGGAATGTGGGTGTAGTTTTCTAGGCTACTTCTTGCTGATAGGGTATGCAGGTAGTTTTATGGGGACACAAAGAAACTTTTAGGATTATGATCATGTCCTGATTGGAGTGGTCTGTAAGGCTGTATTCTCTGAGACACTTGACTTGAAGTTGATTTTGGATATTGGATGAGCTGGGTTATAATGTCACTGAAGATCTTTGAGGAGGCCTTGGCTGGTCAAACCATATTAGCCTGGAAGCAATGCACAGATTCTCATCTTCTGTGGAAACAAAAGAAGAATCTCTTTTCCAAACAGTATATCCTTAGACATAAATTTTGAAGTCAAGTAATCTTTAAAATATACATATTGATTTAACTTAGCAGTTTTTACAATCAAATGTCTCTCTGCAGTTAAAAATCCCAAAGACAACATAATCCAGATTCTCTTTGTAATATCCATATTTATATGGCTTATTTTTTATATTACTTTTATTGTCACTTTAAAGATGATTTTTCAAAACTATGTATTTCTTTAACTGTGTATCCTCCCTTTCCTCTTTTTTTCAAGCCTATGTACATTTTTACATACATTGTAAACTAAAGTCTTATTCCATCTGATAATGCCTTATTGTGAATCTATTGCTTTAAACTACAGCATTAGTAGGACTGAAATGGCAGCTTTGGTTGCGGGCTCCTCCCATCTCAGTATTCCAACATGGTGGTGGTATGTTTACCACCAGCTTTGGGGGAGCCATGCTCACTATTGTCTCTGGAAAGCAATAGGTCCTTGCCTGTATCCAGCAGCCTGTAGCCCAGAAACTTTTTTGTTTGTTTGTTTGTTTTGTTTTGTTTAGTAGCAAAAGCTATATCCACCATTACCATGATGCAGGGGCTTGCAGAAAACTTTGTGTATTTAGCAGGAATATACCATGCTGTAGATCCAGCCTGTGTGCTGTGAACCTGCCATAGCCAGGGGACACATCATTGTACCTAGGCCTACCATGAGTGACATGAACTAGGAAGGTGCTCTTAGCTATGTTTACAATCTCTCATTAAGATTTCTCAGTTTTTAGGTGGGAACTCTTGCTACCACCTGTGGGCATCATTTGTAGTTGGAGGTTTTCCTATTTCCCACCCTATCTACAGCCACTCAGTCCTAAGTAAACACACATGCAGGCTTATATTAATTAAAATTCCTTTGTCGTTAGCTCAGGCTTACCACTGACTAGCTCTTGCACTTAACCTCAGCCCATCTCTGTTAATCTATATGTTGCCACATTTTCCATGGCTTTACCTGTGTGCCAGTATATGCTGCTCCCTGGGCAGTGGGCTGATTTCTCTTCTCAGCATTCAGCCTTCCTCTTTTTTTTAATACTAGCAAAAGCTAAATCTCATACTGTGTGGCTTGCCACTGTGTAACTTCAGCTATACGGGGATATAACATTATTATGTGAATGAACAATGTCACTTACATGCAGATGTGTCTAGAAATCTGCTTCCTAGCTGGTAGCTCAGTTTTGGAAATCTTTGCAGCCTGAATTTTAAGTGTGTTACTGTCTGTATACATATAAGTATTATAGCCAGTATTCTGTTACAGTGACAAAATAATTCTTTAAAAATCCAATTGTCAAATTAAGTTTTTTTCCAGGTACTATTCTAAAAATTTTAATTTCCTAAATATCACACTTATTTGAATGAACTTCATGAAAAAATGTTTCTATGTACAGCATAATATCATCACATATCATTATATATACTTTTTTACGCAAGAATACCTAACTAATACAATATAAGTAAAATACATTTGAAGAAATCATAAGTAAAGCAACAGATGGAGACCACTTCAGAAAACCACAACTAACCAAAACACAGAGTGGTAGAACCCAGTCCCAATGGATACATATACCAAACATGCCCACAGCTAGGGCTTGAGCAGTGCTGTGGGAGAGGGGTGGAAAGATTGTAAGATTAGGAGGATTAGAGTGTTTGTTTTGAGTCTGTCCTTGTAGCAATATCACAAGCTATGTCGATAAAAGTCTTAGCAACATGACAGCTCACATGTGTGCTGAACTAATAGGACAACAGTGAACATGCCAAACTGGGTGAGGAAAAGCCCATGAGACATTAAACCTACACAAAGAACTACAGGCTACTGAGGAAAGCTGGCAGTGGGAGAGGTGGTCCTCTCTAGGGAAGGACACACCAATTGGTTGCCCACTGCCAAATTACCAGGCCTGAAAACATACAGAAAGTAATATTAATGGATTCAACAGGGTATACACACACACACACACACACACACACACACACACACACACACACACACACAAATACATGTATGCATGCAGTAACAACTGATGAAAAAAGAGGTCATAAATTTGAATGAGAGCCAGAAGCCATATATGGTAGAGTTTGGAAGGAGGAAAGGGAAGGGAGAAATATTGTAATTAAATTATAATCCCCCAAATAAACAAATAAAATAAAAAATGAAATCAATGGTTGTAATTTAATGTCATAATCATAAAAAGTAAGACTAAATGAATTTAAAAGAGAAAATTGTAAAAAGTGACAACATAAAATTATGAAAATATTGTATTGTTAATCCTTTTAAACTTTATATTATAAATCAAAATCTCTGTTTATGATTGCCTTCTCAGTTCTCCAAGCTTAAATGTAATGGACATTTTAAAGTATTAATTAACATTATATGTGTACAATGTATAGAAAAAGAGGTTAAGATTTAAAGCATATTTGACACTAAAGTCTATATGAGTATGTAAGGATAGAACACTACAGACTAATATTATTTGTAAGTATAAACATAAAAAGCCAAATAAATATTTTCAAACTGAATTAACCATTGTTTATACACTTGACTAAATAGAGACTATTTCATAAATAAGGAAATGCTAAAATTCAGAAAAATGTAAACTAATGTAATTTATAAGCTTAATGGGCCACAAGGAAAATAAAATCTTAACAGATAGAGATGAGGTCTCTTTTGCCAATTTTAAACTTATTCATGAAAAACATGTATTATAAAAAAATGGTCAGAATTCTCCTTAGCACATCAATCCATCTATAAAGATTCCATAGCAAAAATCACTGCTGCTCATACTCAGTTATGAGCATTCCCTTTAAAATTAATTTCAAAAGCAGTGCCTATTTTAATGCAATTGTTTATCCTATAATGACATTTAAATCAAATTTAATAAAAAAGAATGCAAAAATAAGCATTTAAATTAGAAAATATTTTATCAAAACTGGTATTTTGATTGTTTTTAATTGTCATCCTATGTAGCCTATTTGTGTAGCCTATTAGTGCATGTGCTAAGTGCCCCACTATCTCTCTCTATCCACTTTCTCCTCTCTCCTCTCTCTCTCCTATTTCCCCCATCTCCTCTCTCCACAAGTCTGTTCTGTGCCCCTTTACTCTTTCCTCTATCTCTCTTCCTTCCCCCAATAAAATCCTCAATGTGAGCGCTGTCTGCATGGTGTGTCTCTGTCTCTCACCTGCCATGGACCCCTTGACTCCAACCTGACAAATATGCCACCTGCCATTTTTAAAATCCTATAAAGGTCTCAATGTACTCCATGCTGGTCTTGAAATGACAATTCCCTTGCCTCAGTTTCCCAAGTACTGGGACTAATAGTAGGCACTACCATACCAAGCTCAAGTTTTCATATTTTTATGGATTAAATATTTAAAGAGAATTATCACAGAAAATCTAATTGATTTGGAACTAAGTCAGTTCAAAGATTTACTATATAGATTTATATCTAATTTGTATATATTTAACATTATAAAAATAAGTAATTTTTAATTTATTAAAATTGAACAAGACATGGTATGATAGGGACAACCTACTTTGTGTAATAACACCCATAAGCATACTGAGAAAATTAAACAAGATACACAGAAATATGCAGATATTATTGATTGAAACATATATATATATACATTAATGCATGCAAATTACATGTAAAATTGTTATTTCTTCATATTATCATATTAATTTCAGTAAAATTCTAACCATAAACTCAAGAGAAAACAGAAATGTTGTGCTAAATTTATATATAATGTATTTTTGGTTTTAAATTATAGTTCTAAATATTTATTAAGGAGAAGTGAAAGCATGCTTATGCTCACATAATATTCATAGCATATTTGTTAATAACAGTCCAATATTGGAAAGAAATTATGCATCTATTCATATAATAATGGATATGGATAAAAATTTTATTATTATAAGAGGATATTATTTAACCATAAAAAGAAATACCATAATGATTCATAAACCACATGAAGGAATCTGAAAATAAAAAGTGTGAAATAATCCTTTCATAAAAAAGTATCTACTGTGCAATTCTGTGAATACAAAATTATAGAAAAGTCAAAACAAAGTTTTTAAAACATACAGATCACTTCTTAGAAAGACAGCAGAATATATCAGCTGGGAAAAGAATGAGATATCATTCCAGGGCATTGTGACATAATTTATCTTGATAAACTACAAATTATAAAGGTATATTCCATGGTCAAATTTTTGAGCATACGTTTATTTATTTTATTATAAGTAAATTCTATGTGAGTATAGAAACAAACCATGAACAAATATTGTACCTCCTTTAATGATACTTACGTTGAATTATTTTGGAAAAAAATGATGTTTGCACTATACTTTGAAATGACACCCCTACTCTCTCAAAATCATAATGTATACTAAGGGATATAGGATATAGGATCTCAGATATGCTCAAGATATCACCCAGTGTCTCAGTCCACTCCTGTTGCCTGTAAGATGTAGGACTCTCAGATACTTCTCCAGTACCATGTCTCACCATAATGACAATGGACTGAACCTCTGAACTATAAGTGAACCACTACAATTAAATGTAGGCAAGAGAAAGTCAACTGATTGTCACACTGAGGGAACCTTGAGCAAAAGAGACCTCCCAGCCTGCTCCCACAGTGGCATACTTCCTCCAACCAAGCCAAGCATCCTAAAAATGCCACGCCCTTTGGGGGCCATTCTCTTTCAAACCACCACATAAACAATTTCAGATAAAGTTGTTATTATACATTTGACTTCACCTGCCATGATAATTGAAATATAAGACATTCATATTGTTAAATCAGAACTACTGTTCTTCATGATTTAGAGAAATAATAATGACCTTGTGAGTAAAATGTAATTGGAAACACAAACCACTTTTTACTAGTCAATTTACACGTAACAGTTAATGAACATTGAGTCAGCTCTGGGCCTGAGCTTAAGGCAATACAGGCAGCAGCAATGTCATCCCAGCATGAAGCAAAGTACTCAATTTTTAAACTAATTTAAGGACGTTTTAGTAAATGGTTAGTTTAATGGGTTGTATTTCATTTTAATGTATTACTCTGTTGTAAAAACTGATGATTTGTAACAGAAAATTTGGTGATATGAAGTACACTTAATGGTTTTGAAATAATCTATGCATTAGTATATATTTGTGTAATGAGTGAAGAACAGGAACTTTCATATTGTTAGAACCTTCCACTCTTCACTCTAATAATTACGTGGCAGAATAATATCCAATAACTGCAAAGCAATGGCTTATGACAATTTTCCTCCCAAATGCTCTATTTATAGATTTATTATCATCTATTGTATTATTCAAATCTTTTATCATTACTTTTTTCCATAGAATGTATTCCTATTCTTGTTACTGGAATAGTAAATCTGTATATACTACTGTATATGATTGGGTAGAAGGTAAAGAACAAAATAAAATAACTGTTTCAAAATTACAGTATTTTGTTGGTTAATTTAAAAAATGTCTATGAAGGGTTTTTTATTCATCTTTAATGTAAAGTCTTACAAAATGTAATTATTGGATTATAGCTGTGTAATGATGATGGCTTTTCTCTTGTGGAAGGATTACATAGTACCTTCTAGGACTGTGAATGCTATTTAGTAGGAATAAAGCTTCTAGCTGGGCACCAACTTGACTTCTCCATGTTTTGCAACATCAGTCAATGGTTCAGCAACAGGGCCTTATTGTTAAGTTATTGAAGGTAACCACACAGCATTGGAAAAGACCTATCATGTTTCAGGGACCTCTTTGACAATGGTTTAACAAGATGTAACCCGTTCTGTGTACATGGGGTATTATTTGTAACATATAATGTCTAGTTCTCTTATTGTCTTCCCTATTGTATGTTAATTCCATTTAAATTCCTTTTATATATTTCAGGAAGCTTCTGAAGTGGTACATTTCAATATGGCTTCATCAATAGGTCTTAAATATTAGTTATCTTTCCTCATATTCTCTCTTTTACCTTGCCTTTCCATCTCCCTCCCTTTCCAATTATCAAAGTTTCTCCTTTATAGTAAAATATTTTATTTCCCTCTCTTTGGAACATCTGCTCTTCTTCCCTGGTCCCTTAATAGCTATCTAACCTCTATATCTATTCAAAATGAAACACACACATTTAAAATTTAAAAGCTGACATCCACTTATAAGAGAAAACATGCAAAGCTTGTCTTTATGTTATTTTATCTTTTTATTTTTCCTTTTGGTGCTGAGAACCAAACCCAGGGCCTTGCACTTGCAAGGCAAGTGCTTTATAAACTGAGTTAAAGAATGATTGTTCCTAGCTTCATCCATTTAATTTCATCTATTTTAATAGCTGAATAATATTTCATTGTGCAAATGTACATTCTCATTTCACTCATCAGCTGTTTTCAGTTTCTGGCTATTATGAACAGAAGAGATGAACAGGTATCTCTACAGGAAATGTAGAGTACTTTGTGTATATGTCCAAGAATAGTATAATTTGATCATGTGGTAGGTCAAATTTCAGTTTTTACAGGATCCTCCATAGATTTCCATAGCAGTTGCTCCAGTTTCCACTCCCTCCAGCAATGAATCAATGTCCTCTGCCAGCACCTCTCATTATTGTCATCATATGCTCTCATTTGTTATATTAATTTTGAACATTCTGAAAGGGGTGAGATGAAATATTAACATAGTTTTAATTTGTATTTTCTTGATGGCTAAAGATGCTGAATCATTGTTTTTAAAGTTTGTATCAGACATTTGTGTTTTATTTTTGAGCACACTATTTAATTCTATACCTCATTTTGAAATTGAGATATTTGATTTTTTGTGTTCAGGAATTTTTGTTTTGTTTTTCTATTTGCATATTCTAGATATTAATCCTTTGTCAGATGTATGGGAAACAGGCACAAAAATCTCATGCTTAACATAGAAGCTATGAGCAATTGATGCTTGCTGCGAGAATGACACTGAGTATATCAGCCACACTCCAAGGCAGACTTTGTGGTCAGGAGTAGTTGACCAACATGAAACAGATTCTGTGTGTGTGTGTGTGTGTGTGTGTGTGTGTGTGTGTGTGTGTGTGTGTGTATGTGTTCCTATGGTTTGATATGTTTTTGTCTTTTGGCATTTGTTTTCTTGCTTCATTTATCTTTTTATTGTTTCTATAAAAGGAAGAAAGAATATGAAGTTGGGTGGGTAGAGAGGTGAGAAGATCTATGTAGACATGGGGAGTGCTGTGGAACAATCTTTGTGCACTGTAAAAATGTATTGCTCTCATTGTTAATAAAAGGCTGATTGGTCAATTAGCCAGGATTTTCAGGGCAAAGAGAATGATGGGAAGAAGAAGGATGGAGTCTGAAGAGTCTCAAGCCAGATGCAGAGGAAACAGGACATGCAAAACAGGAAGTAACAAGACATGAGCCATGTGGTAGAACTTAAATAAGAAATATGGGTTAATTTAAGTTGTAAGAGCTAGTTAGTAATCCTAAACTATTGGACAAACACCTATAATTAATAGTAAGTCTCTTGTGGTTATTTTGGAATGACTGCCAGGACACAGGATAACTCTGCTCACAGGGGAGAGGAAATATGACCAAATATTTTATTTTAGAAAATAAAAAATTAAAGATAAACTATATAATCATAGAAATGTTATAGGAAACTGTTTTGAAATTATGTTTTTTGTGTGTATTTTTATAATAAATTATACATTCTTCTAAATTCAATTTAAGATGTTATTTAAATGTTAGAATGTTTATATATGAATGTATATATGTATGTACATATATATGTGTATATATGCATAAAAACTAATAAGACTGAATTGTACTAACAGCTCTCTAGTGCAAGGATTCCCTTATAGAAAAATCAACTCACATTTTAGAAATTTTTTCATCTACAGACAGCTTCCATTCTGGATCTCCCTTATCATAATGCCATCCATGGAATTCCAGGCTTCATATGCAGATTCTTTCAGCTTTTGGTTGTAGAACAGAGGGTAAATTTACAGTTCTTCTTGTGAAGGTGTTATTAATTCATAAAATATTCTAGAATCATAACTCAAAACCTACATATAAGATAGTCTTCTAACATACATGTAGTTCAAAACCCCAAACTTGGTTAGTCACTATGGTTGCTCCCAAATATTCATATCATAATCTCTCTGCTGATGTGATTTACAATGTGGGTCTTAGTGTAGAGAGACTGTGGTATGCACTAAATGAGTGCCCATGCTTGAGAATTTCAAAGTGGAATTGAAGGTTAAGTGCCAGAGAGATATGACCTAAGAAAAGGCAGTAGTTTTTTGAAGTGTCATACTGACTTTGATGACAGAGGAAACAGTCCTTAATCTGAAAATGCAGAGTGCTGCTAGAAGCTGAGGATGGCCTATAGAACTGATAGCCAAAAAGGAAATGAAAATCTCATTGTACAACTTTATGAAACTAATTTCTAACAACAACCTAAATAATTCAAGGGGACTTTCCCCAAAGCCTTCAGTAAGGGCTATGCTGCTGTCACTTTATTTTAGCATGCCTAATCTTTGCCAGAACTGTGGTCTGTAGAGGTGAGAAAATAGGCAAAAGCTTTATAACTAAATTTGTAATAATTGGCCATGTTAACAATAGCAAAGTTGTACTGTCACTGTCACTGGAATGATTAGTCATTTATATGAATTATTTTATTCATGGCACTATTCTTAAAAAGTTTTTCAGTTCTTTTTTTCTTTTTTCAGTATCCCAACTATGCCAAATTAAGCATGCTATTATTATTTCTAAAATATTAATAATCATTTTCTTCTGAGGATAGGAATGTAAAAAATTATTTAAAAAGAGAAAGAACTATACACTATTGTAGTTACATTGAATCTCTATAGCTAGTTGTGTTTCATTGTATTTCAGACTTGAAATAAAAAACTTTATGATTCAACCACATGAAATTCCTCTGGGATGAAAATAATTTAAAGTTGGAGAACAAAAGAAAGAAGTTAAAAGGGAGCTCAGCTTGACAGTTCAATAGTAATGTCACAGTCGCTTCACTTTAATAGATAAAATTTTCATTCAACCCATTAAAATGTCTCCAAATATATAACACTCAATACTAAAGTCCACAACTAACTTGGCTTAATATTGTAGTCAATTCTAAATAAGTAAAAACTTTGCTTGAAAGTTCAGTTAAAATCATTAGAGGATAAGGAGTTGATATTTGTCAAGAACAGGTGAGTGCATTTTTATTAAAGAAGTGACATTCAGTCATCACAAATGGTGACTGTCAAAATGTAAGATATTGGTGAAAGCACAGATATAGATATTGTTGTTGCTGTATGCCTCTAGTTTTAATCTTTCTGACTCATAAGGAAAGGAATTTAAATTAATGACAAAAACTGCAAAGTCCATTTCAAAAATAAATTCGTGTTTTCATAGCCTTGAAGGAAAGCTAAACTTTCCATATTATATTTTTTCAAGCTTAAACCTGTCAATTATTTGTCAAATAAATATTTTTATCAACATATAAAGGTATAGAATTTCTCACTGGCACTATTTTCTTCATTGACCCAGTTATAAGTAATCCATGTTCCCACAACCACAGAAGGGCAAAGGGTGAAATAACAGAATTTATGCAATACAACAACAGTGACACCAAACCCTTAGTCACTTGTGACTCCATCCATTTTTTTTGTCGTGAATGTTTTGTCTATAGGCATCAAAGCCAGGGGGCAAAATAAAACATTGGGGAGTGTCTCATATGTAGCTTAATCACTTGCTTTGCTGGTGGCTCTCACTATTTTCTTATTTTCTAGACAGACTCCTTATGGCCAGTAGTGAAAAATAAGAGGCAATTCTGCCATTGATATCACTGAAGATATTATTGCTGCCATTCTCTATTTGAGGAATGGGCTAAGTAAGATGAGATGAAATCACAGAAAAAAGGATGACTTCAAGTGCTGAAGTGACGGCTCAAATCTAATGTTCATGTTATTATGTTCCCAGATTTTTCAAAAACATATACTTAAAGCTTGATAAATGAAAGACAATGCAGTATAAAGCTGATGTGCATCATCAACATCCTTTCAATAATTAGAATTCCATTTTAAAAGTATGAAAATTAGTTATGCTTTATTTCAATATATATCTTTGCTTCCCTTGGAATAGGTAATATTTCATTTTCAAACAATTAAGTAAACTGATTACTTAAGAACAATAAGAGATATATGCTAAGTTAAATAGATATAATGGCTTGATTCTTAATGTTTAAATTGTTCAACTAAATTCCAATGTTACAGGATGAATGATAGAAAGGAAATACACAATTCTTAACAAGTTATGCTCCCTTTGTCTTCTTTTTCTCAATTTATTTAGATTCTGTGAAGATACCAGAAAGGTCTAATGGAGATTAGGAATATAAAGCTTGGGGTGCAACTTGCAATGAATTATCCAAGTGTAAACTTAGAGTGGACATAATATTCCATGATAACATTTTTCAGTTCATAGTATTGCAAGAGTCAATAATGAATATAAATTGTTCATAAAACTCCATGAGAGTTACTATTTTCAAAGAAATTCCTACAGTCATTATTCTTATTATGGATAAATACTATGGGTCAAAATTGACTAAATGAAGAGACATGTAATTCTAAGTATACCAAACCATCAAATGTGGAACACTCCTTTTCTTATGGAGCCAGACATAGTGATACTTTATCTATGTCATGATGTATGTATGATAATATGCACAGACTATTAGGCCCCAGAAAAATTCACTCAAGGATTTACTGTCCACCTTTCATTAATGCTCAGTTATGCACCATCCAATGGCTGTTTTGCAGTTTCTTCCAAGATGAAAACTTTGTAAATGCATTAATGTATATACTGTTAGAGGTGTGGTGAAACAACACATTGTCCTACAGAAAGCTGCAACATTTCACCCTACAGGGAAGCTCCAGAAGCTCAGAAAGTAAACAGCTCAAACATAGCTTTAAAACATCCCTGAAACTTATTACATTCACTAGGCTCCTCCCTTCTGAGTCTTATATACGCAATAAGAACTTCCCAGAGATAGTCTTGGACAAGGAGAGCTGCCTAGAGGACACATAGTCCAACCAAGCAGACCTGAGGAAGCAGAGGGCAGCCAAACTACCTAGAAAAATATAAAGCCAGGTTGAGCTTCCTGAAAAAGATTCATAATAACCAAACTACATGCAAAGTACACTCTCCAACCTTCTGAGTTCTCTGGAGGTAATGCAGTGAGCTCCATGCTGGCTTTGGTGATGCAGCTATCATTAAGGAATTTCTTCTAATATAAGTAACCTCTCAGTCATATTCATAATAGTAATCACAATAAAACATATTGGTTCACCAAATTGGACATTGGTGGTATCCGTACTTTGGTCTACTGTTGATTTCTTGGATGAGTAGATGTTTACTCACTGCTGGCCAGAAAACATGTGGTCACACAATACCATGCAAATGATCCATATTTTCCAGTGTATACTAGAATTTAGTTAACAAATTTAGTTATCCATACTTTTAGAAGTCTCAACTAAGATTCTATTACCCAACTTTCCCATGACTCTAACAAAAACCTCAGTAACAATCTGTCTTTTGGCATTAGCTCCTAGGTAAATAAAGACATTTAATTGTGCAGAAATTTTCAGTATCCTTGATTTCATCCTCTATTTGCCAAAAACAAAGTCCAGTTCAACATCTGTTTTAGTTTAATTCTTTCTATAAATAGTCTAGTAATTTTTTACCATTTAAGTAAACTAAGGCTAAAAACTACATTTCTTAAGTATAACTATATATAAAATATATATAAATGTAAATTGAAGCCTTGTGAATCTTCCAGCAGGAATGATGAAAAAGACTTCAATTTCTTTTTTGTTTTTATAGAAGAATCTCCAAAAAGCACTTAAAGAAAAATACTAGAATACAAAGGCATGCAGAAAATTCCACTAGAGACTCTCAAGACACTATTAGTACAAGCCATAAACTCAGACTTTCATTATTTACTGGAAATCCTAATATGCATGGTGATATTTCGATTTTGATTAGTTTCTCCAACAGTGTCCTCACCTTTTTCCTATCCTATACTTGGAAATTTAAATTATTCATTGTAAGACAGACCCTAAGCAAATGAGAAAAGCAACAGGAAAACAATGATAATAAGCCTCTTTGTTTACACATGCTTTAGACAACAGTGTAGCAGAATGAGAGCATTGCTCTGGGGATCCTCATTTGATTCTGGCTGCATCACTATTTTATAAAGGTTTCTGTATGTGAATGCTCCTGTGAATTTCAGTGTTGTCTTTCCTAATGATATTTCCCCCCCTCTGAGTAGAAAATAAAAACTGGCATTATATATAAAAATGCAAGGAAATTTAATGATATTCTTGCTTTCTAAGTTCTCCCTGTGCAATTGTACTTAAATAGTATTTACATAATGAGAATAATTGGGAGAGAATTTAATGAAGCTGCTCCATACATCATGCCTTGGCTCTTTTCACTTATTATGTAGAATAGGTGCTTTTGTTTAGGGAAAATAGTTATTCAGGAAAGTAACTTATAGCACCTTTAACTTGAAAGGAATGATTAAAATAAACACAGTCATATACAAAGAACCTCTTTGCATAAATTATGAACTTTTGTATAAGGTCATAATCAATATCTGAAAGGCTGAGATAAGAAACTAGATGAATGGACTTTTATTTTTTCACCCTCTGGATAGCTTATTGTGTTTCTAACTGAATAAATCTAACCAAAACCAAAACATACTAATATGCATGTTGGACAGGGAGCTGATTAATATAGTCAAAACAGATGAGCCCCATGTGACCTAAGACAGGATGGAAAACAACAGGGAGTCCCACTAGAAGGCCAAATACATGGTTTTATAACCTAGACGATGAGTAAGTCTAATGCTTTGAAACTGGGGAAACTAAGATGCTCAAATAAAAGAGAAATGCAAAAGCTAGTGAGATGATTCATCCATTAAGAATGCTTGCTGCTTTTGCAGAGGAATGGCTTTTGATACCCAGCAACCATTTGGGGTCATTTATAGCTCAACTATGAGGAAACACACACACACACACACACACACATACATAAAAATAAATTTAAAAAATAGAAATAGAAAACAGCCAATGGATTAGCAATTTAAAAAATCCAGAATAGGAAAAAAATAACAAACAGAAGAAAGAATCAAAGAAGACAAAAAAAAAAAAGAGTCAAAGAAAAAGCACATGCAGACAAAACACACACACACACACACAAAGGAATCACATAAAAAAAACAAAACCACAGGCCATAATATACACAGAAAAGACCTGTAAGGTTAAAAAAAAACTCTGACAAAATATTGTGAGACAAAGAACCTCCAAAGATGCCATTGAGTTCCTTTTGTGTTGGCTGGCCATCTATTTCCGGGCATGCACGCAACTTGCCTTAATATTGGTTTTTATTCCCTGTGAGACTCCTTATGAGATAAGTAGCTACTCCCACAAGCTTTGTGCAGCTTTACAGGCAGGTCATCATTGTAAACCAAGGAATTTGTAGCTGGCTTGATGTTTACTTTTTTCCTTTACTATTATGCAGAGTACCTTCCAGTAAGATGAACACTAGTCCATAACTCTCTATGTAAGTACCTGGTCAACTTCTACATGTTCAGTGAGTTGTCTAGATATTTTCTGCAGCAACAGGGTCTTAAAATTAATTTGTGGAGAACAATCAATAACCTTGGCAATATCCTGGCATATCCTCTATTATTTATATCACATTCAAATATATTTATATTATACAAAGATTCTATTGCATTAGGTTTCCATATGACTCCTCAAATGGACCTTAGTTTAGCTGTCACTCCCTGAATTCCCTCCTTTTCCTCCTCTTAGATCCCTCTCCTCACTTGAACCTCCTGTTCCTGCCCCTCCCTCATCCACTCAGTACTATGTACTCTATTTCTCCTTCTTAGGGAGATTGATACCCTACTGCCCAGTACTTAACTCTATATCTAACCTCTGTAGTTATATGGTATCTTGCTTAAAGGAGGCTTAACATCCTTCATCCACATATAAATGAATACTTACCATATTTGTCATTCTGGCTCTGGGTTACCTAACTCAGGATGGTTTTGCTAGCTCTATCCATTTGCTGTACTTACCTGCACATTGTATAATTTCATCGTTTTAATGGCTGAGTAACATTCAATTGTTTAAATGTACTAATTTTTCTTTATCCAGTTCATCCATTGATAGATATATAGGCTATTGCCATTTTCTGTCTATTATGAATCGAGATGCAATGGAAACAGTTGAACAGATGTCTCTGTAGTAGTGTGTTGAGTCCTTTGGGTATATGCCCAAGAGTGGTATAGCCAGGTATTTGAGTAGATATATTCCTAGCTTCCTGAGGAACTGCCACACTGATTTCCATAGTGGCCATATAAGATTTCACTTCCATCAGCATGGATATGGATTCCCCTTATTCCACATCCTCACCTCAATAATTTGTTGTATTGAATTTGAATATTTTGACAACTGTATGATAAAATCTCAAAGTAGTTTTGATTTGTATTTCTGTTGAGCATTTCTTTAAGTGCTTATAAACCATTTCTGTTTCCTGTGCTGAGAGTTCTGTTTATATCTAGAGTCCATCTTTTTAAATTGGGTTGTTTGTTTTCTTGATGTCCAGTGTTTTGAGTCTTTTATACATTTTAGATAATAGTCTTCTATCAGATATGCACTTTGTAAGAATCTTTTCCAATTCAATAGCCTGCCAATTTGTCTAGATGATGGTGTCAATTTCCACACAGAAGCTTTTCAGTTTCGTGAAGTCCCATTTATAAATTGTTGTTCTTAATACCTGTATTGTTGATGTTCTGTTCAGAATGTCTTTTCCTGTGTTAATGAGTTCAAGCCTATTCCCCACTTTCTCTTCTACCAGAATCAAGGTATCTGGCATTATATTGAAGTCCTTGATCCATTTGGAGTTTAGTTTTGTGCAAGGTGATAAGTATGGATCCATTCTTCTACATGCTCCATCATTTTTCAACAGTACCATTTGTTGAATATTCTATCTTATCCAGTGTATATTTCTGGCTTCCTTATCAAAGATAAAGAAGGATGTCCATATGAGTGAGGACTTCTCTCTAGGCTTTCAATTCAATTCCTTTCATTCACATGTATGTTCTTGTGCCAATATCATGCTGTTTCTGTAAGGCTTATGTCCTTATTACATCACCAGCCTGAGACAGTGTCCCAGCCTAAAAAGTGGCATGCCCTCCCACGGGTCTCTCTCTCTCTCCCTGTATTCCCTCTGTCCTCCACATGGTCTCTCTCTCTCTCTCTCTCTCTCTCTCTCTCTCTCTCTCTCTCTCTCTCCTAATAAAGCTCTAAAAAGGTAACCATGGCTCATGATTCTTCTGCCACCACAGCATCCAGTGCTCTCTTCCATTGCCACTGGCCGCTATTGCCATGACTGCTGCCATTATACCCCTTCAGTTTCTATTACTATAACTCTGTTATACAACTTAAGATTCAGGATGGTGATACTTCTAGCAGTTCTTTGATAATTCAGGACTGTTTTAGGTATTTTGGTTTTTTTATGTGTGTATGTTTCCATAAGAAATTGTCCTTTCAATTTCTGTGAAGAATTGTATTTGAATTTGTAGTGGAGACTACATTGAATCTGTAGAGTGCTTTTGGTAAAATTGCTTTTGCCATGTTTGTTATATTAGTCCCACTGATCCATGAGCATGGAATTTCATTCCATCTTCAGGTATCTCCATAAATTCCTTTCTTTAATATCTTAATTATTTTGCCATACAAGTCCTTCACTTGCTTGGTTAGAGTTACCCCAAGTTTTTTTGTTTCCTGTTTTTTGCTTTTGTTTGTTTGTTTTTGAAGCTATTGTGAATGGTTTTGTTTCCTTGATTTCTTTTTCAATCTATTTGTCACTTGTAAATAGGAAGGCTTCTGATTTTTGTGTGTCAAGTTTTTATCCTGAAACTTTGCTAAAAGTATTTATCAGTTGTAGTAATTTCTTGATGCAATTTTTAGGGACACTTGTGTATACTGTCATATCATCTGCAAATAAGCATACTTTGACTTTCCCCTTCCCAATTTGTGTCTGTTTGATCTACTTCAATTTCCTTACTATTTTAGTTATGGCTTCAAGTACTATTTTGAATAGGCATGGAGAGAAGGAACAACCTTGTCATGTTCCTGATTTTAGTGAAAAATTATTGAGTTTGTCTCCATTTGGGTTGACATTGGCTGTGGACTTGCTGTAACTAACTTTATTAAGTTGAAGTACGTCCCTTCTATCCCTTGTCTGTTCATGAGTTTTATCATGAATTGTTTGATTTTGTCAAAGGCCTTTTCTGCATCCAATGTGACAAACATGTGTTTATTGTTTTTCAGTCTGTTTATATGATGGATTTCATGTACTGATTTACATACACTGAACCATCCCTGCATATATGTTATGAAGACTACTTGATCATGGTGGGTGATCTTTTTAATGTGTTCTTGGATTTACTCTGGCAGTGTTTTATTGAAAATATTTGCATCTACATTAATAATGGAAAATGGTTCTTTCCTACCCACCATTTCTTAAATAACCATTCAGAGGCTTAATATTACTTATTACTGCTCAGTCAAATGCTCAGGATTGTTACTAGATAACTCTTACAGTTTAAATTAACCCATATTTCTATTTGTGCTTTGCCAAGTGGCAGTACCTTTATTAGCATGGAATGTTCATCTCCTGCTTCCTCTGTTTCCTGTTGGTGATTTCTGACTTGCCCTTCTCCTTCTCATCATCCTTAGTTTGTTTGCCCAATCGATACTTCTTGCCTGGCTACTTGTCAATCACTGTTTGTTGAGTGACAAATCTTTACAGTGTACAAGAGGATTACACCACAGAATTTCCCTCTTTTGTCTAATTAAAAGAAAAATTTCAACTTTATCATAGTGAGATTATATATAAGACAATTTTATCAAGTAAGAATTATAGTTACAATATCCAGTCTATTTGTATTTAACAAAATTAGAGAAAGTACTCTATTATTTATCTTATCTTTGTGAGTGCAAAATTTAGTACCTAATATATTTTTTATTATAACTAAAGAAAACTATAACAAATCTATCTAATCTACAACTCCTTCAAAGACCCCAGAAGGGTAAAATGTTACTTGATGACAGGAACATCAGGCTACCAGGACAGTCACCCAAAACTCCTCTACATGTTATGGTATCCAACTCTGCCCTACTGGTTTAGCATATCTGACATACTTTCCCCTGAAGCAGGGAATTTTGAAGGACTGTCCTGCCTTATCTTGGCAAAATTTGGCAGTTGATTTTCTTGCATCCTTCTCAAAAATTCTGGACAGTATGTTGTCAAAAAGAGGCAAAGAGAGCTTCTTTGCCCACATGGCTAGCTTTTACCATAAAGAAAGCAAACTCCATACAGAGTTTCTTCGATGCTTGTCATATTCTCTGAAGTAAATTGGTTCTGCCAGTAGATGTGTCTCACTGTCAAGAAAAGTCTGAGTTATTAAAACATTTAAATACAGTATTCTGTAGGTCTTTGAAGTGGTTGAAGATTGTATATCTATCTGAAATACATCAATGTATGACCTTGAAAACCTAACATGACTATGAGTTTGCTATTATAGATGACTACTAAACTGTATTTATTTATTATGTATTATTTTTTAGAGGAACTACATAATACCTTAAAGAATATAAATATACATGTATTATAACAAAATTAACTGTAAATTTGTATTAATAAACCAAAATCTATACAAATGTAAAATATATTAGATTAATAGCTATTTTTGGATTAAATTAGATCCAATAATTTACTCTTTTATCCTATCACTTCTATATCCCCCTTTATTAAGAATAAGATTCCTGAATCTAATCTCCTTTGTTTAGCTTTATTTCCTTGTAAGCAGCCCCCCTTAAATTATAATAAATATCCATAACGCAATTTTGTGAATGTGGGCATACTTGACTAAACTACTTCCTGCTGAATTGGGGCACTAGTACTATTTGCATGACCCTGAGAAAATTCAGGCTTATGGTCCAGTCCTGTCTATAGTATTCTGTGAGGAATATTCTGTGAAGCTATAGTATTCTGTGTGGATCATGTCAGTCAGTAGTACTGAAACTCTTCTGGATGTAGAATTCAGAGGAAATTGCAACAGAGGTGCTCTGAACCCTTGAATCATCTGGGACATCTTTTCCCATTTCAGATTTTTCAGGGGGTTTTCTTCAATCAAACATGATTTTCTTAACCCAGAATGAAACTATAGCCTCTCATATCTGTGGAATATGAAGCAGAAAAAGGATAACTTCTCTGGCTCTGTCTTTTTATTAAGAAATTGAGACCATGGATGTTGAGAGTTATCAATGTCCAGTATTTATTGATTCCTGTTATTTTATTGTTGTGGTATGGGGTTTTCTCAGTCTGTTGATATTCTGGTCTGGAATTATTCAGTCTTTGTGTTTTCTTGGGCGTGGATAATGTCCTTGGGTTGAAGTTTTCTTTCTAGTGCCTTCTGTAGAGCTAAATTTATATCTAAATACTGATTTTTATTGCAAAATGATTATAATTAAGTCTGCCTTTATAGGTTATTTGACCTTTTTCCTTTTCAACTTGTAGTGTTCTTTCTTTTGTACATTTAGTGTTTTGATTATGATGTGCTATAGGAATTTTATTTCTCTTCTAGTCTGTGTTCTGCATGCTTCTTATCCTTTAATAGGTAACTCCTATGAGTTTTATGATTTTGTTGAAAATATTTTCTACATTTTTGGCTTGGGTTTCTTGTACATCTATTCATATTACTCTTAGATTTGGTATTTTCATACTGTCCCGTATTTCTTGGTCGTTTTTTTTTTTTGTTTGTTTGTTTTTGGGGTTTTTTTTTTTGCTTAGATGTGCTTATATTTAACATTTTTAAAATTTTTTTATTATATTTCTGTTTTAATTTTACACATCAGCCATGGGTTCCCCTGTCCTCTCCCCTCCCTCTCCCACCCCCACATTCCCCCCAGCCCCTCCCCTCCATTCCCATCTCCTCCAGGGCCAAGACTCCCCTGGGGATTCATTTAAACCTGGTAGATGCAGTACAGGCAGGTCCAGTCCCCTCCTTCCAGGCTGAGCAAAGTATCCCTGTGTAAGCCCAAGGTTCCAAACAGCCAGCTCATGCACTAAGGACAGGTCCAGGTCCCACAGCCTGGGTGCCTCCCAAACAGTTCAAGCTATTCAATTGTCTCACTTATCCAGAGGGCCTGATCCAGCTGGGGACACCACAGCCTTTGGTTCATAATTCATGTGCTTCCATTCTTTTGGCTATTTGTCCCTGTGCTTTTTCCAATCTTGGTCTCAACAATTCTCACTCATATAATCCCTCCTCTTTCTCAACAATTGGACTCCTGGAGCTCTACCTGAGGCTTGGCTGAGGATCTCTGCCTCCACTTCCCTCAGTTATTGGATGAGAGTTCCAGCACGACTGTTAGGGTGTTTGGCCATCTGATCACCAGACTAGGTCAGATCAGGCTTTCTCTCAACCATTGCCAGCAGTCTACAGAGGATGTATCATTGTGGAATTTTGGGGACCTCTCCAGCACTCTGCCTATTCCTGTTCTCATGTTGTCATCATTTATCATGGTCTGTTATTTCTTGTTCTCCCTTTCTGTTCTTGATCCAGCTGGGATCTCCTGCTCCCCTAAGCTTTCTTTCCCTCAAACCTTGCCCTTCATTACTCCCACTGTCATCCAGGTTGTTCATGTAGATCTCATCCATTTCTCTGTCATTGGGTGATCCCTGTGTCTTTCCTAGGGTCCCGTTTCCTAGGTAGCCTCCCTGGAGTTGTGTAGCAGTCTAGTCATCTTTGCTTTACATCTAGTATCATCCTATGAGTGAGGACATACCATGTTTGTCCTTCTGAGTCTGGGTTACCTCACTCAGGATGATTTTTTCTAGATCAATCCATTTTCCTGCAAACTTCATGATGTCATTGTTTTTCTCTTCTTTATTAGTACTCCATTGTGTTAATATAAACCATATTTTCTTTATCCATTCTTCAGTTGAAGGGCATCTAGGTTGTTTCCGGGTTCTGGCTATTACAAACAATGCTGGTATGAACATAGCTGAGCAAATGCCCTTGTGGTATGATTGAGCATTCCTTGGGTATATGCCCAAGAGTGCTATAGGTGGGTCTTTGGGAAGATGGATTTACAATTTTCTAAGGAAGCACCATATTGATTTCCAAAGTGGCTGTACAAGCTTGCATTCCCACCAGCAGTGGAGGAGGGTTCCCCTTGCTCCACATCCTCTCCAGCATAAGCTGTCTTCTGTGTTTTTGATCTTAGCCATTCTGACAGGTGTAAGGTGGTATCCAGAGTTGTTTTGATTTGCATTTCCTGGATAATTAGGGATGTTGAGCAATTCCTTAAATGTCTTTCAGCCATTTGAACTTCCTCTGTTGAGAATTCTCTGTCTAATTCTATATCCCATTTCTTAATTGGATTGTTGGGCATTTTGATGTCTAATTTCTTGAGTTCTTTATATATTCTATGTAACAAATGTATCCATTTTTTCTATTTTGTCTTCAGTGCCTGAGATTCTATCTTTAATCTCTCATATTCTTTTGCTGAAATGTTCCTCCAAGATTCCTGTTCAAGTTTCTAGATTTTTCATTTGCAGTTTTTCCTCACTTTTGATTTTCTTTATTTCTACTTTTATGTCTTGAATCATTTTCTGATTTCATTCAAACATTTTTGTGTGTATTTTCATAGACTTCATTAATGGATCTATTTTGGTCTACTTTAAGGTCCTCATATATAATCAAAATAGCTATTGTGAAGTCCTTGTCTTGTATTTCAGCTATATTGTCTTTCTCAGGGCCCACCATAATAGGGTTGCTGGGCTCTAGTGGAGAAGACATATTGTCCTAACTGCTAGTGATTGTGTTTTTGTGTTGGCATCTAACCAACTTGGTTTGGAATGTTTGGGTATTCCATTCCTTGTTTTTTGTTGCCCTTTCTCATTCTTAGGAGAGTGTGGTAGCTATGGGTTGCCTGTTAGGGAATGCCTCTGAGATCCTTTCAGGTGAGGCCACTGGTGGAGCTGGGTGGAACATCTTCTTGTGTTTGTGGAACTAACAGTAATGGACAAGGATGGAATAAAAGAATGTGAGAGAGTTAGGAGGGAGTGAAATAGTATGAAAGGGTCAGTAGGAAGGAGATCTGGTTATGATGACAGGATCTGTGTTGATCCTTGGGATTGGAGGCAGAGAGGAAGGACAGGCCATAGCAAGTAGTCAGCTGCAGTCCTGGTGGTAGGCCTCAGGACTGGAATTAGAGATGAATAAGAGAATGAAGATTTCACACCTAATTACCTGGGTTACACGTCCTGCTAAGTTGAGACAAAGGGATCAGATAAGATATTAAAATTTAAAATATATTCCACAGTGGTTGGTAAAAAGATTGAAATAGACTGCTGGAAGCTAGGAATGATGGTCCACATTAGTAATTTCAGAATTCTCAAGGCTGAGGCAGGATGGTTGTGAATTCAAGACCAGCATGGTCTACAACATGAGTCTGTCTCAATAATAATAATAATAATGATGATGAGCAAAATGTGGATTAAAATAGTTACCTTGAAAAGTAGAGTGAGCTAGTTGTGGTAGTTTGAATATAATTGGCCCCCATAATCTCATATAGAGTGGCACTACTAGGAGGTGTGGCTTTGTTGGAGTGGGTATGGCCTTCTTGGAGGAAGTGTGTCACAGTGGGAGAATGCTTTGAAGTTTCCTATGCTCAGAATACTGCCCTATGAATTAGTTGACTTCATGTTGCCTGAAAGATGTAAGACTTTCAGCTACTCCAGTACCACAAATGCCTGCATCCCACCATGCTTCCCTTCAAGATGATAATGAACTGAACCTTTAACACTGTAAGTGAACCACTCCAATTAAACGTTTCCTTTATAAGAAGGGTTGCCAGGGTCACAATGTCTCTTCACAGCAATAAAAACCCTGAGACAGCTAGTAATGGTAATAAGAAAAGAACACAAGAAAATAAACAAACTAATAATTCAGGTTTATAAATAATATTAGTAAGATTTACCATCCCTTTCATTTATCTAATACTCAAAGCTAGGCAGAGAACTATGATTCCTTATAGTGAAAAAAATAAATAAGAAACTGGATGTATCCCTATCACTCTGAAGAATATTAAAATAGAGAAGCTGGAGGGAGGCTTGGTATAATTCATGCATCCTATGTGGATTATGGAAGGCAACATTCTATGTGAGCTGATTATATATTCCTTTTTTTCTGTTTAGTATAAGTTAGAAGTGTTAAAAGCCTAGTGAAGTCTGACCATGTTTTAGTCGATATTTGCCAGCTGATACAAAGATGTAGTTTGACTTCCTGGGTTCTTGTATAATAGAGTTCTGTTGTTGTATGTAAACCATCATGGTTAATTTGTGTAGTTATCAATACTTCTGAATTTTCAGGTGAGTAGTGGTTACAAAGGAATGATTTGATTTTGGTGAGTGAGCCCAGTAAGAAAATAGAAACTATCTACTTAAAAGCAGAAAAGATTTAGTGTGAAGAATTCAAATACAGGATCTGAAAAACCAAATAAAAACAATTAAGACAACCTAAAGTTTCACAACAGGAGAGAGCTATTACCATCTTTACAAATAAATAGATAATGGAAGGTAGTGTTTCATCAGGCTCCATAAGCTAGTGCTGCTCAGCATGAACAACCACCATGGCAGAAACTACCCAGCTGTTAGTCATTATATATCACTAAGAAAACAATACTTGAGATGATAAAATTAAGGGAAGAAAAAAATAATTATTGACTCTTTGATAAATCTCAATATTAATGATCTCAATTCCCCAATACAAAGACTTAATAGAGTGAATTTGAAAATGAGAAACTTTTCTGCTACATCCCATTCAAAATACACAGTTTGTAATCAAGGACAGATCACCTTAGGGTAAAAGGATATAAAAGATACTTCAAGAATTTGGATTAAAGTGGCAATCAGATGTAGCTATTTTGATATCTGAAAAAAAAAGACTTTAAACTAAAACTAAACAGAAAAGAAAAAAAGGATACTATATACTCATCAAAGAAAAAAATCCTCTGAGATGGTATTACAATTCTAAACATCTATACACCAAACAAAAGGACATCCACATTCATGAAAGAAACACTCCTACTCAAAAAACAAAAACAAAAACATATTGTCCCTCACACAGTTATAATGGGTGACTCTGATACCCTACTATTACCAATAGACAGGTCATTTCTAGACAAAAAAATAGAGAAATCACAAAGCTCAATAATGTCATAAACCAAATGTACCTACCTGATATTTTCAGAACATATCACTCAAAAGAACCTACCTTCTTTTCAACAGCTCATGGAATAGACTCCAAAATTGGCCACATACTTGGACACAAAGCAAGTCTCAAAAAACATAAGAAAAGAGAAATAACACTCTTCATCTTAACAGATTACAACAATTTAAAACCAGCTATCAACAACAGAAACAACAGAGAGTTTACAAACTCATGAAAACTTAACAACTCACTACTGAATGAAAAAGGGGTCAAAACAGACACCAAAAAGTTTAGAATTGAATGAAAATGAAAACAACGTACCCAAACTTACAGGATTTTGGAAGGTAGTTGTAAGAGCTAAATTCAAAGCATTAAGTGCCCATTAAAAATTGGATATATCCTATATCAGTAAAAAGAAGAAGGCAGCAAGAAAAAATCAAACTCAGGGATGAAATTAATAAAGTAGAAATAAATAAAAAAGAACATTATAAAGAGTTTGTTCTTTGAGAAAAATCTAGAGAATTCATAAGGACATCAAAAAACCTGTGTTCTACCAGATTAGAAAATATAAAATAAATGGATAAATGTCTTGAAATATATCACCTACAAAAGTTAAGTAAAAAATGGATAAGCAATTTAAAGAGATCCATATCCCCTAGTGAGGTAGGAGCAGTAACTAATTACAAGTCTTCCAACCAAAAACAGCTTAGAGACAGAAATATTCACTGCAGAATTCTACCAGACTTTCAAAAAAGAATTGATTCCAACACTACCAAGATTACTCTTCAAATAAGAAACAGAAGGAACATTGCTTAATTCTTTTTAAGAAGCCACAATTACCCTGACACATAAACCACATGAAGACCCAACACAGGAAAACATTTACAGTCCAATTGTCCTGATAAACACAGATGTAAAAATACTCAGCAAAATACTTGTAAATCAAATCCTAGAACCTATCAAAAAAGTCGTCTACCATGGCCTAGCAGGCTTCATCTCAGACATACAGGGATGGATTGACCTTTATAAATCAATATATAAACCACACCACATAAACAGGGTGACAAACAAAAGCTACATGCTCATTTCATTAGAATCAGAAAATGAAGGCCTTTGACAAAATCCGACACCCCTTCATGATAAAAGTCTTGGAGAGACTAGGGAAACAAGGGACATAAGGCAATTTTATTAAAGTGATTTACCCCAAGTCTACAGTCATCATCAACGTAATGGAGACAAATGCAAAATATTTCTACTAATGTCAAAAACAGGACAAGGATGCCCAGACACTCCATATCTATTCACTGTAGTACTTGAACTCTTAATTAAAGCAATCGACAACTGAAGATCAAGGGGACAGTATTAGGAAGGGAAGATCCCAAAGTATCTATATTTGCAGATGATGTGATTGTATACATGGAGGTCCCCAAAATCTTCACCAGGAAATTTCTACACCTCATAAGCACTTTCAGCAAAGTAACAGGATCAATTAGCACACAAAAATAATTAAGCTTCCTATATACAAATGAAAAATAGGCTGAGAAAGAAATTAGGGAAATAGCAACTTTAATAATAGATGAAAAACAAATATCTCATGGTAACCCTAACCAAGCAAGTGAAACACTAGTAACATAAAAATTTTAAGACACTGAAGAAAGCTATTTCAGACAATATCACCAGATGTAAAGACTTCCCATGTTTCATGAACAGGTAGGTTTATTATAGTAAAAATGAACATCCTACCAAAAATAGTCTATAGAATCAATGCATTTCCCATAAAAATTCAATACAATTCTTCACAGAAATTATAAGAACAGTTTTCAGCTTCACATGAAAACATACATACACACACACACACACACACACACACACACACACACACACATTTATATAGAGAGAGGGGGAAGAGAGAGAAGGAGGGAGGGAGGGAGGGAGGGAGGAAGAGAGAGAGAGAGAGAGAGAGAGAGAGAGAGAGAGAGACAGAGACAGAGACAGAGAAGAGAGAAACACAAGATAGCTAAAACTATCCTGAATTCTGAAGATGTCACTATCCCTAACCTCAAATTTTACTACAGAGTTTTAGAATAAAGCAAAGCAAAACAAACAAACAACATCAGCATTTTATTAGCATGAAAACAGACATGTTGATCAATGGAATAAAATAAAACACATAGACATAAGTCCACATACCTATGAATATTGGATCTTTGATAATGAAGGTAAAAACACACACTGGCTTATAAAAAAAGCAAATTCAACAAATGGTGCTGGTAAACTGGATGCCTGCATATAGAAGAATGCAAATAAATTCAAATTTGTTACCCTGCACAAAACTCCAAATGATCAAGTACCTCAACGTAATTCCAGATACCCTGAAATCTGATAAAAAGGGGGTAGTCTTAAACTCGCCACATTAGTTCTTTCTGAAAAGGAAGTCAATCTTACACATGTGATATCTTATGTATGCTCTAACAAATAAAGCTTGTCTGAAGATCAGAGGGCAACGCTAGCCATTAGTTAGCCAGAGAGGCTAGGAGGTGGTGGTGGCATACACCTTTAATCCCAGTACTTGGCATCTCGTTCCTTTTTTCCCAGCACAGAAAGTGCTATGGCTGAGTGGAGAAAGGAATATAAGAAGTGGGAGAAGAAAGGAGCTCAGTCCTTTTGGCTGAGGAGTTGGAGAGGTGAACAGTGGCTTTGGCTTTTTCCTTTGTCTCTATGATCTTTCATCATTTACCCCAATATCTAGCTCCATGTTTTTATTAAAACCAACTAGAATTCATGCTACATACATGCATCAAGAAAAACAATTAGCAAATGAGATTTTATAAAACTGAAAAGCTTCTGAATGGAAAAGGAAATCATCATTTGGACAAAGTAGCAGGCAACAGAATAGGAAATGATTAATATCAAGTATATATCTGATAGAGGCCTAACATCTAAAATGTATAAAGAACTTAAAAACATCAAGAAAACAAACAACCCAATTAAATATGGGGTACAGATCTAAACAGAGAATTCACAAAATATGAATCACAAATGGCTCAGAAACAGCAATGTTCAAAAACCTTAGTCAACAGGGAAATTCAAATAAAAATCACTTTGATATATCATCATATACCAGTCTAAATGGCCAAGATCAATAAAACAAATTATATCTCATGATGGAGAGGATGTCCTATAAGGGGAACATTCATCCACTGCTAAGAGGAGTGCAAAAGTGCACAGCCACTATGGAAATCAGGGTGATGCTTCCTCAGGAAGCAGGGAACAGATCTACTTCAAGATCCAACTATACCACTCTTGGGAATGTACTCAAAGAACTCTACTTGCTACTACAGAGACATGTGATCAAATGTTTATAATAATGTTCTATTCAAAATATCCAGAAATTAGGAGCAGTCAAGATATCCAACAACAGATAAATGGATAAAGAATATGTGGTACATTATATAATATAATGGAATACTACCTAACTCTTAAAAAATAAAATCATAAAATTTACAGGTAAATGGATGGTAGTTAGAAAAAAATCATCCCAAGTTAAGTTAACCCAGACTCCAAAAGATAAATTTAGTAAGTATTGTCTCTGTAGGTTTCCTCATCCTGATCTTGATGCCCCTTGCTCACAGAATCTCTCTTCTCTCTCTTTGACTGGACTCCTGCTGTTTGGCTGTGGATCTCTGCATCTGCTTCCATCAATTACTGGAGAAAGGCTCTATGATGACAGAGTATTCACCAATCTGATTACTGGTGTAAGCCAGTTCATACACCATCTCCACTATTGCTAGTAGTCCAACCTGGGGTAATTCTTGTGGATTCCTGGGAATTTCCCTAGCACCTGGATTCTTCCTGTCCCCACGATGTCTCTTTCCTCATCCCCTATCCCCATGATGTCTCCCTATCCTCATGGCATCTCTTTCATGAGGTCTTACCTTCTTGTAGGAAGGAATGGGGGTGGAGAGAAGGCTGGAAGGGTGGGAGGAGCGAACAGGTAGATCTGTGATAAAATGAATAAAAAAATTGTTAATAAAAATTTAGTAAGTATTCATTTTTATGTGAATGTTAGCTTTTAAGTAATCAAAAAACATGCCATCATCTGTATCATCATTGAGCTTAAACATAGAATAAGGGACTAGATGGGGGAGGGAATATTTTCTTAAAGAAGGAGAAATAGAATAAATATATAGTTATGGAGAGAAGGGGAGACTGTGGCAGGAGCATTAAATGGGAATGGAGGTAGGGATAAGTGAGAAAATACACAGAGGGACAACTAAAGCCAAGGGCCATCTGAGGGGTCTTATGGAAACCTACTACAGTAGAAGCTTTTTAAAATAGATACATATGTGAAAATAATCTAGATGGAATCACCAAGTAACAGGAGAGATATAACTCCAACTAAAATCTCTCACCACCAAGTGAAACCTCTAGTGCCAGGATTGGGTTAGATCTAATTAAGTTGGTGGCCAAAGGAGCCTAATAGAAACATCCAAATCACAGGGTATTGGCTGCTTTCCACAAACAGAACGTAAGGCCCTATTGCTGAAGGCAATATTTCTACATCACATTGAACAATAATAAGTCAAGCTGGTATCTAACTAAAGACTTCACCCCTACTGAGGAATATTCATGATACTACTGGTAGACATACTGCATGCTACTAGAGGAGAAATGCAGATACTAAACTAGGTATAAACTCTTCAGTCTCTAATGGCAACCTGCCTACATGACAAACCGGTATAATAGTGGCACAAAAGTTCTGGGAGTAATCAACCACTGTCTGATTGTATTTAAGGCCCACTTCATGAGATGAAAGTCATGCCTGACACTGTTTGGGTTCTGTGGCTGATACGTAAAATTAAATCAATTATAAAATAAAAATATTTATAGAAAAAGAAATAAAGCAATGTAATGATTCTTAATGACATTCTGCTATGTCCATAGCTCCACCATCAGAGAAGCTTTATCCTGTAGTTTATGTGAGCAAATACAGAGACCCACAACTGGACAATGTGCAGAACATGAGAGGCTTTGGAACAGCCAGTCTTAATTGGGATGTTTTCATGAAACCTCTCTCCTCAGGGCTCATGGAACTTTGTAGAAGGGGAAGCAGAAAAACTCTCAGAGCCTGTGTGGATGAAAGACACAAAGGAAAAGGTTCCTTCCAAATACAAGACTGACACACATATGAACTCACAGAGACTGTAACAACATGCACAGGACCTGCAAAGTTCCAAGCCAAATGGAGTCTCAAAAGTGAGAGAGGGAAGTAGAAATGATCTCCCATCCCTATCCAAGAAACTATCTCATATTGACAACTGCTCACCAAGGATAAATGAATGTTTTTGTTGTTGTTTTATCAATGAAATATATCTGGGTGTACAAAACACACTTTAGGGCAACTCCCATATCCCCCAGTCAATAGCCAATACAAAATGAACTCAATGGTAATTTTGGAGGGTTTTTTTGTTGTTGTTTCATCATGCTTTGCTTGGTCATTTTTGTTTGTTTGTTTTTACATGGATGTTCATTTGTTTATATACTATGATTTTGAATTTTGGGTTTTTAAGGGCTTTCTATGTGTTTATGTCTCTGTGTCTGTGTATGTCCTTATCATGCTTTACAGTTTTGTTTTTGTTTTTCTGTTTTTTTTTTTAATTTACTTTCGCCTGTTTGTTTTCTAAAGAGAGAGAGAAGGAAGGCCTAGAGTTGGAAAGGAGGGGAGGTAGAATGGAACTGGGGAAATCATGCTGGTATGGAAAAAACTAATTTTAGTAATAATAACAAAGAAACCAGACCAGACACAGAATACTCTAAACTTAGTTGTTCCTACCCAATTAGTATTAGGACTCTGATAGACCTTCCTTATCCTAGACTCTAGAACAGACCAGACATAGAGACTATAATATGGACAAACACAGAAGTTTTAGATGCACAATAAAATCTCACTTCACATAGATTGGTGGAGTATTTACCCTGCATATGGCTATAATAACAAGTTTGAGAAGTATTTGTCTTACCCAAAACATAAAGACCAATGCAGAGTCAGAACAAAAGTAAACATAGTGATAAATTGCATACATAAAAACAATATTTAAAACAATAAAATATAAATAATACAACTTAAGACAACCAAAAATTAGTTAAAATTATCCATAGACTGGTCTACTACTATACACATAAGTGATCAGTGAACCTGAAGAAAGATAATATCTATTATGAAAAGCCAAAAAATAAAACTTAAAATGGAATAAAAGAAGGAATATGTGATAAGAGATATATGGGGTACTATTAAGTATAACAACTATGCATTATCGACATTACATAATAAAAAGAGAGAAATTAATGGAAAATATATTAAAAAAATAATGCTGAAATACCTTCAAAGCCTGGGCAAAGAAATAGAAAGACACATTAAAAGGCCAATATGATATCAAATAAGATAAATGCAAACTGTGTTTCAGGAAACCCATTAAATCGTCAAAAAAAAAAAAACATAAAAGAGGCAACAAGTTTTCTTCATGGATTAGAACACTTGCCACCAAGCATGATAAACTGAGTACAATCCTTGGATCTCACATAATGGAAGGAGTGAACTATGTCATTCAAGTTGGCTTATAACCTGTACACATTTTTTCTCATGTGCACATACACACACATACCATACATGGGTAGGTAAAAAATAAACAAAATGTAACTTAAAAATAACTGATAAAAAGAGCAATTGAAAGTAGTGAAAGATAAATGGATCATCACATTTAATGAAATTTAAATGAATAAATGGCATCAGATATCTCAGCAGAAACCTTAAATCCCTGAAGAGAAAGAGATAATGTGTTAAAATCCTGTACAAACAGGTAAAATAAAATGGAAAGCAAAAGAAAATGAGGAATCTTAAAAACGATGGTGCTATAATCATTTTGTAAGTGACACAAGTTAGGAAAAGATGTAAGTTTCTAGTGAATAAGAAACCTTCATATCTTTATTCCCTGGATGGCATTCTACAGGATAGATATTATTTAATGCATGCAGCAACATTTTCCAAAGATGTTTTTAAATATTTACTAAAGAGTTAATATCCATTTCTGTAAGGGTAAAACCTAATTCCTCTCCTCTGTGGGCAGACTTGGCAACTTGCTCTTAAAGAGTCAAATGAAGCAGAGAGCCCAGTAAGCAATTTCAGATATTAAGTCATAGAAAGCTCTACAATGTGATTTCTTCTCTCTTGAATCATTCTCTCCAGTTTAACTGCACTTCTTTATTGTGAGAAGAGGTCCATAGGGAAGGAACAGACTCCTCAAACAAACAACTGTCCTTTTGGAAGTTGATTCCTTCAGCTCCAATTGAGTATTGAAGGACTAAAGGTCAGACTAACATCTTAAATGTGACATCTTTAGAAACCCTAGTCTGAAACTAGTTTATTTGACTACTCTTGGACTCCTGAGACATATTTGTATATGTGTGATATAATAAGCATTTGATGCTTAAGCTAATAAATTTTGGGATTGCATATGATAAAGTAAAATATAGCTAATGTAACTTCAATTATCTTCCTAACAAGATAACACAAAACCAAACACAATTACCTAGGCAAAATTTCCACAGTCAAATTCTTAGTATCATACCATATTTACTACATTAATATTCTCTTAAATTGCATCATGTAGCAATATTTGGCCTCAAATTCACTATGTAGCCGAGGCTGGACTTAAATCTTCTGATCCTCCAGTCCTGGGACTAAAGAGTTTCACCAAAATGTTTACTTCAAAATGAATGTATTTAAAAAGTAGTTGTCACCTGTTTGTTTCAAATTTTCCAGGTCTTTGAAAATGTTTTGGAACATTGATCACTCATTAGTTACTCAGTTACTCAGTGTATGAAGACTTATTCCAATTATGCCTGGGTTTTATAATTTAATTTATTACTGACTGTAATTCAAATCAATTTAGGTACCACTCACATTGCTTATATGTTTGCCAATATATTTGTTTATTTATTTCAATCATTATGGTAATTACTAAGCCTATAAAATCAAGTGAGAATACTCAATGTAGAGAACTCTTCCAATTCCTGGACTAGCCTATATGACCAAACATTAACATGTTTTATAGCAGCCTCTTCCTTAGTCTTTGTAATAAATGACACATCTCTTTTGAGTTCCTTTCTGGAAAAAAAGCACAAAGTTGTATAAAGAATATATTCAGTCAACAACTTATGTATAGTTGCTGATAACCTCCAATCCTTTAGAAGTTTAATAAAAGGTCTTAAATTTATTAGAACTCCTCAAAGGAGCTTATCATTGTTACTCCATTCTCTGTCACTTTGAAATATACATTTATCTCTAACAATTCAAAAATAAGATTTAATTGACATAAACATGATTCCCCAAATATAATCACCAGGAAGCCAGGGCCTCAATCTACCTCTGTTTGTAAGATGTAAGAATCTTAATTGCCAACAAGCATTCTCAGTGAACCCAAGCATATTTATAATGACCCGATCCTTTATAATGTTTCGCTTTCTGTCTCTTTTTCAGCCCCTGCCCCATCTAGCTCTCTACTCACTGAATCATCCTATAAGTCTATTATGCCAGCACAGATCAGAACAGAACTTGTTTATTACTTCTGTTACTAGTTATAAAATAAAAATCTGTTTTTAATCAACTTGCCTGGGTTGACCTTTGACCTAGCAGTGTTCAGGCTATCAGTCTTAAAGGCCAATGGTTATATGTATTAAAGTTTATATCATACTGTGTTTTCAATGGGCTTTTCTAATCATATAAAGAAAAATAAATATTATCCAGTATTGCCTATTACGATATTTACAGGAACTGTTTTCCATCTTCACATTTATTAGCTTTTTGTAAGGGATTCTACTTTTAAAAGTATCACAACTCTAAGCCAGCATCAGAGATTTTCTTTGCCTATCCTTCAAAGTTGCAAGAGGATTGTAAGAATCCTGAGTGTTCCTCAGCTGTGAGCCTTCAGAGGAGCAAGACATGTAAAAGAGATTTTCTCATATATTATTTATATTTTTAAGATTAAAACTAGTCACTAAAACATTCTAGATAAGTGTAAGTAACTTTATCTTCCACGTTTTAGCAATAACTAGGCCATTCTCACCTCTAGGGTAGGAGCTTAGTCCAATTTGCTTGAAATCATTAATCTCTGTCTTCAACTGAACAACAACAAAACAATGACAATAAAACTATAGTGCTTTAATAAGGGGGAAAGATAAACATACTTTTTTCATAAAATTGAACAATATATCACATAATAATTAATGTGTTTACTACTCAAATTGATGTACTCTGCTTCTCTTGGACACAAGCCCAGCTCTGTTATATATAATACAGGAGTGTGTTACATGAATAAGCAAATAGGTACAAAACAAACTGAAAAAGTGAGAAGCTGTAAGTTGTCTGTGGTGGTATTGTGTTACCCCAAATTTTGTGCACCCTAATAAATTTATATGGGGTCAGAGACAGAACAGCCACAATATTAAGCATAGAGGTTAGGTGGTGGCACTCACACCTTTAATCCCAGCATTCCAGAGACAGAAATCCCCCTGGATCTCTGTAAATTCAAGGCCACATTGGAAACAGACAGGCAGGGTGACACATGCCTTTAATTCCAAGAAGTGAGCCTTTAATCCCAGGGAGTGATGGCAGAAAGCAGAAAGATATATAAGTCGTGAGGACCAGAAACTAGAAGCATTTGGCTGGTTAAGCTTTTAGGCTTTGAGCAGCACAGTTCAGCAGAGATTCACTTTGGATGAGGACTCAGAAGCTTGCAGTCTGAGGAAACAAGACCAGCTGAGGAACTGGAAAGGTGAGGAAGCTATGGCTTGTTCTGTTTCTCTGATCTTCCAGCATTCACCCCAATACCTGGCCTCAGGTTTGATTTCATTAATTAGACCTGTTAAGATTCCTGCTACAGTTGTCTGTGTTACTTTGTCAGCAGATGATAGTTAATTCATTTTCTGTGTTCTCTGTACTAAACAAAGTCAATCACTACATAAATGCCACCAAACATCAAGAGCAGTCATTTTTGCCTGAACAGGTCATTAGCAGTGTGAAATTTTTCAGCTCCAGAACAAGAAAGAAGGAAAACAGTCAATTGAAAATATATACAGGGATTTGTTTCAAGAACCACATGAAAGATATTCTGTGAAGACATCCAAATCTTTTGAACAAATATTTGAGAAACCTGGCATTCCATAGAACCAGCTAAAGGTGATACCAACCATGTCTATATCAATAAAACCTGTAAACTATATTTATTCCCATAGTACTATAACTTGAATTATTAGATTCTGGGATTTTCTTTCCACATAAATATTATATAAGCCATTTAAAAAGTATTCTTATGCTTCAATTCCTTCTCCATAGGAATCTACTTAAGTCTAAGGTTTAGAGTAAATTGTAATTTCTCAGATTGTTTTTATCCATGGTGCTCAATTTGTTGTCTGCTCTTTGACATTCAGTTTTTTTCTGTACATAAGTTTCACTGTATATTACTAATAAATATAGGCTCCTGACAGGCATAAATTTTGAAATAAATGTAATGAGTTATTCCACATTTTCTAAAGAAATATCTAGTAAAAGTAAAAGTGAAGAAAAAAGAAATCCCTAACACAGAAAGCTGAGGGGCAGGGATTTTCAATTTCTTAATATAATCAACTGGCCACATAAGGTGAAAAATTGAAACTGTCAAAATCAAGAAAAAGAGATTAGATTATATCTCAAGGCACACTATCTACAACTTTTGTTTAAAGAAGAGCTATCAAATTTTAACAGTTTGTTTTAGGGGACCATGGTGGTTAAAGTGCTTCTATAAGCTTTTTTTTTCTAAGAAAGAGTAATTCTGAGAACTAAGCCTCAAAATATTTGGAACTGTAGTTTAATCAAAATAAAGACACAAGGATTTATCTTTATCCTAATATAACCTACCTGTTCCTTTCTAATAAAAGGTTTTGGACCACAAATCCTAACCTAATTCAGTTTCTCTATCCTACTGTGTTGTCAAAGTAAAAAATTAAACAAATGAGAAAATTAATTTTATTGAGATTCTTTCAGTAGTGAGAGGAACTCAGATCTGAAGATTTCAGTCTCAGTAATGTGGTGCTTTTCCATAACATATCTGTAGGGACGAGTTGGCAACTTACAGCTGGGAATGATTATGTTTGGAAATATTTTACAATCAGCAAAGTGACATTCACTCAGATGAAGAGGGAATGTTTGCATCTGTTTATCTAGTTTTAAAGGCCAGTTCAAATCTCAACTAACAGTACATAATACAAAAATGAACAGTTGAAGAGTCTGTATCTGCCCTTAACTATATGTTAAGGCAAGAACAGAGAGGTGTTTGTTCATCTTGTCGCAGGTAAATAAGGGTAATTAATATAATACAAGAAATAAAGGAAGGTCTAATTTCAGAGTCTAGTTGAAGTTACCATCCAGTTCAAAAGCAAGAATTCAAATCCAGTTAACCATTGCTTAAGTCCTTCTTCTTTTCAAAACATAGTGAAACCTGAAGTTTTCTAGTAATTTCACCTGAACTGCTTTTACAACCCTAGTAGCTCTTGGTTTTATTTCAGCATATTATAATTCAACCCAAATTACCCCCAGGACCACCCTATAATCTCATTTATCGAAAAAAAAGGAAAAAGAAAAAAAAAACAGAAAAGCAGCATTTCTTAGTACTGAGATGCAAATTTAAAGTCATCAAAATGGTATAGATAGCTAATATCAAGATATTTCATTATAACTCCCATGTCAGAAACTAATGCCAACTAGTGGGCATGTCTTATTTTATGTGACTTTTTGTTGTGGAGCCCACCTCATGCTTTTAGGTATGTCTAACTTACTTTCAATGAGTGCTTCCCCCCCCTTAATCTGTGTTTGTTTTTATTAAAAATCTTCCAATAAATCTTCAACTATGTTTCAAACAGGCTAGACTTGAAATTATTTTCTTTGTCAAATCATAAATTCTATGTTTCCCTGATTTGAAGTCCTCTAAAGATTAACAGTGCTCCTCTGGTTGCTAAAGGTGAAATATGATGCTATATCTCTGTTCTTTCATAGCCAATATTGGGGGTGGCAACTCCTGTAAGCAATTTACTGAAGCAAAAGAAGGATAAATATTACTTGACTGTTTCTGGGACATATATACCACTGCACTAGTAACCTAGACTTCCCATGCCCTCCTATGGGGTCTAACTAGTTGAATATCCTTGACTGCCCTATGTAAATTTTTCTACAACCTGCCAGATCTAGTCTGGGTCCCATAGCCAGTGCCCCTACCTTGTATGAAAATACTTCCCATACTATGGCCAATATCTAGGCTTCTATCAGGACCCAGACTATCTGAAAACATCCACAGCTCCTTTTCTGTACTTTATCCCCCTTCTGATTAGGCACCCATACTACCCAGGTCCTCCTATGAGATCTAGAGTAGTAAGTACACCTGATCTTTCACATCAACACTTTGACAACCCACCAGATTTATCTGGGTTTCCACAACCACTATATAATCCTAGTCTGACCTACCCTGCCTTGACTATAGAGGAGCTCTAGGCTTGGACAAGTATCCTCATTACCTCTTCTTCAAACCACATGACTCTACATTATAACCAATCTTTATACTCAATCCTATCTTTCCCCACTCCTTGGCATACAACAGGAAGCACATCCTGTGTACCAATCCAGTCCCCTCTGTTCACCTAACTTCATTCCAGTCAAGCCATTTCCAACTTCTAGGTCCAATCTGCTCCCCACATGTTCTCTTCTTTCTCATCCTGCTGTATCAACAAAAAAGTCCTCAAAACTAATAAAGGAAGCCCATATGTCTAGATCTCATTGTAAGAATTCCAACAATTGCCTGGCAGTGGTGGTGCATGCCTTTAATCCTAGCACTTGGTAGGCAGAGCCAGGCAGATCTCTGCGAGTTCAAGGCCAGCCTGGTCTACACAGTGAAATCCAGGACAGATACCAAAACTACACAGAGAAATTCTGCCTTGAAAAAGAAAAAAAAAGAAGAATATCAACAATATGAAACATCAAACCAGTATCTTCTCTCCAAAACCTACCAGTGCCATAGAAATGCTTGTCAATAAGCATTATCTCAATGAACTGCAGGACACAGAATTTATGAATTCAGTGGATTTAAAGACATTGAGAAAACAGCTCAATGAAACCCGGAATAAAGAGCTAAAGGATAATAAATAGCAAAGTGATGTCCAAGCAATCATAAAGTTGATGGAAATGACAAAGACAATCCAAGACATGAGAATGTAATAAAATCAAGAGATAGAAATTTTGAGGAGGACTCAAGCTGAGAGGAAGATAGAATTGAAAAACCCAATAGCCCTATAAAACTCAAAGGAAAACTTTATAGTTAGAATGAATCAAGCCGAAGGCCAGATATCAGATCTCAAAGAAAAAGTTGAGGATAAAGAACAAATAATGAAGGAATGTGAAAAACTAAAAATACAGGAAATAAAAAAAGGAAATATGGGACACTATGAAAAAGCAAAAGCAAAAATAAAAGAAACCTTTGAATTATAAACAGATGAGGGAGAAGAATTCTGAGTCAATATCTTAGACCAGATTTTCAACAAGATTATAGAAGAAAACTTCGACTAAGGAAATACAAACCCATGGAAATACAAGAAACACAGAGAGACCACTGGGGGGGGACAAAACAAAAACCAAAACCTAAACAAACAAACAGAAAGAAACAAGAAAAGAAAATCCCAGTGGCATATCATAGTTGAAACACTAAGGTTATATAACAAAAAAAAGTGTGTTGAAAGCTACAAGAAGAAATGCTTGTCACATATAAAGGAAAAACCTTCAAAGTAAGAGCTGATTTCTCAAGGGAAATTTCGAAAGCCAAAAGAGTCTGGAACAATGCATTCCAAGTTCTAAAAGTCTACAATAGCTAACTTAAAGTTATACCCAGCAAAACTATATGCTGAGATTGAAGTAGAAAGAAAAAGTTTCTGCTGGGTGGTGGTGCATGCCATTAATCCCAGCACTCAGGAGGCAAAGACAGACAGATGTCTGCGAGTTTGAGGCTGGCATGGACTACAGAGTGAGTTCCAGGAAAAGCTCCAAAGCTACACAGAGAAACTCTGTCTCAAAATATCCAAAAGAAAAGAAGAAAGAAAAAGTTTCTATAGCATACACAGCCTATAAATATTTATAGCCAGTACACCAAAACTAAGGAAAATACAGGAAGCATAATTTTAGGCTTAAAAGGGAAATGAGCATAACATAGAAACTGGGATAAAATACAGAACCACAATCATTAAAACAAAAAATAACTCTGAGAGCATAAACATCACCACCAAGAAACAATAGCATGACCATAATTGACACACCCACACACATTTCATTAATAACTTTAAATATCAATAGTCTCAATTCTCCAATCAAAAGACACAGAATGACTAAATGGATGAAGAAATAAAATCCATCTATCTGGTGCCTCCAAGAAACATCTTAGTTTTAAAGAGAGGAAGCTCCATAGAGTAAAGCATCACAGTGATGAAAGCAGGCATCACTATCCTAATATCTGACATAAAATATTTCTAATTAAAACTAATCAAAAGTGATAAAGAAAAACACTTTAAAACTGTGGTACATTTACACAATGGTGTATTACTCAACAGTTAAAAAACCAAAACCAAAAAACCAATGACATCATGAAATTTGTAGACAAATGGATAGACCTAGAAAAAAATCACTCTGCATGAGGTAATCCAGATTCAGAAAACTGAACAGGGTATGTATTCACTCATAAGTGGATGTTAGCTGTATTTAAAGGACAACCAGGCTACAATCCAGAGCCCCAGAAAAGCTAGGAAACAAAGAGGACCCAAAGAAATGGATGGATTTTCCTTGGAAGGGGAAATAGAAGAGATCTCCGAAGTAAACTAGGGGTGGGTTAGGGAGGGGATTTAGGTGTGGAAACATGAGGGTTAGGGCTGGGCAGTTTGGGGATTGAATGGACTGGGAAAATAATGAGAGTGGTATCTTGATTGGGGCCATAAAAAGGAAAATTAAAAGAGAAGTACACATTATTCTAATCAACAAATCAATTAAGAAAGAAGATATTACTATTCTAACATACATGAACCTACTCTGGGTCACACAACTTCATAAAAAATCTGCTACTGGTTTTAAAGACACAGATCAACATGAATACATTAATAGTAGCTGATTTTAGATCCTCACTTTATCCAATAGACAGGCCATCTGGAAAAACAAAAACAAAAACAAAAACAAAACAGAGAAACATTAATTGACATCAACCATCTAATGGATTTAACAGATACATACAGAATATTCTTTCTAAACACTAAAAAAGAAAAAAGAGAGAGAGACTAAACAGCACCTTAAAGCTTTTCTAAAATAGACCACATCCTGGGATGCAAAACTTATCCAGAGGGCCTGATCCAGTTGGGAGCAGCTTAGGGGAGCAGAGATCCCAACTGTTCGATTTTTTTTTAATGTAGGCACTTAGAATTACAAATTTCTGTTGTAAGACTAGTTTAGATATCTCATGTTGATTTTTTATGTTTTCATTTTCATTTAGTTCCAGGAATTTTTTGTTTGTTTGCTTTTGGTTCATAATTCCTTGGGCTTACACAGGGACACTTTGCTAAGCCTGGTTAGTTGATTAGCTTGAACTGTTTGGGTGGCACCCAGGCAGTGGGACCAGGACCTGTCCTTAGTACATGAGCTGACTGTTTGGAACCTGGGGCCTATGCAAGGATACTTTGCTGAGCCTGAGAGGAGGAGACTGGACATGCCTGGACTGAATTTACCAGGTTGAGCTGAATCCCCAGGGGAGAGTGTTTGCCCTGGAGGAGATGGGAATGGGGAGTGGGCTGGGGGAAAGGGAGGGGGTGGGGGAGGGCAGGGGCAGGATGGGGGCAGACAGGGGAATCCATGGCTGATATGTAAAATTAAATTAAATTATAAAAAAAATCAAATGGCTTAATGACACCATTCAAAATGTTGGGGAGAAAAGAAAATACAAGCAAAAAAAAAAAAAAAAAAAAAACCACCTCCAAACATAGTAAACATCAAGAAATAATAAAAATTAGGGTGAAAATAAAAAAGTATACAAAGAAAGAAAACACGACAAAGTATCAACAAATTTAAGAGCTGGTTCTTTGAGAAGGTAAAATTTACAGACCCATGCCCCAACTAACCAAAAGAAAGAAAGAGATGACCCAAATTACTGAAATCAAATGAACAAAGAGATATTACAACAAATACCAAAAACCTCTACTCCCATCCAAGTACTAACCAGGCCTGACCCTGCTTAGTTTCTGAGATCAGACAAGATCAGGCACATTTGAAACTGAGAAGCTTTTGTAGAGCAAAGGACATGGTCAACAAGACAAAGTGACAGCCTACAGAATGAGAAAAGCTCTTCACCAACCCCACATCTAACAGTGGGCTGATATCCAGAATATATAAAGAACTCAAGAAATTAGACATCAAAATGCCCAACAGTCCAATTAAGAAATGGGCTATAGAACTAAACAGAGAATTCTCAACAGAGGAAGCTCAAATAGCTGAAAGACATTTAAGGAATTGCTCAACATGCCTAATCATCAGGGAAATGCAAATCAAAATGACTCTGTGATACCACTTTACACCTGTCAGAATAGCTAAGACCAAAAACACAGAAGACAGCTTATTCTGGAGAGGATGTAACAAAGGGAAGGAGAGGATGTAGAGCAAGGTGAACTCTCCTCCATTGCTGGTGGGAATGCAAGCTTGTACAGCCAATTTGGAAATCAATATGGTGCTTCCTTAGAAAATTGGGAATCAATCTTCCCTAAGACCCAGCTATATCACTCCTGGACATATACCCAAGGAATGCTCAGTCATACCACAAGGGCACTTGCTTAGCTATGTTCATATCAGCCTTGTTTGTAATAGCCAGAACCTAGAAAAAACCTAGATGCCCTTCAACTGAAGAATGGATAAAGAAAATGTGGTACATATACACAATGAAGTACTACTCAGCAGAGAAAAACAATGACATCATGAGGTTTGCAGGCAAATGGATGGATCTAGAAAAAATCATCCTGAGTGAGGGAACACAGACTCAGAAAGACAAGCATAGTATGTACTCACTCATAGGAGGATACTAGATACAAAACAAAGATGACTAGACTGCTACTCACAACTCCAGGGAGGATACCTAGAAAACAGGACTCTAAGAAAGACACAGGAATCGCCCAATGACAGAGAAATGGATGAGATCTACATGGACAACCTGGACATGAGCAGGGGTAATGAAGTGCAAGGTTTGAGGGAAAGAGACCTTAGGAGACCAGGAGATCCCAGCTGGATCAAGAACAGAAAGGGAGAACAAGGAATAAGAGACCAGGATAAATGAAGAACACACGAGAATAGGAAGAAGCAAAGTGCTAGAGAGGTCCCCAGAAATCCACAAAGATACCTCCACTGTAGACTACTGGCAATGGTGGTGAGAAAGCCCGAACTGACCTATTCTGGTGGTCTCATCTGATGACTGAGGAAAGCAGATGCAAAAATCCACAGCCAGGCTCCAGGTGGAGCTCCAGGAGCCCAATTGTCGAGAAAGAGGAGGGATTATGTGAGTGAGAATTGTTGAGACCAAGATTGGAAAAGCACAGGGACAAATAGCCAAACTAATGGAAACACATGAAGTGTGAACCAATAGCTGAGGAGCCCCCAACTGGATCAGGCCCTCTGGATAAGTGAGACAATTGAATAGCTTGAACTGTTTGGGAGGCACCCAGGCTGTGGGACTGGGACCTGTCCTTAGTGCATGAGCTGGCTGTTTGGAACCTTGGGCTAAGATGGGAATGGAGGGGAGGGGCTGGGGGGAAGGTGGCGGTGGGGATGGGAGGGGGGAGGACAAGGGAACCCATGGCTGATGTGTAAAATTAAAACACAAATATAATAAATAACAAAAAAATTTAAAAATTAAAAAAAAAAGCAAGATCCTGCTTTCCCAGAAAAGACATGGTAAAATGTAATACAAAGGAGAGATTAAAAGACATGAGGCTATGGAGACTAGCTACAGGGCTAAAAAGATGGGTCACCAGTTAATGGCATATACTGTTCTTGTAAAGAGCTGGGATTGGTTCTCAAAACTCATATGGTACCCAAAACCATGGGGTTCCAGGGGACCCTCCAAAGCCTTTTGGTTTCCAAGGGTACTGAATATATGTAGTGCAGACATGAATACAGGAAAAACATACATGCAAGGAAAATAAAAATAAATAAACCCATAAAAAGTGTTGTGCATTCCTCTTAATAATTGTAATAATTCTTGGTTGTGAGACTGGCCTTCAGTGGCTGAGCCATCTGTATGTGCAAACGTGCATGTCTTCATATCTATATTCATTTCTTTAGCTTATATTTTCTTCTTTGGTTGTTTTATCCTATTTCAACTTATTTTATTTTTATGTAATTGTTATTTCTTATACTCACCATTTTCTCTAATGAGAGACAGAAAAGATATGGATATGGATGGGAGGGAAGGTAGGGAGGATCTGGGAAGGAAAAACCATAATCAGAAAATATTGTATGGAAAAAAAAACCTATTTTCAAGCGATAGAAGCACAGCCTATCATAATTCATGTGCTTCCATTCATTTGGCTATCTGTCCCTGTGCTTTTCCAATCTTTGTCTCAACAACTCATGCTCCTACAGTCTCTCCTCTTTCTCGACAATTGGTCTCCTGGAGCTCCACCTGGGGCCTGGCCAAGGATCTCTGAATCCACTTTCATCAGTTATTCGATGAGAGTTCCAGCACGACCATTAGGGTGTTTGGCCATCTGATCGCCAGACTAGGTCAGATCAGGCTTTCTCTCAACCATTGTCAGCAGTCTACAGAGGATTTATCATTGTGGATTTCTGGGGACCTCTCCAGCACTCTGCCTTTTCCTGTTCTCATGTGGTCATTATTTATCATTTTATCATCATTTATCATATTCCTTGTTCTCGCTTTCTGTTCTTGATCCAGCTGGGATCTCCTGTTCCCCTAAGCTCTCTTTCCCTCGAAACTTGCCCTTCATTACCCCCACTGTCGTCCAGGTTGTTCATGTAGATGTCATCCATTTCTCTGTCATTGGGCAATCCCTGTGTCTTTCCTAGGGTCCCGTTTCCTAGGTAGCCTCCCTGGAGTTGTGTAGCAGTCTAGTCATCTTTGTTTTACATCTAGTATCCTACTATGAGTGAGTACCCCAAGGTATTTTATATCATTTGTGGCTATTGTAAAGGGTGATGTATCTTTGATTTCCTTCTCAGCCTGTTTGTCTATTGTATATAGGAGGGCTACAGAGTTTTTTGAGTTGATCTTTTATCCTTCTATGTTGCTGAAGGTGTTTATAAGCTGTATCAGTTGCTTGGTTGAATTTTTGGGGTCACTCATGTATACTATCATGGGTCACTCATGTATACTATCATGTCATCTGCAAATAGGGAATGCTTGACTTCTTCCTTTCCAATTTGTATCTCCTTAATCTCCTTATGTTGTCTTATTGCTCTGGCTAGAACTTCAAGTACTATATTGAATAAGTATGGGGAGAGGGACAGCCTTGCTTTGTTCCTGATTTTAGTGGTATTGCTTTGAGTTTCTCTCCATTTAATTTGATGCTGGCTGTTGGCTTGCTGTAGATTCCCTTTATTATGTTTAGGTATGTTCCCTGTATTCCTGATCACTCCAAGATCTTTATCATGAAGGGATGTTAGATTTTGTCAAATGCCTTTTCTGCATCTAGTGAGATGATCATGTTTTTTTTCCTTTGATTTTGTTTATATGGTGTATTAAATTGACGGACTTTCATATGTTGAAACACCCTTGCATCCCTGGGATGGAGCCTACTTGATCATGGGGGATAATTGTTTTGATGTGTTCTTGGAGTCTGTTTGCCACTATTTTATTGAGTATATTTTCATCAATGTTCATGAGGGAGATTGGTAAGTAGTTCTCTTTCTGAGTTGCATCTTTGTTTGGTTTAGGAATCTGGGTAATTGTAACCTCATAGAAGGTGTTTGGTAATATTCCTTCTGCTTCTATTGTGTGAAACAATTTAAAGAGTATTGGTATTAAGTCTTATTTGAAGATCTGGTAGAATTCTGCACTGAAACTGTCTGGTCCTGGGCTTTTAGGATGTCCATTTTACTGCATTCATGATCACCTAGAATACATGATTTTTAAGTTATACTTATTATTATTTTATTTGTCCCAACAGCCAGGGTACCTCTTCTTGTTTTAACATCAGGCAGATCCACTAACTTGAATCACCACAATCTGAAACCAGACTTCTTATTCTGAGACATTTTGAGGAAGTTGGGAGGATATCAAAATATCTGTTAGTTTCTGAATTTTCTTCATACAGAATTTTGTTAAGTGAATACAAAGAAGCTTGCTCAGGCATACATTCAACAAATCTTCAGAGTGTCATCAGGTAAAAGACCTGTGATAGATGTTAGGATCACAGTGACAGAAAAATACTGTCCTATGTCCATTCACATATTATAAATCTAAGTATTTCCCTTCCCCACAGGCTTATCATTTATGTTCATTAATTTAAATAATATTTATGAACTGCTTGCTATATAGTCTGCTCACTGTATTAGATGTTAGAGATAAGATAGCAAAACTGCTTCATGTGGTTTCCAATCTTCCATGTTTTCCGTTTGTGCTTATATAAATTATACTTCTCAAACTCAACTCTTTAGTATATTCAGTATTATTTTATTTTCCTATGCTGATACAACAAATATTCAAAGATGTTGTATATACTTAAGATTTTCTTTCAATTCATTCTTACATTTAAAATTATTTATAAGAAAATATTATGAAAGTAGATAAATAAAAATTCCCCACTGGGCGGTGGTGGCACATGCCTTTAATCCCAGCACTGGGGAGGAAGAGGCAGGCAGATCTCTGTGATTTTTATGCCAGCCTGGTCTCCAAAGCGAGTTCCAGGAAAGGAGCAAAGATACACAGAGAAACACTGTCTCAAAAAACAAAACAAAACAAAACCCTGTGATGTGGTGTAGTAGGAATTTTTTCTGTGTCCCACATGGCTAAGGTTGGGAAAAATCTCTCACCAACAGTCCTGCAACCTTTTATAAAATAATCACACAGAAGCTTATATTAATTAAATCTGCTCGGCCATTAGCTCAGGCTTACTACTAACTAGCTTTTACACTTAAACTCAGCCCATTTCTGTTAATCTATATGTTGCCATGTGTTCTTTGGCTTTACCTGTTTGCCATTACATGCTACTGCCAAGACAGCAGACAGATCAGCCTTCCTCTTCCCAGAATTCTCCTTGTCTGCTTGTCCTGCCTCTATTTCCTGCCTGGCTACTTGCTAATCAGCAAGTACAGTGTACAAAAGCATTATCCCACAACATTTCTTCTTTTCTGTTTAATTAAAAAGGAAAGTGTTAAATTTAACATAATAAAATTTCATATAGCAAAACAGTTATGTATTGGTGAAATTATTAAGGCCACTCCACGTAGTTAAAAGGGAGGTTTATTTTGTGGGGTACTTACAAATGAGGGGGTAGGTTACAGGGTCTGGCAAGGGTATAGCACAATCCGGCGTTGTTCTCTGGAGAACTCTGCTCGGTCTACCTCCAGCGTCCAGAGTCCGGGAACCAAGAGAGTGAGTACTTCCCGATCCTTCGTCTTCCGCTTCCTCCTCTGCCCCGCCTTGTGGGCGTGACCATTACCAAAGCCTCAGTGGGGGTTGGAACTTCCAGGCCAATGCTGGGATGGCTACCCACTACATCTCCCCCTTTTGTCTAAATAAGAAAGTTCTAACCTAATACAAGACTATATACAAAGAGATGGTTGTCAAATATTGTCCAGGAGTAATGAGGGATAATGACCTAGATAAGTTGGAATTACGATAAGTACAAACAATATCAAGCAAAAAACACATAGTAAAATCCAGGGAAGTCTAGGGCATGGGTAGGTGGCGTGTTACAAAGATCATTCCAAAAGGTGTCTTATCCTAAAGAACCTGAGTCTAATACATAATATATCCTATCTAAGATATTATATATGTATATATACTAAGTTGTAACTATAACTGCTAATCTCCAACCTCATCAAAGACCTGAGAAGGAATATAATAATATCTGAGAAATGGGAGAAGGACGCAAGCAACTTTCGGGAGTCTTGCAAGAGTAGACAGAGACAGCTAGCAGCCTGGACAGTCACCTAACGTTTCTCAGTATCGTTGGTGCATTCAAATTGGCTACAGGCCTAGAGTATCTGGCAGACCATTTTCAGAAGCAGGAATTCTGAAAGACCATCTTACCCTGTCTTGGCAAAGTATAGTGGTCGCTTTCCTTGTGTCCCGCTTGTCCAGAAAGGACAGCATTTGTACTGTCAGCAGTTGAGGCGAGGGCAGTTCTTTGCCCAGTAGGCCATTTTGTGCCAAGAAGACAAAGACAAATTTCCAAATGGAAATGTCTTAGAAGCCCAACATTCTCTCGGGATCAAATTGGTGCTGCCAGGAGCAATTATGTCTCATGTCAACAGAATTCTAAGTTATTTAAATGCCATGTTCTCTAGGTCCATGAAGTGTTTGAAGATTACCTGTCCATCTGACCTATGTATTTATAAATCTGGATAACCTAACTAACATAATTATAGAGATAACAAGCATAGGTGACAATAACTATGTAAGTCTTATCTACCTAAACAACCTAAGGACTAAGCTTCCTATAAATAAGGCAAACAGTCTGTAAGCAAATGTACAGTAAAAGGACAATGACTTTAAATTGTGACAATACACAAAATAACTTTAACAGAGGTAGGAATGTATAGTGCAATATGCAATATGATAATAATCCTAAATATATATCAGTATACAGAATATCTTAAACAGAAGTAGAACATACATACAGTATGACAGATATAAATTCACATTTGTATCAATATACAAATATTTCACATAAGAGTAAAAATATGTGTACAATATAACAAACATAGTTCTGTATTTGTATCAATATACAAATTATCTTAAATAGGAATGTAAAAATTTTATAATTTTATCAACATATAAGAATTCATAACAGTGCAAAGGCTGCTATATTACTAAATTTGTTTACTAATGTATATGACAATCTACCATAATATCTTATACCTATCCATTCCATTTCTTCTTTTCCCATTTTTTTTAAGACATATTTTCTTTCCTTAAGGAGAGTACTGAGTTTAACAGTTTCTTCCACCCCCAACCCTAGAACCATTATCCATAACCCTGAGAAATATGAACCTTAGGGAGAAGGGGCGTCGTTTTCTTAGAATTGCTTCCTGCTGTTTAGGGAGCGATGGTATCTCTGTTGGGTATTGTGAGAAAGCTCAGATAGTTAAATCTCAGTTAGACTAACTGTAGATTCTGCAGCAACTCTCAGAGTAATGGGTAAGACTGTCTGAAATTTTGGCAAGAAGTGTAGTATGATGATGATTACCATGGCATCATTCTGGATTGGGTAGAGTTGTTGTTGTTGGGGCCCCATCTTCCTTCTGGAGACTTCAGAGATTGCTATTGGAAGAAACTTATTTTTTATCAGAATGGAAGGTTTGGATTTAAAGATGTCATGACATGTAAGAAAGGATTCCAAGAAAGCAAGAGTAAGCATGGAGAGAATTAGAAGCTTGAAGATAATGGTCCCTTATAATTGGTTTCCTTCTGTCTCACACCAGAGGGCTCTTCTGATATGGGACTGAAGAATCTCTCAACCTTTTCTTTTATCAATATGCTTGGGTTTAGAGAAGGAGTGAGCCAGTTCCATCTCCAAAGCCAGCTTGGTTTATGATTAAATTGGAACCACAACTATTCTAGATTGATAGAGATATAGATGTTAGACAGTGATATCTTACCCTGTGTAGATTGGTACCAATAGATTCTTTCTTTCTGCTGTAAACATCCGGATATCCAAGGCCTTATGATTTCTGGAAGATGGGTATTTCCATTATCCTGGAAAGACAAAAACAGAACCCTACCCCAACCTTTGATTGTTAATTTTTTCTTACAACCTGAAGAGATGTCATATTGGTGGATGATCTTTTATTTCTCCTCATCAAGGGGTTTCTCCTGTTCGAATCGAATTTTTATTAATTTTGTTGGTATCCATAGCTTTTCTTCTCCTGTGGAAACAAAAGCAAAACCCCTTCCCCAACGTAGGACATATCCAGGTTTCCATTCTGAGGTCAACACATCTTTGAAATAAACCGGTTGGTTTAGCTCAGGAGTTTTGTCTGTCGTCCAATGTCTCTCCGCAGCTGTTGTTCCTTTCTCATCAGCATTGAGAAAATTCAAGGTTAATAAAGCACTATGCAATCTATTTCGAGGAGTCATTGTTACCTGTTGCTGTTTATTTAGCATATCCTTTAAAGTTCGATTGGATCTTTCTATGACTGCTTGGCCTGTGGGATTGTGTGGTATACCTGTAACATGCTTTATATTGTAATAAGCAAAGAACTGTCTCATTTTATTGGAGACATATGCTGGGGCATTGTCTGTCTTAATTTGTACAGGTATTCCCATGATGGCCATAACTTCTAATAGGTGTGTAATCACAGAATCAGCCTTTTCAGAACTCATAGGAGTTGCCCACTGAAATCCTGAATAGGTGTCAATGGTATGGTGTACATACTTTAATCTTCCAAATTCTGCAAAATGAAACACATCCATCTGCCAAATTTCATTTCTTTGTATACCCTTTGGATTGCTTCCTGCAGGTAATGGAGTTTGGTTATAGAAGGAACAAGTAGGACATTTTTTCACAATATCCTTAGCTTGTTGCCAAGTAATGGAGAAATCCTTCTTCAAACCTTTGCTATTTACATGGTGTTTCTTATGAAATTCTGAGGCTTCTAGCACATTACCTATTAGTAACTGATCAATCTCATCATTACCTTGTGCTAGAGGTCCTGGCAGACCTGTATGGGATCTGATATGTGTTATATATATAGGATGTTCCCTTTTTCTGATGATTTCCTGCAATTGTATGAATAATGAAGTTAATTCTGTATTATCAGGAATAAATTCAGCAGTTTCAATGTGTAAAACAACTCTCTCTGCATATTGAGAGTCAGTGACTATATTGAGGGGTTCTGTGAAGTCCATCAGTACCATAAGAACGGCATACAGTTCTGCCTTTTGTACAGAGCTGTATGGACTTTGTACCACTTTACTTAAGTCTCCTGATTTGTATCCTGCTTTCCCTGATTTATTTGCATCTGTATAGAATGTGAGGACTCCAGAAATTGGCTTGTGTCGTACAATGTGAGGAAGGACCCATTCAGTCTTCTTTATGAATTCTATTCTCTTGCTTTTGGGATAATGGTTGTTAATCTCTCCCAAAAAGTTACTGCAGGCTCTCTGCCAGTATTCATTATCTTTCCATAGTGACGAAATTTCCTCATTAGTTAAAGGTACTACAATTTCTGCTGGGTCCATTCCTGTCAACTGACGAAGTCTTAATTTACCTTTTTGAATCAAATCAGAGATCTTTTCTATATAAGTCTTTAATTTCTTATTTGGTTTACGTGGTAGGAATATCCATTCCAATATAATATCTTCCCTCTGCATCAAAATACCTGTGGGGGAATGTCTGGAGGGGAATATGACAAGAATACATTTAAGTTCTGGATCCACACGATCCACATGTGCTTCTCGAATTGTCTTTTCTACTAGAGCCAATTCCTTCTCAGCTTCAACTGATAATTCTCTTGGACTATTTAATTCTTTGTCCCCTTCTAGAGTATTAGCCAAATTTTGTAGTCCATCTTTGGGTATTCCCATGATACCCAATAAGTTGGAAATGCTTCCTAACAACTTTTGAAAATCATTAAGAGTCTTTAATCGATCTCTCCTCAGTTGTACCTTTTGGGGTCTAATTTTTTGTAACTCTATCTTATATCCTAAGTAATTAATAGAATCTCCTCTTTGTATTTTTTCAGGAGCAATTTGCAGTCCCCAGCGAGGCAAAACTTTTTTTACTTCTTCAAACATGCTTTCTAATGTGTCTAACTTTGGATCAGCTAATAGGATATCATCCATATAGTGATAAATTATGGATTGTGGAAACTTTACACGAATTAACTCCAATGGTTTTTGCACAAAGTATTGGCATAAGGTAGGGCTGTTTAACATTCCCTGTGGGAGGACCTTCCATTGATATCTCTTGACTGGCTGAGAATTGTTATAATTAGGAACTGTGAAGGCAAATTTTTCTCTATCATTTTCTTGTAAGGGTATGGTAAAGAAACAGTCTTTTAAGTCAATAACTATTATAGGCCATTCTTTGGGTAGCAGAGAGGGCAAGGGCATCCCAGTCTGTAGGGAGCCCATTGGCTGAATTACTTTATTAATAGCTCTCAGATCTGTCAGCATTCTCCAATTACCAGACTTTTTTTTAATAACAAATACAGGAGAATTCCAAGGGCTGGTAGATTCTTCAATGTGTTGAGCATTTAACTGCTCTTGAACCAGCTGTTCTAAAGCTTGTAGCTTCTCTTTTGTCAGAGGCCACTGTCCAACCCAGACAGGTTTATTAGTTAGCCATTTTAAAGGTAAGGCAGTTGGTACTTCTGAGAGTTCAACAGCAGTTGTGCTCTGTTTGTGTACAGCCTGAATGGTTGGTGACTGGTTTTTATAGCATGTTATGATATTATTCCTAGAAACATGCATTGGCCTGTATTCCTTTTCTGAGAGTGTAGGAATTTTAATCTGGGTATTCCACTGTTGTAACAGATCTCGGCCCCATAGATTTACTGCTACATTTGCTACATATGGCTTCAGCATTCCTCTCTGTCCTTCTGGCCCTATGCATTCAACCCATCTCGAACTCTGTTTTATCTGAGATAGGGTGCCAATTCCTAAAAGTTGGACATCTACCTCTTGAAGAGGCCAATTTGGATGCCATGATTTTGGTGTAATTACAGTCACATCCGCACCTGTGTCTACCAGGCCCTCCAGAACCAAGCCATTAATTCGAATTCTAAGCTTTGGCCTTTGTTCATTTATGGAAGTCTGCCAAAATATTTGTTTTATTGTGTTCTTTGTAAACTGTGATTCATCTATCAGAGCTGTTTTATCATCCATTGCAGTATCCGTTTTTAAATTAGACATTGGTTTATTCAGTTGTCCTGGAGAGGAATGTCTTCCACAGTAGCTGGGAATGTTCTTACCACATTTGATTTGGGGGCCTGCAAGAGGCCCCCTGAGGCGTTTCCCGCTACTAAAGGGTTGCCTCGTACCTATTTTTGATCTGCACTCACTGGTCCAATGTCGGCCTTTGCCACATCTTCTACATAATCCAGGAGGTAGTTGGGGTCTTCTGTTTAGGCTATTCCTAGAAGGAGTATTACTTCTAGGATTACCCCATGTACAGTTTTTACTTATATGACCTGGTGTACCACATTTAAAACATTTGGTACCACGGGGCCTTCTTACACCCCTGGGATTTGTCTCTCCTATCCAAGCCTCATTACTGTAGTTAAGAGATTCAACACTATTAGTATACTGAATCCATTCTTCCAAAGGAGCTGATCTGATCTTTAATGGTGTAAGTATTCTTTTGCATTCTGCATTAGCATTGTCGAATGCCAAGGACTCAGTTAATACTTTTCTTAATTCTTTATCTGATACAGCTTTTGTTATAGCTGTGTTCAGCCTTTGTAAAAAATCAGTGAAGGATTCATGTGGTCCCTGAAATATCTTTGTGTATACCTCAGTTGCTTTTCCAGGTTCTGGAATTTTTTCGCAAGCATTTAGAGCTGCTGTACGGCATAGGGATATTGTATGCTCATCATAAATGGCTTGTACATTCCTGTCAGCGAAACATCCCTCACCAAGTATTTGATCTTGGGAGATCTCAAAACCTCTGAGTTTACCTTGTTGTTCTAAATTTCTTGCCTCTTCTCTCAACCAGCTTTTCCACTGTAACTGCTGGCTATATTCTAGAACAGCTGAAATTAACTGATGCCAGTCATCTGGAATGATTCTATGTGAGGTAGACCATGAATTTAACATCTGTTTTACGTATGTGGAGTGTATCCCATATGTAACTACTGCTTCCTTTATATTTTTAAAGTCCCTTGTTGAAATTGGTTGTAATGTATATGTCGTATATGGCTCGGGGTGTGTGTCATCTGCTGGCTTCTCATGGATGATAACAGGATAAGCCATTGTATGAGAGCCATTTGGAGATGTTACAACCTGTATGGTCTTGCCCTTCTGCTTATTAGGTCCCTTGTCATGTTTATTTAGAGTTTCCTCCAGGGATTGTAAACGAGCACCTAGGGTCTGTTCCAGGGAGTAAACCTCCTCTCTTGTAAGGGATTCCAGATTTTTCATGGAATCATGGAAGTTTTTATGTTCTTCTGAAACACATGATTCTATGGACCTTATCTTATCAAGTAATGATAATTTTTCTTCCTTATATATTGTCTGAGTAGCTACAACTTCACTCTGGAGAGTTAGTGTTCTGTCCATTAAATACTCATATTTATTATCAATAAAAGCAATTTTGGGTACAAGCTTGTTTTGTAAATTCTGGTTAGCAGATTCCAAAGAGAGAATCTTTTTATGTAAGTCCTGGCCAGCAGATTCCAGAGAAAGAATCTTTTTCTGTAAGCCTTCATTGCTATCTTTTAAAACCTGTAAATCCTGATTAGCAGATTCCAGAGAGAGAATCTTTTTATGTAAGCCTTCATTGCTATCTTTTAAAACCTGTAATTCCTGGTTAGCAGATTCCAGAAAGAGAATCTTTTTATGTAAGTCCTGGTCAGCAGATTCCATAGACAGAATCTTTTTCTGTAAGCCTTCATTGCTAACTTTTAAAACCTGTAAATCCTGGTTAACAGATTCCAGAAAGAGAATCTTTTTCTGTAAGCCTTCATTGTTATCTTTTAAAACCTGTAATTCCTGGTTAGCAGATTCCAGAAAGAGAATCTTTTTATGTAAGCCTTCATTGTTATCTTTTAAAGCCTGTATCAGTCCCAATAATGACTCATCTTTGTTCTTATTATTAAACCAGTGTTTGAACACTGTGTGAATTATTACAATGAATGTCAAAATGGTACAGGCCAGATATGTCTTAGGGAGGTCGTATATTTCCAGGAAAATGTCATTCATCATACAGGCAAAAAGGTTATTAAATTCTTGTGAGGTAATGTTGTCAGCCATATTACAAGAATTACTCAAAATTTGTTAGTCGTTTTTAAGTTGTAAAATTATCAGGTACTTTTACTTGAAAGAAGCTTACCTTTCCGTGGTTTTGGGAGGTGCAGTAGCACTCTTCAGCCAGCAGGAGGCGTTGGTATAGCTCCAAAGCAAGGCCTGCTGGCAACCTTGGCTGGCGGCAGCTGAAGGCAGGAGCCAAGATGGCGGGGAGCCAGCACTCAGGGAGGAGTGGGAATGCCTCACTCACAGCGGTTTTCGCTGGTCTAGGGGCTAAGCTAGGGAACTGAGACAGGACAAACTGCTCCCTTTTTCGGGAATGGAACCGTGTAGGCGTCCCCTGGTTAAATGGAACTTTGCAGGCGGGTTTAGGTACCCGCCAGCCGGGGAGGAGGCTGAGGGAGGGTTGGGGGTGGGAGCCGCCTGGGCCTTTGGAATTTGCCCCACGTTGGGCGCCAGATATTGGTGAAATTATTAAGGCCACTCCACGTAGTTAAAAGGGAGGTTTATTTTGTGGGGTACTTACAAATGAGGGGGTAGGTTACAGGGTCTGGCAAGGGTATAGCACAATCCGGCGTTGTTCTCTGGAGAACTCTGCTCGGTCTACCTCCAGCGTCCAGAGTCCGGGAACCAAGAGAGTGAGTACTTCCCGATCCTTCGTCTTCCGCTTCCTCCTCTGCCCCGCCTTGTGGGCGTGACCATTACCAAAGCCTCAGTGGGGGTTGGAACTTCCAGGCCAATGCTGGGATGGCTACCCACTACAGTTATGAGACAAGAATTATAGTTATAATATTTAGTCCTTTTGTATTTGGCAAAAATTAAAGAAGGCATCCTATCTATCCTGTATTTGTGAGTCCAAGGTTTCATATCTACCTTAACTCTTATCAAAACCAAGGAAAACCATAATTATAATTATTTAGTTTCAACTACATCAAAGACCTCAGAAGGATACAATATTATCTTAGTAAACAGGAAGAGCATTTTAAGCAACTTTCAAAAATCTAGAATGACAGAGACTTCTGTCTGCCTAGACAGTCATCCAAAGTTCTGCAATGTTGGGGCATCCATCTTCAGCCTACAGGCCTAGAGTCTCTCAGTCACTTCTTCCTGTGTCCTGTAGAATGTCTGGAAGTTTTTTTCTGCAAAGGAGGTGGCTGAAGAATCATGTCACCTTGCAAAGTTCAGTGGTCACCTTCCCGTGTGTCCTGCATGTCTAGTTTATACACTATATAATCAAGCAGTCCAGGCCAGACCAGTTTCTTGCCCAAATGGCTAATTTTGCTAAGAAGATAAACTCCATCCTCTTCTCTAAAATAAATCAGTGCTGCCAAAACCAGACATGTCTTACTGTACAGGAAAGTCTAAATTTTTAAAACATTTTAAATGGCATATACTGTAGGTCTTTGAACTGTTTGAAGATTACCTACCTAACTGAATTATATGTATGTATATCTAGAAAACAACATGACTGTAACTTTGACTATCATAGAAAACTAATTAATCTGTATTTTTAATTATCCATTACAATTTAAATGAGTTACATAAACATAATAACTTAAAATTCTTAAAAGAGAATATATATATATAATAACAAAATTAACTTTCAATTTGTATCAATAAACTAAAATCTATAGCAATGTAAAATAGTTATCCTATAACTCTTTCTTTTTTTCTTGGTTTTTAGAGACAGGGTTTCTCTGTGTAGCTTTGTGCTTTTCCTGGAACTCACTCTGTAGCCTAGGCTGGCCTCAAACTCACAGAGGTCCACCTGCCTCTGCCTCCTGAGTGCTGGGATTAAAGGCATGCACCAACTTTGCCCAGCTATCCTATATTTCTATGTCATATCTCCTGTTCTTCTTTTAGAAGGAGATTGACTGTGACCAACAACAGTTTGTAACCAACAACCTAAACAAAGAGAAACTTTCATAATTCATTTTTTGGGAATGTGGGCATAGTGCTCTAGGCTACTTCCTGCTGATAAAGGGCACTGTATTCTTATGGGGATGCTGAGAAAATGAATAATTATTGTCAAGTCCTGACTTAAATAGTCTTTGAGGCTGTATTCTCTGAGCCAGTTGCCATGAAGTTGATTTTGGAAGTTGGATGATTTGGGATAAAGTGTCATAGGAGACCTTTCATGGGGTCTGGGCTGGTCAAACCATATTAGCCTGGAAGCATTCCATAGGTTCTCATCTTATGCGGAAACAAAAGTAGAACCTCTTTTCCAAAGCAACATATCCTTAGACATAAATTTTGAAATCAAAATATCTTTAAAATGTACATATTGATTTCACTTAGCAGCTTTTACAATCAAATGTCTTTCTGTAGTTAAAAATCCCAAAGACAATATAATCCAGACTCTCTGTGTAATGTCCATCTTTATGTGACTTATTTTTTATATTACTTACACTGTTTCTTTAAAACATTTATTTTTTAAACTATTTCATTATATAAATGTCTATATTCATTTTCTTCTCTCTTCTAAGCTTATGCACATTTTTACACACACTGTAAACCACTTAGAGGATTATGTAATCTGAATCTTACTTATTGTGAATCTATTACTTTAAACTGAAGCATAATTAATCCAGTTTTGGCTGCTGGCTCTATTCACCTCAACTTCCCAATATGGTGGAACTATGTTTATAGTCAGCTCTGGGAACCATGCTCACTGCTGACTCTGGGGAAGCAGTTGGTCTATGCTTCCATTCAGCAGTGTGTAGCCTGGAAACCTCTTTTTATTTCTTTACTAGCAAAATTAAATCTGTCAGGATGCAGTGCACTATGCAGCATGGAGACACCACTGTGTACTGCAGTGGAAATCCATTATGCTGTATTCTAGCCCATATGCCATGGTAAACCCACCATACTGTAACTGACTGACTGGCCTGAGAGATACAACTAGGAAGATGTGTTATCTCCATTATAGAATCTTAAAAAAAAAAAAAAAAAAAAAAAAAAGCCTTCTCAGTTTTTAGTCCCCACATTGGGTGCCATTTATAGTATGAAGTTTTGATGTGTCCCGCCAGGCCCACAGTCAGGACAAACCTCTCATACATGGTCAGGACAAATCTCTTACTCACAGTCCCATGGCCTTTTATAAAATAATCACAAAGAGACTTATATTAATTAAAACTGCTTGGCCATTAGCTCAAGTTTACTACTGACTAGCTTTTACAATTAAACTCAGCCCATTTCTGTTAATCTATATGTTGCTACTTGTTTTTTGGCTTTTCCTGTGTGCCATTACATGCTGTTCCCTGGGAAGCAGACTGGCATCTCCTCACTCAGCCTTCCTCTTCCCAGAATACCCCTTGTCTGCTTATCCCACCTCTACTTCCTGCCTGGCTACTGGCCCATGAGTGTTTTAATAAACCAGTGTACAAAAGCATTGTCCCACATCAATGTAGGGTCATAAACCATCTTAATATAAATAGGATGGGAATCAATCTACATCTGCCAATATGTTAGTACACAGAGAGATTAACTAAAGTTGGGGCACATTGACCACAGTAGGACTGTTCATGAGCTAATCAGAACCAATTGTAAGGAAACAATTTTTCTGTGTGTCTCTATTCCACCAGCCATAGCCTTGTGAATTAGGGTAAGTATGCTTTATGCTTTGTCAAGCCCTCTTCAAAGCTTTCAATTCACAGGCTGGCTTTATGTGGAAAAAATTTTTGGCTGAAAGTCTGCAATTGCTTTGGTAAACTAGTTAGAATCTTGATTCCATTCTATTTTCTTTCTTTAGTTGCCTGCAGGAAGCATATTTTCAGTGAAAACTAATATCTGCTCTGAAAAATTATAAATAAATATATCATTGGAAGCACTAGTCAGATCTTTTAGGAAGGAAGGAGGAGGAAGGGAGAGGGTAAATCAAAAAAGAATTTTTGTGTGTTGATAGATGTCATGATCTTATATTAGAAAATGCTAATAATTCCAAAAATATAAAGTGGTTGATTTAATAAACATATTCAACAAGGATTTAAGACACATGAAGTCACATAAGAAAATCACTTATGTTTCTTGGTACTAACAATGAACAATCCAAAAAAGAAATTAAGAGAAGTCCCACTTATAACATCAATACAGAGAATAAATATGTAGGAAAAGCATTAACCAAGGGAAGAAATATTTGTATAACATGACACAAGCAAGAATAATCTTGAAAGAGGAAACTTTAATGGAAAATAATGTCTCCAATTTTTTTAGAAATTAGAAGTTAAATAAATGAAAACAAAATCATTAAATTGTTTCCTTGACAAATCTGTGGTGGCATTTTCAAGAATAATGATTGATGTGAGGGCCCATCTCACTATGGAAGAAGATATTTCTGTTCATGTGATGCTGAGGTGTATGAGAAAGCAGGCTGTGAAAACCATGGGAGGCAAATCACTAAGGAGAATTCTCCACAACCTTTGCTTCAGTTCCTGCACTAAGTTTCTGCTCTGATTTCCTTCAATGATAGACTGTAATGTAGAAGAATAAGTGAAGTAAACTGTTTCATCCTCAGATTGCTTTTGGTCATGGTGTTTTATCATAGTAACAGAAGGAAAATGATCCCAAGAATATATGGAAAATTTCTAGTATGACATAATAAAATAAAAGAGGAAGAAACCCTTGACTTTCACTACCCTAAAACACACTAAATAAGTAACACATTAACTCCCTTTCTAAAAGATGGGGAAAGCTAGTTAAAAGACTCACTTCATACTGTAAGAACAAAACCAGGCACATTAAACATAATAAGGAATTTCTTTTTTGATGTAAGCCCCCCACCACCCTGTTCTAATTAGGAACAAGTCTAATTTCTGAATTCTCCTTAGGGAAGGACTGAAGTCAAATGTCTGAAATTCATACATTTGTGAATGCTGCCAGGACTACTTGAAACACTGGCTTCTACAGTAATTACTTGTGAAGATGAGTAATCTTGCAGATCTCACAAGTCCTCATGTAAATATATATTAAAATATACACTAAGTACTTTAAATTGTTTGAGTCAAAATAAATTCAGGGATATAGGCCAATGGAGAACAATAAGGAGATCAGAAATACATTCTTGAACATGCAGTAAACAACTCTACAAAAGCAGGAAAATGTTTTAACAATTGGATTTGAACTTGAAAAGGAATGAATTGAACTTAAGTACTAAAAATAATAAGTAAATCTGCACTAAAGATGTAGTAAAAATGCTGTTGATGAGTGTGAAGAAATCAGAATCCTCATGTATACTGATGATTTTAAAAAAGCACAGTCACAAAAATAGTATGGTTTTCCACAAAGGTACAAAAGAACTGCCATGTTATCTACTAATTTATTTCCTTAGTATTTATCCAAAATATTTGCAGTAAGCATTCCAAAGAGGTATTTGTAAAAACATGTTCATTGTCTCATCATTCACAACAACCAAGAAGATGAATCAACCTAAATTTACATTGACAGATGAATGTACCATGTAGTGGGTAGCTGTTCCAGCTTTGACCTGGAAGTACTACCCCTATTGAGGCTTCAGTAACTGTCACACCTACAAGACAGAGCCAAGACAGGAGCCCTTGAGACCCAAGATCCAGATGTGCTGCCTCTTTTGGTTCCTGGATCCTGGAAGCTGGAGGTAGACCAAGCAGAGTTCTCCAGAGAACACCACTGGACTGTACTACACCTTTCCCAGATCTTTTAACCTGTCTCTTTAAACATCCCTATTAACTACATGGAGTTGCCTTAATGCTACTACCAATATCTGGTACCCAAAATGGCACACAAACCCTCGACCCTGAGATTAAGAATCTCATGTGGTTCAGTGGGAGAAATCTTGCTGGGTAGAAGCCATCTAGGCCTTTGGAATTTGCCCCACTATAGTACCAAAAAGTTCTGGTATATTCATAAAAAGGTGTATCATCCTTCTTTATTTAGAAAAGAAAATTCTGTCACACATCACAATCTGGATGGATATTTGTGACCTTCAAACAAGCAGGATGAGAAAATAAGATACAAAAAGAGAAATAATACATCATTTTACCTGTATGATTTGCTTTATGTGGTACCTTTCTTGGAAACATGTAATAATAGTTTCCAGAAACTGTAGGAAAGCAGTAAAGTAGAGTTGCTAAAAGGGTATAGACTTTTTCTTTTATAACATGAATGAGTTTCAGAGATTTGTTGAAAATAATACAAATGTAGTTCATATATTTGTACAGTTAATATGCATTAACAGTTCTGGTGCTACTATTTATTAATATCCAAACTATATAAAAATAAATTTACAGTGGGTGATAGGACTCAGATTAATTACTCTAGGAATAGAGGATTGTAGATAAGCAAGGGAAAGAGGCTAGAGGGATCCATGTAATAAAAGAATGAGGTTGATTGTTTTATTTTGCCTTTTCATTTTCTTTTTAATTCTACTTCTTATGCTATGGTCAAATTTATCAACAAAGGTTTTCAATTTTTTGATATTTTCTATATCTCTATATCTTATCCTACATACATTCTCTCTTGCAAATATCATTAAATCTGAAGACCCGGATATTCTAAAGGGATTACTAACATCACAGTTTTCAGTTAAACATTATTTAATATATACTGCTATTTTTGTAAGTATTTTCAAGCTAAATAAAAATGAATTGTGAATTAAAAGAGAGAATGAAGTTGATAACAGAAGAATGCACCCACGCTTATCCTTATTTAGCCACTGAGAGATATATTTATATGCATAGATATATTTATATGCATAGAGCATTTAAGCAGTTATTTCCTTGCTTTGTCAAAGGAAATAGACTAAACCTATTATCCCGGTTGTGGTTTCCAATGCCATATCCAGTAGAATAGTTCTTAGAGAAGATGAGTCTAAGACTATGAAGAAAATACTTAAAGTGAGCCTAAAACATTTTATAGTAGCTAAATATACAGAAATGTTAAATCAATTTAAAAATTAATAACAATAAAATTTAAGCAAACATGTTAAAATGGAAGGAGAGTGAACTGATAGAATAAAAGAAAAAAAACAATGGTGCAAACTCAAATAATTTTACCAAAAGAAAATACATATTACAGTCCTTTAATCTGTGAGGAGAGTTGACATGAACAATGATAACTCATAATATCAGCACCTTTACTATGATATGAGGAAAATGATACTTTAATTTTAAAGTCTAAGTATTTAATAATACAGACCAATCATAATGAAAACATTATACCAATTATAATGAGGACATTTTATAAACTATATGGCCAGTACTTCTTGAAACTGTCAAGACAATCATTGACCAGAGAGAGCATATTGAATAACATCAAATTGAATGTAATTTATTTACCCCTAAGATAAAAGTGTTTGTATTTCACCTTGGGAATATCTTGCCAGATCAGTTATTGTTGTGGTTTGTAGGCTTTATAGCTATGCAGCACAGTTAATTGTTTTTCTCCCATGGCAGCTTGCAAAACATCATAAGAAACTATGAAAAGTATGCCATAGTTGAGGAGGCTTCCAGGTCATTTACAGCTTGATTTCTCCAAGTCTGTGTAGGAATGTATAGTGTCTTCAGCAATAAAGTCTTACCTTCAAGTTCTGAGAGGCAAGCATGAGAAAAGGCAATAGTTACATTGTTTTGGAAGTCTTTCATACTCCCTTAACTGACAATCACAAAGAGGGTTTCCCATGCAGAGCACTGAAGTATTTGTTAAATAATCTATGGCTCTCTCATTATCATCTCTTGTGGTATAACTACATTTAAAGTTTTTACATAGGGGCTGGAGAGATAGGTTAGTGGTTAAGAGTATGTGGTGTTCTAGCACATGACCAGGGATCAATTCTCATCACTCACATGGTGGCTTATAACCATCTATAACACTGGTTCCATGGTATCTGGCACTACTAGTTCCAGAGGACCCTCTTATTGCCTCTGTGGGCACCAGGTATGTTCATAATGCACTTACACATATGCAAGAGAAACACGCATATAAATAAAATAAAACTTAAAATAATCTTCAAAAATACAAATATACATATGTATATATTTCATGTACCACATATATTATATTGTAATAGGTAGCCATTTTAGTTAATAATATTACCAGTATATATATATATATATATATATATATATATATATATATATATATATATATATATTTTAAGTACACTTGTATAAGTCTTTATCTATGGCTTTTTTCAACATTCTAAATTCTGTGTATTTCTCCTACCTTCCTCTTTTGTATTAGCTTCTCTCTCTCCTCCACAGTTGAAATAATTCCTCACTTTGCCCATTTCTTTTTTCATAGCATCTGTCTGTATCCTACTCTCCTCCTTTCTAGAACAGCTTCTCCTCTCTTCTCCCTGTGGGTTTCCTATGCTCCTGGCTTCTGTAGTTATATACTCAAATCTGAAGATTTGGAGCTAGGATCCAAAAACAATATAGAACATGTATTGTTTGACATTCTGTGTCTGGGTCACTTTACTAGGTGTACTTTAAAGGTCTGCCTATTTACATGAAAATTTCATAATTTTCTTTAAAAATTTTTATCTTTGATTAATAATTTTTTCTTAGAAATTATATATGTATAAAAGTCATGCCTGGCTGTGTATTTGTTCGCTATGGAATATTTTGTGCTCTTAGAGGTCAGAAGAGGGCATTATATTCCTTGGAAGTGGAGTTACAGAAGGTTGTGAACCACCATCTGGGTGCTAGGAATCATACTGGGTTTTATGGAAGAGCAGACAGTAGTACTCTTAATCATTGAGCCATCTCTTTAGTCCTTGAAATTTTATTTTTTATTGTTTGATAGTTTCATATATATGTAATGAATTTTAGTCTTTTTTCCCACATCTTCCCTTTTCATACCCCTTTTGATTCTACTGAAATTGTTCTTCCACAAAAGTCTCTCTGTCTACATTTAATAAAGGCAAATCACTCCAGAGAAGAAATGGGCTCCTGATTATAGAGAACAGATGCTAAAAGGATTGAGCTTGGACGTTCTCAACCTGTAAGACAATTACATAGTATTTTTCTCTTTCAAGTTTGTATGATTTGGACTTTCCTTCTGCATGCTCTATTACATGAATCCAGATGTGTAGTGGGTAGTCATTCCAGATTTGACGTGGAAAGTTCCAACCCCCATTGAGGCTTTGGTAATGTTCACACCTACAAGGCAGGGCTGAGAGAGGACACTGAAGACCTGGGATCCAGATGGATGCCAGGGCTCTCTTGGTGCCTGGACCCTTGGCCCTGGAGGTAGACTGAGCAGAGTTCTCCAGAGGACACTGCCAGACTGCACCATACCTTTGCCAGACACTACAACCTGCCTATCCCTTGATTTGTAAGTTACCCCACAAAATAAACCTCCCTTTTAATTATGTGGGGTGGCCTTAATAATTTCACCAATACAGGTTAGCATATGTTTCCCATCCACCTTTGCAAATTTGCTTCTTTCACTTATTAATCCTGATGCTTCAGTCTCTATTCCTTTTTATTCTGCTATGTTATGAATGAAAATCATTTAGCTTATATGTCAAGTTTCTCAAACATATCTAAGATTCAGAATACGAAGCTGATAACCACTGATATATTGAAATTTATATTATTCTGTATTTTTGTCCATTGTCTATATTCATAAATATTATTGGAGTTAATAACTGTCTCCATTTTCTAGGTTATAGAGAATTTAGTAGTTTGCAATATATTTATATACTGTAATACATTTATATACTTGAAGTTGCTATCATTTTTCAACTTACTTATTTCATTACCTTTATTAATAACTTGTTATCCAATATTTCCTCCTCATGGAAAGTGTTTTATTTTATTATATTAGTGAATATTTATAAATCATTTCATAGTTATTAAAGAGCATAAGCTTTGTTTCTCACTTATAATTTCTAAGAAAGATTCCTTACTATTAACATTTTCAATTAATATTTTGAGATACCAAAATTTTTGTATAACTCATAATTAAAAGAAAATAATTGTCACACATTTTATATAGAATAAAATAGCGTAAAATAAATCTTCTAAGCATTAGTTAAAGCATGGCAAAAAACACTGATATGTAATAGCAATCTCCTTGCTATATAAAAGGCATCATTATGAGGCATTCAGGAGGAAATTAAATTACTTTTCAAATTTTAAACATAGGTGACATAGTTCTACAATGCATTTGATCAAGACTTTAAAAGACTTTACCTGCTGATAATGAAAAGTTCAATCTAATCCATATGGCCAGAAAAGTAACTATTGTCTTTAATTTCAATCAAGAATTCTGCTAGATTGCACTAAAGAAAATGATAGGGAAAATTATAATGTTTAAAATGAAATTTGATAAGATTGGGGAAAGGTACTATAGCGTATTAAAGTACATCAATTTGTTCATCTGTACAACAAAAATCATAGAGCCAAAAAAAAGAGGGAAGAGAAATTTTTATTTTATTTTACTGTGAATTCAACTACCTCTATTTTGTTTTCACTCCTGTCCTTCAGAAAAATGTTTTAAAAGTATAAGTGGTCTGCTTGCAGCAATGTTCATTGTTTATATTTATATTGAAGTTTGAGGAGCTATCAGGGTTTTAACTAGCTTTTTTTTCTAACATGAAATAACAGGAAAAGCATCAATCACTCTCCTGAAGTAATGATATACATTTGAAGAATGTATCTTCCATCTTCATGTTATGTTTGCAGGCATCACTGTTATACATTACATGAAGGTGCTCATGGGAATAAGGCAGGATACAGACCTCACATTACTAAGACTGGATGAATACTAGCATAACAGAAGGATGTGGCTGATTTTATAGTTTTCCTCAAACTCACAATGTCACACATTTCTTTGCCTACTCTCAGAAGGTATTAAAATTTAAATATTGAGTTCAGATGTTCCTATTTATTGCCTGCAATGCATTTGTCCTTTGTGTCAAGTACATAACTTGTTCAGGTTTTCTGCATAAGTAGTTTGAACAGGAACCAAGCCTATTGTATTAAAGTTCAAGGCTATTATTGCTATATCAGCTCAAATAACTGGTACCACACATACGATAATCTTAGTGATTCATCTCCAAAGAAATGGTAGTGGTAAGAACCTATCTATCAGTAAGTCAAGTAAGAATCAATAGCACCGAATTAAAACATTATGGAAATGTTCCTTGTTCTTACTGCCTGGGTAATGTGGAGATGATAAAAGAAGCAATTCTCATCAAAATTAGACTTAGGAGGGCTTTGTTTGTCTGACTAGTAAATTCACTTTGACATGTCCTTGGTTTGTGAATATCATGAGGTATTTCAACCAATTTTATAGAGACACCATTTTAAACATATTTTTCATACTAAATTATATATCATACCATAACATACTATTAAGTACATTTATTTTTCTAAATGATTATGTCTTATCTCTCTGGGTCCATAAAACTAATTTTTCTTTACTTTCTTTTGACTAGCCCATGTTTTAGATTTTTACTAGATGAGTCCCTTAGGGAAAATATTTCATTCTATTAGGCTTTACCCACAATGAAATGGAAAACAAATGAACTAGATGTGGATGTAAGGAGCAGTTATTTTGACAAGAAGTTGCCACTGTGAGTAGAACTGCTTTCTATTTCAGCTGGATAACCTGAGGCCAATCCCCAGACTCCAAGGAGAAAAGAGAGAATTCCCTCCAGAGAGTAGTCTTATGGTCACCATGGCACATGCACACACTCACACACACACACACACACACACACACACACACACACACACTGAATTTATTTATTTATTTATTATTTAGAAAATTTCTATTCATTTTACATACCAACCACAGAACCCCCTCTCCTCCCTCCTTGCACCAGGCTTACCCCCTTAGTCATCCCCCTTTCCCAACTTCTCCGAGGCAAGGTCTCCCATGGGGAGTCAGCAGACTTTGGTACATTCAGTTGAGGCAGGTCCAAGCCCCTTCTCCCTGCACCAAGGCTGTGTAAGGTGTCACACCATAGGCACTGGGCTCCAAAAAACCTGGCCATCCACCAGGGACAGATCCTGTTCTAACTCCTGCGGTGGGTGCTAAACAGTTCAAGCTAAACAACTGTCTCACCTATTCAGAGGGCCATGGCTGGGCACCAGGCCGAGCTCCAGGAGTCCAATTGATGAGAGAGAGGCAGTATTCTATAAACAAGGGACATCAAGATCATGATAGGAAAATGTACAGTGGAAACACATGAACTATAGACCAATAGTGGTGGAGCCCCCACAATATATTTTCAAAGATTTTTTAAATCCAGTAAGATAGTACCAAAAACTACTAAGAATACTGTAACACTGAGCAGCAGCTCCTGCCACATCCCCATCTCATTGATCAGCATTTCCTCTACTTATCAGCAAATCCCTACCAGGAATGGAATCAGACACCCTATGTGGTATCTGCTAAGTTTTATGTCAACTTGACACAGTTACAGTCATCATAGATGAGGGAACATCACCTAAGAAAATGCCTCCCAGTGATCCAACTGTAGGCAGACAAGTCTGTTGGGCATTTTCTAAATAAATGATTGGTGGGGAGCATTCAGCCCATTGTGAGTGATGCCATCCCTGGGCTGGTGGTCCTTAGTTCTATAAGAAAGTAAGCCGAAAAAACGATGGGGAGCAAAACAGTAAGTTGTATTCCTCTGTGGCCTCCACATCATCTCATGCCTCTAGGTTCCTGCCTGCCCTGTTTGAGTTCATGTCCTGGTGAAGGATAGGTCTAATGTTTTATCTCAAACTTCTTTGGTCATGAAGTTCCATCACAGCAATAGTGATCCTAATTAAGACATACCCACTGCCACTGATCTCACTGTTGTAAGTCCAGGCACCATTAACCAGGACATTCACCTTTTTGTTGCTGCTGGCGACTGCTTGGGGAATAGTATTACCAGTTAACGTAAAACATAAACAGTTCTCTAGTGGCTGCCACCATTATTGCCACACCACAGTCATGACAATTACTCTGATGTTGATTGCCTCTGCCAGTAACGAGAGTTTCAGAGAACATTACCACTAACATCTAACAGAGACAAGGGTGCTAATTCTCTCTGCTTCTATTCAATGTATTGATCAAAGTCTCAGCTACAGCAGCAACCAGAAGAAGACATAAAAGTGCCAGATGTAGGACAGGAGAAAATGAATCTATTTCAATTAAGAAAAAGTATGGTTCATTACCTAAAATGAACCTATGGACTCTACCAGAAGATGTTTAGATTTCATAAGTACTTTCAGTAAACTGTAGCATATAAAACCAACATAAAATTCAGCAAGAAAGAAATTATAGAAAAATCTCCCATTTACAACAGCTTTAAAAAATAAAGTATTTGAGAATAAATCTAGCTAAGGAGAAAAAAGATCTCTACTATGAATCTTGAGAACATTGAACAAAGAAATTGAAGAAGGAAATGGGGAAGAACATCTATGTTCCTGGATGTGCAGAATTAATACAGTGAAAATACCTATATTTTTAAATGTGATTCATCATCTTAATGCAATAACCATAAAAATTCCAAGGAAATTCTGAGTTAGTTAGAAGAAAACAATTAAAAAGCTCCCAAGAAAGTTTAAAAACACAGCAAATGGCAAAATCAACGTTAGGCAAAAACTAACAAAATTCAGGAGGTATCACAATATCTGACTTCAAATTATACTGTATAGACCTAGTAGAAAAGACTGCATGGATCAAGCATGGGAACAGACATATAGACCAAAGAAACATAATCTAGGATCCAGAAATAAATCTGCACAGATATGGCCACCTAATATTTGATAGGACTATCAAAACCACACACTAGAAAAATGGTACTGTAGTCTGTAAGTTGTTCTGGAAAAACTGGATTTTTACATACAGAATAACGAAGTTATTTTGTATGTCTTTACAAAATCAACACAAGATCACAATTATTAATTTTAAACCCAAAGTTTTAAAATGTCAATTAGGCAAGAATTTCCTGAATGTGACTCCAATGGCACAAGTAATAGTCCTAAGTATTGACAAGTGAAATTACATAAAACTTGCAAGTTCTACACACTAAGGCAAGTTCTACACACTAAGGCAAACTATCAGTAGAGGGAATAGCAAATCTACAAAATAGAAAGATATCTCTGCCAACTATTATTCATATATGTGTTAATATCTAAAATAAAACAAGCTTCATACAAAGTTAAATACCAAAAAAATCTTTAAAGACTGGCATTCAATAAGTGTACTAAAACAATTAATACTCTTCCCCAAAGAAATCCAAATGGCCAAAAAATTATTTTGTAAGATATTCATCCAAAATCACTGGGGGACTAAAATTTAAGTTAGATTTAAAATTCCATCCACCTTCATATGAATAATGATTATCATGGAAACAGAGGAAAGCAAGAAGTGTAGAACAAGAAACTCATATTCATTGCTAGTAGAGGTATAAACTAGTAAAGCTATTATGGAAATCAATATGAAGATTTCTCATGAAAGTAAAAATAGAACTATCATAGGACCTTGTGATATCACTTCTGTACATATACTTACAGGTCTCTATATCCCAGCACAACTATATTTGCACATCCAAGTTTCTTGCTACTCTATTCACAATAAGGAAATAGTATCATCTAGATGTCTATTAGTTGAAAAATAGAAAACGAAAATATGGTACATGTTCCTACTTGACCAGAACCCCAGAGGGGCCACTGCAGCCGAAAGACCAGAGATTAAACAGAAACCAAGGATGAAAACATACATCTAAACAAGATACCAGAAATTGGCAACTGGACCTATAATCACTCCAAATCCAGGTGCCTAAATGAAAAGTGTAAGAACATAATCAACAATGCCCAGGGAAAGATGTCACCATCAGAGCCAGGGCATCCCACTACAGCAAGCCCTGAATATTGGAACACAGCTGAAACACAAAACAAAGACCTCTAAACTAGCTTTACAATGATAGAGTTCCTTAAAGAAGAAATGAATAAATCCTTTGAAGAAATAAAACTGTTGGTGCTCTTAACCTCTGAGCCATCTCTCCAGCCCTAAATGTAACCCCACACATTAATAGTGGGAGACTTCAACACACCACATTCACCTCTGGACAGATAGGCCAAATTGAAACTTAACAGAGACATAATGGTCTTAACTGATGTTATGGCTCAAATGCACTTAATCGATATTTCCAGAACATTCCACCTGAACAAAAAAGAATATACCTTCTTCTCAGGACCCCATGGAACCTTCTCTAAAATCAACCACATACTTGGCCACAAAGCAAATCTCAACAGATACAAAACAATTGGAAGAACCTCCTGTGTTCTATCAGACAACCATGGTTTAAAGTTAGATTTCAACAACAACAACAAAAAACTACAGAACTCCTACAGTGTCATGGAAACTGAAAAATGCTCAACTGAATCATCAATGGGTTAAGGAAGAAAAAAAGAAAGAAATTAAAGACTTCCTAGAGATCAATGAAAATGAATACACCACATACCCAAACTTATGGGACACTATGAAAGCAGCTAAGAGGGAAATTCATAGCACTTAATGCCCACATAAAGAAGCTGGAGAAATCTCTCGCTAGTGACTTGACAGCACACCTGAAAGCCCTTGAACAAGAAGAAGCAAAGTCTCCCAGGTGATACAGTCACCAGGAAATTATCAAATTGAGAGCTGAAATCAATAAAATAGAAATAAAGAGAACAATACAAAGGATTAATGAAACCAACAGTTGGTTCTTTGAGAAGATCAACAAGATAGACAAGCCCTTATCCAAACTAACCAAAGACAGAGAGAGAGCATCCAAATTAACAAAATCAGAAATGAAAAGGGGGACACAACAACAGACAATGAGGAAATTGAGAGAATCATCAGGTCATACTTCAAAAACCTCTACTCCACAAAACTGGAAAATCTGAAGAAATGGATAATTTTCTGGATAGGTACCACATACTTAAGTTAAATCAAGACCAGATAAACCATTTAAATAGTCCAATAACCCCCAAGGAAATAGAATCAGTCATTAAAAGTCTCCCAACCAAAAAAAGCCCAGGACCAGGTGGTTTAACTGCAGAATTCTACCAGAGCTTCAAAGAAGACTTAATACCAATACTCTTTAAATTGTTCCACACAATAGAAGCAGAAGGTATATTACAAAATCCTTCTATGAGGCTACAATAACCCTGATTCCTAAACCAAACAAAGATGCTACAAAGAAAGAGAACTACAGACCAATCTTCCTCATGAACACTGATGCAAAAATACTCAATAAAATTCTGGCAAACAGACTCCAAGAACACATCAAAACAATTATCCTCCATGATCAAGTAGGCTTCATCCCAGGGATGCAAGGGTGTTTCAACATATGAAAGTCCATCAATGTAATACACCATATAAACAACCTCAAAGGAAAAAAAAAAACACATGATCATCTCACTAGATGCAGAACAGGTATTTGACAAAATCCAACACCCCTCCTGACAAAGGTCTTGGAGCAATCAGGAATACAGGGAATACACCTGAACATAATAAAGGGAATCTACAGCAAGCCAATAGCCAACATCAAATTAAATGGAGAGAAACTCAAAGCAATACCACTAAAATCAGGAACAAGGCAAGGTTGTCCCCTCTCCCCATACTTATTCAATATAGTACTTGAAGTTCTAGCCAGAGCAATAAGACAACATAAGGAGATTAAGGGGATACAAATTGGAAAGGAAGAAGTCAAGCTTTCCCTATTTTCAGATGACATGATAGTATATATGAGTGACCCCAAAAATTCAACCAAGGAACTGATACAGGTAATAAAAAACTTCAGCAACATAGAAGGATAAAAGATCAACTCAAAAAAATCAGTAACCCTCCTATATACAATAGACAAAGAGGCTGAGAAGGAAATCAGAGATAGATCACCCTTTACAATAGCCATAAATGATATAAAATACATTGGGGTTACTCTAACTAAGCATTTGAAGGACCTATATGACAAGAACTTTAAGTCCCTGAGAAAAGAAATTGAAGAAGATGTTAAAAATGCTCATGGATAAGCAGGATTAACATAGTAAAAATGGCAATCATACCAAAAGCAATCAACAAATTCAACACAATCCCCATCAAATTACCAACACAATTCTTCACAGATCTGGAAAGAATAATACTCAACTTCATATGGAAAAACAAAAAACCCAGAATAGCCAAAAGAATCCTGAACAATAAAACAACCTCTGGAGGCATCATGATCCCCGACCTCAAGCTACGGTAATAAAAACAGCCTGGTACTGGCATAAAAACCAACATATGGACCAATAAAATCGGATTGAAGACTGTGACATTAACCCACACACCTATGAACATATAATTTTTGACAAAGAAGCCAAAAATGTACAATGGAAAAAAGAAATCATCTTCAACAAATGGTGCTGTCATAACTGGATGTCAATGTGTAGAAGGCTGCAAATAGATCCATATCTGTCACCGTGCACAAAACTTAAGTCCAAGTGGATCAAAGACCTCAACATAAATCCAGTTACTCTGAACCTGATAGAAGAGAAAGTAGGAAGTACTCTTGAAGAAATTGGCACCAGAGATCACTTTCTAAATATAACACCAGTAGCACAGATACTGAGAGAGAAATAATCAATCAATGGGACCTGTTGAAACTGAGAAGCTTTTGTAGAGCAAAGGACATGGTCAACGAGACAAAGCAACAGCCTACAGAATGGGAAAAGGTCTGCACCCACCCCACAACTGACAGAGGGCTGATATCCAGAATATATAAAGAACTCAAGATATTAGACATCAAAATGCCCAACAGTCCAATTAAGAAATGGGATATAAAACTAAACAGAATTCTCAACAGAGGAAGTTCAAATGGCTGAAAGACATTTAAGGAATTGCTCAATATCCCTAATTATCCAGGAAATGCAAATCAAAATGACTCTGAGATATGACCTTATACCTGTCAGAGTGGCTAAGATCAAAACCACAGAAGACAGCTTATGCTGGAGAAGATGTGGAGCAAGGGGAACACTCCTCCACTGCTGGTGGGAATGCAAGCTTCTACAGCCACTTTGGAATTCAATATGGCACTTCCTTAGAAAATTGGGAATCCATCTCCCCCAAGACCCAGCTGTAGCACTCTTGGTCATATACCCAAGGAATGCTCAATCATACCACAAGGGCATTTGCTCAGCTATGTCCATATCAGCATTGTTTGTAATAGCCAGAACCTGGAAACAACCTAGATGCCCTTAAACTGAGGAATGGATAAAGAAAATGTGGTACATATACACAGTAGAGTACTACTCAGCAGAGAAAAACAATGACATCATCAGGTTTGCAGGCAAATAGATGGATCTAGAAAAAATCATCCTGAGTGAGGTAACCCAGACTCAGAAGGACAAACATGGTATGTCCTCACTTATAGGAGTATACTAGTTGTAAAACAAAGATGACTAGATTGCTACACAACTCCAGTGAGGCTACCTAGAAAATGGGACCCTAGGAAAGACACAGGGATCACCCAATGACAGAGAAATGGATGAGATCTACATGAACAACCTGGGTGACAGTGGGAGTAATGAAGCGCAAGATTTGAGGGAAAGAAAGCTTAGGGGAGCATGAGATCCCAGCTGGATCAAGAACAGAAAGGAAGAACGAGGAATAACAGACCATAATAAATGATGACCACATGAGAACAGGAATAGGTAGAGTGCTGGAGAGGTCCCCAGAAATCCACAATGATACATGATCTGTAGACTGCTGGCAATGGTTGAGAGAAAGCTTGATCTGACCTAGTCTGGTGATCAGATGGCCATATACCCTAATGGTCGTGCTGGAACTCTCATCCAATAACTGATGTAAGTGGAGGCAGAGATCCTCAGCCAGGCCCCAGGTGGAGCTCCAGGTGTCCAACTGTTGAGAAAGAGGAGGGACTGTATGAGCGTGAATTGTTGAGACCAAGATTGCAAAAAGCACAGGGACAAATAGCCAAATGAATGGAAGCACATGAATTATGAACCAAAGGCTGTGGAGTCCCCAGCTGGATCAGGCCCTCTAGATAAGTGAGACAATTGAATAGCTTGAACTATTTGGGAGGCATCCAGGTTGTGGGACTAGGACCTGTCCTTAGTTCATGAGCTGGCTGTTTGGAACCTTGGGCTTACACAGGGTCACTTTGCTCAGCCTGGAAGGAAGGGACTGGACCTGCCTGTACTGAATCTGTCAGGTTTAAATGAATCCCCAGGGGAGTCTTGGCCCTGGAGGACATGGGAATGGAGGGGAGTGGTTGGGGGGAAGGTGGGGGTGGGTACGGGAGGTGGTAGGTCATGGGAACCCATGGCTGATGTGTAAAATTAGAACACAAATATAATAATAATAATAATAATAATAATAATAATAATAATAATAGTAATAAAATGAGAGAAATAAAAAAAATCCCTTAAAGAATGTCAAGAAAACCAAGGAAAACAAACAAACTAACAAACAAATAGCTTAAGGATATGAAGAAAACTGTTCAAGACCTGAAAATGGAAATAGAAGCAATAAAGAAAACACAATCTGAAGGAATCCTGGAAATGAAAAATCTAGGTAAGGGAACAGAGGAAGTACAGACACAAGCATCACTAACAGAATGCAAGTGATGTAAGAGAGAATCTCAGGTGTTAAAGACACAATAGAAGAAAATAATAAATCTAAAAAGATTCCTGACTCAAGACATCCAGGAAATCTGGGAAAATATGAAAATACCAAACCTAAGAATAATAGGAATAGAAGAAGGAAAAGATTCCCAGATCAAAGGCCAGGAGATTATTTTTTAAAAAATCATAGAAGTATTTTTTTCTAACCTAAACAAGGATATGCCTATAAAGGTAAAAGAAGCTTAGAGAATACCAAATAAATTGGACCAGAGAAGAAAGACTCCTTGTCACATAATAAGCAATACATTAAACACAGTGAACAAAGAAAGAATATTAAAACCTGTAAGAGAAAAGGGCCAAATAACAATAACAAATGGCAGACCTATAAGAATTATACTTGACTTCTCACTGGAGACTCTAAACGGTAGAAGAGGATAGATAGATGTGCTCCAGATTCTAAAAGGCCATGGATACCAGCCCAGCATACTATACCCAGTAAAACTTTCCATCACTATGGATGGAAAAGTCAAAATATTTCCTGACAAAGTCAAACATAAACAACATCTATCCACATATATAGCCCTACAGAAGGTACTAGAAGGAAAACTCCAGCTCAAGGAGGTTAACCATATGCACAAAACACAGGCAATAAATAATCTCACATCAGCATAATACAAAGACACATAGAAAATCAGACACCCATACACACACATGCATGCACATGCACACTATCACCACCAACAACTACAACAAAATAACAGGGATTAAAAATCATTGCTCATTCATATCTGTCAGAATCAATGTATTCAATTTCTCCAATAAAAAGGCACAGATTAACAGAAATGATGCAAATACAGGATCCATTCTTCTGCTACATACAAGAAACACACCTCAACATCAAAAATAGACATTATCCTGCCTGGTGGTTGTGGCACATGCCTTTAATTCCAGCACTGGGGAGGCAGAGGCAGGTGGATCTCTGAATTCAATGCCAGGCTGCTCTACAGAGTGAGTTCCAGGGGATACACAGAGAAACCCTATCTTGAAAAATGAGAGAGAGAGAGAGAGAGAGAGAGAGAGAGAGAGAGAGAGAGAGAGAGAGAGAGAAGAGAACCTCAGAGTAAAGGGTTGGAAAAAGATTTTCCAAGCAAATGGACACAAGAAGCAAGCTGTTTTACATATTCTAAAATTTAACAAAATAGACTTCAAACCAAAATTAATTTAAAGGGATGTGGAAAAACACTTCATACTTATAAAAGGAAAAAGATAATATGTCAATTCTCGACATTTATGTCCCAAATGAAAGGGCAGCCATATTTATAAAGGAACTACTGCTAAAGCTTAAATCACCCATTGACTCCTACAAATTGATATTGGGAGACTAAAATGTCCCACTCTCAAGAATGGACAGAACATCTAGACAAAAACAAAACAGAGAAATATTGTAGCTAGCAGATGTTATGAACCAAATGTACCTAGCAGATATCTACATAACATTTCACCCAAATACAAGAGAATACACTTTTCTTTTCAGCACTTCATGAAACATTCTCTAAAATGGGCCACATACTCAGTCACAAAGCAGTTCTCCATAGATACAAGAAATTTAAATAATCCTCTCCATCCTATCAGACTACCATGAATTTAAGCTGGATTTCAACAACAACAGAAACAAAGAAAGCCTACAAACTCATGGAAATTGAACAACTCTCTACTAAGCTGTTCTTTACCATTGGGTGAAGGAAGAAATAAAGAAAAAAAAACTTCCTAGAATTCAATTAAGATGAACTCACAACATACCTAATCTTTTTTGGAACACAATGAAAGCAGTGCTAAGGAGAAAGTTTATAGCACTAAGGACCTTCATAAAGAATTTGGAGAGATCTCACACTAGTGACTAATAGCACACCTGAAAGTTCTAAAGCAAAAAGAAGCAAACACATCTAAGAGGAGTAGACAGCAGGAAATAATCAAACAGATGGCTGAAATCAACAAAATATAAAAACAGAGAAAATATAAACAATCAAGGAAACAGAGAGTTCATCCTTTGAGAAAATCAGCAAGATAGACAAACCCTTGTCCAAATTGACTAAAAGGCACAGAACGAACATCCAAATTATTAAAATCTGAAACTAAAAGAGACATAACAACAAACACTGAGGAAATTTAAATACTCATTAGGTCATAATTAAAAAAACCTCTACTCTAGATCATCCATTTGCTTGCAAACCTCATGATGTCATTGTTTTTCTCTGTTCCTAGGAATGCCCTGTTTATAGTCCCCTTTCAAATGTCCGTGCTTTCCACATCCAAAACATCTGACATTCCTCAAAGCTCTTGAAATTGCTTCTCCTATCCACATATCATCATGGTCATGTGACTCAACATTATTTGTGTCTCTAATCCAATCCTTCAAGGTACAGATCTTGCCTTTAATGGCCTGATAATTCTCTTTCATGATGCATTCTCATTCTCAAAAGCCAAAATTTGATTATTCTCTGGCTAGCTTCTGAATTTGCGACCATTCTATTTACTGCTGAAGACAGTCTTTGTAAGTAATACATGAAGGATTTTTTTGGGTCCTGTGTGACTTTTGTGAATCACTCCATTTTCTTTCCTGCTTCCTCAATTCTGTCCCATGAACTCATGGCTGCCATTTAACATAGAATTGGGGTTTGGTTATTATATAAACATTGTCTTTGTATTTCAGCATATATGTCTTCTCCAAGAAGCTTATCCTGGGATATTTCCACACCTCTAGCCTTTCACTGACTTTCTGTTGTTTTAGCCTCATCTCTGACCACATGTGCCACTACAGCTGTGCTCTGAGTTCCAGTACAGCAGCTACAAGCTCTTTCCAGTCCTGAAGGATAATCTTATTACAAGTTGACCAGGAGTTTAGCATTTGCTTTACAAATGGGGAATGCATGCCATAAGATACTATTGCCATTGCCTCCTTAAACCTTCTTAAATCTAACATTTCAATTGGACTCCAATTAGTTTTTACATTCACTTGACTAGGTAGCTATTGTATGGTTACTGGATAAATCAAGTTTGATTGTTTGAAAATAGGCTTTCTTTATGTAATCTTATAATCTAATCCTGAAATAATTTTACCCTTAAATTCTTCTGTCTGAATCTGAATTTCTCTATAATTCATTTTAATAAGTTTTTCTAAAGCTTTTATCCTGGCACTTAAATTGGCTATCTTTTTAAATTGAAAAATAAGGACAAGGAAAGTAATAATATGCATAATTTGTGTAATGTACATCCCTTCAACATTAATCTTCTCATATAATTGTTCCATTTTCAGACTGCCTAAAGTTTTATCAAGCAAAAACCATTTTTCTTCTATTATACAGATATTACCCATTTTTTAATGTGGAATTTTTTTTCTCTTTTAAGTAGTTTGTCCCTTTAAAATATCTGGTATCTTAATTGACTTACCAAGTCTGTGCAGAACAGTAGAAATCTAAGGAAATTTCAATACAGCTACCTAGCATGGTTGCCAAGAAAGAGAGAGAGAGACAGACAGACAGAGAGAAACAGAGACAGAGAGAGACAGAGAGAAAGCAACCAAGCAAGCAAGCCTATTACCAAGAGAAGAGAAAAATCTATGTGCCACGTGCTCTGGCTTGAGCCAATTTAGGCCTGAAATCCCTCTGGCAATCAACCACATGAGTTGACAATATGGCTGCAAGCAGCTCCAGCTCTGGGTAACCATTTATAGCTATGGTTGAGTGCTGTCATGGACGAGTCCTCTGGCCAGGCCTGGGGCCTGTAAAGTCTGGTTGAGCTGGGGTTGGGCTGGGGCTGACCTGCTGCTAATCTGGGGGTGAGCTGGGCATGTAACCACCAATGGTTTTTAATAAATTCTTGCCACATGGGCACCAAATGAAGATAAAATTCTAAATAGTCTTATTAAATAAGAATCTCAGAGCCAAATACCAAGTTAAAAGCCAAAGAGATCAGAGCCTTTAGTTTACCACTTGCTGCTGTCCTTCTCCTGAGAGAGAAACCTTCCTCCTGTGTCTTGTCTTTTTATTGTCTTTCTGTTCTGCTTTCTCATTGGCTATAAACCCAACCATGTGACTTTCTTGTCACTGCCTGTCTATAAAGACCTCCAGGTGTCTGTTTTTGGTACTGGAATTAAAGGCGTGTGTTACCATGCTGGCTGTGTCCTTGACCACACAGAGATTCTGCCTGCCATGTGATTGGATTAAAGGTGTATACTACCACTGCGAGACTTCTGCTAAATGGCTTGCTATTAGCTCTGATCCCCAGGCAACTTTATTTATTAACATACAAATAAAATCACATTTCAGCACAAATAAAATAGCACCATAATACTCTTCAAATTATTCCACAATATAGAAAAAAAGGGAACATTGTCAAATCATTTTATGAGGCTATTGTCAAGCTGACATCCAACCACTCAAAGACTTAACAAAGAAAGAGAATTGCAGATCAATGTCTCTCATGTACATTGATGCAAAAATACTTAATAAAATGCTCACAAATTGAATCCTAGAACACATAAAGAAGATCAACCACAATGATCAAGTAGGTCTTATTCCAGAGATTCAGGGATGGTTCTACATATAAAAATTTCTCAATGCAATCTATCATATAAACAAACTGAAAGAAAAAAAACCCATATGGTCATCTTATTAAAATCATGTCTTGGAGATAGTAGGAATTCAAGGTCCATATCTAATCACAATAAAGGCAATTTACTTCAAGCCTATAAGCAACATGGAATTAAATGTAGGGTATCTCAAAATATTTCCACTAAAAACAGGAACAAGAAAAGCCTGTGAAATCGATTCAGATGTGTTCAGTATAGCACTTGAAGATCTAGCTAGAACAATAAGACAACTAACAGAGATCAAGGGTATATAAATTGGAAAGGAAAAAGTCAAAGTACCATTATTTGAAGATACTATAATAGCATAGATAAGTGACCCTAAAAATTGTATTAGGGAATTCCTGCAGCTAATAAATGTCTTCAGTAAAGTATTTGGATACAAGATTAACAATATAATCAGTAGCCCTTCTATATACAAATGATAAAAAGGCTGAGAAAGAATTCAGGGGAATAACACCATTCACAATATCCACAAATAATATAAAATACCTTGGTCTAACTCTAACTAAGCAAGTGAAACACTTTTATGACAAGAATTCAAAGTCTTTGAAGAAAAAAATTGGAAAAGATGGAAAGATCACCCATGCTCATGAATCCATAAGATTAACATAGAAAAAATTGCCATCTTACAAAAAAAATCTACAGATTCAGTGCAATACTTAAAATCCAAACACAGTTCTTTCATTCTCTACAGACATTGAAAGAACAATACTCAAATAAATATGAAAAAATAAAAGCCAAATATAGCTAAAAAACCCTGTACAATAAAATAACTTCAATAAGTATTACCATCCCTGATTTCAAGCTGTATTACACAGCAATAATAATAAAAACCTCATGTTAATGGCATAAAAACAGGAAGGTGGATCAAAGGTATTTAATCAAAACCAAGACATAAAACCCCACACCACTATGGACACCTGATTTTTGACAAAGAAGCCACAATTAAACAATGGAAAAAAGAAAGCATCTTCAACAAATGGTGCTGATATAACTGGAAGATATGATGTAGAAAAATGAAAATAGTCCCATATCCATCACCAAGCACTAAACTCAAGTTCAACTGGAAAAAAAAAAAAAACAACAAAAAACCAAAAACCAAAACTCAACATAGAATCAGTTACACTGAATCTGATAGAATAGAAAATGGGAAATATCCTTGAATACATTGGCACAGAAGACAAATTCCTGAATGGAAAACCAATAGGGCAGACACTAAGGTCAACATTTAATAAACAAGACCTCATAAAACTACAAAGATTCTGTGAGGCAAGGGACACTATCAAAAGGACAAAACAGGAGCCTACAGAATAGGAAAATATCTTCACCAACCCTAAATCTGACAGAGGGCTAATTTCTAAAATATATTTAAAAAAAAACTCAAGAAACTAGACATCAACAAATAAAATAATCGAATTATAGAATGGGACACAGATCTAAACAGAGAATTCACAACAGAAGAACCTCAAAGGGCAGAGAAACAATGAAATGTTCAATATCCTTAGCCATCAGGAAAATGCAAATCAAAATGACTCAGTGATAGTATTATACACATGTAAAAATGGCTAAGATAAAAAAAACACTAATGACAGCTCATACTAGAGAGGGTGTGGAGCATTGTGGTGGTATTGTGTTCCCCAAAATATTGTGCACCCTGATAAACTTACCTGGGTTTAGAGACAGAACTGCCACAATATTAAACATGAGCATAGGCAGTGGTAGCACACACCTTTAATCCTAGCATTCCAGAGGCAGAAATCCATCTGTTCAAGGATAAAGCCAAGCATGGTGACTCACGCCTTTCATCCCAGGGAGTGATGATAGAAAGCAGAAAGGTATATAAGGCGTGAAGGCCATAAACTAGAAGCATTTGGCTGGTTACACATTTGGCTGGTTAAGCATTTGGCTGGTTAAGCTTTTATGCTTTGGAGCAGCACAGTTCAGCTGAGACCCATTCGGACTCAGAGGCTTCCAGTCTGAGGAAACAGGATCAGCTGAGGAAGTAATAAAGAGAGGTAGCTGTGGCTTGTTCTGCTTCTCTGATCTTCCAGCATTCACCCCAATAACTGGTCTCAGGTTTGATTTTATTAATAAGACCTTTTAAGACTCCTGCTACAGAGCACTCCTCCATTGCTGGTGGGAGTGCAAACTTGTACAGCCACTTTGGAACATTGTGTGGCAGTTACTCAAAAAATCAGCAATCAATCTACCTCAAGACCCATCAATACTACTCTTAGGCATAGACCCAAAGCATGCTCAATCATACCACAAGTACACTTGCTCAAATATATTCACAGCTGCTTCATTTCTAATAGCCAGAATCTGAAAACAACCTAGATATCCCTCAACCAAAGAATGGATAAAGAAAATATGGTACAGTTTTATAATGGAGTATCATTCAGCTTTTAAAATAATGACACTATGAAATTCGCAGGGAAATGGATGGAACTAGAAAAAAAATCATCCTGAGAGAGGTAATCCAGACCCAGAAAGATAAACATGGTATGTATCATTCATAAGTGGATATTAGCTGTAAAATACAAGATAAGCAACCATAGGCCCAGAGAGTCTAGGTAACAAGGAGTGCTCCCTGGGAAGGGGAAATAGAATAGATTTTACAGGTGGCAAAGGAGCAGGTAGAGATGGGAACATGAGAGATCAGATGCGCAGGGATGGAGGTTGAGAGTACTAAAAGAGGAGAATAGAAAGGGGAGGTCACTTAAATGTGAGGTAGAAACCTAGTGCAAGGGGAACTCCAAGGAATCTACATGGATGATGCCAGCTAAAACTCTGAATAATAGGGGATACAAAACTAGATAAGACTTCCAGTAGAGGGAATGGAAAACCAACCAGCCACATAACCTTTGACTTACAGTCTGTACTCGCCTATAGGGTATTCTGGGGTAAGGGTGACTCAGAGATTGTGGGAGTGGTCAACAAATGACTGTTCCAGCCTGTGACCCATGCCTTGAGAATGATCCCACTTTGACACTGCCTGGAGTGCCAGGACACAGAGGCTGGATGGCCCAGAGACCTATGATAGAATCAAACATGACTGGCAAACAAGTCAATATAATGACGACTAATTATATTCTGCAATACTCACAGATAGATGTCTAGCCCAGTTGTCATCAGAGAGGCTTCATCGAGTAGTTGATAGGAACAGATGCAGAAATCCCACAGCCAAACATTATGAGGAGCTCAGGGAATCTTGCAGAAGAGGGGAAGGAAGAATTGTAGGAGTCTGAGGGGTCAAGGACACCACAAGATAACCCAAGAAATCAACTAACCTGGGCTCATAGGGGCTCACATATACTGAACCTACAACCAGGGAGCCTGCAATGCACTGACCTAGGCCCTATGCACATGTGTTGCAGTTGTTGATGTTGGTCTTCTTGTGGGACTCCTAAGAGTGGGACCAGGGGCTGTCTTTGACTCTTTTTGCTGGCTTTTGGAACCCCGTTCCTCATACTGGGTCACCTTGTCCAGTCTAAATACATAGGGAGGTGCTTAGTCTTATTATAATTTGATATGCCATGTTTTGTTGCTATCCTTGGGAGACCTGTACTTTTCTGAATAGAAAAAGGAGGAGAAAATTGATGGATGGGAACAGAGGAGAGGTGAAGGGAGGGACTAGGAGGAGAAAAGGGGGGAAAATGTAGGCAGAATGTAAAAAAAAATAGAGAGGGAGGAGGTAGAGAGGAGGGAGGGAAGGAGAAATAGTATATGTTACATATATATATATATATATATATATATATATATATATATATTTAGGAATTAAAAAAAATTCAGGGAAATAAGAGGACCAAGATCCAGACATTATTACAAGAAACATGTTAACCCTGACTCAGAACAACTACTACACACATCTTTTCATGTCAAGGCCACTCATTGTTGTGAGTGTATATACATACACTTTGGTCATATTCCCCATTATCCTCTTTCTTCCCCTTTTTCCTCTCAGTAAAGCCCTTCTCTTCCTCTTAAGAAATATTCCTTTTATTTTTATTTCTTTTAGCTAGTTCCCCAGTGAATTTAATTAGTATTGCTTGCATGCACATAGCAGCAGTGTTGTCTACTTGAACAAGAGCAAGTCAAGAGAGATTACCACTGATAATATGACTCCCCTCCTCTAGCTTCTGTTAACTGCCCATAACCTCTCAAGGAGTGGTGGAATGGAAACTTATGAGCCCTCCCTCCTCCATGATGGAATTTTGATAGGCTTTGTCCTGTGCACATCTTCTGCAGGGAGCCATTGTTGCTGTGCATTCATAAATGCAACAGTTGTAGCGCCTGCAACCCCATTCACATCTGAGAGAGGGACTGAAGATTAAAAACAGAGACTAACAGCAGGTCATTCGTCTCAGTAAAATGTCCTTTATTAAAGGAGGGAGGAGCCCTTAAATTCAGGCTTACAGCACAGTGAGAGAACCCAGGGGGCAGAAGTTCACTACAGATGTTTGACATACTTGCATCCTAGCTGTTTACACCAAATATGCAGGCTATGCAAACAAGGAACCTCAGTAAGCTGTTCAGGAGGAAGGAAATCAGCATTGAATTAGCATAGGGAGGACATCTGATCAAGATCAGCAATCAAGGCAACAGCTACTCAAGGAACCCTGGTCAGGACTCAACAAATAGTAATGCCATGTTCAGATGGCAACGTTTTGCAACACTCCTCACCACGTTCTAGCTCTTAATACACTTGCAAACCCTCTTCTGTGATGTTTCTTGGGCCATAGAGAACATGATACCAATGTCCTGCTTAAACCTCAGCACTCTTATTATTGAAATAACTTTGTAGTCTTTTATTTTTTGCTGACAAGCTAAACTTTTTATTTTTTATTTTTTTGTTAGCTGAGGATCGAACCCAGGGCCTTATGCTTGCTAGGCAAGTGCTCTACCACTGAGCTAAATTCCCAACCCCAAGCTAAACTTTTTAAATTAATAAGCATTAACATAAAACTGCTTAGCTGCTGGGTGGTGGTGGCACACGCCTTTAATCCCAGCACTCGGGAGGCAGAACCAGGTAGATCTCTTTGAGTTCAAGGCCAGCCTGGGCTACCAAGTGAGTTCCAGAAAAGGTGCAAAGCTACACAGAGAAACCCTGTCTTAAAAAAAAAAATAAAACAAATAACAAACAAAAATGAAACTGCTAGTAAAATGCTTTTATTTTTAAAATAATAATGTTTGAAGAAACAATGTTTAAATATAGGTATTTGTTTCATATATCTTATTCGGAAAAAGTTATATCTTGGCGTCTAGTCATTTATATAGCTCCATTTTATCTCTATGTAAATTTACTTTGACACTAATTGTATACTCCCCAAATAACAATGCCCATATTTTACTTGTGAAAATATAACACAAATTCAGATGATTATATAAGTTGGACCTCTATTAATCTGATGCTACTTCACATAATCATATTTGATGAAAGTATCTGAATAGATTTCACATAGTTTATAAATATATTTTGTATATGCAGTTAAACAATGTTTCAGATCTCTAAACTCATATTTTATCATGATGACATTGTAACCTATAAAAAGTTGAACATCTGATCTTATGAATTAACTTGTATTCTGAAGAACTAGGTAAAGTCATTACATCAGAACTCTTTTATCTGTTTACCTGGAAAAAATACTTTAAATATTTTGAAATTCTGGAAAATAAGTTTTTAATTTGCAAATGGTTGCTAGTAAATATACTAACTAGTTTAAACTAAGACATGCCAGTCTATCAAAAATTTTAGTGCTATCTTCTCAATTCCCATATTACTAGTACTATTATAGATATTAGAAGATAAGCTACTGCTTCCTTGAAGGATCTCACTAAAAAAATAATATTGATAACCTTTTATGCCATCCAAAAGGATTATATTTGTATTGCCACCTATTATTTTTGTGCATGTAATTTTAATACTCTTATGTGTTGATATATTGTGTACTCTAATAAAAATCACCACACTCTTAACTAGTCCATAAGATATTTTGTTCAAAACTGGCTAATTTTTATCCCATGCCCAGTATAAAATACATCGATCAAATGCTATTTGTTTAACAAGTGTTTATGCTTTGAATTGAATCAATTGTTTAAAACATCTAACAATTACTTTTTGTGTTCATAAATAATTTTTATATTTTATCTGTCTATCTATCTATCTATCTATCTATCTAATTGTTTATCCATTTATTTACTTATTTATTGATTGTTTTTTCAAGGCAGGGTTTCTCTGTGTAGCTTTGTGCCTTTCCTGGATCTCACTCTGTAGACCAGGGTGGCCTCTAACTCATAGAGATTTGCCTGCCTCTGCCTCCCAAGTGCTAGGATTAAAGGCCTACTGAGCCACCACCTCCTGGCCATAAATAATTTTTATAAGGTAAAAATTTAAACATTTGCTTTCTGCCTAGTGAGCAACAGGGAAAATAACACATGATAAAGACCAGATATAATGTAAGATAAATCCATGGTCATCTGAGAAATGCTTTTGAAATTAGCATGGATCATGCAAGATTTCTGGTAAGATTCTCCATGTGAGCACTATGTGCTCAAATTCCTTAAGGGCATAATGTAGCTGAATGTTACAGAGAATAATCATTATTTCAAGTAATTCTTATCTGAAGTCTGTTTCAGGTTTCACGTCTCAGTAGTAAAGAAATCAGTTAATATAAAGCTTAAGGAAGGGGAAGAACAAAATCAATTACTTATTAATGAGTTATAAACCAGAAGGCAGTGCTATGAGTTAAATAGTGATTCTTATTATCTAAATTATTTCTTGTCTATTACCTTTTTTCAGTACAAGGGTTTGCATACCCAATGGAGGTAATAATGGCTATTTAGTTCTTATTAGTAAAACACAAAGTCACATTTGTGGTAACACATTAAATATTTGTCAGTATCTAATCTATATTCAAGTAACAGCAAAAATTTACCTCATGGACAGTTGTATTATTTAAATATTGCTGTGGATATTGCTCTATGTAAATAAAGTTCTGATTGGCCAGTGGCCAGGCAGGAAGTATAGGCGGGACAAGAGAGTAGAGAATTCTGGGAAATAGAAGACTGGGGAGAGACACCGCCAGCCGCCGCCATAAAAAGCAACATGTAAAGACACTGGTAAGCCATAAGCCATGTGGCAAAATATAGACTAACAAAAATGAGTTAATTTAAGATAAAAGAAGCAGATAACAAGAAGCCTGCCACGGCCATACAGTTTCTAAACAATGTAAGTTTCTATGTTCTTTCTTGGTTGGGTCTGAGCAACTGTGGGACTGGCAGGTAAGAGAGATTTGTCCTGACTGGGCCAGGCAGAGAAACTCTAACTACAAAATATTGTTAATAAATTATTTTATCAATAAGCAGATTAAGTTAAAATGAATAAATGATGATGCTTGATAGCAATGATAAAGAGTTATTGCATGGCCAACCAAACTCAGTGAAATAATCCCTAAAGGTTAGGATTAGTGGATATACCATTGTTGAGACTGGAGAAACAGCTCAATTTTTAAGAGTGTGTCCTGCTCTTCAAGAGGGCCCAAGTACTGTTGCCAGCACTCCCATTGGGAAGGTTAAAATTACCTGTACCTCCATCTCCAGGGAATCCAGTTCCCCCTTCTGGCCTCCTAGGTAATACACATAATAAGCACATGGTATATACTCAAACAGTCATAACCATATGCACATAAAATTTTTGAAAAGCTGCATGGTAATGAACTAGGTCCTCTGAATGGGGCTGACAGTGGTGTGGCTTGATCTTTTTGTGGGGCCCTTGACAGTGGAACCAGGACTTATCCTGGGTACATGAACTGGCTTTTTGGAGCCCATTCCCTGTGATGTGATTGATACCTTGCTCAGCCTTGATGCAGCACGGAGGGGCTAGGTCCTTCCTCAAATTTGTATGGTAGAATTTGTTGACTCCCCATGGGAGGAGTTACCCCCTCTGAGGAGTGGATGAGGGGTAGGATGGGGGTACCTGGGGGCTGGAGAATGGGAAGGAGGGAGAACTGGGGTTGATATATAAAATGAAAAAAAAATTAAATAAAAAATTCTATTATCTACAAACTTTGGAGGGATGTTTAAGATGATTGGGGTCTATACAAATTAATCATATAACTGCTCTGTCATATATTTATCCCTAACAATAGCAGGAGTCCATCATTACAAATAATTTGTAATTTTTATAGCTTATAAACAGTCTCCTTGGGTTCCAATATCCATAGCACTTGACAAAATATTACAGTGGCTTCTTTGAAATAACTTCCATCACTATGGTATATTAAATTATTTAGCAAAATGAAACAATATTGTTCAATCAGATGGACTCCATTATTTTGCTGTATACACCATCAAATTGTCTACTTGATCAGTCCTCATGATCCAAATTAAATGTTTTTGTTCTTATTTCTGCCTAGAAAATTCTTTGCCTAGAATTAATTTATCACTTTTATTTATATCACAGTTATTCCTTGAATTTTTTGTTTCCATAATACTACTAATAAACTATATTCTTTTAAATTTCTTTTGTGTATATTGGTGTTTTGCCTGCATGTATGACTGTGTGAGGATGTCAGAAACCCTGGAACTGGAGTTACAGACAGGTAAGTGAGCTGCCATGTGGGATCTGGGAATTGAACCTGGGACCTCTGGAAGATCAGCCAGTGCTCTCAACCACTGAGCAATCTGTACATCCCATAAACTATAGTCTTATCGGCTTGAATATTTTATTATTTTAATGTAGTATAGAAGCTTGGATAGCTCTAACTTTGTGAAAGTAGAGCTCAGGAGTATTTTATGCAATTCTTGATCTGCCTCTCCATGGCACACATTTAGAGGTCAGATGACAGCTTTCGGTAGTCATTTCTTTCACTATGTGTTTTAGAATCTAACTCAGGCTATTAGACTTGCTTAACAAGTACTTTTACCCACTGAGATATCTCATTGGCCTTATATCATTTTATAAACTATCACTGAATTTCACTTGGCTGCTATGGGGTTTAGTGCTGTGAACTTATAGAATTTTGTAGCACTTAAGAGACAAATATCTAGGGAAATCTGTGAGGGAGTATCTAAATTAGGTAAATTACAGTGGTAAGGCTGATCTTCATTTTATGGGCTGGATTCATAACTTAAAGAAAATGGAGAAAGAGCCTGGCAGTGGTGGTACATGCTTCTAATTCCCAGTACTTGGAAGGCTGAGGTAGGTGAATCTCTGTGAGTTCGAGGTCTGCCTAGGCTACAGAGTGAGTTCCAGGAAAGGCACAAAGCTACACAGAGAAACCCTGTCTCAAAAAAAAAAATAAGAAAAGAAAAAGAAATAAAGAAAATGGAAAAAAGTAAACAGTGGACTAGAATTCATTTCTCTGCCTCTTGAATGCAGATACAATGAGACCAGTGGCCTCCTGCTCCTGATGCCATGTTGTCCCCAGTATGATGTACTGAATCTTCAAACTGTAGGCCAAAATTAACCCCTACTTCCTGCCTTTTTTGTTCCTTAAGTCAGGGATTTTGTTCCCAGTAATAAGAAAGTAACAGATACAGAAAAGGGGTACTTAGAAATGTGACCATTGGCCATTGTTGTGATGAACCTGTGATTCTTAAGAATTTGGAAATACTTTGTCAAAGGAATGTGGAAGTCTTTGAAATTTGGGTTTTGAAATTACCTGGAGTCCTCCAAGAAGAATTTAATGGGCTACTCTGATGGGAGTCTGGTAGTTCAAATGGTGTGAGAAATGCAGACAGTGGAAGCTTGATTCACGAGATTTGAGAAAGAATCAAGATGATACTTATTCTGAGAATGAATCTGGTTGCATTGGGAGAGCCAATATTTAGTACATATTTATTTGTAATTATAACATCTCATTCCTAGATTAGTCCTTTATTAATATGTATTGTCTATCTTTATCTATTATAACTAAATTTTGTTTGAGTTCTAGTCCAGCAGTTAATCAAAATGATTAAGTTTGCTTATTTCAGGCTTCTGTTTGTTTAGTAAATTTACTATTCTTTTTATTCTTAGTTCAAATTCCCTTGTCAGCAATGTGTGTTCCTTGGAGACAGCAGATAGATCATATTTCTAATCAAACAGCTTGTCCTTCTGTGCCTTATAATTGTTACATTTAGGATTGATAATGGGTTTTGTTCCTTCTTGATATTTGGTTTGGTTTAGTGTGGTTTGGGACATTGATTTTTCTTTTCTTTATCCTTTATTAATAATGGAGATTTCTGGATTGTTATGGGGGAGAGTGTAGTCCTCCATATATCTCTTTTGTTAATCTCTTCTTATAGTGACTATTCTTTTATTTTTTTTTTCTTTTGGTTTTTGGAGACAGGGTTTCTCTGTGTAGTTTTGGTGCTTGACCTGGATCTTGCTCTGTAGGCCGGGCTGGCCTCAAACTCACAGAAATCTGTGTAGCTCTGCTTCCCAAGTGCTGAGATTGAAGGCATGGACCACTGCTACCTGGCCAGTGTTTATTCTTTTATGTGCCCTCTTAATAGAGACTTTCTTCCTCATCATTATATAATTTTAATGCTGAAGAAGGGTAACTAACTGATCTCTTAAATTTATCTGTCTCCTAATTAAATTTATGTATATTAAGTTACATTATACTCAATTCTTGATTATTTTAAACCAGGGAAGAATGTTTTGTAATGGGAATTTAATAGGTATATAATTATGGAACCAAATATTCTGGTATTGTTATGAGAAGAGATTATTAAATACCTCATTTATAAAGATCACACAATTAATTGGCTAGAATGAGGTCACTGTTCATGCATTTCTCCGGCAAACACTTTGGCTGATAACAAGGCCAAATGGCAGTAAGTTATTAGGCTATGAGGTGGTAGTGGGGGGATCAAATAGTACAAAAGAAATTCCTTAAGAGATGAGAAATTCCTAGGGGAGCAGGAGATCCCAGCTGGATCAAGAACAGAAAGGGAGAACAAGGAATAACAGACCATGATAAATGATGACCACATGAGAACAGGAATAGGCAGAGTGCTGGAGAGGCCCCCAGAAATCCACAATAATACATCCTCTGTAGACTGCTGGCAATGGTCGAGAGAAAGCCTGATCTGACCTAGGCTGGTGATCAGATGGCCATACACCCTAATGGTCGTGCTGGAACTCTCATCCAATAACTGATGGAAGTGGAGGCAGAGATCCTCAGCCAGGCCCCAGGTGGAGCTCCAGGAGTCCAATTGTCGAGAAAGAGGAGGGACTGTAAGAGTATGAATTATTGAGACCAAGATTGGAGAAGCACAAGGACAAATAGCCAAATGAATGGAAGCACATGAATTATGAACCAAAGGCTGTGGAGTCCCCAGCTGGATCAGGCCCTCTGGATAAGTGAGACAATTGAATAGCTTGAACTATTTGGGAGGCATCCAGGCTGAGGGACCAGGACCTGTCCTTAGTGCATAAGCTGGCTTTTGGAACCTTGGGCTTACACAGGGAGACTTAGCTCAGCCTGGAAAGAGGGGACTGGACCTGCCTGTACTGAATCCATCAGGTTTAAATGAATCCCCAGGGGAGTGTTGGCCCTGGAGAAGATGGGAATGGAGGGGAGGGGATGGGGGGAAGGTGGGGGGGGGGGTGAGAGGGAGGAGGACAGGGGAACCCATGGCTGATGTGTAAAATTAAAACACAAATATAATAAAAAAATATATTAAATAAATCAAAAAATTTCACCTAAAAAAAAAAAAGATGAGAAATTGTGGTATACCTTTTTTCATCCCTTCATTTTTGTATCTATTTGTAGTTTTTTTGTTTGTTTTTAACTCTTTGGGGACCTGCCACCCAGCTCCCAAATAAGTACATGGCAACTTATTCTTAGATATAAATTCCCTGCTTATTTATTTACTTACTGATTCTTACTTACTCAGCTTAGCTTGTGTCTATCCAGATTTCTAACTTAAATTACCCCATTTCTCTTTAACTATGTTTTGCCTCTGGGTTTTTACATTTCTTTATTCTGTATATCTTTCTTTCCTTCTTACTCCATGACTGACTGGGTGGCTGACCCCTGGCATCCTACTTTCTTCTTCGTTTCTCTCTCCTTGTTTTCTTCCCTAGATTTCTCCTCCTATTTATTCTTGCTGCATGCCAGCCCTGTCTATTTATCTTTTGTGCCTAGCTATTGACCATTCAGGTTTTTATTAGACCAATCAGGTGTTCTAGACAGACAAAGTAACACAGCTTCACAGAATTAAACAAATGCAACATAAAAGAAGGCAACACATCTTTTCATCATTAAACAAATGTTCCACAGCATAAACAAATGTAGCACATCTGAAAATAATATTCCACAACATCTGTGTCTGTTCTCTGCGACATTAAAACAATGGAACAAGGGTGGAATGAGACTTGTTTTCTTTTAAAGACCCTGGTTTTGATTTACTGAGGAAGAAATTTATGCATATAATTTTAATGGTGTTTCTTACAGTATACACTAAAATAATAATGAAACAAATGAAGTATTTCTCTAAAATAGCAATCTCTGATCACAAACACCTGAGTTCACATCTTGGTTCTTCCCTTAGAAGCTGTGTGAAAATAGAAACCATATCTCCCTCTTTGCTCTTCCATATTTCATCTGTGAACATGTTGATATAATTGTCACAATTTAGAGTTTTGAGAGTTAGATATGTATAAAGCATACATATATATATATATATATATATACACACACACATAGCTTATTGTTACCACTTACCATTCTATATCATTTTTATCTTGTTGCAAGACTAATCCAAGGTAAACTGTGCTTTATATATTTTATGTACGGTTTTGTGCATTGCTCAATATCTCAGATTCATAGTGAAAATGCCATTATCTGGAATAAATGTCAAGAGTCCCAGACATCTTTGTTTGTGAGCACTCCTAGTTCTATTCTAGGACTTTAAGTATAATCTACTTTCCATGGATAATTTGCATAAGTGAACTTCAGAAGAATCCCTGATAAGAAATGAAAGGGCCCTAATAATGATCACAAGGACAACTTTTAAGTGAGTATAACACAGCACAGGTGTAATACTTTGAAAATTTTTTTTATTTGTTTCTATATTTTGTTTTCTACACATAGAATATACTTCTGATGGCATTCTTAAGAAATTGATTATCCATCCTGCTTCAATTTTGCAATTTTTCCCAGTATTTGAATTAAAAAAAAGACAAATAAACAAACAAACACTCCTTTTTCCTTCATTAATCAAGTAGGTGCCATATGTATGATGGAGAGCAGAGTCTTTCTTGTATATATTCAGTTAGTTAGTATTTCTTTGTCAGCAGTTATTTTGAAGTTGTTTCAAGTGTGACTAATTATATTCTAAAATTCTTTGACAGATTGGAAATAAGATGTGGAAGTCAAAATGTTATAACATTTATCAACAGTTCCAGTTAATAGTCTATGCATATCAGTAAAATCAAAGTATGGAAAACTTCAGTTTGGAAAACTTTGATGTTATAGGCTGAAATTTACCTATTTGAAAAAAAGATAAAATGTCTTATACAACTTCATTTCACTGATAATATTTATCTGCACAGGCAAAGTGTCATCCAGTTTAAAAATAGTCATGTATATAATAAAATTATAACACAGATAATTCCATTAAAATTGGGCATGCCATGTATTCTTCATTTCAAAACTCACATGGTTTTCTTTATCAGTTAGAAAAAAAAAAGACAAAGTCCTTACTTAAAGTCCTTATATGACTATAAAGAGTTTCTAAGGAATCCTACAATTGAAGTTATCTGTTTGCTGATAGATAACATCTATTTTGTGTTTAAGGTTTTTTTTTTTTTTCCAAGATGTGAAATCTCAGTATGTAATTAAGGCTGGCCTTGAACTCAGCTTCCTGGGCTCTACAATTCCATCCTTGCATCACAATTCTCTGCATCTCTTTAGTAGCATCTCAGAATATCCTCCCCAGGATTTTTCCTTTCAGTTATACTTCCTTCCTTCTTATTCATTCAACATTTCTAAAAACTACTGCTCTTGTGCCTACTCTACTGCTAGAAATCTCTCAATAAATACATGACTCATTTCCCTCCCCTTACTGAGCTTGAACTTCTTTTCCCTGTGATTTGTTTATAAGAAGTGTATGGTAAGCCCTTACAATCATCAACCCTCTTTGGGGGCTTGATTACATTTTCTGTGTTTATCCCTCCCCAACATTATAATCTCTTGGATCTAAGGGGGATTGCTCTAGGAATCTCATGGTCTCCAAAGTATATGAAAGTTCTAATTATTTGCATAAAATAATGTCTATTTAACCATTAAAAGACATTTGAAAATATATCAATATTCTCCTTAACACTAATAACATTAGAGTAGGCTAAAAGAAAATTAAGGAATGTCTGTACAAGTAAAGAGACATCTTTATCTGAGAAACACATTTTATTTGATACAGTAATACCCATTCACATTCAGGTTTTTTAGAAAGATCTGTATTTTCTTCAAGTATTTTATTAGATTTCACTATTTAACTATAAACTTTTAGTGAAATAAATATATAAATGAATTTTTGTATTGTTCCTAATTGCAGTTGTTTACTAGTTTTTGTCAGTAAAAATATTTGAGAAATATAATTCAGTGCCTTTATTCACTTTAGAATTCATTGTTATTTGAGCCTGTATCAATATTTGATTTCAGTAATGTCAGAATCTAATCTGGGAGGAAATGATACAAACAAAATAAAATCAAAACATAAATAAGAGATGATTCCTATCATGTTATAATTCAAATTTGGCATTTTAACAATGCATGTCAAATTAAAATATTTTCCAAATTTGTCTCTAAGGATTATGTTTATAAGAGAGGTGAATAAATTGACTCAAGTATATATAAATTTCAACTATATAATTTGTTATTTTTCTGCTATTGTAGTTTTGGCTTTTTGGGTTTCTTTTTTGTTGTTGTTTGTTTGTTTATTGTTTTTTATTTCTTAGAGTTTCCTGTAGACCAGGCTGGTCTCAAACTTACTATGTAGCTGAGGTTGTTCTCAAATTCCTGACTTTCTTGCACCACCTAATTTATAGTATTATAGGCCTGCCTACACAAGTATTGTAACTGTTTTACAAATCTGAGATCATTGCCTTGTCCTTTTGACTTTAAAGGTTCATTACCATTTTCTGAAAGAATGGCCTGAAAACATTCTATGTTTCAAAGTCATGATGAATGAGCTTTGATTAAAAGTAGTTTAAAAGAATAAAAGCCCCTAATGTGCTTTATACAGTCACTGATCAGTTACTGACATGCAATATTTCATTTTCATTAGAACATTAAGAGATGTATATACATAAGAACAACAGTCTGACTGATAATACAGCTATCATTATATGCACCATAAAAGCAAGGAGGACAGAAATTTGTTTATACCTTTTAAAGTCTAATTATTTGTAAAATCATCACTTGGCACTTTAATAGATTGATATGATATACTTAATTATTGACACTCAACACTTTAAAAACTGCCATTGTATTTTTGTTTCCTGGGTTCCTAATCCTTAGCTAAAGTTTAGTGATATTGGTGACTTCATATGGAAGACACTAGCTTTTATTTTCTACGTGAAATGTTAGTACTATCACTACTAATATTCATGGCATGTGTTTGTGCAACTCAGTAAAAATTAAAAACAATATTTAAAGTTCATGCTTAATGCATTATGAAACTTCATAATAATGCAGTTTTATGAAAATGACTTATGAACAATGATCTAGGATGTTATTATGGAATATAAAATGCTCAAGGAAGAGAGCTCACTATGAAATATTAGGAAATGGATATTTTCATACATTGAGTTCATTTTGAGAAAAGAATATTTTTTATATATGATAATAGTGACTCTAAAATCAAAATAGGCAAAGCATCTGCAAATAATTGGTTTATATGAAGAAGGGATCTCATCTTGCCACATTAATTTACTGGGTTGGGGAGTTCCAAACTTCTTTGAAAATTTAGTGTTGGTACAATTGATCAAAAAATACAAAATCATGGTTGGGGATTTAGCTCATTGGTAGAGCACTTGCCTAACAAGCACAAGGTCCTGGGTTCAGTCCTCAGCTCTGGCAAAAAAAAAAAAAAAAAAAAAAAAAAAAAGAAAAAGAAATTCATGCAAATAACCTTTAACTTAAGTCTACTTAATTACATATAGGAGACAAATTTCCTGAAATTTACCATGTCTTAGCAGAAATCAAGTGTATTATCACTATTTACAAATAGTAGACGATCTCAGAACTTTAGGTTTCTCTCAATAGACTAAGGGGTTTAGTTTCAAGTGTGAGAGAGGTTTATGTTTTCCCAGATTAAGATTTACCTAGAATGATAGTCATATAAAGAATAATGGAATTGTTCTCATAATCAATATGCTTAATGGTAGTAGCCACAAATTGAGTTCATGATAACATTCAAGTTTCTTGCTTACTAGTTGTGAGCTTATGATCATGGTACTCACTGTTTATATATCTTTCTTTATGTATAAAATTATAGTGGAAGTACTAGCTTTATACAATTATTGAATGGATTATGTGTTACTACAGTTAAGGAACACAATAAATGTTAGCCCCTTTTTTGTGTTCTAAGGCCAATGCCAATTTGCTAATAGTACTTCCTCATAAAACTATTAGAAAAAGATAAAAAAAAGTAGGAAAATTTATGAAATTAAAGAAAAGTATATATTGTTGCATGAAAGGTTAATTTTGGTAAAAAAAACAGTAGAAAATATCACTCCTTTTTAAGATTTAGAAAGGTATTCAATTACTGGTGATTTTAGTTTGCCTTCATAAAAATGGGTATTGATTTTCTGCCTATTGAGTGATATGGTATAGGTATCTTGCAAACAGAACTGCTGCTGGAAAGTAGTTTGGAAAATTCACTTTCAAGTCTTTTAAGTATCTCCTAATTCTTTCTTACAAAGGTTTTATTTAAAAAGTAATAGTACAACTAGAAATTTCCATCAGTCAATTCACAACAGTCAAGTAATAATATACTTATTTCACTTTGTACTGACTGACACTTTACGCTAATATTTCAGTTCTTCAAAATTTGGTTAGCTTTTAAATTTAATCTCCTCCAGGTATGTATTAAAACTTAGTGTTTTTGCTACCTGCTCAGATTAAAATGTACAATTATAGTTAGAAGGACTTGCCTTAGGCTGTGGATATCTATACATTACTGGAGAGCAAGGTCAATGAAGGTTTTGGAAGTATCATCTCTGGACTGTACAAAGATCAAGGTCAGGAGCATTCATTATATCTGCTCCAGGTGTGTAGATCAGGACTTCTAGTCTGTAAGTTTAATGTATGATTCTAAGAACTTGATGCCTATACTAGCTGGCTAGATCCTGACCATTGCTATTCTTCTTTCACACTTACTTGACTTATATCTCTTCTATTTAGAGGATCTCAAGTGAAAATTATAGCTCTTACAGCTCAATCCTATGAAATAATTAATGGCTAGCTGGACTTAAAAACCATGTTGCATCTTTGCTGCAAACTAACTTAAAGATAACTACAGACAGAAGACAGAAGACACTATATTGTTTCTCAATAGGTTTTTAAAATATTTTCTTTTTTATAGAACCATTCATAAAAAAGCTATTAATTATGCATCATTATAAACAAACTCTTAAACATCTACTATTATAGATATGGGCCAAGATTAAATAAACAAAGGCCATTTACTTTCCTAACTGCTATCATGCCAAGTGTCTCTCATCAGTCACCAATAATCTCTTATCAGTCAGCTGATGACCTCAGTGTCATAGGAACACCTTCGAAATCACATTGAATTACTGTCAAATAATCCATTGGGAACAAGAATTTCTCATAGTATATTCCTTCACATTGATATGACAAAATTTCTTGCCAAATGTTTTCTGATGGTGGAACAGCTCTGAGGTGGAGGAATTGTGCAGCCAGGACACAGGCATCAAAGTATTCAAATAGGGAAACAGGCTATGAACCTCTAAATGTTAGGCACTAGTGATCTATTACTCTAAGATAGTTCCTATTTGGGGAAGAACCCACAATCTTCCTTAATATTACCACCAGTGTAGCACTAAGTGTCCAAACACTGAGTCTGTTGGGGACATTTCAGACTTTAGCCATAACACATGAATTGAAAAAAAAAAAAAAATCACAACAGAGTGGTTCAAAGAATTACTTTTTTCCCTGCTTATTTAGAGCAGCTGAGAATTTAAAAACCACTTTAGATGAAAGGACTTGGATTATATGCTCAAAGAGTAACAAGTATCCAGAAAATTAGTGGATGACTAGGAAAATGTTAGAAAACAGGAAATAGAATAGTTTCATATGACTGAAATAAAATGAATATGTAAGGGTGGATATTAGCTAGAATTTTAAGTTATTAATTTACTCCAGAAAATATAAATCATATATATAGTCTTTGGTAAACTGGAGGGAATTTTAGCTCCTCTCTGGAAATCTCTCTTTTAAACTACATGAGGAGCAAAATCTTGAACTCTCAAAAACAAAGAAACATTCATAAATTTTTTGATCTGTGTAAAGAAATCACCATAAGATTTTGCTTTGTTTTTGCCTAGTATGAGATCACTTAATTAGACAGTTTTGATGAAAATAACATGGATAATCTTAATAAAAGGGACATAAATCTAAATATTGTCTTTGGAGAAATTATCAATTAAAGAACCATAAATTGAATATGAAATGTTATACTTTACTTAACTAATAGCAAGAGAAAAGCTATATATTGTTTTACACACAAAAAATGCCTCAAGTTTTCAGAATCAGAATTGCTAACAGCAGGTGATAGGAAGGGCCTTAAAAATGAGTTATTATTAATTTCTCTAGGTATTTCTGATAATGAACTGTGTTTGAGGATATGGTAGCATCATAAGCCCTCCCAAGTGCTGGGACTAAAGGCATATACTACCACCCAACATGGCTAACTTTTGACACAAGAAAAGCAAACTCCATATGGAATTTTAATGCTCATCATCCTCTTTGAAGTAATTGGTGCCACCAGGAACAGATGCCTCTCATGTCTAGAAAAGTTTAATTTATTAAAACATTTTAAATGCCATGTAGGTCTTTGAAGTGTTTGAAGATTGCCTATCTATCTGACCTATATCTCTATATTAGCTTGAAAACATAATTAACATGACTATAAGTTTGCTACTATAGATGAATATTAATCTATATTTTTAAATTATATATTATATTTTTTAAGTGAGTTGCATAAAAATAATACTCTAAACAAGAGTAGAAACATATATACAGCATGACAGAAGTAACTTTAAACTTGTATCAATAAATTAAAATTCATACCAGTGTAAAATACTTTGAGATTAACAGTTGTGTTTTAGATAAAAGTAGATGCAAATCTACTCTTTTCCACCATAATTCCCATATCATATCTTCCTTTTTTCTTTTAGAAAGAGATACCTGAATTTAGCTCCTCTTTTGTTTAGCCTTTTATTGACTACAACCAATAGCAATTTGTAACCAACCCCCTTAAATAATAATAAGCACTTATAACCAATATTTTTGAAATGTGGATGTAGTTCTCTAGACTACTTCCTGTTGATTGGGGGTGCTGGTAATCTTTGAGGAACCCTAAAAAAATTAGGATTATGGACAAGTCCTGACTGGAGTATTTTTTTGAGGCTGGATCACCTCAGTCAGCAGCTTGGACACTCTTCCGGATGCTGGATCACCTGGGCATCAGTTCCCACTGAATATTTTTCAGAGCGTCTTGCTCTATCAAACCTGATTTTTCTTAACTAATAATCAACCCACAGCCTCTCATTTCCTGTGGAAACTGAAGCACAACCTCTCCCCCAAAGTAAAATATCTTTTGACTTAAAATTTGAAGTGAAGGTAATTTTAAAATATATAGGTTGGCTTAACATAGCAATTTTCATAATCCAAGGTCTCTTAGCAGTCAAACATTTTAAAGACGACACAATAATGTACATAATCCAGACTCTATGTATTTCCCATTTTTATATGGCTTCTTATATGTTTTTATCACTCTATCTCATTTGTAAGGACTTTTTCTACCCTTTTTCTTTTCTCTCCCAAGGCTACATGTATTTTAACACTAGATGTTTTTTCATTTAATTCTTTCTTACTTCTTATCTCTACCTTTTTCTGAACACATGAGCCTATAAACCGTTAAGAGGCATGGCTAGGACCAAAGTGGTGGCTTTGGTGGTTGGCTCTGTCCCAATCATTTGTTTCCTGAGTGCCTAATCTCATGGTGGTGGTACTGGTTGGAGCCATGTTTACCACCCCAACACTGGGGAGTTTCTGAGTCCATACTGCCACTAAGTAGCATGCCACCTGATGCTCATAACCCCATTTAAAAGTTTGGTAGCAGGGCCTCTTAAAAGAGCAGCATAGTTTTAGCTGATAGTACTGAGTGAGGAAGCTATCTCTTAAAGGAGTCATGCCTCTGCTTGCTTTTTGCAAACAGAGCCTGCCTAAGAAAAAGTGGCTACCAAGAAGCTGAGTTTCACTCCATTTTTGTGTGTTTTTACAATCCCTTTTAAAGCTTTTTCAGACTTTATGTTGAAATTTTGTTAAGTGTTGATATTTTGATTGTTTTCTGACAACTAAATCTTGCTCAGAGTTAAAGAGCAGAGCTAGCCACTAGGGGACCATAGATGTTTGGAGGAATGTAGAGCGAGGAAACAGGAAGTGGTAAAGTGGGGCTGAGAGAGATCCTTGGCCCTTTTGGACAGAGGAATGGAAAACGTAGGAAGCAACTGCTGGCTGCTCCTAGTTCCCTGATCTTTCAGGTTCTTATCCCAGTATTTGACTCCAGATTTTTTATTGACATAGATTAACTATATAAACAATTCATGAAATTAAAATGATTTTTGTTTTGCCATTGTTGTTGTAAAACCGAACTGGCATCAAGACAAGGTCTGTTTTAGATCACCTCATAATGTTTTCTTTTATTGTTTTATCAATTAAAAAAATAATCAGGAGTCAGATATTGGGTAAAACCTGATAGATCTAGAGAGCCTTGGAGAAAACAATTGCTGACTTCTACTCTCCATGCTTTTCTGCTCAGAAAAGGGGCCTGTCCATCACTTTTGGGCCCTAGTATTCCTCTTGCGTGTCTTTCTATCTCCAGTGAGTCGGCCAGATAATTCTATGTTTCATTCCTGCCAACTGAATATGGACCCTGCTCTCCAAACCAAGGACTGACTCTATGGCAGTTTGGGAGCAACAACACAAACAAATCTACTCCAATACCATTTCTTTGTCTTTTCTTTTCTTTTTTCTTTTTTTCTCCTTTTTTATTTATTATATTTGTGTTTTAATTTTACACATCAGCCATGGGTTCCCCTGTCCTCCCCCCTCCCGTCCCCAACCCCACCCTCCCCCCAACCCCTCCCCCCCATTTCCATCTCCTCCAGGACCAAGACTCCCCTGGGGATTCATTTAAACCTGGTGGATTCAGTACAGGCAAGTCCAGTCCCCTCCTTCCAGGCTGAACAAAGTGTCCCTGTGTAAGCCCAAGGTTTCAAACAGCCAGCTCATGCACTAAGGACAGGTCCTGGTCCCACTGCCTGGATGCCTCCCAAACAGATCTAGCTATTCAGTTGTCTCACTTATCCAGAGGGCCTGATCCACTTGGGGGCTCCACAGCCTTTGGTTCATAATACATGTGTTTCCATTAGTTTGGCTATTTGTCCCTGTGCTTTTCCAATCTTGGTCTCAACAATTCACACTCTTACAGTCCCTCTTCTTTCTCGACAATTGGACTCCTGGAGCTCCACCTGGGGCCTGGCTGCTATTTCTTTATATATAGAGACCAGATGGAATGAATGCCCTACAGTATGCACGATCTTATTATATTATCATATCCAAATAGTCAACAGAGTATTTGGAGTATAAAAAGTAAAGACAGACAAGGACTATTTCAAAAGAGTATGACTTATATCACATTTCCCAAACTGTTTGATATACTATTAATTTTATATATGCCTGTATTTCAACACCTTCTTTTAATTTATAATTTATAATTGAATTTATAATAAAATGGTTACAATTTTTGGAAAAACCTAACAGCTCTTTTTAACAGGTGCTCCACAAAAATGAAGCCATGGACAGCAGGATTGCCAAGATGATGAAACTCAACAGTAAGAAGCTGTACAAGTTGAGTGTGGCATCTTTCAGATGCTGCTTGAACTGGAGATGAACTCAGACCCTCAGGTACACCTGTGGGAACTCTATACAGCTGCAAGCCAAGACATCTGTAATGCCAGTCAGAAAAACTAACATAATTTTTGTGCCAATTCTTCAGCTGAAACCTTTTATGAAGGTTCAAGGAAGGCCAAGTGTATGAAGTAGAGAAATGTTAAGTTGGAAGCATGTAGTCCTTCATTCACAGGAGGATTCCACCTAAGCCAGCTTTGGAAAGCCTATAGGGAGAAAAAAAAAAAAAAAAAAAAAAAAAAAACAAAAAACAAAAAACTAAAGCACCCTGAGCTGGCACCCTGGCTGCTGAGCAGGACAGCATCCTTTGAGGACTTGTTCTTCCCAAGTAAAACTGTGTGTGACATCATTCCTGTGAGACTGGATGACAGTTGGGTCATAAAGGTTAATTTAGAGGAAGCACAGCAGAACTAGTTATGGTATGCACAAAATGCTCACAAGCAAGGATGTTAATTTTGAATTCTCAGAGTTTCAGTTGTAAAGAGAAATGGCTAAATAAAGTGTGATTCATAGGAAAAATAACAAAAAAACAATTGTACTTTGACAGTAAATTGATATATTAAACTAATATAATACATTTTAAATTATCACATCTTTGACAAAGACATAATATGTGTTTTAGATTGACAGAAGAAAAGAATCATTCATGTTTTATATATAATTATTATTTTTATAATGAATCCAGCCTATCTTATTTTTAACTGCATATTTGTCTAGCTTTCTAACAACAATGTTGCTTTATATATTATGTATTTAATTCAATAATTTATGCTTTAAATATTTCCTGGTAGAGTGAAATTATCAATTTTATTAGAAAATCATATATAAATCAGTTAGCATTTAAGTTAAATCCAATTTAAAATTGAAGAGTTTTGACATGGCAAGATTATGGTAAAAACTTACTTGAGATGCACTGATTCTGTTTCAACAAACTCCACAGCTTTTGTTGTTGCTTTTGTCATTGTTTGCCTTTGATATATTAAGGGGCTCCTACCTTTCCATGAATGTAGAGGCTTATACCACAGGAAAAGTTGTGAGTAGGGATAACTTTCTGAAGTGAAGTTATAATAAGACAGCATTACACATGATAAAATTGACTCACTTGGAACTTAATATGTAGCACAAGTTCACCTCAAACTCATAGAAATCCTCCTGCCTCAGCCTCCTGCATGCTAGAATTAGATGTATACTTGGCTAAGAGATGTGAACTTTTACAGAAATGATTCTCATCTCAACCCAACATTTGCTTTGAAAGAAAATTAGAAAGAATTTTTAAGATAATCATAAAAGTAAAAACTATGTTGTATTTATTTTAGAAAGCCTTCTCTAAACACACAAGTTATGAATTTTTTTTTTAGAATTTGTGCTGTTGTATTCAAAATATATAAGCTAGTTTCTGTGTTGAACATTTTTGTTACTTTTATATTTGACAATTTCATACATGTTTGTTGTAGTTGGAATCTTAAAAGTTCTTATTAATGAAACCAAACCCGAGGCCAGTTATTGGGGTGATTGCTGGAAGATCAGAGACACAGAACAAGCCACAGTTTTCTCACCTCACCAGTTCCTCAGCTGGTCTTGTTTCCTCAGACTGCAAGCTTCTGAATCCTTATCCCAATGGCTCTCAGCTGAACTGTGTTCGAAAGCCTGAATGCTTAACCAGCCGAATGCTTTACTCACTACATGCTTTTTTCTCCCTTAATTCCTGGTCCTCACGCCTTATATACTTTTCTCTTTCTGCCCCCACTCCCTGGGATTAAAGGTTGTGTTTCTGGGATTAAAGATGTGGGTCACCATGCTTAGCTGTTTCTAAAGTGGCCTTGAACTCAGAGATCCAGCTAGCTCTGCCTCCCAAGTGCTAGGGTTAAAGGTGTGTACCACCACCACCCAACTTCTGCTATGGCTTACTCTTCCCATTTTTTAGCCACCACTTTTGGCTTTGTTCTGGTGGCTGTCTGCTCTCTGACCCCAGATATGTTTATTTCAGGGAACACAATACCACCACAGTTTGTAATAATTCATGCCCTAAATATTGTCATCTTTCTCCCATCCCTGCTAGCACTTCTTCTTTCTTTGTGATCTCTTTCCTATATTCATGACTTTGTGTGTGTGTGTGTGTGTGTGTGTGTGTGTGTGTGTGTGTGTGTGTGTGCATCTTGCTGAGTTTAATAAGGGCCAGCTGTGTAAGCATGAGTTTGCAGTTGTACATTGGAGCCTAGTAGGCTCAATAATGTCTACACAACTGGATAATATGCCTACCCCTCTCCAGAATCTGTCAGTTGCTGATAGTTTAACAGTATTTGTTAGGGGACTGACCATATGCTTCTCTCACATTCATAACTGATGACCAGGCCAATTTTTGTAAGCTCGATGCCAGCAAATAAATGTTATAAGGAGTTCATGAGTACCATGGTTGTGTTGTGTGTAGAACAATTGTTCTCAACCTGTGGGATGCAACTACCATCACATATCAGATATCCTGCATATCAGATATTTACATTATTAGTAGAAACAGTAGCAAAGTTATGGTTATAAAGTAGCAACAAAATAATTTTATGATTGATGTCACAACAATTCGGAAACTATAGTAAAGGGGCACAACATTAGCGAGTTGAGAGCCACTGTTGTAGAAGATGGCATTTCACATCATTTTCACTATATTTCTGTTGGCAGATGCTGGTAGTCATTTGGGTTAACTTGAGAAAATCAAGATAATTGTTAGATCTTGGCTGGAATTGTTTGTGAGGCTGGATGATCTCAGTCAGCAGGCTTGAAGCTGTTCTAAATGCTGGCTCACCTGGGCCATCCATTTTTACTGGTGTCTGGTCCCCTTGTTCTGAAAATACATATACTTTTAAAGGTAACATACATATCTGCATTAATCCCATTATAGACTGTGCATTGTATACAAGTCAGTCAAAGATATGTTTTTGTTATGTGTTTGAACAGATAAAATATACATCACATGTATTGTATTTCTTTTAGTTTTTTTTTTATGTCTGTAGTTGGGAATTCTGGGAGTGTTCCTTGATCAAACCTAATCATCTTTAACTTTGAATGAATCCACAGCATCTCATTCTCTGTGGAAATAAAAACATAACCTCATCCCCAAAGTAAAATGTCTTTGAGCTAAATTTGAAGTCAAGATATTTTTTAAAATATATAGGTTAGATTAATCTATTACCCTTTATAATCCAGTGTCTCTTAGCAGGAAAAAATATAAAGAAAACACAATAACATATAGGATCCAGACTCTGTGTATTTTTCATCATTACATAGCTCATTTTTAAAAAAATATTTCTCTATTTCCCACTTTAAGGATCTCTCTCTCTCTCTCTCTCTCTCTCTCTCTCTCTCTCTCTCTCTCTCTCCATATATATATATGGCTATCTATCCCTCTTTTCTTTTTGCTCCCAAGCCTTTGTACATTTTAAAACAAACTGTAATCCATTTACAGATTTTTTGTTTGCATCTGCCCTTACTATATATTATAACCTTTTCTGTCTGCATGAACAAAACCCCAAACCTCCCATGCATCATCCTGGCAGCTTGAGCTGGCCCATGTGAGACATTGTGGGAACCCACAATTCAGTGTAGCTTATGGTGTGCTGGAATGTTTCAAGAGATGCTCTGTGTTGTGGCTGGTATGAGAGGCATGAGACTAGGAAGCTGTGCTTGGGTTCATTTTTGTGTGTGTTGAGAATCCTTTTTAAGATTTCTCAGGTCTTATCTGGAAATTCTGGCCACATGTTGGAATGTCATATGTAGGTTGACTTTTCCTATCCCACAAGCTGCTCCCCAGTAACCACTCAAAGGCTTATATTAATTATAAATGCTCAGTCAATAGCTCAGGCTTTTTATTAGCTAGCACAAATATTTTAATTTAACCCATATTTCTTATCTATGCTTTCCCATGTGTCTTGTGGCTTTACCTGTCCTCCAGCATTTTTTGTTCCCTCTACCTCTCCTGGTGGCTCCTCTGACTCCACTCATCATTCTGTTTGGCTCTCCTGACTAACTTTATTCCGTTCAGCTATTGGGCAGTCAGCTTCTTTATTGAACCAATTACAGTGAAAAACCTGCACAGTATACAAAAAGATTATACTACAGCATATTTCTGCTTTTAAAGTCATTGTGCATCCTTTTTTAGTTTCACTTGTTTGTGTCATCTCTTCTGGCACATCTTCTCTCTAGTTATAAATATGTTTTGTCTAGTAGTCAGTGTAGTTATTCTATAAATAACACTTATGATAAGCATGTAACTATCAGTATTTTTGACCATCTAGATTAGGATATTCATAGAAAGTGGCAAATTTTTTCTGGCTTTGTTCTGTCTTGAATATTCTGCATACTATGAAACTTATGGCATCTCTCCTGCTAACACAACACATTTTATAAAGATAAAAGACCATTGCAAATTTAAGATTCTAGTTTTAGGAAGGATAAATTCTAGAGCCCTTTGATAAATGTGAACCAATGTTATCAAAAAACATTTACAAATGCATATAATTGATAGAGATAAAAATATTGATATTAGTTGTAAAGCAGTTTCCTCTTTGATTAAAATCTTCCATTGGAAGGGAGCTCACTAATACATGTGGTGTTTACAGGAAGATGAAACAATAGTGTGTTTTAAGGGGAGGTAAAGCATTCTTTCCTTCAGGGAAGTGCATTAAGCTCAGAAAATTTAAAAAAAAAATGCAATGGCTTCATGAGGTCCCTGATAATGAGCAGATTCAGTAGGTTCCCTCATTCCCTGAACATAAAACAGTAAGGACAATTGAGAGATGCTCTCAGACAAGCTAAACATCTGAAAGAAGTAGAGACTAATCAAGAAGAGGCTCTGACCCACTGAACTACCTAAAAAAGACTCGAACTTGTTGAGTTTCCTCCAGGCTTTGCAGTGCACTCTAAGTTTTCAGCCTTTGTAAGCTGTCACCCCTGCTGGAGTGGGTGTTTTGTGATGTGGCTATCTGTGAGTCTTTCTGTTCCTGTAAGAAACTACATATTCTTATAAGTAATTCCAACAAAACCCTGGTTCACCAAGTGGGATTTTTCTGGTATCTTTAGCTTGGTCTGTCATTGTTTCCTATCTGGATTAAGTAGTTTGTTCACATAGTGCCAAGAATAGTGTCACAAATTAGTATAGGCCTCAATTATTAAATAACATATTGTAATTTGATTTTTCAAAGCATTTTAAAGCTACTTTACAACTCAAATCATATAAGTCCTTATTTTTTCTCTAACAGTGATAATTCATCAAACAAATAGCTGATATGCTTAATGAAATGAATTGGTAATATAGTAGTTTTATGATTGAGTAGTCATAAAGCTTAAAGTTCTTTCACAATCTTCTGATTTCCTTGTTCCAGATGTATCTGGTAAGTATAAATCAGCAAAATGAACTACAAATTCAAATCATATTATTCCAGGGAAATACAGAACAATATTTTAAATTCCTGTAAGATGTTTCCAGGTGCCAGTTTTCTGGAACAAACTATGTCTCATAGATATATATTTATTCTGTGTCATTCTCAATCAAGTGGTAGACCTGATTTCATGTTCACACCTTACTCTAAAAATCCTGTATAAGAAAACTGAAATATTCATAGCTTATACTTGCAAGCTAGTACTTGTAGACTACAGACCAAAACAATTTAAGATAATATTAACCATGTCCACTATCACTTTCTTATAGCCAGTTCTTTTTTTATTTACAGGAAGTGAAGTCAGGAAAAAAGTCTTTTCAATGATTGTTTAAGTAAGGCATATTAATCTTGTTATTAAGAATCTACTTTTAAAATAGATACACTGATACCAGCAACATTTTTGCTGTAAAACCTTCTCCCAAATATACTATTATGAGTTCAAATATCAGAGAAGGCTGCTACTGGCTAACCTACAAATAAGAAGCAATTATTTGATAAAAATCTAAAAATCACATTTTTTTCTCAATCATTTTTTCTTTAAATAAGAAGTAATATATCTCATGTCTCTTCTTCCCTATGTATCAAAAAAGTCTTTGTTATACTTTCAATTCAAAATTGCTCTGTATCAGTTATTGTTTTCACTTTCTATTATTCTATACCAAAGCACATCTTATCTCCACATTCAAGTGAATTTTAGTAATTTTCAAAAGATATATAGTAAACACTTGCTTTGTCAGAAAACTAAAACTTTGCCTTGAATTATAGAGTTATTACTGAGCATAAAAATTCGTAGTAGAAAAATAGTAACAAATAACATGTATATACTAACTAAATTTTATAATCACTTTATAAAGCAGGTTCATAATACTTTGTTGAATTATTAAAAGTGATTTTTAGATTTGTATCTAATAATTGTTTTACATTTTTAAGTTGGTATACTTCTTCTGATACCTGGATTTGGAATAGTGTATTTGAGGCAACATTATGAAGGATATAGCACAACTATTCTTGTTATTGTCTTGGCAAACCCAATAAACATGTTCTACCCTCATAGAAAATAATTTTATCAACATCTTTTCTAGATCATTCAGAGAATATGACATTTTTATTTTTATATAATATCTAATATTATATAACACTTGTTAGAGACTGAATATTGTCTGAAGTAGTTTTCACATAAACCTATAATACCCTCCAAATAACAAGAGAGATTTATTACTAATACTTTTCAGATGAAGAGAATTGAAGCATGGGCAGTTTAAATAATTTATTCATATTCTCAGAGCTAGTCAGTGGAAAAACCTTAGATTGAAACATAGCAAGCTGGCTGCAATGTTCATTTTCATTTAACCACAGTGGATAAAGAAACCATGTTACAATAAAGTCAAATGATGTCATAATAATCATGTTAAAGACTTCAGATTAATCCCAATCCATTATTTCATGATGTCTATAAATTTGTGTCTCTCTCTCTTATCTAAATAATGCTGTTACCTTCAGGAATGGGGTATTTGGAATATCCCAGAACTGGAATGACTTTATAGTATCTATAGATACAAGAGCTAAGAAAGTGTTTTGGTGAGGGGACTGAAGAAACTTTGAGAAATTAGAACTTGTAACATATGCCCAGTGGCACAATAGCACCATGAATTGTTATGAGGATAATCAACAACTTTCTGAATGCATTCTAGGTTCATTCTTTAGACGTATAGTAGTAAACCTGGACAAGAAATAATGACTGGGGAGGTCATTAATCTTAGAGGAGAATCTGCTGTTTTTATTTTAAAATGTGAATTCTTATTAAACTTCCTTATACATATATATTCTTATAACTATACACTAGTCCCATTATCAAATCTTATCAGAGAACCTTCTTTTTACAGTGGATGACAATTAATAAAGAGATTTATAGCTGTTAACATGCAACTAATAAATGTTGCCAGGCGGTGGTGGCGCACACCTTTAATCCCAACACTTGGGAGGCAGAGGCAGGCAGATCTCTATGAGTTCAAGGCCAGCCTGGGCTACCAAGTGAGTCCCAGGAAAGGCGCAAAGCTACACAGAGATAATAAATAAATAAATAAATAAATAAATAAATAAATAAATAAATAAAATAAAAAATAAATGTCTGTGGAGTGCTCAGCTCCAGATGGGATATCCATGTCACATGCCCTTCCCTCAAATCTCAAGAAATTATCATGGTAAAGGAAGTGGAAAGGTGGCAAGAGCCAGAAGCCAAAATGGATTGTTCTAAAAATACTGTCTTCAGGATATAATATTATTGCATTCATGAACTCAAAGTAACTGTGGTTGTCTACACAAGACCTGTGCAAAATCAAGCCAGGAAAAAACTCCAGCATGACTGGGAGATAAGCCTCCCAGACACCACTACTGTCTGAGGCAGTATTGGTAATTAATGAGGAAGAAAGTATCAGTGTTTTTCAGAGTTGTGTCCCCTAGGAACCAACAAATGGACCAACATGCATACATGTATTGACAGCACTAACTGAACTCAGTGTTTTAGCTAAAACCATTCACATGGGAGGAAGACATGTGTGGGTGAGTCAAGCAAGAGTTATATGGGGATAGAGGGAGTTGGATATTATCAGAATGTATTATATACATGTATGGTATTCTCAAATAATACATATATATGAAGTTTAAGTAGAGGTCCCTACATGGGTAGATAATTCATATACCAGAACCCAATGGTGTACAATGAAAAAAATCCAAAGGCTACTGTAGGATATTTCCTTATGAGCTGCTTATCAAAAAGGCTCCATAGGCTCTCCAAAATAGCATTCACTGTTGCCATTGCTCATGGTTGCCCACAATACCTATATTATACAATGCTATTGCTAAAGATACTATATACTTTGTATATAAGACATAGAGAAATTGTGCTAGAACTTCACTAGTTATTTAATCTCTAATTCTTAGCTTTCAGAGTTCCCAAAGGTGCTTTGCAAGCAAATGAGGAAAAAAAACCAAACAAACACATCCTTGGCCTTAACCGACATGTTTCAATGTTGACCTGGCAGGGGAAATGTGCTCATAGGTGATTTTGTGACAGAATGTAACACAATTGCTAAACAGTATTATTAATTAAAAAAAAAAACCCTGGAGCCAGATATTAGGGTGAAAGCTGAAAGATCAAAGGGTTAGAACAATCCAGCCACAAGTTCCTACCATTAGGAAATGTTCAGCCCAGGAGAGAGCTGCTTCCTGTACACTCATGGCTTATATACATACACCTTTCAGTGCCCTGCCATCTTATTTCCTCTCTCTGCCCAGATACACCAACTTCCTCTTTCTGCCCAGCTCTGTCACTTCCTGTTTGTCTGTACAGACCTCCAGACCTCTATGTTTAACTGGTGCTGGGATTAAAGGCATTTGTCACCACTCCTGTTTCTGTTCCCAGTGTGGCCTTGAACTCCAAGAGTTCTGGATTAATCTGCCTCCTGAATGGTAGGATTAAAGGTGTGTGCTACCACTGCCTAGGTTCTGTGTCTAATATAGTGGCTGGCTGTTTCTTCTGATCCCGAGGCAAGTTTTACTTGTTAGAGCACAAATAAAACATCACCACATTAGAGGTAACAACTTTCTTTCTGATTGGATTTTAAGTCTACTCCACAAAAAGGGAATCCATGTCTGGGACTCTAAACCTGGCCAGAAGTCGATGTCTGTGAGGGTCAAAGGCTCCAGGGGACCTCTTGATATTATGATTTGACTTGATGGACAGCTTTCTATGTATTTATGTTTATACCCACAAACAACTGCAGATATCAGGTTTGACTAGATATGCTTCCATTTTGCAGTAGAATAGTTAATGTAGACTCATGGCTAATCAAAATGCTGAGAAAAAGTAACTTCTGAGTAGAGAGCAGTAAATGACAGATCTGTGTCATCTCTTTCAAGGCTCAGGAAATATCACAGAAGATGAAACAGAGAAAATGTAAGAGCTGGATGATGAGGAGAAGGACTGTTAATTGCTGTCTTCTGGGCATGATATTGTCCTTGCAATCATAAACTCACAACAGTGCTGGTTGCCTACAATGGGCCTGCACCTAAATGAGCCTCTCAAAATCCAGTCATGGATGGTTGATTGTATTGTGGTGACCTGCCCCACACAGGGAAACTATTGGCTGTTGAAGAACAACACCAGGGGAGACAGTTATTGTCTTCACTGATCTAGCTATTGGTGAGTCATACATGTTCCACTGGATGACCCACACTCATGTTCATGCTCAAGGCTTGTTAAACTTACTGATTTTAAAAACGAAAATAAAATGAAGCTAGAGACAGTAAAATTGAAAACAGACTTGTAGAAAGAAAAGAAGATGGGCAAGAATGGGGGGAACAGCACATATGAATATGTTTAGAGTCCATTATATGTATGCATAACCTAGACAAAGAATGAATTCATTTTTAAAAAGAAAATAATGATTTTTTTGTAAAAGTAGCATAATATTTTCTCATAAAAGTTAAAGCACACGAAATCAGCACCTTCTTTCTGTGATGGGGCTAGACAGTCAGAGGTTCTTCCATGTTGTAGTCTTGCTGAGAACATTTCACATTTAACTAGAATGTGATCTCTTTGATAGAGAATCCCACCAGCAATTATCCAATCACATTCTAGGAACCAAAGGCCAGGATTTCTTAGCTAAATTATCTTAGCTTCTGTTAAACTGCCTGTTTGTGTGCAACCCCCTACAACTAACTGCATATCTTAGCTTCTGTTAAATTGCTTACTTCTGGAAGCTCTACTACAGCTTTATATTTCTAATCTCAATCAATAATGAAACAACTTTCTGATTACCTGTGAACTTTATGCAATAGTCATCCCATTTAAATAGTTTTCTTTGTTCCTATATATCTACATATTAATATCAACTTACTTTTGTGCCCTCTTAGAAATGAAAAATAACAATTGATTATTAGCAGTAGATTACTGTAGAAATGGACAGGATAATTTGTGAATCAGTTGCTGTTGCATGTAACAACAGCTTGTAAAAAGAGTTATGAATAAACTCAATAACCTTCAGATAGATAGTAGAAGACTGAAGAAAAAAAGGTGTTTTCTACAGTCTTAGAAGTCCATTTTAAATTCTAAATTGTTGTAGCATAACTTTCCCTGTAATATAGGCAGTATAACTAAAAAATTCAGAAGATCTATTTTATGTCTAAAATTTTAAAAAATGTATAGCAAAAATTCTTAATCAAAATTTTAATATCTTGTTATTCATACTACTAACTAGATTTATTTTGAAACTTAGAAAATAGTTATCTTTTCTCTGTAGCCTAATGAGAACAAGCTAAGGTTCAGAATTAAAGAAACATGCTGGACACTGATGGGAGGAATTTTCTATCAGATTATTTGAAAGAGGAAAGTCTAAGGCACTATAGGTGGCACCATACTCTGGGAAAGTGGTTTTGCACTGTATAAGAAATCATGCTAATCATGAATTTGTGAGTAAACTAGCAAGCAGCCCAACTCTATGGTATGTGCTTCAAGTTCCTACTTGAATTCCTGCCCCAATTATCATCAGTAATGGATTGAGATCTGAAAGTATAAGCTAAAATAAAGGATTTCTTTCTCTAAGTTGATTTTGGTTAGGATGTTTTATATCAGTCACAGAAAGGAAATAAGAACAAATATCATTCAACATAGTGCATTGGCTAGAAAATCCAACTCTGTCTCTTTTTTTAAGAAAAGAAAAATGTGCTTGCATTTTTAGTATTTGAGTTTGGTGCTAGAGAAATGCTTTGGGATTAAAACTACTCGCTGCTTTTGTAGAGGACCCAGGATTGGTACTAAGCAAACACAATATAATTCATAACCATTCTTAACTCCATTCCCAGAGAATCCAACATTCTTTTCTGACCTCTCTGGGCATCAAGTGTGTGTGTGTGTGTGTGTGTGTGTGTGTGTGTGTGTGTGTGTGTGTGTAAATGAATGTAGTGATATTTTGTTTGTGTTCCTGAAGATCAGAGTGCAGAGCTAGCCACAAGAGGCCAAGCAGTGGTGGCACACATCTTTAATCCCAAAAATTTGGGAGAAGGAAACAGGAAGTGATATGGCTGGGCAAAGAGAGGAAGTGATAAGGCAAGGTGGTGACAGGAGCTTGGCCGCTTTCAGGCTGAGGATTCGGTAGAGGTAAGAAGTCTCTCTAGTGGCTGGATCCTTTACTGATATTTCAGCATTTACCCCGATATCTGGCTATGGGATTTTATTATTAAAAGCAATTAGTATCTGTGCTACATATGCAAGTAAAGCTCTCATACATATAAAGTGGAATAAAGCTTTAGAAAATATATGACCAATTTTAGATTCATTTTATATGAATCTAAGTTATGTGTCATAGCAACTTACAATATTTGTGAGTGAGAAGAGTAAATGAAATTAACTTTATAAAATGGAATAATGAGTCAGTATTTGAGCAGGGGGCTGGAGAGTTGGATATATATAAAGGTTATAGCAGTTTTCCTAATCCAACTAGGTGATCCTGTATCCAGTCAAGTTGACTATAAATAGTAACTATCATATTAGTTATTATTCTTTCACATAATAGATAATTTATCCAGTATATGGTTATAAGTCAATGAAAGTTTATTTTGTGTATGGTTCTAAAAGTGGAGAAGACAAATCCTGCGAGGCTGCAAGGGACAAAGCATTTCTGCTGTTCCCAAACATAGCAGGAAGTATCACAAGGAAAATGGGTACTCTTGAGAGAGGCCCAAATGTGAATGAACACTGACAGAACTAACATATTCCTGAGATAACTAACCAATTCACTTAGTAACAAGCTTAGTCCATTCATTAGAGCAGTGATCCCATAGCCTAATTATATTCAACAGACCTTACTACTCAATACTGTAGGGATTTAAACTAAATGCTATGAGTTTGCTGGTAAATTTCAAAGCAATAATAACTAAGAATATTCTTACTGCTGGGCGGTGGTGGTGCACACCTTTAATCCCAGCACTGGGGAGGCAGAGCCAGGCAGATCTCTGTGAGTTTGAGGCCAGTCTGGGTTACCAAATGAGTTCCAGGAAAGGCACAAAGCTACACAGGGAAACCCTGTCTTAAACCCCCCACCCCCCAAAAAGAATATTCTTAATAGAGGAACTGAACATAAACTAAACATAAATTATTGGTACTATATAAGTGTAAATGTCCATGACTGTAAGCTAAACATTTATTAATACTATGTTATGTCTGCTGTTGATGTAATAACATGTTCAATTTTCTTCTAAATACATACATCCTTTATTAAAACTTTGGAAATTTTTTATTTTATGTTTATGTATGTGTTTGGATGTATATATGTGAACTGCTTGCAGCTAGTGTCCATTGAGGTCAGAAAAGGGTATTAGATGCCCTAGAACTAGAGTCACAGAGAGTTGTGAGCCATCATATAGGTGCTAGGAATTGAACTTGAGTCTTCTGGAAGAGCACCAAATGCTTTTAACTATTCAGTTATCTCTCTAGATATTTTTAAAATAATAATTATGTTGGCTTGTAATATCAATTTTACATGAAAATCCTTTCAGGCTAGATAATTGACAATTCTCATTATACAAAATCCCCCAGAGTACCACACCTAATGAATATAAAAAGGAAATAACTTGAGGAAGAACAAACAACAGTTTTAAATAGTGTAAAAATTAGAAAATAGCATTTTCTGAAAACTCTTTTCTTTAGTGCTGAACTAATATTGTTTAGATTTTGGTGATATACTCTAAGGTGATATACACTATATATTATCAACACATTTTGATGAATGATTGAAACATAAAAAGGAAACATTACAATTGCATCCAATGGGCTTATGGCCATTTTCAAAGTTCATGGTCAATCAAATTAACATGGGCATAACTATCTTGCAAATTTTAGAACATATGTTATAGAAACATGTTATATTTAATGAATATATTTCACATGGATAAATTCTGCCTTCAGCTAAATCTGCCTAACTGCATTTCTACTAGAGTTAGGATGGAATTTTGCCTGCAGAGAATATCATTTTAATGGGGGGAAAACATACATTATTTAAAATGTATAATTCAAGAGTTAAAAAGAAAAGTGTAAGTTATTTTAATTTCTTTTGTATAAACATTGACTGTGTGAACAGTTAGTCACTTTGGCTCAGTTTTCTTATTGCTGTTTGATTTTCACTTTTTTGTTTGTTTGTTTTGTTAACTTTCTCCCATGATAATGGACTGGAAAGAAAATCCTAAAAAAAAATAAAATAGGCACAAAATGAGGAAAAATATCTACCTGTAACCTGATTATATTGAACTGTTAACACAAACAATCCATTTCTATTTACCATTTACCTATATTAAATTGTAAGAGTTACTTTAGAATTGGTTAGTGTGCAGAAATTGGAAAAATATTGAGGGACATGTAAGAATAAGGAACATATATTTAATTAATGATTGCTGGAAGCATATTTGTTTAATATTACATTGATGATGGCTCAGAAGAAAATAAACAGCAAGGAATTAATGGATTGAATATTGGTAGTAATATAGTGCTAACAATTCTTTCTAAAAATCCTGAGATGTAAATGTAGAAAGCTGGTGGAAATGTGATCCCTTTTCCTTAAGCAAATTGGCAGAAAAATTACTTTGCATTATGTTATTAGAAAGAGAATAGTGCTTGTGATTAACTAGTTCGTTTATCCTGATTTCCAAACAATGTGCAGAATGTGAAGTCTTATTTTTACTTCATAATTCTAACAAAATTTGAGAGGTAAAGTAATTATGAAAAGAGCTGTTAGATAATTTCAATAAACAACAACAAAACGTGTTTTATCTCCCAAGAGATTAAAGATACTTTATTCTAGAATAAAATATGAGCAACCATGATGTATGAAAACAATTTCAAATTTCCCCAAATCCATTTTCAACATAATAACAGTTTCATAGTAACAGAACAACAAAAACCATAAATCAACTTCAAATAAATTTGTGTAAATATTCAATAGATGGTTTACAGCAGAGCAGTAAGATAACCCTCAGATGTTGTTTGATGACATCCTTAGCCTTTTGGTGTGTGAAATCTAGTTGTCTGTTCAATGAATACATTCCAAAAGCTTTCACTTTATAATTACAGTGGTATTGGATCACATACAGAGGTAGTCAAGGAATGACTATTAAGAGGGCTAAAGATTGACTAAGATAAATTATAGGGTTCTGGACTGGAGAAGTTCTAACCTTTCTACAACCATTGTAAGTCTGCTTAAGGGGCACCCTGGCAGTGGGATCAGGATCCATCCCTGGTACATGAGCTGGCTTTTAGGAGTCTACTACCTATGTTGGGACAACTCCGCACAGCACAGCCCTGCCAGGGGAAGGGGCTTGGACCAGCCTCTAGTGAATGTAGCAGGCTCTGCTGACTCCTTGAGGGAGGCCTTACCTCCTTGTAGGGGGGAATGGGTGTTGAGCTGAGTGGGAGGCCAGAGAGGCAGAAAGAGGGAAAAGGGGGATTTGTGATTGGTATGTAAAATGAACAAAATATTTCTTAATAAAGAAAGTTCTAATCAGTTCATCTACTTTGTAGTAGCTTCATGGTAAGGTATACTTTCTTTCCATAAATTTTTGTTCACACTGGGTGGTGGTGGTGCACGCCTCTAATCCCAGCACTCAAGAGGCAGAGCCAGGTGGATCTTTGTGAGTTCGAGGCCAGCCTGGGCTACCAAGTGACTTCCAGGAAAGGCACAAAGCTACACAGAGAAACCCTGTCACGAAAAACCAAAAAAATAAAAATAAAAATAAATAAATAAATAAATAAAATAAAATAATTGTTCAAAATAACATCAAGGAAAACCCAAGAAAATGGTTTTGATGATTAATAGATATTAGCCATCAAAGTAAGCTATGCAAACAGAGTTCAATGTAGACAATACTAGATGATATAGTTCAACTTACAATTTTTCAAAGATATGATGGAGTGGAAGGAATGTGCACTTAGACATCATTAATTTTTTTTATTTAACCATTTATAATCTAGCAATGTATGACATGAGATTATCAAGATGGTGAACAGTTGACACCAGCAAATTTTCAGTTAGCCATATGAACATAAGGTAAAAATTATATCCTACAGTGAACTCTCTTGCCAAGCTATAATAATTTGATTGGTAGGTAAGTATATCAAATGTATTTTTAAATGCTGCTTTTTTTAGCTTATTATGCTTTTATGGGGAAATAATCTTATTCTAAACTTTAGGAGCATCTGCACATAGACACATTAACTTTCAGTAAAAAAATTAAAAGATTAAGGTTGTGACATAGGGATGACCTTATGAACAGCACTCACAGTATGAAACAGAGATAAAGTTAATTCAGTGAATTTCCATATATAATTTTGTTGTATAGTAGTGTGGACTTTCTTGATACAATGAAAATTGATCAAAGTTTTTAAGATTCTTTTAACATCAGAAAGAAGCCTGCAATATTGAACTGTAGAGTACAGAAACAGGAAAAAATAAAGGAAGAGCAGTAGACTTTAGGGATTTGGAAGGCAGCAAAACTTTCTAATTGAACTCAGTAAGACATGTGCATTCTTCAACAAAAAGGAGCAGTGGCTTTAAGAACATAATCAGGGATGCAGAGAATAGCAGAAGCTATGGAAAATGTGAGGTTGGGCTCAATGGTAGAGCCTTTGCCTAAAAACACCAACCCTGGGTTTGCTCCCTTGAAAGTAGAAAAACAAAACAAAACAAAACAACAACATCAGAAACATTACAAAGCTAGGGAGAGGTGATTATAGATTCTTTCATTGTCTTCAGAAGCACTATATAACTGCCAACAATTTGATTTCAAAATTTAACATCAACAGCTGTGAGAAACTAATTTTTTTTGGCATAGCAGCACTAACACAAGATGGAAGAGGAGGAAGAGAAAGAAAAAGGACATAAGAAAGATCAATTCTGTATAACATTTCATATTAATATTTTCACTTAACAATGATTTGAGTGGTTAACACACATATAAAAATATAGAATATCTTAATTAGAAATAAGATTATTTATTATTCTCAATTATTTTATTAGAGGCAGTGGTAGATGTATCTCTATGACATCTAGGACAGCCTGGTCTACATACATGGTGAGTTTCAGGCCAGGAAGTCAGGGAACATAGTGAGACCTTGTTTTAAGAAAAAGAGTAAAAAGAAAGAAAACTACAATGTATCTCCTACCTCCCCATTCTTCACTCCTCTTTTTAGTAAATAAATCATTGTTTGTTTACAAAGACTTGTCAGCTTCTCTGTACATCCCTGCTTCCAAACCAAAAAAAAAAAAAAAGGTTTTATAAATGAAAGTAAGTTCATGCAGCTTACTTTTGGTAAGTATACCCTTATTGTAAGGCATCAAGTGTTTGAACTTCCAAAATACAAAAATGAACCTACTTTCTTGTCCCATTTTCCTCTTCCTCATTTCCAAATTGTCTGAGTTCATTATCAATGTCAATGTGCTTAAGACTGAAAAACAAAGGGTATGTGATGAGCTCTTCATAAGTACCAGTGGAAAACATTCAGACAGTTATGGGAACATTCCAAACTCAAGAGTAATAAATAGACAAATATGCCCTAGAGTAGATTCTGTACAGGAGGACTTTTTAAAAATTAAGAGCAATATTAACCATTCAAGGAAGTTGTCCTACAGATACAGTATTATACTACATTAGTATATTGGCATTAGGTTGATTTCTTCTCAATGCTAGCAATAGCAATGGATTATTATTATTATTATTATTATTATTATTATTACCCATTTAGTGTCAGAACTTAATCAAAACTTACATTTTTAACTTCATTGTTGAATTTTTAGAGACTTCCACATTAAAATTTATAAAAATATAACCAATATAACTTTTAAAAGGGTATTAAATTTCCTAAAGTTGTTTACACTAGAGAATATCATCCTTATAAAATGTGTAAAATTGCATGCTGACTTCATGTTGATCCCATGTTCACTCCATGCTCCACCCACATTACCCTATGTTGATGCCAAGCTGACCCCGATGTTGACGCCATATTGATGTGCCCATCACTTTATTACGTTCTCTGTGACCTCACAGAATATTCCTTAGAAGCTATACAGACATTCAAGGCGCGTATTCTACAATAGCGCCAACAACCGGCTGCTGGAGTTATTGGTCCTTCCGGAGAGCTGTGTCTTCTTGCAGTTGTCCTCTCCGCATCACAGCCTCCAAGCAACTACAGAGGATTCTCCAGATCCTGACCCAAAGTCACATGAGTTTTTGAAGATCTTCAGGTACAGTTGAGGAGCTAATACCACTAGCCCTTGGTTCTGTCTGCCTCATCCATCTCTGAATTATGTCTTAATAACTTGACCTAACCCTCAGCCTAATCATATATCATCTTCTCCTCTCTCCCTATACTCTAGGTTCAGTAGAGCCATCTACCTACCAGTTGCCACACACAGTGAAGGAGATGTTTCGATCTAGTTTGGAGGCAATGGCCCTTAAACGAATCCAGAAGGAATTCCTTGCCATGTCTCATGATCCGCCAGCCCAGTGTTCTGCAGGTCCAGTGGCAGAAAACATGTTTCAATGGCAAGCTACCATAATGGGACCTGACGACAGCCCCTACCAGGGTGGGGTATTTTTCTTGACCATTCTCTTTCCAACCAATTATCCCTTCAAGCCCCCCAAAATTTCATTTATCACTAAAATCTACCATCCAAATATTAGCAAAAATGGAAGCATCTGTCTAGATATATTGGATTCTCAGTGGTCACCTGCACTTACAATTTCCAAAGTTCTTCTTTCTATCTGTTCTCTATTGTGCGATCCAAACCCAGATGATCCTCTAGTTCCGGAAATTGCGAGGGTCTACCGCAAGGATTTTAGGGAGTATGATAAATTAGCTCGAGAGTGGACGAAAAGATATGCCATATAATTTCAACTTGTATTCTGTGGTCATGATAATAAACCTATCAGTCATGTTTTATTACTTTGAGCAAAGTGATCCTTCTCTAATCTTTTCTAGACAAATATTGTACAATTTTCAAACTAAGATAACTATGAGTGAGGGTTGGGGGTAGGAGAGAAGGGAAAATGGACAGGATACAGAGGAGGTGGGGAGTGAAAGTGAGGAGGGTAAATGGATTGGGTATGGGGAGGTGGGAGGCAAGAGAAGGGCATATGGCTGGGACAGGGGTGGTGAGAGTAAGGGGAAGGGAAGATGGATGGGGTATGGGGAGAGGTGAGAAATGTAGACTGAGTGTGGGGGACTTGGGAAGTGAGAAAAGGACAGATGGATATGTGGTTGGGGAATGGGAGTGAGGACAGGTGAATGGGATGTGGGTAAGGTACAGGGTGAGAGTGAGAGGGGGTTGCTGGAAGTTGCAGGAGAGTAGGAGAATTGAGGTCCTAGAAAGAATGTAAAACTAGTTGCATTTTAGATTTTCCTAAACAGTTATTTTTATTGAATTAGGTTTGGAAAACAAAGCAAGAAAAAGTTGTGTGGGCTTTAGAATCCAATGCCAAGCAGTATAACCAACCAGCAATAGCAGAACATTTTTTTGACAAAGAATTTACATGTAATTAATGCTGTCTTCAACTTCATTCAGTAGTCTATGATGGCCGGAATTTCAGACCCTTCTGTCCCAATGTTTCCCTTATATTGTCATTGCAGGCCTGAGAGTAAAGCTTCCCTTATTTTCTCAGGGGGGACTTTGCTATGTGTAGTTTTGACACTGTACTTTGAAATTCACATTTACCTCACTAAAATTGAGTAGATTAGGAATTGTTATAAGTAACATGTTTAGTGCCTATCACTATACCTGTCATTTTATTTGGATGCTGGAGGTCCAAACATAGTTCTTTATGTTTCCACAGCAAGCACCTTACTAAGTCATCTCTCCAGCCCTGGGTAGATTTTTTTTTTATCTTTCAGTTTCAGTGGTTTCTGTAAATATCTACTGCCTCTATTGCTTCTAAGCTTGGCGAGGTAATGCATTCTGACCAAAGGATGTACTGTAGACAGATAAGAAGGGTTTAGGTGATAAAAAGCCAGCTCATGCACCAAGGACAGGTCTTGGTCCTACTGCCTGGGGGCCTCCTAAACAGCTTAAGTTCATAAACTGTCTCACTTATCCAGAGGGCCTGATCCAGTTGGGGGCTCCTCAGCTATTGGTTCACAGCCTTGGTGCAGGGAGGATGGGACTGGACCTGCCTCAACTGAATCTACTAGACTGGGCTGAATCCCCAGGCAAGACCTTACCTTGGAGGATGTGGGAATAGGGGTGGATTAAGGGGGGTAATGCTGGGGGGGGGGAAGATGGAGGACAGAGGAATCTGGGGCTGATATGTAAAATTAAATTAATTAAAAAATAAAAATATTTATTAAAAAAGGAAGAGTCTGGGAACAACATATATATTTCTAAGGGACACTATCTGTAAACAAGTTCCTCTAATCACACTCTATTTCCTAATTTTCATTACTTCCTAATTATGACACCAAATGATAAGGCCTTCAAGTCATTAACTTTTTTTTTCCTTTCTTTTTTTTTTTGGAGCTGAGGATTGAACCCTGAGCCTTGTGCTTGCCAGGGAAGCGCTCTACCACTGAGCTAAGTCCCTAACCCCCCAAGTCATTAACTTTTAAAGCCAGATCTCTCATGATCTTATCACTTCCCTAAAGCCTTCTCATGAGAAAACAAAAACAACATCCTGAAATTATGAGACAAAGTACCTCAAAGGATGTATTATGTTGTGTTCATTTTCAGTTGGCCATCTACTACTGAGCAGACAGCCTATTCTTAAGAGTAGCTTGATTCCCTAATCAAACTCCCTTGGAGAAAATTAAATTTTCATTTCCATGTGGTTATCAATAGGAGACAACTTCTGAGTTAGAGAATTTTTATGTGTTCACTTCTCCTTTCAACTGATACAGAACTATGCAGGCCCTGGGCATGCTGCCCCAGTCTCTGAGATCATATGTGCATTGGTTATTGTGTTTAGAAAGCCTTGTTTCTTTGCTGCCCTTCATCCCCCCTGGCTCTTAGACTCTTCTATCTCCTCTTTTGAAGGGTTTCCAGAAGTCTGAAGGGAAGGATTTGATGGAGATGTCCCATCACACTTAATGCTGAGTGTTCCAAATATATATATATATATATATATATATGTCTCTGTGTTCTCATCTTCTGTAGGAAGAAGCTTCTCTAATGTTGGCTGAGAAAGGCACTGATCTATGAGTATAAGATATTATTAGGAGTCATTTTATTCCTACATTCCTTTTTACATACATTCCTTTTTACATACATTCCTTTTTACCTACATTCCTTTAACAGGAAAGTAGCATAGGGTTTTCCCTTAGATCCCTGGGCTATCTAGTCTCAGGTACTTGGCAATCCAAACTATATCAGATATGGGTTCCATCTCATGGAGTGGGCCTTAAATTGTACCAGATACTGATCGGTTACTCCCACAAAGTTTGTGCCAGCTTTGCACTAGCATTTCTTGCAGGCATGACATTATAGTAAGTGAAAGGGGTTGTACCTGGGCTGATGTTTCTGCTTTGGTAGGTTGCAGAATAACTTCTGTTACCACGAACACTAGTTTGTATGGGTAAAGGCTCTTTGGAAGTACTAGCTTGATTTCTCTATGCTTAATCAGTTGTGGAAGTGCTATATTCAGCAATAGAGCCTTGTAAGTTTGTGGAGAGCAACCTGTAATTGTTGGCAACAGCCTGGGTTTTGGAGGGTTCCCTTTGGGGAATAATTCAATTATATATAACCCAATTCCATCACTGAAAGTTTCATTTGGTTTAAAATAGATTTCCAGTTGGAGCCTTGTCATAATTTGGTGATTTCATTTAGATTGCTTTAATATATGTATATGTTTTATGAAGCTTCTACTATATTAGGTTTTCATATTAACCCTCAAATGGCCCTAAATTTTAGCTGTCTCTTCTTACATTCCCTCCATTGTCCACTTGTTTGGCTTATATTTGCTGTGATGAAAGACCATGACCAATGCAATTTTGAGAGGAAAGAATTTATTTAGCTTATGCTTCATCATCAGTGTTCATCGCCAAAGGAAGTCAGGACAGAAACTCAAACACAGCAGGCACCTGGAGGCAGGAACTGATGCAGAGGACATGGAAAAATGCTGGTTACTGGCTTGCACTTTATGGCCTGCTCATCTTGCCTTCTTACAGAACCCAGGATCACCTTTGCAGGAATGACACCACTCATAACGGGCTGGGTCCTCCAACATCAATCACTAAAGAAATGTCCTACAAGCCTTCATACAGTCCAATCTTATGGAAGCATTTTCTCAATTGAGGTTCCTCCACTCTGATGACTAGCATTTGTCAAGTTTACATAAAATTAGCCAGCATACTCTCTCTGCTTGATGCCCCCATTCCAGTCACCCCACCCTAATCCATCCTTACCTATTCTATTTCTCTTTCCTAGGAAAATCTGTTTGTCCCCTCTTGTCCCTTACTCTGTACATAACCTCTGTTTTTTTTTATGGATTGTAGCTTACTTATCATTAACAATAGTTAATATCCACATATAAGCAAATACATACTGTATTTGTCTTAAGTGACACACTGATTTTAGTTATGGTTGCTTGAATGGGGTGTGGCTTACTGGAATATGGGCTAGCTACTACTTTTCAGTTACTACACCACAGAAGAAAATGACATGTTTCTACACTTGTAATGATTAATTACCAATAGTCTCCGTCCACAAGGAGCTCATGAGTCATTCCCCATCCAGGAACTGAGTATTTTTAATTAATTTATATTTTTTGTGGACTATATAAATGCTCCTCTAAGTAAAGTAAAGAATACAAATATCACACTATTTTTTTCTCATGTGTGGAACATTGTACTCCACAAATAACATAAATATACTGGAAGCAAACTATTTGGGGATAAAAGTAAAGGGGGCTCTGAGATAAGAGAAGGTAATCAGAGAGTGGATATAATTGAGGTATGAGATCTGCTGTGGGTAGGGCTAACAGAATTATTCTCATACAGAGGAAAAGTAATTTATAGTCATTATGCAATATCCCTAATGACTCTGAAAAAACTATAGGTCTCTCATCTCAAGAGATTTTACTAGCAAAAAAATGGGTAAGACTTTTGTTGCTTAATAAATCAATGTTGGCACTAGTTTCTTTATAATGTTATGCTACCAATAAATTACTCCCAAATGTCATGTAACTGTCCTTGAATTTCTTCTATTTTTTCAGTTATTCATTGAGAACAATTTTGATTTACTAAGACACACTGTGTGAGTAAAATACTAACATCATTAAAACATGACTCTTTGTTGTAGCATGAATCTTAAAGAGTCTCATGTAGCAGGAATCTTAAAGTGTCTTATTAATGAAATTAAACCTGGAGTCAGGTATTGGGGTGAATGCTGGGAGATCAGAGAGGCAGAACAAGCCACAGCTACCTCACCTTTCCAGTTCCTCAGCTGATCCTGTTTCCTCAGACTGGAAGCTTCTGAGTCCTCATTCGAATGAATATCAGCTGAACTGTGCTGTTCCAAAGCCTAAAGGCTGAACCAGTCAAATGCTTCTAGTTTCTGGTCCTCATGCCTTATATACCTTTCTGTTTTCTACCATCACTTCCTGGGATTAAAGGCTCACTTTCTGGGATTAAAGTTGTGAGTCACCATGCCTGGCTGTTTCCAATGTGGCCATGAACTCAAAGAGATCCAGAAGGATTTCTGTCTCTGAAATGCTAGTATTAAAGGCATGAGTGCCACCATTTTCTAGCCTCTGTATCTAGTGGCTGTCTGTTTTATGACCTCAGATAAATTTATTAGGGTGAGCAATATTTTGGGAAACACAATACCACATTTCCTCCTTTCTTTTCATAAAATTAAAAAAAGCTTATAGCTAATACAAGAAAAACTATCCAGTAAGTATATACAGTATATACATGAACGATGTCTAGTCCATTAACATTTGACAGATTCAGATAAAAAACTCCATTATATATATTTTGACATTGTCAAGTCCAGTAACATTTGATAAACTCAAACAATTTTTTTAATTATCCTATGTAAAATAAGTAGTTCCATTTAAAAAGTATTTTTTCTTTTCATAATAGATTCAGTAACCTACCTTTTGTCATTTTTATATCTTCCCCTTTTTCTTTCTACAGTAGATTCAGTGATGTACCCATTTATTCTATTATTCTTTATTTTTTTCCTCAGAGTAGATTCATCTATACTTCATATCTATATTCTCTTTTTTCCTTTTTTTCTAAACAAAGACTCTGAATCTAATACCCTTGCTCAGCTTTTTTCCTGACCATTAACAATTAACAACTTGTAACCAATCATAATAAACAATAACAATTATCTATAAGCCATTGAACGACCAAAACACACCCAAACCACCGCTTGGGAATATGGGCATTATTTTCTTAAAATTACCTCCTGCTTTCTCGGGGTGAAGACATCTTTAGGGGATCCTGAAAAGAAAATTTTGGGGTTGTCAAGTCCTGTATCATTTGTCCAGTCGCTACATAATGAGAAAGTGCAGGGCTTGTTTCAAGTCCTTATTCAAGTAGTCTGCCATGCTGGATCATCTCAGCTAGCCTTCTCAAAATTGTCCTAAGCAGTTTGTGATACAAAGTCGATCATTTGGTGGTGTTAATCAGCTTAATGGCTTTAGCATAGTCCACGTGGAATCATCATTGTGGGATTCTGTCATCTTTTTGAATATTTCAAAGTCACTGTTAGGCACGGTCATGGTTCCCTGCAGACATTTTTTTTTTTTGCCTCCTCTGTGGTTTGGAGTAATCACAATCTAATAAATATCTGTCTTTCGGGACCATGAACATTCTTCCCTAGAAGAGAAAATCTTCACAGCAATTTCTCCCCACCATTTGTCTTGCCAAACTTTTCCAAACTGACCTTTGACAATGATTTCTTAAAACACAATGTTCCTGGCAATTCTCTGAACCAAAAGCAGTAAACCCTTTGTCCCAGGTAGCGGCATCACCACAGTCACCAACATGATGAGAAAGAGCCAGCAACTCAGAGCAGCAGCCGCTGCCTCCATGGTCCCCCTGCCACCTTTTGTGTCTGGGCCCTGGCCAAAGCTTCTCCTTAGCAAGCCTCCTAGGCTGCCAGCCTCAACCTGGATTCCTCCTGCCTCTGCCTTCTTCAGTAAATCCAGCCGGTGATGGCCAACACAACTGGCCGAGTATAACTCAGGCCTGAGCTGGGGCCTGCAAGGCCACAGGCAAGAGGGTTTTTCATGAATTCGTACCATGAATGTTGGGCGCCAGATGTAGCAGGAACCTTAACAGGTCTATTTAATAAAATCAAACCTTGCCAGTTCTTCAGCTCAACTGCTGCTCCAAAGCCTAAAAGCTGAACCAGCCAAATGCTTCTAGTTTCTGACCTTCATGCCTTACATATCTTTCTGTTTTCTGCCATTACTCCAGGGGTTAAAGGCTCACTTCTTGGGATTAAAGGCGTGTGTCACCATGCCTGACTGTTTCCAATGTGGCCTTGAACTCACAGAGATCCAGAGGGATTTCTGCCTCTGGAATGCTAGGATTAAAGGCATGTGCTACCACTGCCTATCCTCTGTGTTTAATATTGTGGCTGTTCTGTCTCTGACTCCAGATATGTTTATTTGGGTGAACAATATTTTGGGGAACACAATACCATCACACTTTGCGACAATGTGAAGTAAAGTTATTGCCTTGAAGATGATAAAAAGTGTCATAGCTGGATATCCCCAGGTTTTTCCTGCATTCATAAGGATTTTGAAGATCAATAATTGAGATAAACCAAATAGAGGCAATGAAAATGGATTAAGGAATAGTTGAAACTTTTGTTACTTGAATTGTCTTTGAGTATATATGTCTCCTTTGCACAAGTGGATGTTGAAGATTCGTAATTATGTAGACTCACAATAAATTCTGTGGGAAAGCAAATAAAACAAATATAGCATTTCCAAGCTTATGAAATTCATTAAACTATAGTATGTTCATGAAATTTTCTTATGTGTTGAAAATTATCTCATGTCTTACTAAAAAAAAGGAAAATATATTTTAGACATATTTCTTTAATTTTTTAAGTCATTAGTGTTTTCTTCAGTTTAATCACTCAAAGTCATTGAATTTCAAACTTCATTGCCCATGACCTCAAGTAAGAAACAAATGTTTATCACAATCCATTGTGTACTCACATTCACACATATGTATAAATGAGCTAAACAAATATTATAAACAGTGTATACTCCTATTAAGGGTAGCCTACCAAAGATAACCATTCAGATACAGTTTACAGCTAATTTAAAGCTTTTAATCCCACTAGCTGGGATGACAGCCAGGTATTCAGGGACAAAGGTGTGGCCCTAGTTATCCAAAACATGGTGTTTTTGAAGGCAAACTATGTCCTGGCATCTTGCTCAGCAGCAAAAATATTGTGAGGGTAGTGAGCATAACAGAAGCAAGCAGTTTAATGGAATCTAAGAATGGTTAACTCTAGAAGATTCTTTACAAAGAGCCTAAGATAAGTTAGTAATGACTGAGAAAAAATTCTCCATGAAGTTTTAACTTCTAGGGGCATAATTTTGAACTATCTTTTCAATTACAATCACATAACAGAAGTTCATGTAATACTCAATTTGTTTCTTGGTGGCTAGAATAAAGATTTATATCATGACAAGGATAATAATGATAATATTTTCCTCCAGAGCAAATATCAGATAAGTTTAAGAATGGAGATATTTCAAAATTCACTATTTCTAGGCTATAACACAAATCCACTGTTTATTCAGGTTTTATAAAGTCTTTGCTTCTTCCTCATGGACTTTGGTGGCCAAAGGAACTGTGGTAAAATTGGAGTTCATGCTGCCTACTGTACAATAAGAAATAACACTATTTGATTCTAATTCAGATATTTTGTGATGTTCTGCATAATTCTATGATTCTGTCATAAGTAAAAATGTCTTCTTGTAATTAAGACAATATCTGAGGTTATTTACATGTCATGGCTGGATAATATGGATCAGATCTAATAATTAAACAAACCTCCATAGGATTGTGACTGTAGGTGATTCTTGATTGTTTCCTGCACAAATTTACGCACAGATTGTTATTAGGTTCTGTCAACTTTCCTAATTAAGATAACAACAATTCAATAGACGTATTTCAGAAAATGAACAATGATAGAAGAAAATTGGATTTTAAATTCCTCTTAAACAGAGAAATGTTCATTTTGGTAAAAGGTTTGGATGCATACACTAAGAGTTTCTTAAAGAGTTCTTAAGTTTAAACACCTATAAAGTTACTGATTGTAATTTATTCTTGGCTATAAAGCAAAGCATGTGAATATATACTGTATAGTCATCTGCAGTATTTCAAAGTAATAGATAAGATTACATATAGAATTGTAGATGTATTTTTAAAACACTACTAATGTATAAGTTATATATCAGTATATTAGGAAATTTAAATAAATCATTCCTCCCAAATTGATCTGTATTAACATACTATTCATGAGCATTTTCAAATAATGGTGTTTCATTTCTAAGAGTACCAGAGAGGACTGAATTTAAACTGTATAAACTACTTACATAGAGAGGGGAGAAGTACTCACATGTGAATCTGGGGTATATGAAAGTAGACACTGGCATGAAGAGTTCAGTCAAACATATGAAACAATACATAAGGTGGTGGTAAAGTGTGTGTTTTATATAATTTTGCTTGCTATCCTGGTTAGACCAATATACACAGCCACAGATTTGTTCAAACCTGAGTCTATATGACTTTGTTAAAGTACTTTACAGATGAGAATAAAACTTCAAACATAGAGTAAACATATGGTATACTTCATTTATTAACTTGAAGAATTTAGGATTAAAAAATCCCCATAATCTCCTAAATAAGAGGGAATTATACCACCAGACTGAGCTAAAATATCAATATTAATTGTACCAAGAACAATGTAGAGAGAGAAACGGATAAACTGAGGGAATCAGTTGTCTAGTTTAAGAGCTATATAAATCACTTGAAAGTTTCTAGGGCTTTCCCTTGTCATGGTGTCATCCTAAAATGACTCTATAAGATAGTGCTTTGAATGCTTACTTTCTAGGGCATGATAATTGGGGAGCCCCTTAGTGCATGAGCTGGCTGTTTGGAACCTGGGGCCTATGCAGGGACACTTTGCTCAGCCTTGGAGGAGGGGACTGGACCTGACTCAATGGAATCTACCAGGTTGAGCTGAATCCCCAGGGGAGTCCTTGCCATAGAGGAGATGGGAATGGGGGTGGGCTGCGGAGAGGGTGGGGAGTGGGAGGAGGGAGGATAGGGGAATCTGTGGCTGATATGTAAAATTAAATTAAATTATAAAATAAAAAAACAATAATAAAAAAGAAAGGAAAAAAAAGAATTATAAAACTGGGACCCATATAATAAAAAGGTAGAACAAAATATTTGGGGAGCCGGTAGAACTTTCAGCATGTACACTCTAACTGGCAGACAAAGTAATGGTAGGATTTTGAAGATTCCTGACTAGCTGTTGGTTTCTGGTTACTATTCTATCTGATCCACTACAGTGTGAGGAGTCTCTGTCACAGACGTTTTCCACCATGAACTTTCCCAAAAATGGTGGACTGAGCCTTTCTGAAACCATAAGCTAAAATAAAGCCTTTCATAAATTTTTCTGTCAGATATTTTTCATAGTGTCCTAAAATGAATTAATGCATCTTGAATGATACTTTCACTCTGGCTACCTTTGGAGATGAAATGGCCTAAGATCAAACCCATCATATCAAACTATGAAGAGCTTGAATGTCACATACTGCTAAAGTGAAAACACTAAACTTTAAGAAAATAATGTTAAAGTTTTCTTCTTACTTTAATTGGGAAGATTCTATCATGGTAGAGCACAAGAAATTCTGAAATTCACCTTTGGTAGTGGAAGTGCTTCATCCCTAAAAGAATAGATTAAAGTTCTTGCCTGAGGAAATTGCAATTATTTATCTAGAAAATTCAAAGATTTGTCTATAAAATATTTTGAAAAGATTTAAATTACCCTAAGATTCACTCTTACCACACACTTTTGTCATTTGAGATTAACGAAGAATTATGATACAGAATATTCTTAAATATAAGGTATGAAGATATTCATAAAATAGTATGCAATGTTTCAAAGTATTACACTTTTCCCTCAACATATATGGGTAGAAATCACAGGATATATGTAATAGTGTACAAACTCTGTGAAGTAATAGAAAGTACAACAAATTAAGTTTATTGAGTTAGGCTTCCTAAGATGAAATTCAGATGTAAATTCATAGCTCTTCAAAATGAAGATGAAAAGGTTGTCTCTATTAAATTTGAGCATATACATTCCTTTATAAACTGTTCATGAAGGAACTTTAAGGTTTATGAAGAAGAAATGTTGAACTGAATTGTCAGTTAAGATCTTTCCACACTGAGAAAATTCTGTAATATATAACTTTTATAATTAAGTTATATGAACTTGTAAGTTTAGATCCAGGATCTTTTTTAATCTCCATGATAACTATATTCTATAGGTCAAAATACACATGTTAAAGAGGACACTACCACCAATGAAGCTGAGTACCTGAATTATATGGGTCAAATGAAGGCATTTAGATGCCAGAGATAAGTATACAAGCTTACTAGAATAGACATCAAATCAAAGCAGAGTTTGTCTGATTATGAGACCCATGTCATTGGCTTACTAATAATGGCATTTTTAATATAAAATAAAAGAAATCCACTAATAATTATTGATATACCCTTATAAACAGGATAACTGTAGGTAAAAAAAATACTAATTTCTGTCATAAAACAGAATAACACAAATACTTCTAAAAGTCAAACTAGATTACAGTACAACATCAATGAAGAAGATGATGCATTGTTTTCTAAAGGTATGATGCTAGTGTGTTTACCACCAATTTATTAATGGTACTTTGTCTGAGTCATCCCCACAGCATATGCTAATAGTAAAACTTTAAGAGAGATTTGTCCCGACTGGGCCAGGCAGGAAAACTCTAACTACAAATGGCGCCCAACGTGGGGCAAGAATTTCCACCTAAAACCTGACAAAAAAAGATTCTAAAATAGAGCTAAAAAGAACTTCCTAGTTGTCTCTCTCAAGTTAGCCGCAGCCTGCCAGTTTGAGCTACTATGGCTGGTTTCTGGCGTGTGCATCTGACCTGCAGTATGGCGGGAATGAGGAATCTACAAGCGACACTTTACTCTGCTGCATGGTAGATTTAGCCTTTGCTAGTTAAAAAAAAAAAAAAAAAAAAGAAGAAAGAAAAAAAAAAGAAAGTTTCTGGGCTATGCACTGCTTTGATAGAACTGCTTCTGATAGTTGATGGTACACATGGCTCCAGACCCAGAGCTGGCGTTAAACTGTAACACCGCCATGTTGGGAAGCAGAGGTGGGCAGAGCCAGCAGCCACAGCAGCGTTTCAGTCTTACAAAGATGGATATTACACAGAGAATCTGGTTTGTCTTGTCTTTGGGACTTTTAACTGCAGAAAAAGATTTGATCGTAAAAGCTGTTGAGTTAAATAAATATGTAAATTTTAAAGGTAACTTGACTTCAAAATTTGGATATAAGGATATATTGCTTTGGAAAAGAGTCTCTGCTTTTGTTTCCACAGAAAGCCAGAGGCTGTGGATTTGTTCCAGATTAAGATACATCAGGTTTGATCAGCCAAGACCACCTGAAAGGTCTCCAATGACACCATGGCCTAGATGATCCAACATCCAGAATGGTTTCAAGGCAACTGGCTCAGAGGTTTACCCTAATGGACTACTCCATAATCCTAAAATTTTCTTTATGTCCCCATAAGATACAGCGGCCCCCTCCAACAGGAATTAGTAAGAGAAACTACGCTCACATTCCCAAAATTATCAAGCTGGCTTTGGAGATGGAATTGGCTCACTCCTTCTCTAAACCCAGACATATTGCTAAAAGAAAAGGTTAAGAGATTTTTATGTCCTAAATCAGAAGAGCCCTCTGGTGTGGGACAGAAAAAAAAACAATATTTTATTTAAAACAGGTTGATTATAAATGCAATCTCTTTCTAAAGAAGAAAAGGGGATACAATATAGATATAATAGGATGAAAGGGTAGATTAAGGAAGGAACTTGCTTCTAAAGAGCAACAACTTGTTTAAAATGTTTTACATTGGTATAGATTTTAGTCTATTGATACAAAATTAAAGTTAATTTTGTTATACTATGTATATATTTCTACTCATGTTTAAGGTATTATGTTTGTACAGCTCATTTAAAATTGTAATGAATAATTAAATTGTAATAAATAATTAATAATTAATCATCTGTGATAAGCATACTCATAGCCATGTTAGTTAAGTCTTCTAGGTATACATAGAGATATTTCAGATAGATAGGTAATCTTCAAATACTTCAAAACCTACAGAATATGACATTTAAAATATTTTTAAAATTTAGACTTTCTGGACAGTGAGACATGTCTGCTCCTGGCAGCACCGATTTACTTCAGAGAGGAGGATGGGCATTGAAGACACTTCACATGGAGTTTATCTTCACCTTGGCAAAAATAGCCATTTGGGCAAGAAACTGTTCTTGCCTGGACTGCTTGATCGACTAGACATGCAGGACCCATAGAAAGGTGACCACTAAACTTTGCTTGACAAAATGGTCCTTCAGGTTCCTGCTTCGCAGAGGAAACTGCCAGACATTCTACAGGACACTGAGAGAAGTGACCGAGAGACTCTAGCCCTGTGGGCTGAAGAGAAATGCCCCAACTTTACAAAGGAACATTAGGTGACTGTCCAGGCTGCCAGCTGTCTCTGTCTACTCTTGCAAGACTCCCGAAAGTTGCTTGCATCCTTCTCCCGGTTCTCAGGTAATATTATATCCTTCTGAGGTCTTTGATGTGGTTAAAGACTAGATAGTTATAATTTTGCACAGTTATGATACAAGATAAGTTAGATATAAAACCTTAGACTCACCAATATAAGATAGAATATCTTCTTTAATAATGTAACTATAATTCTTGCTTGATAATTGTTTTGTTATATGTAATTTTACTATGTAAAAGTTAAAACCTTCCTTTAAAAAAAAAAGAAAAGGGGAAGTGCTGTAGATATCGCTCTGTACAAATAAAGTTCTGTTTGTCCAGTGGCTAGGCAGGAAGTATAGGTGGGACAAGAGAGAAGAGGATTCTGGGAAGTAGAAGGCTGGAGAGAGACACCGCCAGCCGCCGCCATGAAAAGCAACATGTAAAGACACTGGTAAGCCACAAGCCATGTGGTAAAGTATAGACTAACAGAAATGGGTTAATTTAAGATAGAAGAAACAGATAACAAGAAGCCTGCCACGGTCATACAGTTTGTAAACAATGTAAGTTTCTGTGTGCTTTCTTGGTTGGGTCTGAGTGACTGTGGGACTGGCGGGTAAGAGAGATTTGTCCTGACTGGGCCAGGCAGGAAAACTCTAACTACAAAACTTTTTATTAATGTAACTGTGTGCATTATTCAATATCCTCTGAGATGGGGTGGACAGAGGGAAAAAAGGGGAGAGAATTGATTGCACACCTCAATTCAGAAGGTAGATATTCCACCTACTAGGATAATGTCAGTCTTTTACTTTTTCAGTACTTCAAATGTTCTATAACAATTGTCTACATGATGAAGAATAATATAGCTTCCTTAAAGTAAATTAATATAAATGTTAATTTGAAAAATATAGTTGAAAAGATGGAGGTTAACAGGAATGTGAGAGGGCTAAGATGAAGTAAAGGAGGGGGTGACTATGATCATAATACATTGTGTACGTAGATGAAATTATCAAAAATAAAAGGAAAAGTAGTGGCATTGAGATTATTTGAAGAATTATCTGGTTAATATGGCTTTTGTGGAAAACTATCTCCAGCCACCACATGTCTATTGCTCTTTTGAACTCCCTGAAGTTGTGACTACGCTAGCAGAAGTGGAAAGATTGAACTCAATATTATTCAATCACATAAGAATGGCCCGTGAGTGCTGAACACCCCTCTGGAGCTATAGGTAGTTAGTGATCACATGGGTTGAGTTAGGTAAGGGCTCCCTTTCCTCGAGGAATTATAGACAGTTAACTGTTGATTGCAGAATGTCACATGTATTGCCCCTCCCCAAGAATTTGTAGGGTATTAACTGCTGCGAGTCAGAGGTGTCCACAAATGTAACAATATATTCCCAAAGATTTATGAACAGTTCACTTACTACTGGGTTGGAGGTGTTCCTGAGGCACTATACTATCAAAAAGATACATAGACAAAAGTTGTCCAGAAAAAAATACAGAGGAATGCCCACATTCCTGTTATTATCTTTCACCCACACTCCTTTAAATAACCCCAATTAACACTTTGGCTCACCAAGCTGGACTTAAGAAGAATAGATTAATAAGTTTGTTATTATTTATTTATCAGGGGTAAGTGGAGGTTAACTTATAGGCCTACCCAAAGTGACAATTGCAATTTACCAGTTCAAATGTAACCATTACCAAATGAGCACACGGTCACATCTACTGAATCCATGTGTGCTTTCCAAATAAAGACAATAAAGTGATCAAATTGTTCTTTAGAAACCCAGAAAAGAAATCCAAATCTTGCCCAAGAAGATGCGGCATTATTGTCATTATTCTTGATAAAATCTAAGAAAATGCTGGGATTTAAAGTTAATAACATTTCTATAAAAAGTCAGTGTATTTATATTCTTTAGTAAGAAGATAAAAAATGTCAAGGCAAACACATAGCTAAAAATTAACTTATTATGGAGGCAAATACGAGTGACCACAACCTGGTAGCACAGATTTATGTTTCTCCAAGTTCATGTTCCAATGTCGAAACAGTTCTATAAAGTTCTTTTTTTAACAGTAACAGAACAAAGGAAGCTATAATTAAGATGCTTGTAAGGTACATTGATAGAATCAAGTTTGTAGTTACAACAAAGCAGGGATACCCTGGCTACAGGCTTTAGATACTATGTGATGACACCTTTATTCTTTGATTGATTAAAAATTAGTGTTTGTTAATACATTTCAAAAGCTTTTTTCCCTAAAATCTGCTAGAATGTTAGGGCTGGTTTTATCTATCTATGATAGGATGTAGGGTCCAACACAGAGAAAAGGAAAGAAAGACTGTTCAGTGGGCTAAAGATAAATTAACATAAATTTCAATTAGGCTTTGGACCTGCAACATTTCATTCTCCAGACATCATTGAAATTCTAATCAATCAATAAATCAATCAGCCTTTGCAAACATAGCTTTATCCCAGGAATTCTCCTTCACAAAGATAAAAGAAACAATTACAGATAGGTAAATTTATAAAAGTACGTACATATAGGGATATATTCCTAACACAAGAATACATACTATGATAAACCCAGTCATTTCTGTGACAGGTCTTATACTGTAAACACAGTTTCGTTTTATACCTATTATTTATTCCCTTTAACAGTGGGTACATTAATTGACTCTAGTAATTTGCCTTGTATTTTAGCTAAAACAGCATGCCTAGCAGATTTGGGTCATTAGTAGTCTTGTGTTGACTGGTTTTAGTTTTTCATTGAATTTATTGACAGAACATGGTAATACTAAGAAACACCATGAGGTTTTCTCTGAACTACAGACATAGTCTTCTTTATAGCTACTGTGGTACTGCACTTAAATTTCTCCTTAGGTGCCAGGATCAATAACTCCAGTCAGTAAAATAACTCCTAGTTTTTTGAGAACACAAATATCTTTCAATATTTATTTCAAAGCATGAGGAGTATAAATAGTCAGGCTATCAGCATTAACATCTAATAGAATGAAATAATTGCTGTGGCTCCTGTTGGAATAATTTCTGCTTTTATGGGTAAGACTTTTTAGGTACTCAGAGAATGGAGTAAAACAGACAGAAAACAGCTTTTACTACTGAGTCACTATGGAGAGCAGCGTCATCAGTCACTTTTCCAGATATTGAGTCCTATTTCGTTAATCATGACTATGAGAAAAAACAATTTCTGAAATTAGAAGCTGGTGTGTGTAATACACAGCCTCTTGGAGAACTTTGCTCCCACCCTAAAAGTTATGACCACTCACCAGGCTTTACTACTAACACTTTAAAGAGGCCATGCACAATCCCATCAGTTCTGCTGTTTCTGGATGATGCGAAACATAGTATGATCATTAAATTCCACTGTCACACTTCATGTGCTGTATAAGTGAGCCTCTTAATTTGAAGCAATGCTATCTTGAATAACATTATGGTTTATGAAGCATTCTGTAATATATGGATGGTAGTTACAGCAGAATCATCAGCAGACAGAAAACTAAATCCACATCCAGAAAGCTTATGGAAGTAACAGTAAAAAATTGCCTATATCATGCTGAAAGTAGGAATACATGGTCAAATGGTCATTGTGAGAAATGTTGTCATATCAAATATACAGTGATGATCTCTTTTGCAGCTATATATGACACTCCAATGTGACCAACCTATATTGTTTTGATTAGTTGAAGTCTACAATACAGAGAGTATAAATCAACTTGTTAATTGTTGCTTGACATCCTTTCTTAGTCTGTCAATTACTAAATATCAAAGGTTGATGTGAGGAAAAGTTGAATGGTTGCATAAAATATGTTATTATATTCAACATATCAGTAAAAACCTGTTCTGCTTAGGAATTCCTTTGGTGACCATTCATGTTGAACACAAAATATCTTCTTTTTTTTTATCAATTTAGATCATCTCATTATCTTTAATTTCCTAATATGTGTGTGTGTGTGTGTGTGTGTGTGTGTGTGTGTGTGTGTGTGTGTGTGTGTGTGTATTGTCCCTGATAATTAAATCAACTCATTGGCTTCAGCCCATAATAAATTGATGATGCTTACCTCTTTCCATTTACCCCACAATTCAAATGAACAGCTAAGTGCATTAATCAAAGCCCTTTCTACTGAGAGGCTCCTTGAAGAACATCATTTCATGACTCTCCCAGATATGGTATTTAAAGCTGCTTAAGCCTACTTCCATGAATAGCCAGTATATCACACAGAGATATTCTCATAATACATGTCAGAAATTTTACTACCTCTGTCAAATGATTTTAGCGACTTCTCACTTCTCATGAGACAATGGGTGCAAGATGAAAGAAAAAAAAAAGTAATGTCATAGGAGTGGAAATCATGAGAACTCATGCTCAATTTCATATAACTTTTATATTCTTCAAGGCTTTCTTGAACCAGATTTTATACATACTTACACATATATGATATGTATATTTCAACTTGATGTTTACTATTGTTCATGAAGTAATGTACAGGTTAGTGGGTGTGCTATTCTGTTTTATACCACTACAGAAGAGTAACTCACATTGAACATATCTAATGCAAATTCTTCTCACTGTTGTAGACAGGGGGAATGCCACAATATGGTAGATACTATCTGGCCATAGTATTTCTTACTGCCTCATTCAGAAAGTGGAATGATAACAGAGAGTAAGAATGAATCTAATCATCATTTAGGATCAGCATTATTTATATGGTGCTGATCTCATAATTGAAGATGGAGACCCTCCCATTATGTTCGCAACCCCCACTCCTTGTCCTCTGCCACGCACCCCCCCACACCCAGTCTGCTCATGTAGATCTCATCCACTTCTCCTTCACAGGGTCATCAATGTTTCCCTCCTAGGGTCTTTTTCTGTCAGCTAGCTTCTCTAGTTGTGGGTTGCAATCTGGCCATCCCTTATATCATATCTGGTATCCACATATGAGTGAGTAGATTCTATGTTTGTCCTTCTGAGTCTGGGTTACCTCACTCAAGATGATATTTTCTAGTTCCACCCATTTGCCTGCAAATTTCATGATATCATTGATTTTACTGCTAAGTAGTACTCCATTGTGTATATGTGCCACATTTTCTTTATCCATTCTTCAGTTGAGGGGCATCTAGGTTGATTCCAGGTTCTGGCTATTACAAATAATGCTGATATGAACACAATTGAGAATGTGTCCTTGTGGTAAGATTGATCATTTCTTGGTTATATGCCCACCAGTGGTATAACTGGGTCTTCAGGAAGACTTATACCCAATTATCTGAGAAACCGCCATACTGATATCCAGAGTGACTGTACAAGTTTGCATTGCCACCAACAGTGGAGGAGTGTTCCCCTTGCTCCACATCCTCTCCAACATAAGCTGTCTTCACTGTTTTTGATCTTAGCCATTCTGACAGGTGTAAAATAGTATATCAGAGTTGTTTTAATTTGATTTTCCCTGATGACTAAGGATGTTGTGCAATTCCTTAAATGCCTGTCAGCCATTTGAGCTTCTTCTGTTGAGAATTCTTTGTTAAGCTCTGTAGCCCATTTTTTAAAATTGGATTGTTCAGTATTTTTTAATTTATTTTATTATTATTATGTGTTTTAATTTTATACATCAGCCATGGGTTCCCCTGTCCTCCCCCATCCAGCCCCCACCCCCACCTTCCACCCAGCCCCTCCCCTCCATTACCATGTCCTCCAGGACCAAGACACCACTGGGGATTCATTTAAACCTGGTAGATTCAGTACTGGCAGGTCCTGTCCCCTCCTTCCAGACTGAGCATGTGTCCCTCTGTAAGCCCAAGGTTCTGAACATCCAGCTCATGCACTAAGGGCAGGTCCTGGTCCCACAGCCTGGGTGCCTCCCAAACAGATCAAGCTATTCAATTGTCTCACTTATCTAGAGGGCCTGATCTAGCTGGGGGCTCCTCAGCCATTGGTTCATAATTCATGTGCTTCCATTCGATTGGCTATTTGTACCTGTGCTTTTTGCAATCTTGGATTCAACAATTCATGCTCTTGCAGTCCCTCCTCTTTCTCGACAGTTGGACACCTGGAGCTCCACCTGGGGCCTGGCTGAGGATCTCTACATCCACTTCCATCAGTTATTGGATGAGAGTTCCAAGATGGTACATATACACAATGGAGTACTACTCAGCAGAGAAAAACCAATGACATCATGAGGTTTGCAGGCAAATGGATGGATCTAGAAAAAATCATCCTGAGTGAGGTAACCCAGACTCAGAAGGACAAACATGGTTTGTACTCACTCATAGGAAGATACTAGATGTAAAACAAAGATGACTAGACTGCTATACAACTCCAGGGAGGCTACCTAGAAAATGGGACCCTAGGAAAGACACAGGGATCACCCAATGACAGAGAAATGGATGAGATCTACATGAACAACCTGGGTGACAGTGGGAGTAATGAAGAGCAAGATTTGAGGGAAAGAAAGCTTAGGGGAGCAGGAGATGCCTGTTGGATCAAGAACAGAAAGGGGAATGAGGAATAACAGACCATGATAAATGAAGACCACATGAGAACAGGAATAGTCAGAGTGCTGGAGAGGTCCCCAGAAATCCACAATGATATATCCTCTATAGACTGCTGGCAATGGTCGAGAGAAAGCCTGATCTGACCTAGTCTGGTGATCAGATGACTAAACACCCTAACAGTTGTCTTGTAACTCTCATCCAATAACTGATATTCAGTATTTTTAAGTCTAGCTTTTTGAGTTCTTTATATATTTTGGAGATCAGCACTCTGTCAGATATGGAGTTGGTGAAGAACTTTTCCCATTGTGTATGCTGTCGTTTGGTCTTATTGACAGTGTCCTTTGCTCTACAAAAGCTTCTCAGTTTCAGAAGATCCCATTTATTAATTGTCACTCTCAGTGTCTGTGCTACCGGTGTTATATTTAGGAAGTGATCTCCTGTGCCAATGCATTCTAGACTACTTCCTACTTTCTCTTCTATCAAGTTCAGTGTAACTAGATTTATGTTGAAGTCTTTGATCCACTTGGACTTGAGTTTTGTGCATGGAGACAGATATGGATCTATTTGCTATCTTCTGCATGTTGACATCCAGTTATGCCAGCACCATTTGATGAAGATGCTTTCTTTTTTCCATGGCATAGTTTTGGCTTCTTTGTTGAAAATCATATGTTCATAGGTATGTGTATTAATGCCAGGGTCTTCAATTTGATCCATTGGTCCACATGATAGATGAGGACATTATGGGAATAGGAAGAAGCAGGGTGCTGGGGAGGCTCTCAGGAAACCACAAGGCTGACCACACCTTGGTCTGCTGGCAGTGGTCCAGAGGGTGCCTGGACTGGTCTACTCTGGTGACCAGTCTAGCAAATAACCTTGCTGTCAGCATAGAGCCTTTGCCTAGTGACTGATGGAGGCTGATGCAGAGATCCATGGCCAGGTACCAGGCTGAGCTCCCGGAATCCAATTGATGAGAGAAAGGAGGGATTCTGCAGGTGAGGGATGTTGAGATCATGATGAGAGGACATGCAAAGATGGCCAGGCACACTTGTAGAAGCCCATGAACTGTGGACTGGTGGCTGTGGAGCCCCAATAGGACTGGACTAGGCCCTCTGGATACGGAACATGGTTGTTTGGCTTGAACTGTTTGGGGGGAACCCAGGCAGGGGGATCTGGATCTGTCCCTGGTCTAAGGGCAGGCATCTGGGAATCCACTGCCTGTGGTGTGATGCCTTGCACAGCCTTGGTGCAGTGGGAAGGAGCTTGGGCCTGTCTAGGCTCATTGTGCTGTGCTATGCTGACTCCCCATGAGAGACCTCGATTTGGAGGATGTGGGGATGCAGGGTGGCTTGGGAAAGAGGGATAGGAGTTGGGAGGAGGCAGGGAGGAATCTGTGGATGGTGTGGAGTGAGTAGAAAATTTCTTAATAAAGAAAAATGAAAAAAAAAAAAGAAGATGGAGACATCACCTTTTGTTACTGTTACAAATGTTAACATGAGTTTAGAAGAAGACAAATATTAAAACCATAACTGGGAGCAGGTCAGGCAACAGCCAATGTATGATGTACATATAGTTGAGGATATGTGGTCATTTGATGTTTTATAGTCAAGTATTCTGTCTTTTTTAAAGCTAAATTAGTAAGTGAAAGCTTTTATTTTTCATCAAAACTACAGCTATTCACCTATGCTCTAGATTTTTGTGATTAGACTATTTAGCATGCTGCTTTATCTTATCTATCACAATGCTCAAACCTTTGTAACTTTTGGAGGCTGGGTGCTACAGCTTGGTTCCTGCAAACTAAAAATCTAGCTGCCATTTGCATTAATTTTGTTGGAAATGGGCTGACCAGAACTGGCTATGAGGCCTATGATGATCTTGAACTTTGCATTCTTCTGTCTCCAACTCTCAAGTGCTAGGATTATAAGCATTTGATATTATGCCAAGCTCCTTACTCCTACCAACCATGCACTATAATTTCCTACATAACCAGACGAAAAACCATGGGAGTTTTCTGGGATAATGGTATCTCCTAAAGGTTTTTCTTTTGAGATGGGATCCTGCTTTGTAGGCCTGGATGACCTAGAACTCAGGCTGGCCTAACATACACAGAGAGTGCCCTCTGCCTCCTGAGTACTGGGATTAAAACTGTTGTCTGTCATGCTGTCTTGGAAATTTATTTATATCAGTAGTAGATAAATGTCTCCCTTTGATTTTGCCTGAGTATATGATAAGACAAGAGTGAAAATTTTGTCATGACATTTCTTGCTTTTAGACCTTGAAACCTATTCCCTTAACACATACCAAAACAGATAAACATTTCAACATAATTTTGTGTATCCCATTATTTAGTCCATGTTGTAGCCAGTAGATCAATAAAAACTGTTAGAATCTTCCTACCATATAACATATATTAAATCCAAGAACTCTGAAGAATCTGACTACAAGCCAAAAACCTATTTGTGAATTTTAATATGGCAGTACATGATTACAAAGTTTTAATCTAGCAAGCCTTACAGGAAAACCTGTTACCAATATGTCAGATTTACTGCAGAGCTAGTGAATTACCGTCTCTGAAGGGAGTTGTAGTCAAGGTCTCAGGCCTCTTCAAAGGTTATGCTCTACACATATTCATATTCATAACTGTGGCCATTTTCATCTGATTCTCTTTCCTCAGATATTTAAGATAGTTAGCATAGAAGTCTTTTATTGACTTGGATAAGTTTACTCCTAAATAATTTTTTTCTTTTATGCTATTGTCAATAGAGGTGTGTCCAAGATCTCTTTCTCACCATGTTTGCTGTTGGTATATAGAAAGGATGTTTTATCTTTTTTTCTTTTGTATTTGATTTTGTTGTTTAAATTTATTATTGAAATATGTGCATTTATTGAGTTCATCATAGGGTTAATTTTATGAAATTTTCTCATTGATTTTTGTGCTTAATGATTATGGTTCATATCTCCTACCATAGTCCCTCTGATATGCTCATTCCTCTCTTCACAAAAATATTACTTCCTGTATTTTCTTTAGGCTTTATTTTTTAGATATGAAAGTTTTTAGGAAGTTTACATTATGGAAAGTGCTTTTCTCTTTCAAACATGGCAAATAGTTTTTCTGGGTATGTAATTTTAAGTTAGCTATTTTAGGTTTTTGGGACTTTGTTTGTTGTTGTTTTGTTTTTTTGCTTTTTTGTTTTTCGAAGTAAAGGTTTCTCTGTGTAGTTTTGGTGCCTGTCCTGGATCTCACTCTGTTGACTTTGAATTGCTCCAGGCTATTCCGGCTTCCAAAGTTTCCTTTAAGAAATCAGCTCTTATTTTCATGGGTTTTCAATATACATGACTTGTGATTTTTATCTTGCAGCTTTCAATACTCTTTCTTTGTCATGCATACTTAGTGTTTTAACTATGATATACCACAGAGATTTTCTCTTCTGGTCTTTTATATTTAATATTCTGTGTGATTCTTGAATGGGTGTGTTTTTTCTAACTTTGGGGAAGTTTTCTTCTATGATATTGTTGAAAATATGATGCATTTCACTGACTTGGAATTATTTTCCCTCATCTATGCCCATTTGATGTTTTCATAGTGTCACACATACCCTGTATGTTCTTTCACTATTATTTTTAAAGTATTTTTAAAAAAAATATTCCTTACTTAATTGGTTTAGATCTTCTACTCTGTCTTTGAAACCTGATATCCTGATTTTTACTTGATTCATTCTACTTGTAAGGCTTTTGTTCAAGTTTTCAAGTTAGCATATTGGGTTTTTCAATTCTATCATTCTTTTAGATTGAGTCTTCTTCAATGTTTCTACTTCCTGGTTGAATTTCATTCTGAAATCTTAGATTGTCTTTATTTCCATCAGCCATATGTTTTGTTTTTTTGTTTTTTTTTGTGTGTGTGTGTGTGTGTGTGTGGGTATCACTCAGGCATTTAGCCTCCTAAAAACTATTAGTGTTCTATTTCATTGATCTGTTTCTTGGTGTCTTCTTTAAATTATGTTCCTTGAATTCTTAGAGGAGATTCATGATCATTCTTTTATGTTTTGTATCTTTGAGTTTATCTAGGTTATCTAGGTTATTCTCATTGGCAAGCAGTTCTAAAGGACTAATAGATTTTGAAGAGAAGATACTGACATGATACTTCATATTGTTGTTATTCCTATGATAAGTTCTGGGTGCTGGAGGCCAGCTTGCGATGAGGGTAGTGTCTTAGTGGGTGAATGCAGGAGTGGCAACAAAGAAACCCAGACACAGAACACTTCTTAGTTTCACTTTATGGGAGATGGTCAGAGAGGAAGTATGTCTCAGTATGGCTTGACCTCCTCTGACAAGCAGCATTTCTGACAGGCTTTATTTACACATGAAATCATTTCCTCATATACTTTAATAACTGATTACAAAGACTTTTCATGGTACATGATTTTTCTAAAGACTTCCTTGATTGTATAAGCATAACCAAGTAAAGGAGGAAAATGAGCAAACAAATTTCATGAGAAATAAAATCTAACATTATGATAAAATCAATTCTTTTAACTCAATGTCTTTTTCCTTAAAGTTGGTGATGTAAAGCCTTGTGGTTACAGAAATACTAGAGAGGATGTCTCTAAGTTTGACTCTGTTAATAGATCAGAAGTTATTTTTCTACTACCTGTTACATGAAGCTTGTCCTGCATTATTTTATTAATCTACTATATTGAATATCTGATGTTTCTATGTAAATTTAGTTCCTCAGTCCTTTGTTTAAATTTTTTATTTATAGCTGACATAAGACCACTATCTTTTTTCTTTGATATTTGTAGTACTATGCTCTGCTCCATATTCTTTCTATAGTATCAGAAAAGTTCTGATCTGGCAAGTCTACTTAGGAAGGCAGGAGTTTACTGAGACAGAATGTTTCTCTTTGTGTCTCTGTCATAAACCCTTGTTTCAATATGGTCCATAACTTTATTATAATCCTGCAAAAGGTAAAAGAACATCAAGATTCCTAAAACTACTTACTTTCCCTTCAGGAGGGTACCAAGGCTTGTCATTAATTTTATAATGAAAATCTTTTCCTGCCCATGCTAGTTCCATATTTCTGAGGCATAACGTGAAAACCTAATGATTCAGTTAAAATGCCAGTTTCTAAAATTTCCCTAAGTTTTTCTTCTTTGATTATTTCCAGAACCTCTGTCTCATGCTTACTAATATCACTTAGGCAATATGTTCTACAGAAGACTCAACTTTTTGCATAGCTGATTCTCCTAAGGAACTATCATACATTTTATTCTTTTTAACATCAACTTCTATAGGAATTGTTATATTAGGCCAGCTCTAGACTTCAACAAGAGGTCCTTAACATCAAGGGATTCAAATATTAAACAATCAAAGACACAGTCAAGCATTGTGCAGCAAACTTCACCAAGGGCAGTAAATGGTCAGTCCAACTCTTCCAAGAACTGGAGTTTTATAAAGCAATACTTCAAGAAGCTTGGCATTGCCATCAGGGAATATAGAATTCCTTTGTTCTCAGTTTGTTGTGGATAAAACAGCTTTGGAGAATAAGAGAAGAAGTGGAGATGCATTGAATTTCAAGGTTGAGAATGTCCTTGGTGAAATGAATTCAGGTGGACAGAGAGGACTGAACTAGTATGCAGGAGGTGCTTCCTAGTCTGAGATGGATTGCAAGGGTAGATATACCTGAGTGGAAATGTTTCATATGATGTGAGTGAGACCTGTGTTTTCTTGGACAGATAGGGAAGATCATGGCTCAAAACTAAAGCTCCAATACAGTTAGGACTGGGGAGGCCAAACTAGGCAGGTTAACTGGTTATGAGACCCAGGATAAATCTGGTGGTTTGAGGAAGATGCATGGATGAGGAGGTCATCCTCTAGACCCTGGAGGTAGATCTGAGAAGTCTTCATATGAAATGGAGTGGTGAAGGCAGCATAATTTGGGCTATGATTGGATACAGGAAGGGGAGTTTCTTCCTTAGGGTTTCTATAGCTGTGAAGAAACAGAATGACCATAGTAACTCTTACAAAGGAAAACATTTAATTGTGGCTGGCTTATAGATTCAGAGGTTTAGTTCATTATATTCATGGTAGGAAGCATGCAGGCTGCCATTGTACTGGAGAAGGAGGCAAGAATTCGACATCTGGATAGGCTGGCAGGGGAAGAGTGTCGCGCCCGCCTCGACCAGCAAGGATGACCCAACAACGGGGCTCTTCTTTAAACAGTTTATTCAGGACCTTTGTTAGTAGCGATGTCTCTCTCTGGGGCAAGCCTCTCCCAGCCCCTAAGTAGGTCTGGGCTACCAACCCCAGACAGCCATGTGGGCACTATCCACAGGTCCATGCATATGCCAGCGGCACACGATTCCAGCCATAGCCAAATAAGGAGCTGTTTACCACAAAGAGTGCTTGCCATCGGGAAGGCAGAGGGTGGAAGCCAGTGCCATCTTTAGGGTGCGGCTACATGCAGCTCTCTACAGTTCCCCCTTTTTGTTTTACAGAGCAACAGGCAAGAGTAGAGGTCTGATCTCTGCTAAAATGGAACATGTACTAATGTTTGTCCAGGCGTCGTCCACCCAGAGAACACTAGACCCGTCCGATACCCTTTACACAGAGGTGGGAGTTAGGGTACCAACCCACATGCAATCAGACTTGCTCTTCTTGAGGTCAGCGTATCTTAGCCTCAAGTGCAGTGTGCAGGCCTCACATCCTGTGCCTAAATATCTTTTAAAGTAGCCAACCAGGCTTGGGGGGACTGTCCTGCATCAATGGCCATAAAGGCTTGGATAATCATGGCCACATGGCGACGCTGTGAGATCCTAATGCGACAAATGCACCACAAGCATACTAGGGAGGTGAGCACCAGTAAGCCTACTAGGGCTCCTATTCCCACCCACTCCTTCATGTGATCCATGGCTGTAGCAATCCAGGAAGATAAACCCTCTGCCAGTCTGGTATCCACTCGGGTCGAATTCACCATGACAATAGCCACCCTCAGCTGGTCCATCAGGTTATCAAACTCTCCGGTCCAATTGCCTAAAAGATAACTAGACAACCTTTTAGATAAATCCGCAGCATGGGTAAAATTATTATATGGGACACTAGTCACACATAACCCTTCATACTTCCATTGGCAGCCGAGTTGGGCAATCTGCCAGAGGGTATCAATTTGCTCTTGAACCAGGTCAATTCTCTGGTTGACCACCATCAATCCTCCTTGTATTTGAGCATTGACGCCCTTTTGCACATCCAGAACATGTGCCACATTGGCAGAAAGATTATTCAAGTTCTGTGCCGTCTGTACAGTATGACTCATGGCAATGGCGGCTGTAGCGGCTCCAACAGCAGCCAAGGAAATAGCTGTAACAATGGCGGCAGTAATGCCAAAATCTCTTTTTTTGTCTAAATAGGGTCATAGCATTAGGAGCATCAACTGGCATAGGCACCCAGCGAGGCATACAGGTAATTATGGCATAATCGTATTTAGAAGCATTCCGGCATTGAGTATAAAAACAGGTATTATTATGGCAAGATACAGGCCTCTCTTTGCTCACTATAAACAAGAATGGAGGATACACACAAACTGGAGTAGGATTATAAGTAATATTAGCCAGTGGCTCAACTCCGTCATACACACAGCCTGTATCAGTTTTGGCAGTGATGCCTATGCATAACGGGCCAGGCTCAGAATCTCAGGAGCCCCAAGGCTTGGAGCTACTCCATGAAAACTGACTAATCCCATGTACTCCTCCAGCAATCATAACTAGGGGCTCTAAATTCATGCAACTTCCATTAATGCCACACAATAGCCAATTATCAAAAGGATTAGAAATATACAACTGAGAGGGATTTTGCTCACTATAATTACTACTTGCAAAAGTCTGATTAAAGTCTGTGCTTATTCCAGGAGAAAAGGTGAAACTCTTTCCTTGATTGGCCCAGATCACAATACGAGACTGACAACCTGTCCAGGGCCAGACGTTCCCTCTATCTTGACCCCAACAAAATGGGGCCCAATTTGGTTGACCAGGTGTATCATTTCCCAACGCTTTAGCAGGCCACCATCCAGACACCCAAGAGGCATTGGCTGAAAAACAAGGACCTGGTCCAGGCAAATCAAACCATCCAGCCGTCTGGTTATAATCAAGACACATGGGGAAACATTTGATCTGTTTCTGACAATTTGGAAACAAAGAATTCCGTTTAAATCAGAAGACCTATTTTCTCCTATAGGAGCTTCCTCTGGGTCCATAGGGAGGTATGGAACATCCATACTTTTATTACTACCGAATACCAGTGGGAATAATATTGCATCATGACGGACTGGCATTGGTCTCAGGAACACTGACAGTATCCCCCATCTTAGGTCCGTCATTCCCAGCTGAATCATCATTAGCGCGAACAGGGAGATCACTGTCTTCGCAGACATGTTCTTCCTGGCACTGGACTCTTCTCACGAGGCGCTCAGGAACCCACACCGGGTCTTGCTGATCCTGTGGGAAAATGCAAACAGAACCTCGTGCCCATGTCAGCACGGGATCAGGTCCGTGCCAAACACCTGGCAAGGCATCTTTCCATTTCACCATTCCTTTAGAAGAACTGTGCTGACAATGATGCCTGTCTGCAGCAGAACAATTGGAAGCATCCAAATTCAAAAAATTCAGGGTAAATAATGCAAGAGAGAGTCTGTCCTTAGGGGTACGGCCATAGCCTATTCCCCCTTTTTGTTTTTGAAGCAACTCCTTCAAGGAGCGATGAGCACGCTCCACAATACCTTGACCTTGTGGATTATATGGTAGGCCATGTACAAGTTGCACATTCATCTGTTGACAGAAGGAAGCGAACTTCTGTCCGGTATATGCAGGACCATTGTCTGTTTTTAACTGTTGAGGCTTACCCCATGCTGCCCAAGCTTCTAAGCAATGAGCAATAACATGAGAGGCTTTCTCTCCTGCCATTGGGGTGGCATGAATGATTCCAGAGCAGGTGTCAACAGATACATGCACATATTTGACACGTCCAAATTCAGAGATGTGTGTAACATCCATTTGCCATATTTTTAGGGTGAGCAGACCACAAGGGTTAACTCCTAATCTAGAAGGATGATGAAAAATGACACATTGGGGACAATCTAGTACCACCTTTCGTGCATCTGCACGTGAGATAGAAAACTTTTGTTGTAATGTCCTTGCATTAACATGAAATTCTTTGTGGAAAGCATGTGCTCATTGTATGGCAGAAGCCACAAACATCCATTCCTGTTGAGTACACTGGTCCACTATATCATTGCCTTTAGCCAGTGGACCTGGCAGACTGGTATGTGCGTGGATGTGTTGCACAAAAAAAGGGATTTTTACATTGCCAGATCAGTTTCTGTAATTGGCCAAACAATGAGCTAACAGGGCTAGAAGATTTGATGGGCCCTGCACATTCAAGGCTTTTCAAGGCATTAACAACATAACTAGAATCTGACACTAAATTAAATGCAAATGGACAAGCCTTGAAAACTTCAGGAACTATTGAAAGCTCCACCTGTTGGGGTGCACCTGGCAAGAATTGATGCCTTACAGGTTCAGTAGAATCCACCATATAAGCACCACAGCCTGTCGTAGACCTATCTGTAAATATAACACTTGCTCCTGGAATGGGCTGGGAAGCAGTTACCTTAGGGAAAACTACAGGATGTTCTTTAAAGAAAGTTAATAGTGGATGTTTAGGATAATGGCAATCTATGTGTCCTGGATAGGTACAAGGCAGTATTGCCCAATCATCTATGGCAGCACATAATACCTTGACTTGAGTAGAATCATAAGGAACAACTAGCGTTTGGGGTGATGTTCCAAAATATTGTAAACATTGCTGAATACGCTGTTGCGCAAGTAATGCTACAGCAGTAGGATAATACTCAATTGATTTTGCAGGTGAGATTTTAGTATAAATCCATAACAAGGGTCCTTTTTGCCATAAAATCCCTGTAGGTTGCAACTGGGTAGGCAGAATGCACAGGGTAATATCATCATTATTTTGCACTCTTTGAAGAAAAGCCCTTTGTAGCCTATCCTCTAATTTTGTTAAGGCTTCTCGGGCTGCATTGGTTAGTTGCCTCGGTGAATCCAAGGCTGCATCTCCAATTAGAATATCATATAATGGTTTTAATTCATAATTGGCCATTCCTAAACTTCCTCTTATCCAATTTATATCTCCTAATAATTTCTGAAAATCATTCAATGTGCAAAGATGATCCTTCCTTAACTCTACCTTTTGTAGCATGATATGATGATTAGTTATTTTAGAGCCAAGATAATTGACAACTTTGCTCTGTTGCACCTTCTCAGGGGCGATACAGAGTCCCTTTTGCTTTAGCAGTTCTACAAGTGAGCTATATGCTTCTTGAAGAATGCTCTCCTCTTTAGCTGCTAACAGTATATCATCCATATAATGGAGGCATCTCAAGCCAGGAAAACGTGCTCTCAAGGGTTCTAAAGCAGTAGCTACAAACAATTGACACATAGTAGGACTGTTGGCCATGCCTTGTGGCAATACAACCCATTGATATCTTTTATCATGTTCCTCATGATTAGTGGACGGTAAAGTGAAAGCGAATCTCTCACTGTCTTTGCTATTCAGCGGAATGGAAAAGAAGCAGTCCTTAATATCTACCACAATAATAGGCCAATTTTCAGGCAAGGCTGACAGCAATGGAAGACCACGTTGTACGGGTCCCATAATTCTTATTTGCTCATTTATAGCTCTAAGATCATGTAACAATCTCCATTTTCCTGATTTCTTCTTGATGACAAATATGGGTGTATTCCAGGGAGAAAGGGAGGGTTTAATGTGCCCATCCTCCAATTGCTCTTTCACTAATTGATATGCAGCATGTAATTTCTCAGAGGAGAGTGGCCACTGAGGAACCCACACTGGCTCCTCCATTATCCAGGATATGGGAATGCCCTCCTCAGCGGCCCCTAGGAAAAACCCAACCCTTGTTTGGGTTTCCTAGGTACTGTTTGTATTGGCTCCTTTCTGCCTTGTAAAAATTTTCCCAGGCCAAAATCAGGATGACACCCCATGTTTTTCATAATATTTTTAGATTCTTTGGAATATTCATTACTCAACTGAAAGCCCATGGATTTCATAAGATCCCTCCCCCAGAGGGACACTGGAAGTTCAAGAACATAGGGTTGCATAATGCCAGAGTGACCTTCTGAATCTTGCCAATTCAACAAATTGGCACTAATATTAGGAACACTGGCATAACCCAATCCCTGCAATGTTTGTGAGGAAGCCTGTATAGGCCAACCTCGAGGCCAATCTTTGCTAGCTATGATACTGTGATCTGCTCCAGTATCCAAAAGTCCCATTATCTTGGTGCCATTAATGGTTAACTGTAATGTGGGTCTCTGATCTAAATCTAAAGATAAAAATGTTAAATCTGTGCCTGAGGAGCCGAATCCGTTACTTCCTCTTTCTTTGTCATAGGCTGGGTGAGAATCATGTAAGCTGGGTAACAGGATAAGTTGTGCAATTCTGTCTCCCGGGGCAATGGCAGTGATTCCTTTTGGTGACTCAACCATGATTTTAACTATACCTGTATAATCTGAGTCAATTATCCCAGGATGGACTCATAATCCCCTTAATGTAGTAGATGATCTCCCTATTAACAATCCCACTGTCCCAGGGTCAAGGGGGCCTTGAAAATCAGACTCCACTACTTGCACCCCCATTTGTGGGGTTAATATGAGTCTGGTGGTGGCACGGAGGTCCAATCCTGCTGAACCTGCAGTGGCTCGCAGCGGTGTTTGGGATGTCTGAGGGTTGGCCACTGCTCTTGATCCCCTTCCTGTCTCTGATCCTCCATTGCCCCATATATTTGCGGGCCCTGAGGCTGGGGGCCCTGCTGTCCATTTTTTGGAGGAGTATTATTCCTCAAAGGCTGTCCATTAATGTCCTTGACTGACCTGCATTCACTCGCCCAATGTTTTCCTTTCTTACACTTAGGACACAGTCCCGGGACCAGGCGTTGGGCACTCTTTGGTCTCTGGTTACTTCCCCCTTGATTACTTCCTCCTTGGGGGCAGTTGTGTCTCATATGCCCCATTTTACCACATCGGAAGCAAGTCCCAGTGCCACCTGCCCTCTTTTGGCTAATTTGTAAAACTGCAGCAGCCAGCCCAGCATTGGTTAGTGGTCCCCCTAATTCCCTGCATAATTTCATCCAAACCTCCAATGCTTTAGTTTTGTAAGGTGTAATAGCAGCTCTACATTCCTTAGCGCACTGCTCATAAACCAACTGCTTAACTAATGGCATGGCTGTATCAGGATCACCAAATATCTTTCCAGCTGCATCCACTATGCGAGCTACGAAATCTGAGAAGGGTTCCATAGGTCCTTGGACAATTTTAGTGAGATTACCACTAACTTCTCCTCTATTGGGCAATGCCTTCCAAGCTCTGATAGCAATGTTGTTAATTTGCTCATAAACCTGGATAGGAAACCCATTTTGCTGATTTGCAAATCTACCTTGTCCAAGTAACATATCCATATCCCAAGCAGCTTGGCCTCCACCAGCAGCCCTGTTAGCTGCAGCCTGTTTACTAGCGAACTCTATCAGAAAGGCTTTCCAATCTAAATACTGACCAGAACTTAAACAGGCTAGTGCAAGGTTCGTCCAGTCTGATGGAGTCATAGCATGCCTATGCAGAGCTTCCAACTGAGCTACTGTAAAGGAAGCTGTAATACCATATGTCCGGACAGACTCTGCTAATGATTTTACAATCTTGAAATCTAGAGGTTCATGCTATCTCTGATTCTGAGGATTCTGAAATACTGGGAATGTTGCATTCCCGTTCTGACTTTTCTCCATACTCTAGGATTAAAAGACATTCCGCCCTCTGCCCCCATTGCTCCAGGATACGGAGGGGGAGCAGAAGGGACCATGCTCTCATGGCCCTTTTCTAACTGTTTGGATCCTCTTCTCTCTTTTCCTTTCTTTCTAACCTTCACTCATTGCAATAACTCACAAACGGATTCCACATCCTCATCATCCAAGACAGAATCGGAGAGCTCGGAAGCACACAAGTCTTCCAACTCAGAAAGGCTAGGATATAAATTTGTATATTTTTTCTCAGCTTTTGTCTCCTTTTTAATTTGCCCTGTCTTTCCAGATACTGCTTTCTCTGAGGCTGCCTTGTCAGATCTTTCTTCCTGCAGTATTTCCAAAGCAGTTTGACCATTCTCAACCGCCTCACTGCATCTCTGATCTTCTAAACATCCTCTTATTAGTTTCCAGACTGGTCTAACCCCATGCTTAAGTGTGCCCTGCTCTGCGGCAAAATCTAGGTCTCTTCCCAGTTTCTCCCAGGAAGGCACTGTGAGGCTTCCTGAAATTGCAAACCAAGGAGCAACTACATCACACTCTTCCAGGAACCGTGCTAGAGTGCTTTTTTTTATTTTCAATTTCTTAGAGAGAAGCAGCTCATTAAGAGCCAGAAAAATTGGGTGCGAGGAGGAAGCGCCCATCTTAGTATATCTTTTCTTCCTCAATTTGAGAAGTTTCTTGGAGGTTTCTCGGAGCCTTTATGGAACAGCCCCAGCCCTCCGGTTTCACTTGCTTGTTTTGTTATTCTAATTACCAGTCCGCTTTGGTCGCAGCTCTACTGTCCCGCTCCCCCTTTGTCTACAGGTAAGCGTAAAAACCCGCTTTTGTCGCGGATCCTCAATTTTTCCTGAGGACTTACCGGTATACCGCCAAATGAATGGAAGCACATGAATTATGAACCAAAGGCTGTGGAGCCCCCAGCTGGAGCAGGCCTTCTCGATAAGTGAGACACTTGAATAGCTTGAACTGTTTGGGAGGCATCCAGGCTGTGGGATCAGGACCTGTCCTTAGTGCATGAGCTGGCTGTTTGGGACCTTGGGCTTACACAGGGACACTTTGTTCAGCCTGGAAGGACGGGACTGGACCTGCCTGTACTAAATCTACCAGGTTTAAATGAATCCCCAGGGGAGTCTTGGCCCTGGAGGAGATGGGAATATAGGGGAGGGAATGGGGGGAAGGTGAGGGTGGGGGCGGGAGTGGGGAGGACAGGGGAACTCATGGCTGATGTGGAAAATTATAACACAAATATAATAATAAAAAATGCCAAAAAATAAAATAAATTAAAGCATTTCTTCATTTTTTTCTCCATTTTAGGTGATGTTAACTATGTGATCATCATACTATGTTCTGATGTGTTCTATCTAGTCCTACTCTAAGACATTTATCTTGAAAGTATGTCAACTTTTGTCAAATGCCTTTTCTGCATTTGTTGAGGTAATAATTAGATTTTGTATTTAAGTTCATTTATATGATTTATTACATTTACAAAGTTGCATAGGTTGAATCATCCCTGCATTCCCTGGGATAAAGTTAGATTGTTCACAGTAGATAATCTTTTTGATATGTGCTTATAGTCACCTTGTAAGTATTTTACTGAGGATTTTTTGTATCTATGTACAAGCTCAATACTGGCACACATCAAAAACATTAGTAAATGTAATGAATCATATAAAGTGACTTAAATACAAATATCACAATCTAAGGTGGCTCCTATTTTTTACATTAAGATGAGTTTCTTGTAAACAATAGAGAGAAGAATTTTACTTTTTAATCCATTCAACTAACCTGTGTTCTTTGGAGGAGCTGAGGTCACTGATATTAAGCTATTGAAAGTTGTGTATTGATCACATTCTTTTTTTTTTTTTTGAGACAGGGTTTCTCTGTGTAGCTTTGTGCCTTTCCTGGAACTCACTTGGTACCCCAGGCTGGCCTTGAATGCACAAACATTCACCTGCCTCTGCCTCCCGAGTGCTGGGATTAAAGGCCTGTACCACCACCGCCTGGCTTTTTTGTTTCTTTACTTATAGTTTTTGTTTCAGTAATTTTAGCTTCATGTTTTTCTTCAGTTTCTTGCCTATTCTAATTCTTTTATATAAACTGAAATATTGCTTGCTACTCTCTGTAAGGCTGATTTTGTGTACAATGTGAACAGAGCCAGGGGAAGCTGGTGCATGAGATGTTTGATTGGACCTCAACCAAATGAAGCTAGTTCACAAGTCTCACATATCTTGAGGCTTTCAGACATGTACATGATATGGGAACAGATGGACATGCAGGGTGGGATGGGATGATAGACTCAACAGGAAAAGAAGCTTGGTTAGCTACCTTTCTTCAGCTAGGCCTTCAGGTATGGAGATAGTGGCAGAGGTAGATATAGTTGTAGAGAAGAACTCATCATGTAAATCCATTCACTAGCCCTGTGTCTGGAGATAGGCCTGCAAGTATAGAGGTTACTTCAAAAGGTCAGATGGGAGTAGGCAATTTTATGTTTCCTAACAGCTGAATAATATTTCACTATATAAATGTACCATATTTTTTATTATATATTCCCCTGCTGATGAATATGTAGGCTGTTTCCATTTCCTGGCTCTTATGAATAGAACAACAGTAAGCATGGATGAGCAAGTGTCTCTGTAGTAGACACAGACTCTATCTGGTATATGAACAAGTTATATAGCTGGATCCTGTGGCAATGTATTTCTAGCTTTTTGAGAAATCTTCCCACTGATTTCCATAGTGACTGCATGAATTTGCACTGCCACCAACAGTGAATAAATGTTTCTCTTTCTCCTTATCTTGGTCAGCACTTTTTCTTTTTTTTCCCCCTCCCTCGGCCATTCTCACTCATGTATGATGGAACCTCAAGATATTTTAAAATAGCTTTTCCTGGCTAGCTACAGATATCGATCAATTTCTTAAAATATTGCTCATCCATTTGTATCTTTACATCTTTTGTGAACTGTCTGTTTAGTTCAATGTCTTGGTGATACTATTTCTCTGTCATATCTGTAGCTGGTTGAGTGATATTCACACTCTCTAAGATGGCTCTTCACTGGAATGATTGTGTTCTTTGCTTTTTAGTTCTATGTGGTTTCATTTGTCAATTGTTGATCAAGAAGCAGATGGCTAAGATTGGAAAAAGCACAGAGACAAATAGCCAAACTAATGGAAATGCATGAACGATGAACCAAAAGCTGAGGAGCCCCCAACTGGATCAGGCCCTCTGGATAAGTGAGACAATTGAATAGCTTGAACTGTTTGGGAGGCACCCAGGCTGTGGGACCTGTACCTATCCTTAGTGCATGAGCTGGCTGTTTGGAACCTTGGGCTTACCCAGGGACACTTTGCTCAGCCTGGAAGGAGGGGACTCGACCTGCCTGGACTGAATCCACCAGGTTGAACTGAATCCCCAGGGGAGTTTTTGCCCTGGAGGAGATGGGAATAGGGGGTGGGCTGGGGTGAAGGTGGGGGCGGGAGAGGGGAGGACAGGGGAACTCATGGCTGATGTGTAAAATTAAATTAAATTTAAAAAAAAGCAGCAGATGGTTGTAAAAAGGTGGGTTATTATATGTGGGTCTTCAGTTCAAGTGCATCCATTAATATATCTGTTATTGTGGAAGTATTATGCTATTTTATTACAGTGGGTTCCTCCCAGCAGTTTTTGTGTTATTTTGTTTTGTGCTTTATTGTTCAGAGTTGTTTTGAATCTATTGTGTTTGCAAATGAAATGCAAGATTACTTTCCAGTGTATGTAAAGAATTTCATCAGCATGCAGATTACATTAAAATTGTAAATTACTTTTGATAAGGTAGCATTTTCACAACAGAATTTATGTTGTGAAATGAGCACTGGGAAATCTTTTCATCTTCTGGCCCCCTTTTCAATTACTTCTTTTTAGTTAGATTCATTAAAAAATATTCTAATATTTTTGAGGTTTGTGAATGTTAATATTCACATGATTCTTTTTCAGTATTTTTGCAATTGGTATATAGGAAGGATATTAATTTTTATTGTTTTTTTTTATCCTCCTACTTAGATTAATGTATTTATCACCTGGAAGAGATTTCTGGAGTATTTGTTATGATCTTTTATGTATAGAATCAATTCATCTTCAAATCAGGATACTTTGATCTTTTATATTTAATTTATCTTGTCTTATTGTAAATATAAAAGAAAAAAGACAATATTTATGGGTATTTTAATCCGAATCATATAAAGCAGACCCCCTTAAAATTATTTTCATTATATTTATTTGTATATTGCATGTAGAGAAATATGTACACCATGGCCTTCCTGTTGAGGTCAGAGGACAACATGTGGGAGTCAATTATCTCCTTCCACTATTTAGGACCCCCCACTAAATTTACATTTGTCTGGGTTGACGACAAGTGCTTTTATGCAGTGAAGATATAATGGCCCTAGAGCTAATTTCCTTAATTTTAAAAAGTTCAATTTAATTTTGGGGGGTGGTGGTTGGGGGAATAATTAAAATTACCATTTAATAATGATTTTTAATTTTATACAGATTATATGTCCACAATTTTATATGATGGAAAAAAAGACAAGTTTTGATTTCATATTTGTTTATATAGGATATATTGTAAAAAGAAAAATGCATCCAATAGTTAGCTTTTTCCTGTAGTGGGCACTGTTGAAGTGATTGGGATAGTTATGGGTAGCCCACCAGAGATATCCACACAGATACAGTTCTTTTTTTGTTGTTTTTTTTTTTTGTTTTTTTGTTTTTTTTTGTTTTTTTTTTTTTTTTTTTGGTTTTTTGAGACAGGATTTCTCTATGTAGCTTTGGAGGCTGTCCTAGATCTTGCTCTGTAGTCTAGGCCTGGTTCTGCCTCCCAAGTGCTGGGATTAAAGGCATGTGCCACCACTGCTCAGCTACAGATACAGTTTATAGTGCATTAAAATCTTTTTGAGGACCCAAGTGTGGCCTTGAGTGTCCGGAACATGGGATGTTTAAAGGCAGAAACATCCTTCCATCTCTCTTAGCAGCCACAGGGGGCTTTACAAAAGCAAACAGTTTGAGATGCTCTTGTATCCAGCCCCCAATGTTTTGTGGCATCCTTGTCTTGTGAGTGCACCTCCAGGGTGTCTCGTGGCATCCTGGTCCTATAGAGCATGATGTCCAGCAGTATGAGGTTGTTTCTCCATAGAAAGGGGACCCTGGGACATACTTAGTTGAAAGGTTTCTGTACAAATATGCGGTTTAACAGAAGCTAAGGTGCATTAACCAGCAAATCCTGACCTTTGGTTCCTAGAATATTTTTGAGTAATTTTCCATGGGATTCTCTATCAAGGAGATAAAATTTTAGTTAAACCTGAAATGGCCTCTGCAAGAATAGAAAATGGGGGAACTTTTGCTCTGTCTTGCTATATCACATTCCTTACTGGGTCTATGGGCATGAGTGAAATTGTTGACTCATCCTGTTCTAGGATGGTGTAGTTGGTCCTAGGGACTGTTAACTTAGTTGGTTACTCAGTTGAGGCTGCTGGGTCCTACCATTAGCAGGATCAGAATGAGAATCAAGAGTCTAAATAATGTAGACAGTAATATGTTAAGGCATGGGGACCAGGTAAACAGATTGATACCAATTATATGCTCTATGTCTTCTTTCTCTCATTTTCTTCTACTTTTCTCTTTCACAGTCTTTGTTTTGCTTCATCTCAACCATTCTTTTCTTCTTTTCTTGAATTTTTTTTCTCTTGCTCACTACTTCCTTTGTACTTACTACTGTTCCCCTCTCTTTCTCCATCCATCTCCTTTCACTTACCATTCCTCATTACTCTTTTTTCTTTCTTTTTTTTAGAGCATTTTCTCATGCAAGCACTCTAGGACACTAGCAACCAGCTCCCACAAGCTCTTCCTCATTGTCCCCTCTTACCTTAAAGCAACAGGATGCAGAATACCCAAGAAGCCAGCTGAAAGCTAGATTTGGCCCAGGTATTGGCCCAGCCACCTCATTTCCCATGCATAGGAGATAAATGGCTACTGTAGAAAGATACAGAGCCCTGTATAGTCACCCACTAGGGGCCCCACAGCTTGCATCTCTTCTGTTAATAAAACTGGACAGGGGCATACACATAAAAAGTAATTTGAAATATATTAACTTTCTGCTTCTTCAATTCAGGTCATAAAGCCTGGGACCATCACCAATAATGCAGACTAAAGTGCCTATGTCTGTAGCACTGGGCATTCCTACCTTTATTTTGATCAGGGACAAAATTGGGATCTGTTTGACTTTAATTAGCTCAATATGAGCTCTCCTTTCTACATTACTTGATTTATTAGCCCCTTCCCCTCTCCTAGACCTATATTTTTATCACCCCTAGATGGTACATAGAGGGAGAGGGCAGAGGTCCACCCAAAACATAAATCTTCCAGCTTCCCATCTCCCGTTTTTCTTTCTTTCTTTCTTCTTCTTCTTCTTCTTCTTCTTCTTCTTCTTCTTCTTCTTCTTCTTCTTCTTCTTCTTCTTCTTCTCCTTCTCCTTCTTCTTCTTCTTCTTCTTTTTTTTTCTAAATTCCCTTGTGTAGATTTGGGGCTGATGAGGATTTTGTATCCCAAATGAATAACCTCTAGTCAGTCTTATCTAAAAGGGATCCAAAGTACAAGTGACACTCCATCTGTTGTCATCCTCAGTAGCCTTTTTTCCCCCAAGGGATAGATCCATTTTCTTTGACAACAGTTACTGTGGTGAGGATGACTGATGAGGATACCTTAAGTATTTAATCAGGCTTTCCAAATTTGGAACATAATATCTGAGTCTGAGGACTTTAGTTTACCTGGCACCAAGGTGAGTGGCTAGGTGAAGATCCTTAACCAGTTTCTTTTTCCAGACTCAAGGGAAGGATAGGTATGTCCTCAGGCGCCATTCACCATCCTTTTGTATCTTTTTTTTATAATTTAATTTAATTTTGCATATCAGCCATAGATTCCGCTGTCCTCTCCCCTCCTGCCCCCACCACCGCCTCCCCCCCAGGCCTCCCCATTCTCATCTCCTCCATGGCCAAGACTCCCCTGGGGATTCAGCTTAACCTGGTAGATTCATTCCAGGCAGGTCCAGTCCCCTCCATCTAGGCTGAGCAAAGTGTCCCTGCATATGGACAAGTTCCAAACAGCCGGCTTATGCACTAAGGACAGGTCCGGGTGCCACTGCCTAGGTGCCTCCCAAACAATTCAAGCTATTCAGTTGTCTGACTTATCCAGAGGACCTGGTCTAGTTGGGGGCTCCTCAGCTTTTGGAGCATAGTTCATGTGTTTCCATTAATTTGGCTTTTTGTCACGGTGCTTTATCCAATCGTGGTCACAACAATTCTCGTCCATACAATCCCTCCTCTTTCTCGCCAATTGGACTCCTGGAGCTCCACCTGGGGCCTGGCCAAGGATCTCTGCATCCACTTCCATCAGTTATTGGATGAATGTTCTAGCATGCCAGTTAGGGTGTTTGGCAAACCAATCACCAGAATAGGTCAGTTTGGGCTTTCTCTCAACCATTGCCAGTAGTTTATAGTGGAGGTATCTTTGTGGAATTTCTGGGGACCTCTCTAATACTTTGCTTCTTCCTATTATCATGTGGTCTTCATTTATCAAGGTCTATTATTCCTTGTTCTCCCTCTCTGTTTTTGATCCAGCTTGGATCTCCTGCTCACCTAAGCTCTCTTTCCCTCGAAACTTGCCCTTCATTACCCCCACTGATGTCCAGGTTGTTCATGTAGATCTCATCCATTTCTCTGTCATTGGGTGATCCCTGGGTCTTTCTTAGAATCCTGTTTTGCAGTTAGCCTCCCTGGAGTTGTGAGTAGCAGTCTAGTCATATTTGTTTTACGTCTAGTATCCTCCTTTGAGTGAGTCCATACCATGTTTGTCTTTCTGAGTCTGGGTTACCTCACTCAGGATGATTTTTTTCTAGATCCATCCATTTGGATGCAAACCTCATGATGTCATTGTTTTTCTCTGCTGAGTAGTACTCCATTGTGCATATGTACCATATTTTCTTTATCCATTCTTCAGTTGAAGGACATCTAGGTTGTTTCCAGGTTCTGGCTATTACAAACAATGCTGATATGAACATAGCTGAGCAAGTACCCTTGTGGTATCATTGAGCATTCCTTGGGTATATGCCCAAGAGTGGTATAGCTGGGTCTTACGGGAGATGGATGCCGAATTTTCAAAGGAAGTGCCATATTGATTTCCAAAGTGGCTGTACAAGCTTGCATTCCCACCAGCAGTGGAGGAGAGTTCCTCTTGCTCCACATCCTCTCCATCATAAGCTCTCTTCAGTGTTTTTGATATTAGCCATTCTGACAGGAGTAAGGTGGTATCTCAGAGTGGTTTTGATTTGCATTTCCCAGATAATTAGGGATGTTGAGCAATTCCTTAAATATCTTTCAGCCATTTGAGCTTCCTCTGTTGAGAATTCTCTGTTTAGTTCTATAGGCCACTTCTTAATTGGACTGTTGGGCATTTTGATGTCTAATTTCTTGAGTTCTTTATATATTCTGGATATCAGCCCTCTGTCAGTTGTGGGGTTGGTGAAGATCTTTTCCCATTCTGTAGGCTGTTGCTTTGCCTTGTTGACCATGTCCTTTGCTCTACAAAATCTTCTCATTTTCAACAGGTCCCATTGATTGTTTGTTTCTCTCAGTGTCTGTGCTACTGGTGTTGTATTTAAGATGTGATCTCCTATTCCAATACATTCAAGAGTACTTCCTACTTTCTCTTCTATCAGGTTCAGAGTAACTGGATTTATGTTGAGATCTTTGATCCACTTGGACTTAAATTTTGTGCACGGTTGGCTGGGCAGCGGTAGCACATATCATTAATCCCAGCACTTGGGAGGCACAAACAGGTGGATCTGTGAGATCCAGGCCAGCCTGGTCTACCAAGTGAGTTCCAGGAATGGTGCAAAGGTACACAGAGAAACCTTGTACCAAAAAAAGAGTTTTGTGTACACTGACAGATATGGATCTATTTTCAACCTTCTACATGTTGACATCCAGTTATGCCAGCACCATTTGTTGAAGATGCTTTCTTTTTTTTCATTGTACAGTTTTGGCTTCTTTATCAAAAATTATATGTTCATAGGTGTGTGGATTAGTGTCAGGGTCTTCAATTTGATTCCATTGGTCCACATGTCGGTTTTTATGCCAGTACCAATCTGTTTTTATTACTGTAGCTCTATAGTAGAGCTTGAGGTCAGGGATCATGATGTTTCCAGTGGTTGTTTTATTGTACAGGATTCTTTTGGCTATCCTGGGTTTTTTGTTTTTCCATAAGAAGTTGAGTATTATTCTTTCCAGATCTGTGAAGAATTGTGTTGCTATTTCGTTGGTGATTGCATTGAATCTGTAGATTGCTTTAGGTAAGATCGCCATTTTTACTATATTAATCCTGCCTATCCATGAGCATGGGAGATCTTTCCATTTTCTGACATCTTCTTCAATTTCTTTTTTCAGGGACTTAAAGTTCTTGTCATATAGGTCCTTCACTTGCTTAGTCAGAGTTACCCCCAAGGTATTTTATATCATTTGAGGCAATAGTAAAGTGTGATATATCTCTGATTTAAGTCTTGGCCTGTTTTTCTATTGTATATAGGAGGGCTACTGATTTTTTTGAGTTAATCTTGTATCCTGCTATGTTGCTGAAGGTTTTTATTAGCTGTATCAGTTCCTTGGTTGAATTTTTGGGGTCAAACATGTATACTGTCATGTCATCTGCAAATAGGGAAAGCTTGACTTCATCCTTTCAAATTTGTATCCCCTAAATCTCCTTTTGTTGTCTTATAGCTCTGGCTAGAACTTCAAGTACTATATAGTGTAAGTATGGGGAGAGGGGACAGCCTTACCTTGTTCCTGATTTTAATGGTATTGCTTTAAGTTTCTCTCCATTTAATTTGATGTTGGCTGTTGTCTTGCTATAAAATGCCTTTATTATGTTTAGGTATGCTCCCTTTATTCATGATCACTCCAAGACCTTTATCATGAAGGGGTGTTGGATTTCCCTAATGCCTTTCTGTGTCTGGTGAGATGATCATGTGTTTTTTTTTCTTTGAGTTTGTTTATATGTTGTATTACATTGACAGAATTTCATATGTTAAACCACCATTGCATTCCTGGGATGAAGACTACTGGATCATAGTGGATCATTGTTTTGATGTGTTCTTGGAGTCTGTTTGCCAGTATTTGATTATTTTTGCATCAATATTCATGATGGAAATTGGTCTGTAGCTCTCTTTCTTTGTTGCATCTTTCCTTGGTTTAGAAATCAGGGTAATTGTAGCCTCATAGATGTAGCTTGGTCATATTCCTTCTGCTTCTATTGTGTGGAACAATTTAATGAGTACTGATATTAAGTTTTCTTTGAAGATCTGGTAGAATTCTACACTGAAACCATTTGATCCTGGGATTTTTTTGGTTGGGAGACTTTTAATGACAGATTCTATTTCCTTAGGGTTTATTTGACTATTTAAATGGTTTATCTGGTCTTGATTTAACTTAGGTTTTGTGGAGTAGAGGTTTTTGAAGTATGACCTGATGATTCTCTGTATTTCCTCCTTGTCTTTTGTTATGCCCCCCTTCTCATTTCTGATTTTGTGAATTTGGATGCTCTCTCTCTGTCTTTTGGTTAGTTTGGATAAGGGCTTGTCTATCTTGTTGATCTTCTCAAAGAACCAACTCTTTGTTTCATAAATTTTTGTATTGTTTTCTTTGTTTCTATTTTATTGATTTTGGCTCTCAATTTCATAATTTCCTGGTATCTCTTCTTCATGGAAGACTTTGCTTCTTCTAGTTGTAGAGCTTTCAGGTATACTGTTATTCACTAGTGTGAGATTTCTCCAACTTCTTTATATGGGCATTTAGTGCTTTGAATATTCCTCTTAGCACTGCTTTCATTGTGTCCCATAAGTTTGGGTATGTGCTGTATTCATTTTCATTGATCTCTAGAAAGTCTTTAATTTCTTTATTTCCTCCTTAACCCATTGGTGATTCAGTTGAGCATTATTCAATTTCCCTTATATTGTAGGTTTTCTGTAGTTTTTGTTGTTGTTGAAATCTAACTTTAAACCATGGTGGTCTGATAGAATGCAGGAGGTTATTCTAATTGTTTTGTATCTGTTGAGATTTGCTTTGTGGCCAAGTATGTGGTAGATTTTAGAGAAGGTTCCATGGGGTGTTGAGAAGAAGGTCTATTCTTTTATGTTAACATCAGTTAAGTCCTTTATTTCCTGTTAAATTTCAATTTGCCAGATCTGTCCAGTGTTGAATGTGGGGTGTTGAAGTCTCCCACTATTAATGTGTGGGGTTTTACATGTGATTTAAGCTTTAGTAATGTTTCTTTTACATATGTGGGTGCCCTTGTGTTTGGGGCATAAATGTTCAGAATTGAGACTTCATCTTGGTGGATCTTTCCAGCAATGAGTATGTAATGTCCTTCTTGATCTCTTTTGATTAATTTTAGTTTGAAGTCTATTTTGCTGATATTAGGATGGCTACACTCACTTGCTTCTTAAGACTATTTGATTGGAAAGTCTTTTCCCAGCCTTTTATTCTTAGGTAGTGTCTATCTGTGAATTTGAGGTGTGTTTCTTGTATGCAGCAGAAAGATGGGTCCTCCTTTTCTATCCATTGTGTTAGTCTCTTTTTATAGGTGAATGAAGTCCATTGATAATGAGGCATATTAGTGATCAGTGATTGTTCATTCCTGTTTTTTGTTTGTTTGGTTTTTGTTTTTGTTTTGTTTTTTTGGTGGTGGTAGTGTGTATGTACTTCTCTTTGGGGTTTACTGCTGTGGTGTTATATATTGCCTGTGTTTTCAAGGGCATATCTGACTTCCTTAGGCTGGAATTTTCCTTCTAGTGCTTTCTTTGCAGCTGGGTTTGTAGATAAGTATTTTTTAAATCTGGCTTTGTCTTGGAATGTCTTCTTCACTCCATCTATGGTGATTGAAAGTTTTGCTGGGTATATTAGTCTAGGCTGGCATCTGTGGTCTCTTAGTGTCTGCATTACATCTGTCTTGGTCCTTTTGGCTTTCAAAGTCTCCATTGAGAAATCGGGTGTTATTCTGATTGGTTTGCCTTTATAAGTCTCTTGGCCTTTTTCCTTTGCTGCTCTTAAAATTATTTCTTTATCCTGTACATTTAGTTTTTTAATTATTATGTGTCAAGGGGACTTTTTGGTGGGTCTAGTCTATTTGGTGTTCTATAGGCTTCTTGTATCTTCACAGGCATTCCCTTCTTTAAGTTGGGAAAGTTTTCTTCTATGATCTTGTTAAATATATTATCTGTGCCATTTAGTTGGTATTCTTCTCCTTCCTCTTTCCCTATTATTCATAGGTTTGGTCTTTTCATGGTATCCCAAATTTCTTGGACATGCAGCGTCATGACTTTGTTGGCTTTAGTGTTTTCTTTGACTGATGAATCTATTTTTTCTACCGTATCTTCAACACCAGAGATCCTCTCTTCCATCTCTTGCACTCTGTTGGTTATACTTGCCTCTGAAGTTCCTGTTTGTTTACTCAGATTTTCTATTTCCAGCATTCCTTCTGCTAGTGTCTTCTTCATTTTTTCTATTTCCCTCTTCAAGTCTTGGACTGTTTCCCTCATCTGTTTCATTGCTTTTTCATGATTTTCTTTCAGGGACTTATTGTTTTCTTCTGCTTTATTTGTCCTTTCCTCTAGTTTTTTTATTGTGTTCTTCCCATTTTTTTTTGTCTGTTCCTCTACTTCATTTTTTGATTTCTTCTCTATAAGACTCTAGCCTTTTCATGATGTTATTCATAAGGTTGTTTTCTTCTTCTTCTTCCATTCTGTGATGTTCAGGTCTAGGTCTTGGATGAGGGCTAGGTTCTGGTGATGCTGTATTTATTGCTCTTTATTTTGTTGTATGTACTTCTGCCATGATTTCTGTCCATCTCCTCATGGATACATTCTTGGTCTTAGCACACTTGGTCCAGACAGAGCTAACAGATTCAGGAAGCCTCTCCCTCTTCCAGAAAGGAAGGAATACGCTGGATGGGAGCTCTGGTCCAGATGGGATTGATGGCCAGATTGGAGCTGGGGGCTGGTCTCTGAGTCTTAGGAAGTGGCTGGGGTCTTGGGCAGATGGGTGTGGGGACAGTGTATGGAGATTGCAGGGTCTGCAGGGGGCCTTGGAGAAGGGGAACCTTCCCAGTGGGGTTGGGGGATCCTGCTCTATGGCCAGAGACTGGGGCCAAGTTGGGCAGGTCTTCCCTGGAATGGCTGGTACCCAGGGCTGGGACCTAGGGGCAGCATCCTTTTGTATCTTATTTGGGCAGTTCCTGTTTCCCATAATCAATCACACTCTGGGGTACATTAATGCATTCTTGGCACCATCAGGGCTACCAAGACTTGGAGAAACCCTACTGATTTTAGGGCCAGTTCCTGGGTGATCAAGTTTGCCCTTCTGTTGCCTCTGGATTCTTTGGAATCTTCCTTTTGACAATGACCATCCTCTTGGGTAACCAGAAAATTTTCAATAGTGCTAAGGTTCTTTTTCTGTATTGTAAGATGAATTACTAAATGGTCTTATAAATGAAATAACATCACTCATTTCCTTGACACCATTAATCTGAGCAACTTCCCTTGTTGTAAATTGCCACCTGATGCACTAATTCCCAAATGCAAGAAGTCTGCTAATCCTGGACTGCATCTTCTAAACCATGAGCCCCAAACCTCACTTTCAAAGCTGACTTAGTTCAAACACCTCTTACAGTAATAGAAAATTGTCTACCTCACCAGAGATTCTTCTATTTAGTTTTCAGTGGAAAAGATAACTGTTTTACTTACTTTTAGGCACAGAGTTTGAAACTCTTCTTTTACTCCTCAGAATGAAAACTGGAAAAAAAACCTGCCTTTTCACTAACATTTGTCTTTGGAGAGCCTGGTCACTTACATAGATTATTTAATCTGTCTTTTTCTTTCCTAAAAGTGTATCATCATTTGTATTTGTGTGAATATGATGTTTGTGTATGTGTGATTGTGGTGGTGGTGGTGGTGTGTGTACTTTGAATTTTCCTGCCTGGCCCACAGTCAGGACAAATCTCTCTCATCCGCCAGGCCCATAGACGCTCAGACCCAACCAAGTAAACACACAGAAACTTATATTGTTTACAAACTGTATGGCCGTGGCAGGCTTCTTGTTATCTACTTCTTCTATCTTAAATTAATCCATTTCTATTAGTCTATACTTTGCCACTTGGTTTGTGGCTTACCGGGACCTTATATCTTCCTTGTCGCGGCAGCGGCTGGCAGTGTCTCTCTGCCCCTGCCTTCACTTCCCAGCATTCTCCTCCTCCTTGTCCCACTTACCCTATCCTGCCTGCCTGGCTACTGGCCAATCAGCAATTTATTTTAACCAATCAGAGCAACACATTTGACATGCAGAACATCCCACAGCAGGTGTGTGTGTGTGTGTGTGTGTGTGTGTGTGTGTGTGTGTGTGTAGATGAATCTTCAGAAGGTCTTATTAAATAAAACAAACCCAGAGCCAGGTATTGGGGTGAATGCTGAAAGATCAGAGAAACAGAAAAAGCCACATTCAACCTCACCTTGCCAATTCCTCAGCTGATCTTTGTTTCTTCAGATTGAAAGCCTCTGAGTCCTCATCTGAATGGATCTCACCTAAACTGCTGCTAAAAGCCTAAAGGCTTAAAAGCTTAACAAGCCTAGTTCCTGGTCCTCATGCCTTTTTGCTTCCTGTCATCACTTCCTGAGATTAAAGGTGTGAGTCACCATACCTGGTGGTTGCCAGTGTGGCCTTAAAGTCACAGAGATCCAGATGGACCTCTGCTTCCCTAGTGATAGGATTAAAGGTGTCTGTGCCACCATTTTCTGGCCACTATGTCTAGTGGCTGTTCTGTACTCTGACCCCAGATAAGCTTATTAGGGTGCACAATATATTGGGGGACACACTATCACCACACTCTATTTTTCATTTCTTTTCCTTCTTAAGTCAGCAATCCTCTTTTCCTATATAGAGCCCCATGAGAATGGGCCATGGCAAAAGCTTCTGGGCAACCAGTGTATATGGTGATAGCCTTGTCTTTTCCTGAGCAGGATGCCAAGGTAACAGATAAAAGCTCAGCTCCTTCAGTTGAAGTTTCCTTGATTAAAGATTGTGCTCAGATCATCTCATCTTAGATCACAAATACTGCCCCTGTATACCTGATTCCATTTTGGTTAGTGAACAATACCTTAGCTGTTGTGCTGGATAGTTTTGTGTCAACTTGACACAAGCAAAAGTCATCTGAGAGGAGGGAAGCTCAATATGATTGGGTTGCAGGCAGACCTGTAAGGCATTTTCTTAATTAGTGACTGATAGAAGGAGGACTGAGTCCATTGTGAATGTTATTATCACTGAGCTGGAGGTCTTAAGTTCTATAGGAAAGCAGGATGTACAGGCTATAAGGAGCAATCCAGTAAGCATCACCTGAAGAGACCTATGCACCACTGGGTGCTCCCCTATGGACCCTGGATTAAGTACAGACCAGTCTCCAAACACAAAGAGATCTTTTATTAATCAAGACAGAGACAAGGTGGCTGAATCTGAGTCAGGCAAAAACAGCTGAAAATAGCTTTGTGGGTGTTAATTTTAAGGCATAATGTGGAGTGGGGAATAGTCTGTGTTCAAATGAGTGAGGATGGGTTGGTAAATTCTGACTGGGCATTTTAATTAGGGTAGTCAAATGGGGAATTTTGACTGCTGGACCTTGATATTTTGATAGTTGGACCTTGATGATAAGCCTTAGGAATGAGTCAGATATAAGAAAGTGGCTAAATGAGAGAACAGACCTTGTTAACTAGCTTTAGGGATATAACCTAAAAGTTTAGTGTAGCTAGAGTTTTCTCACTGGGTCCTGCCAAGCCCGGGCAGTCCCATAGCCCACTTATAAAATAAACATACAGATGCTTATATTATTTATCGAAGCAATGTGTAACCCAGAAACCTTTCTTTCTTTTTTTAACTAGCAAAAACTATATCCAACATACAGCATAGTGTGCAGCTTGGAGACATCTCTGTGTAACATAGCCTAGGTCAAACCCGCAAGCACGCACACATAAACCTGACATAGAGTAGTTCAAACCTGCAGGCTGCTGCTAACTTGAGAGAAACAACTAGAAAGCTGTTTTTAGCTCTGGTTTAGAATCTTTTTTTTTTTTTTAAGGTTTTAGGTGGAAACTCTTGCCAACACGTTGGGTGCCATTTGTAGCTAGAGTTTTTCTCTCTGGGTCCAGCCAACCCCCGGCAGTCCCATAGCCCATTTATAAAATAAACATACAGACAATTATATTAAACTGCTCGGCCATTAGCTCAGGCCTACCATTGTCTAGCTCTTACTCTTATACTCAGCCCATTTCTGTAAATCTATATGTTTCCACATGTTCCATGGCTTTACCTGTTACCTTTACATGATGTTTCCTGGACAGCAGGTTGGCATCTCCTCCTATCTGCCTTCCTGTTTTCTCAATTCTCCTCTCTGCTATTCCTGCCTATACTTCCTGCCTGGCTACTGTTCAATCAGTGTTTTATTTATCAATCAATCATCCACAACAGTTTAGTAAGGGAGAGGGAAAGACTTGCTAGATCCATGATTTCCATGTTATGGCCTGATAGAGCCCCTCAGCACCTCAACATGGCCTCCACTTCTGCCTCCAGATTTCTGCCTTATTTGAGTTCCTGCCCTGACTCCTTTTGATGATGAACAGTGATATGTAGGTGTAAGCCAAATAAACTCTTACTCCCCAAGTTGCTCTTTTGACACCATGTTTCATAAGCAGTAGTAGAAACCCTAACTAAGACAAGATGGTACCAGGATTGTGAGGTATTACTGTGTCAGACATGACCATGTTGTTTAGGGGAGGATTGTGGAAGGACTTCACAACTTTGTACAAGAAAAGTCACTGACTGTTCAATACTGGTTGAACTGTTCTCTGGGAGCTTGGAAGATAAAAATGTTAAGGGCAATGCAGAAATGGATGCCAGGATTGTGAAGTTTCAGAGGAAAGTTGAAAGACCATATCAGGGCCTTTTATTACTGTGAATTAAGATCCTGTGATTATGGTTAGCTGAGTATGAAGAATCAGCTGCAATTAACAAGATATCAGAACTACTAAAATGAAACCTTTGCTTTGCTGATCAAAATGCTGGTCAGCTAGTGCTGAGAAATTAATGGTGGCTAAAAAGAGACAAGCAATGTAGAGATGAAATCTTCTGGGAAGTATTTCTTGAGAGCACACAGAAGCTATGTTCCAGAAGCAGCCAAGGTTGCACTTCACACTGGCAGTTGAACTTGGAAGTGGAAAATTCATCCAGGTGGTGCTGTTTTTGAAGGCATGAAGTGGTCATAAAGAGTAGCTGAGGTTTGACACTGTGAGAGGCCAGGAGTGGGCAGTGTTGAAGGTGCAGGATTGAATAGGTCATGCAGAGAAGTTGAGGCTTGGCACCATGAAGAAAGCCTATGAGAGGGTATTGTTGAAAGTGCAGCCCAGCAGAAGACCCCAAATTTTGGGGATACCAACACCATGGACAAGAGCATGTGTGAAGTGGAACTTTCCTGAGCCTATCAGACAAACTCTGTGCTGCAGATCGTGTGTCCTTAGAAGTGATCCAGTCCCTTTGAAGGAACCAAGAAAATCATGAGTAGACTCCAGATATTAAACATTGTTTTGTTTACATAGCTGGAGTTTGGTTTGCTTTGATTTTATTGTGACTGCCCTGGTTATTCCCTCTTATAGTCAGAAAGTATTTGATTTATTTTGTATTTTATAAGAGTCTACTTGAGAGACTTTGAATTTTAAACTACTGGATTTCAAGAGATTGGATATTTTATATGATTGAACTTTTATTGTGTTTAAATTAGTATAGTCTGTGGGTTTTATTTATATTTTAATGTGAGATCTTGGGGATGAATGAGAAAGGGAATTTTCTAGCTTAAAGGTGATGTGCTTATCTATCAAGTTGATAAGGAGTCAATTTTAGTAGATAGATTTTTGACACTTGACACAGCTAAAGTAATCTGAGATGAAGGAAACTCAATTAAGAAAATGCCTCCATAAGATTAGTGGGGGGAGGATCCAACCCATTGTAGGAGGTGCCATCCCTGGGGTGGTGGTCCTGGGTTCTATAAGAAAGCAGACTGAGCAAGTCATTTGGACAATCTGATAAGCAGCAGCACCTCCCCCATGGACTCTGCATCAGCTCCAGCCTCCAGCTTTCTGCCAATTTTGAGTTCCTTCAATGGTGAACACTGATATGGAATTATAAGCAAAATAAATTCTTCCCTCCCCAAGTTACCTGTTGGACATGATGTTTTATCATAGTAATAGAAACCCTAACAAAGACAGCTGATATTGTCAATAAGAAGTCATTCAGATCAGGCCTGATAGATTGGATCAGGTCAGTTCCCTCTAGACAATCATGCAAGGGTCCCTCAGGGTCATCTTTTGGCAGGAGACTAGACAGAGCTGAGAGCTGGCATTTTATGAAATTGAATGTTGGGTTGATCTAGAAGCAGGACTTGGTATTGGTGCACTTGAACATTAGACATCCATAGTTGTGCACCCCCAAGAGGGCCTCAAAGAGTGTGAGACTGTCAGAAACACTTTGTGGCCTAAAGGTAATTTGTCAGCTTCTTTTACCAGAAGGGGTGTGACAGCCATGGCCCTTATATATACCAAGCTTCTGGCTGTAACCAGTCAAGCCTTGTGGACAGATAAACCACTGGTCATTTTCAGGATCCCAGGGTTTGTGTGAGGATCTCCTAGACAATGTCTTTAGCTTCATCCATGTACAAATAGAACGACTTAGTAACATCAGGGAAGTTTTGGGCTGGGGTAGACACAAGGAACTTGTTTAAATGTTTGAAGGTCCTCTGATTGTTCTAACTCCATTGCAAAGGTTGTATACTCATGGTGCTGGCCCCAGCATTACAGAGGAGTCCTGGGTGACTGTCCAGGCAGCCATCTGCCTCTGTCATTTCTATAGTTTTGGAAGTTTCTTGCTCTTCACTTCCTGTTTACTCTGGTAATATCTCCTTCTTAGGTATCTAATAGTTGAAGAAGAGCTGTTATAGCTACAGTTTTCTTTGTTAACAAATTCAAAATAGAAACTCACACAAGAGATGTAAAGTTTATAAGGTTGAGAAACATAAAAGTTTAAGTTGTTTATCTAAAAAATATATTTTATGGTATAAAAAGAGTCAGGAGAGTAATACATGTTATGATAGAAAATGGTTTAAGTATAAAATTTTAAATTCATTAAGATAAGATAGATTATACAGTACTTTCTGTGAATTTGCCAACTACAAATGGACAGGACATTGTAAATATAATTCTTAATGATAATTGTCCTTATTGTATATAGTTTTACTATGTTAGAGTTAAAACATTTCCTTTTTATTTAGACAAAAAGGGGAAATGTTATGAGATATTTGTACACTGTATCAAGATGTTTTTGCTGGGATTGGTGTAATAAAATGATGAACATCCAATAGCTAGACAGGAGGTATAGGTGGAATTTCTGGGGAAAGAAAGGAAGAGGAAGAAGCTAGGCACACAAGAGATGCCAGGAGACATACAAGAAGCAGGATGGTCAGTATGTGACAGAATGAAGATTAATAGAAATGGGTTAATTTAAGCTATAAAAACTAGTTAGGAATAAGCTTAAGCTAATGCTGAACTTTTATAATTAATAATAAGTATCTGTGTCATTATTTGGGAGTGGCTGGAGAGACAGAAAAAAAATCTCATAACAGGACTCCTCTTGGTAGACTCTGTACCCCACGGTTTGGAGGGCCTCTAAAAAGGTCTTCTGTCTGCTGTCTACATTCTTCCTCAGTGGTTGGATCTTTGAGGATGCCACATACAAACTGGAATAGGATGCTTTGTGTATTTTTTTTCTAAACTCCAACAGATCTACATACAGGACCCCACCGAACAATGCTGGTGAGTACCCAAATCCCTTTTCCTATTCTATTTCTCTATTTTTTTCCTTTTCTGTTTCTCCAAGGGCAGTGATCACCTCCTGGGAGAGTTTCTTCCCTGTCTGCCTTCAGCTGAATCTTGGCTCTTGTAAAATTTCTGAGCAACTTCCAAAAGTTGAGATCCATTTGTCTCTTCAATCCTCTCTAATTTCCGGACCTTTCTTCTTATGCCTGGGACCTACTGTGTGAGAAAGGAAATATAAGTGGCTGTCTGGTTTTCAGGGGCATCTTGGAGTATGGGGATACATGTCTAATATGTCTCACAGGGCTTTTCTAGAAACCCAGCAGGTGATTTATCAGGTCTGTGAGTGACCTGAGTTACCTTAAGTTAACTGGAAGGTCTCCTAGCTGTTTCTTTTAATTCTATCAATAATGCTGAACAAAAAGAGATCCAATACCCCCTTACCTGATACAAGACAGTGGCTTTTCTAAAAATACAGCTTTGAGTCTTCCAATTATACAATTCACTGGTAGGGAGAAGGCGACATAAAGCATGAATGAGGAAGGAGTTGAACTTCCATTATTTCCCACCAAGTGGGACTGGGGAATTAACTTCTTTTTCCCCTGAGCAACCAGCAGCCTCAAGAAGGTGAGAGAGTACATGGCTCCATGAACTAGTTCCTTCCTCCCTGCACTAGGGGTGAGAGATCAGGAAGAAGATTTTCATTTCTTCAGTTAACCTGGTTGGCCGCAGTCAGGTTCCCAAGGAGAGTACAGAAACTACACTCTGGCATCTCTCTAAGCAGCTATAGGGGGCTTTACAAAAGCACACAGTTTGAAGCAAGCATTTTAACAGAAGTTTATATAAGCAGTTAGGAAGAGGTTCCATACAAACAGGCAATTTAAGAGAAGTTAAGTTAATCCTGACCTTAGGTTCCTAGAACAGGGTTGAGTAATATTCCATGGGATTCTCTGTCAAGGAGTTCAAATTCTAGTTAAACCTGGAATGACCTCAGCAAGAAGACAAAATGGGGGAACTTTTGCACTGTCTTGTCTTGGCACATAGTCAGGATCATTCTGAAAGATGGAAGGCTACCAATCTGCTTCATTTTACTGGCTATTCTTAAAATTCTTTTCAAAATTAAAGCTATATATTCTAGTGTAGCCCAAATTGGGGTCCCCAAAAGCATAGAGGAAATATTCAGACTTCTGGGGATGAAAATGTGGAGAAACTTCATTACTTTACTGTATCAATTTGTTGAGGTTGTCCTGAGATCCCTCATGTAACTTGTCTTGTGAGTTTCCCTGACTTTGGCTTTACTAATATGTTCCAGTAAAAATAGCTCATATGTTATCACATGGTTTCTCTCCTTTTTTATGTCTTTTGGACAGAGACTCACTTACTGTTTAATGAGTACTGCTAGTATCAAAGCTGGAAATACCCTCAACTCATCCATATCCTGTCCCAGCATAGAATTTACTTTGTCTAACTGTGAATACACACAAGAGAGTTGATTTTCCAATATCCTGAGCCCCCTCATTATTTCCTGAGAAATGTACAAAATAGTCTGGAGACACAATGGGAAAATTACTCCCCTAAAGCAATATGTTCTGGATTCAAAATGTATTAGAAATTGCTGCTTTAATACTATAAACTGTCAAAAGCACTTTCTGCTCCTTTCCTCCTATGTCCTAAAGAGGCATAAAGTCAATAAAAAGTTATAAGCAGCATGGATTCTTCTAAATTCAGTACAAAACTTCCAGCCTGCTATTTATAGTCTTCTCAGTAGTGTACTCTCCCTACCCCTTTTAGTTCTAGATCTTCGCTTGCTGATGTATTGAGGAAGGCACATCCATGAATGAAACAGCTAAATGTAAGCTTCATGACTTATGATTTAACAGGTGTTTCAAATCTGGTTGCGTTGTTGCTTAAACTACTGTGAATGTCACAGGCCTCCAGGAATGAAGATATTCTAAGGAAATACTTGTGTTTCTCAGTTTGAGAACAATAAATGTCAAAGACGTGGGAATTTCCCTATGAATCTCATACTAGTAGAAGGAAATGGTACCAGCCAGAAGGGGAACTGAAAGAGATTTTACACGATTCTTACTACTTGTTAGACCACAATACAGGATGAAACTGAAGCCAAGAAAATAATGTTTCAATGACTAGCAGAACCACACTTGGAAGGAGACTACATAGATATGTTAATTCTTGGATTTCTAATTAAACATTAATCTCACCTCAGGACCCCAGTAGATGAATTTAGAGGATTTACTGGAAATTTTTTCCTCTTTCCACTATGACCTTATTGAATAAGTCTCTTTTTCTGTTTTCTACTGTTAGTTTTGATTGGTTTATTAAAGTTGGCAACCCAGATCTAACATGGGGAACAGATTATGAATAGCTAGTTTGACAACATGCAAAGAAACAATAATGTGTGTTTTGAGGAATACAGAACACCTGTAGCTACCAGCTACAGGTATGATCTAAACAACATATAATGGCCTGAGTCATCAAGGTCTGGCCTAAAATAAAAGATGGAATAATATTATCTGGTTTATGTTGGGAATTCAAAAGTACAGTGAATTCCCAATTTTATTCCATTTTTATTATCCTTTTCATTTCCTCTTCCATTTTAGATGCACAAGAATGCACAAGAGATATATTTTAGCTACAACATAAATTAAAAGAGCTCCATGAACTATATCATTCTCCCTGCACTAGGGATGAGAGATTTGCACTAAAATAACCCTCAGAAAGGTACTCTGTCTAGAAAGGACATCCTCCCCTCTGATACTGAGTTCTTCACAAAGGAGAAAGATATTGTTTTAAGTCTATATGACTAACTTTACCTTATGCTATTTTGTGTTACTAAGCATCTCAAGGAATAAATGTCCAAGCTTTCCACCCTCTCCTACTCCATACCCTGTCATGTGTGTCAATGGGAATCATTTGCATGTTTTGTTTTGTACCCTTCCCTCAAAGAAAGTAAGGAACAAGTCCTGTGGACATTTAATTTTGTTCATTTATTCTTTATAGTGCACAATAATTATTTGAAATTTTTCATTATATGTGCCATAATGTATAAGTGCATATTTATAAATGTGAAAATTTTGGTGATATATTAAAGGATCTGATAAATAGATATTACCTTATAAACTTAGGTACTCTGAACTTTTTAAAACCTATTTAAATGCTAACTTTGGGTCTGTCAAGTATCTTATAGGACCTTAACAAGCTATTTGTATAAAAACAGTATTCATTACTGTCATAAAAGTTTCATTAAGCTATAAAATTTAAGGGTAGATATTTAGCTTTGATAAGGATTTCCTTCCAAATCAGGCTCTAAAGGAAAAGTACTAATTATACAAAATGCTAATTATACATTTATAGCACTGGTAAAATAAAAATAATCTTATGATATGAAAATGTTTTCTGTTAATCAAAATAACTAAAATGTACTTAATACCTTTTTATTAGATTGATTGCTCTGTATTTATTTTTTGTAATATCAATATACAAATAATTAATATGATATTTTATTTAGACTATAATATAAATTTTAACTTATAACATTAAAGTATAAACATAATCGCCTTTCTGCCTGAGTTCTCAGTTTTGAAAAGTAGGTTTTTCCACTATTAAAATTTAAATCACATATTGATCCTCACAGACCAATAATGTTAGACTTCAATACCCCACTCCTTCAATATACAGGTCATCCAAACAAAAACTAAACAAAGCAATGCTGGAGTTAACTGGTGTTATAAACCAAAAGAACCCAATAGATATTTACAGAACATTTCACACTAATAGAAAAAGAAATACCTTCTCTGCACCTTGTGGAACTTTCTCCAAAATTGACCACATATTCAGACACATAGCAAGCCTCAACAGATACAAGAAAAATTGAAATAACCCCCTGAATCCAATCAGACCACTGTGGATAAAGCTGGATATCAATAACAGAATCAAAAGAAAGCTTATAAATCATACAAACTGAACAACTCACTGCTGAATGAAAAATATGTAAAGACAGAAATTTGGAAAAAAAGTTAAAGACTTTCTAGAATTTAATAAAAATGAAAACACAGCATACGCAAACTTATGGAACATAATGAAGGCAGTTATAAGAGGCAAATTCATAATATTATGTGCCTACAAAAAAACGGAATGGAAAGATCTCATACTAACAACATCACACCTGAAAGCTCTTGCACAAAAAGAAGAAACCATACCCAAGAGGAGTAGATGGCAAGAAATAATGGCATCTTTGGAGATTCCTTGTCTCATAATGTCATGTTAGAATTCTTTTCTTTTTTATTCATTTTCTAATTTTATCTTTTTTTATTTTTTTAATTTATTTTTATTTTATCTCTCCTTTTACCCTACAAGATCTTTTCACATACATTATGACTTCCAGTTTACTGACACTCCTGAGTGTGTGAACAAGTGCATCTTTGCATCTACATATGTTTCTTGTGCCTTTTATTGGTCTCTTTTCCTTCTGTTTGCTTTCTTCTATTCTGATGTGTTAAATTTGTTCTATCTTAGTCTATTTTATTTTCTTATTATCTGTTTACAAGTCTGTTCATTTTCTAATCAGATCTGGATGGGAGGCATGGTGAAGAATAACTGGGAGGAGTAAAAGAAGGGGAAACCAAAATTAGGGTGTATTATATGACAAAAAATCTATTTTCAATAAAAGAAAAAGTCAAAACTCAGAATAATCAGAACTATAAAAAAATTTGAAAATCACTATAGCTTTATGTCTAGATTTCACATCAGTGTGAGACCTCACTTGTGTGTCCCTCCTACTTGTGAGCTGTAGACTGCATGTGTAGTTCTCACATGTGAGACCCCATGCCTTACTCTGCCCCTTAAATCATGGTTTCTTAGGCCCTAAATCACAATGTAGTGTGATACCAGTAGAAATAGTCTTTCCCAGGGAAGAGCATACCACCTGGTCATCCAATACCAAATTATCAGTCTTAAAACATACATACAAGTAATGTTATGTAAACTGGGCAGGTCAGACCTATATACTTAGGAGTATATGTGTATAGACATATACATATGCATATAACAATAATTAATGAAAAAGAGTCCTTGAATTTTCAAGACAACAAGGAGGGATATATCAGAGTGTTTAGAGGAAGGAAAAGGGTGGGGTGAGATTATGTAACAATAATACAATCTAAAAAGTAAAATAAGTAATTAAAAATGAAAGTAGAAACCACATCTTGGCATCTTGCTCAGCAGCCACAGTGGCTTTCATAAAGCAAGCAACTTAAAACAAACAGTTTATCTGAAGCTAAAATAAGCAGTTAGTTGGAGGGAATTACACACAAACAGGCAGTTTAACGGAAGCTAAGGTAAATTAGCCAGCAGATCCTGACCTTTGGTAACTAGAATTGAGTTAGGTAATTGTCCATGGGATTCTCCATCATGATCAGATTCCATTTAAGCCTGAAATGACCTCAGCAAGAATAGAAGATGAATGAACCGTCACACTGTCTTGCTCTGACACATTCCCTCATTGGTTCTATGGGCATGAGTCAAATTATTGACTCATCCTGTTCTAGGAATGCATAGTTGGTCCTAGGGACGAGTACCTTACTTGGTCCTGCAGTTGATGATATGGGGTCTCAGCATCAGCAGTATCAGAATAAGAATCAGTGGTCTGGCTAATACTGTCATTAATGTGGACGCCATGGAAACCAGATAAACAGAGATTTATACCAATGATCTGCTTTATGTCTACTTTTGTTTCTTTCTTTTTCTTTCTCCCTATTTTTCTTGTACACTATTTAATTAATTGGTTAATTAATTAAATCTTCTCATATAATATATCCCAACCACAGACTCCCCTCCCTCCACTCCTCATAGTCTCTGCACTTCTCGTCTCACCCAAATCCACTGCTCCTCTGTTTCTCTTCAGAAAAGAGCAAGCCTCCCAATATCCACTGAACAGAGCATAACAAGATGAAATAAGTCTAGGTACAACCCCTCGTATCAATGCAGTACAAGGCAACCCAATAGGAGGAAAAAGGTCCTAAGAGTAGGAAAAAGAGTCAGAGACACCCGCTCTGTTATGAGTCCCACAGACACCCTCTTGTCAACTATCTGTACCTGTCTTTCCACCTTTATTCTCTCCTTCATTCCTTTCTTCCTATCAACTATTTTGTCTCTTTTTCTCTCCATCCTTTTTCATTCATCATCACTCATTGCTTCCTTCCCTTTCTTCTTTAAAGCAGTTACCCATGCATGTACTCCAGCATGGTGGACGTCTCCCACGAGCTCTTGCTTATCATCCCCTCTTACCTTAGAGTAATAAGATGCAGAACTCCCAAGAAAGCTACTGAAAGCTAGATTTGGCACAGGTATTGGCCCAGGCACCACATTTCCTTTGCATAGGAGATAAGAGGCCTCTGTGAAAGGAAGATGCAGAGTCCTGTATAGTTACCCAGCATGGGTCCTGCCTCTTGCAGCTCTTCTGTTCTAAAACTGGACTGTGGTGGTATTGTGTTCCCCAAAGTATTGTGTGTTCCCTGAAATAAACTTATCTGGGGTCAGAAAACAGGAAGGCAAATGGATGGAACTAGAAAAAATCATCCTGAGTAAGGCAACCCAGACCAGAAAGACAAACATGGTATGATGTACTCACTCATAAGTGGATATTACCTGTAAAATGAAGGATAACTATGCTACAATCCACAGACCCAGAGAGACTTAGGTAACAAAGAGGGCTCATGGGGGGACAGCCAGATCTCTCTGGGAATGGGAAAGAGAAGAGATTCTGTGACTGGACTGATCATGGGTGGGGATGGAAACATGAGTAACCATATTGGAAGGGGTTCAGGGAGAATACTGAAAGAGACTGCTGGAAATGGGGGATATTATTGGGTCTGGTAAAAACCTGGTGCAAGGGAATCTACCAATAATCTACAAGGAAGACAGCAGCTTAATCTGCTAGCAACAGCAGATATGTAGCCTGTAATGGCCATTTTCTGTGACCAGACTGGTTCCTAGCCCAATTGTCATCAGAGAGATGTCATCCAGCTACTGATAGAAACAGATGCAGACTCATAGCCAAACATTAGCTGGAGTTCAAAGAATCATGCAGAACAGGAGGATAAAAGATTGTATGAGTGAGAGGGGTCAAGGACATTATAAGAAAACCCACAGAATCAACTAACCTGGGCTCATAGGGGCTCACAGAGACTGAACCAACAACCGGGCAGCCTGCATGGGACTGACCTAGGCACTCCTCATATATGTTACAGTTGTGTAGCCTGGTCCTGTGGGACTCCTCATAATGGGAATGGGTGATGTGTCAGAGCTTTTACAAGCTTTTTGGACCCTATTTCCCATGCTGGTTCCCCTTGCCCAGACTTAATACATGAACAGGTGCTTAGTCTTACTGCAACTTGATTTGCCATGTTTTTTTTTTGTTTGTTTGTTTGTTTTTGTTTTTGTTTTTGTTTTTGTTTTTGTTTTTGATACTCATGGGAGACCTGTCCTTTTCTAAAAATAAATGGATAAGGAGTGGACTGAGAGTGGGAATAGAGGGGGTTGAAGGGAAAACTGGGAGGAAAGGAAGGAAAACTGTATCCAGGATGTGAAATAGATAATAAATAAATTTATTTTTTAAAATAGATAAAAACCACAAAACAAATAAAAAGCCCAAGAAACATAACAGTGACCAGCACACATAACATGCACACCATCATAACTCCTTCTGTCAATCTTATTTCATTACACCTATGCTATTCCCAACATCTAGGCCTAGCCTGCTTGCACATCCTCTCTTATGTTCCATTGTGATCTGTCCTTATCAGATAAACAACAAACAATAGTCCACATGCTTAGATCTCACTGCAAAAATTTCTTCCCTCCAAAATTTACCATTTCTTTAGAAATGCTTGCCATTGCAAATTATCAAGGTGAATCACAAGGCACAATTTTAAGACAATAACAATAAACTTTATTAAATGGTTTAAGGAGTTGCAAAAAGACACAAATAAGCAGTTCTATGAAATTACGGAAAAATATTTAAGGGAAAAGAAATACTTGAGTGGTTTCCAAGAATGCACAAATATAAGGTTGATAGATAGAAATGACAAAGACAATTGAATTGAAAATAGAATTCAATATAGAGATAAAACCTTCACTAGGACTGAAGCTGAAAAGATGGAACTGAAAAACCAAATTACATACTGAGAAAACTCATAGAAATGTCTCACAAGTAGAATGAATCAAGCTGAATATAGAACATAATCAAGGAATATGAAACAAAGTTAAAAACACAGGGAAGGAAGATACAGGTAATATGACATACCATTATAAGACTGTATTTTCAAATTATAACTGTAGATGAGGAAAAAGAATATCCAGTTGATGTCATAGACCATATATCCAATAAGATCATTGTAGGCTTCGGTAATGGTCACGCCCACAAGGCGGGGCAGAGGAGGAAGAGGAAGACCCAGGATCAGGAGGAGGTCTCTCTCTTGGTTCTGGGACACTGGACGCAGGAGGTAGATGGAGCAGAGTTCTCCAGAGAACACCGCCAGACTGTGCCATACCTTTGCCAGACCCTACAACCTATCCCTTCATTTATAAGTTACCCCACAAAATAAACCTCCCTTTTAACTATGTGGAATGGCCTTAATAATTTCACCAATAGATCATAACAGAAAACTTCCCTAAACCAAGAAAGGCACACCCATACAGATCCAAGATGCAGAGACCACCAAGCAAACAAGACCTGAAAAGAAAATTCCCATTGCATATCATAGTGAAAACTATAAGTATTCAGAATAGCTTACCTGGGTCCCTATTCTGAATTCCTGCTGATATAGAAATCTGAAATAATAGGATGAGTTGGAGGGTCGAAGACTGAGAGAGAAGACCTTTCTGATCTATTTGGGATGGGATTTGATCAGATAGGAAAGAGGACCACAGTAGGTTTCCTGCTACAGAGCTGTGCATGAAACTAGGGGGATTGCATCTCAGGAGCAGTAGGAAGAAATGAACTTTTAAAAATGTATCACATAATCATGATAAAGAGCATGAGTTGTAACTAAGATCACTTAATAAACTTTGAGAAACATTGCCTTGAGCAGATGGTGCAAGGCTTCTACCAGAGTAAACAATACTGCATTACAGGAAACAAGTTTGCTTTTTACTTTATCACTGATTATTCATTCCAAAGCCACTTCATTTGTATATAATATTAAACAAAGTAAGTATTAATAAAATATGGAAATATGTTATATGTCCTGAAAGTCCATTCTCTCATTGTCAGAGAAAGGAATAATAAATGGAAAAAATTCTAAAAATAGGGAAGATTAGAATGTTTTTAAATGAAATTGGAAGAATTTTTTTTTTTTTTTTGGTTTTTTGAGACAGGATTTCTCTGTGTAGCTCGCTTTGGAGACCAGGCTGGCTTCAAACTCACAAAAGTCCACCTGCCTCTGCCTCCTGAGTGCTGGGATTAAAGGCGTGCGCCACCAACGCCCAGCGAAGAATCCATGGTTTTTAACAGAAAAAATGTAGATAGATATGAAGAAAACGTATGGATGGAGAGAGATAATTTTGTGTAACATATGTTGATTAGAATAGATAAAATAATTTTCTGATTGTTTTCCATGAGAGGACCTGAAGCAAAAAACAACTCAATAGTAATGAATAATTACTCAATAGTAATGAACACTGTTTAATTGCACATGTGTTTTAGCTAAAAATATCATGTCCAATAATATAAAATAGAATTCTTTAGAAAAATTGCCAATTCTATAGTTAGAACAGAAAATTACTGAGGGTGTTTTGTGGTTTCAGAAAATAAGAAGTGCTCATAAAACTTAAGCTATATGAAGAATGCACAGAACTAATACACAAGAATAAATTCAATGCACAATTATATAATGACTATAGCCATAAAATAACTGTGAATTCCTATTAATATCTAGAAAGATAAATAAATAAATAGCCATAGAAAGGCAAAGGTAAATGCTGACCTTACAGAAGTGTCCCAATCAGTAAATATAAAGACAATGAATAGAATAGGAAATTGCAGTCAGTAATATTAGGCGATATTCACTAATGAATGTTAAAATCCATGGCAATAGTTTAAATAGAAATTAGATGTTCATATAGTATTAAAATATCCCCTATAATATATTTATAATATTAGACAAATACAAATTAAGAAACAATCTACAGTATATCTACTATCAAGGGCTAATAGAGAGTGTTTGGAGTGATGATAAAATAATTATGGTATTAGGACAAAATTCAAGACATGTACCGTATAATGATAGTAGTTAGTATAAGTTCATTGCATTCTTGAGAATTGCTAATTGAATAGATCGAGTTCTTAATATAATCAATTATAAGTGACAATAAGTATATTAATGTACTCTAGCCATTCCACAATGCATATCTACTTCCAAATATCATGTTCTGTACAATAAAGATATATAATTTTGATTTGTTTATGTAAAATTAGTCAATGTGTTAGTATTGTGCAAATGTCAATTTCATATAAGCAAACAAACAGATTGTGGGGCTGGGGAGATGGGTCTGCATTTAAGAGAAATTGGTTCTCTTCCAGATTACCCAGATTCAATTCCCAGCACCCAAATGACATATCACAACTGTCTGTAACTCCAGTTTCATAAAACAGGCACCCTCGCCTGATCTCCATGAGTACCAGGCATGGAGATGTTGAAAAGACTACATGCAGACAAAACACTAATGTCCAAAAATTATACATATACATATTTTCATCATCATGGCAAACACATGTATTATCAGCACTTGGAAGAGAAAAATAAAGTCCTTAAAAACTGTTAAAATTACATACAGGAACTGACAAAGCACATGGTATCTAAATGTAGTATGAGTTCCTTGAGCATTAGTGAAAATATTGATGAAATCTTGCCTGTAATTTGGTAATATCGCTGCGTCAATGATAACTTCTTAGTTTTGATGAGTATGTCATGATTGTATAAAATGATATACAGGGGGACAGTTACTAAATCTGAAATCAGCCTAAATATAATTTAGGAAAATTTACATGTTAAATATTTGGGTATCTTTCAAAATTGTATGCAAACATACTAACTGAAATTGTCTTCACATTAAAATTGCAAAAAAGAAAGTACTGAGTGAAACCTTGTGTCTTCTAATGGGATATGTCCTAGAATAATGTTTATATAAATGAAGATAAATACACAGAAAATAAATATCTCTGATAGAAACAAAGAAAAACATTACTCAGATTAGAATAGGTGATGGGAAGGGGTAAGAAAATGGTGTAAAATATGAATATGAATGAATGAACCAAGAGAAATAAATGAGATAGAATGGATTACACATGATGTAATAAAATTATTAACTTGGTGCTGTGCTTCTCAGATCCTCAGGCCAAAGCTTTCTAATCAAAAGAATCAATTAATTTTTGCTATTTTTTTGGGGGGGGATAGGTCCTTGTAATGTATTTATGGCTGACTGAGAACCTACTGTGTAGACAAGATGGCCTCCACCTTGTCACAAACCTCCTGTCTCTCTTTCCTGAGTGCTAGGATAACAAAGGTATGCCACTTCATGTGACTTATGAGAAGGATTAAGAAATGAATCTTGTCTCATACCTGTGATCTTTGTGCCACTGATGAGAGTCAGGAAGATTACAAATAACTTGAAGGCAATCTAGCCTGCACAGTATGTACTAAACCTATCTAGTCTACAGAGTAAAAATAAATACAATAATTAAAAGTCTGTAGGCAAACATTCAAATTCAAAGGTGAATTATGGAAGCAGTGGGGGGGAAGTTGCTGGATGTGTCTCTCTCCCATTTCCAAGGAGCAGAAAAGTGAAACTTCTCCCACTTATGGGATGCAGAGAACATAAGACCAGACACAGTGCAATAAACTCCTGCATGTGCATATAGATAAGAGTAACATTGTATGATTTGAGTATAATGGTAATTTGCTATACATAATTCTCCTTTTTAGTATCCATCTGTATGCCATAATATAATATTATATATGGTTCTTAAATATATACAACATGTTTATAAACACAAAGTTGTGGTAATTAAATGTTGACTTCTCCAAAAGTTTCAGTGCTTGGCAAGGTGACGTCAATATTTCTGGAATCGTAGAAATGTTACCTCTTGTTACTTTTTCACATCTGTTGCTCTAGGTATCATTTTAACTCTAACATTCTCAGAAAAATCTTCCCACAACTACATTAAAGTAAGCCTCTCCTGTCATTACTGGTTTCAGCATTGCTTTTGATTTCAGCATTTATCGCAATATGTGATGATTTTATTTGATCCTTGATTATGTATTTCTTCTTTTCCATGTCCTTCAATGGACAGGGAATTATATGCAAGCAGTTATCATGTGTTTCTTACTTATTGTACCATATCAATACATAGCATGGCCTAGCATAGCATAATCCATGTTTGAACAAGGATTTTTTTTTTACATTTCCAGTATGCTATCTTGCATGTTCTGGTTAATGATTTAAATGAACTTTACTTACTTTGGTAAATATGTATCAGACAGTTACAGTCATTCCTGCTGGCAACTGTTTTTTTTTTTTTTTTTTTTTTTTTGTGTGTGTGTGTGTGTTGTTGTTGTTTGTTTGTTTGTTTGTTTATAATTTGTGTTTATATGCATATGTGTGTGACAGCCATGCGTACCATGCACATGTATGTGCAAGTTAAAGATGTGCATATATATGAAGGCCATAGGGGAAGCGTGAGAATCCCAGTCTACCATTTTCCACCATAGTCTGTCAAGACTTGGTTTCTTACTGGACATCAAACTAGGTTGGTGGCCAGCAAGTACCAGGTGGCCCAAGTTTCTTGAGTAAGGAACTTAGAAATAACAATTATTATGTATATTGTGATAGGTTTGATCCACGAGAAATGTCCTTTCACTCCTATTTAATCAATATCTATTGGAGTTTACCTCAGGACTTGAGAAGTCTATGACCCAAAATTATTATAGCTATATATCAAATGATATTATAAAATGAGTGTTCTGAATATTTTATTAGTTAAAATAATTTTTGTCATAGGAAAACTGTAAATTATTGACAAAGAAACATAAAATTATAATGTTATTAAATATATTCAGGGAATTAATTACTGCTTCTATTGATATACTTTTGTCAATTCAGATAAGATACATAGTACAGAGTTTATGTTCACTAAAGTTAAAAAGATACAACACTTAAAAGATATTATAACTATTTTCTAATATTCATTCTAAAGATTTATATACATTGAATAATGAGGATCTGGTTTAATTTATGGCTCAGAATATAAACCTACATTTGCCTTAGTATTTGGTCTTGAGTTACTATAAAATCTATAATAACAAGTGGTGTAGTAGCTAGTGAGATGCCTCAGGGAATCAAAGTGCTGGTCACATAATGATGGCCTGTAATCCTCATAAAATCCAGATAAGGAAGGGTAATTACCTAATTATCAGCACTCCTACTATGAAGTGGTAAAGGGAGACAGGGAAATTTACCCAGAAGCTTGCTGGTCAGCTAGCCTTCAATACATGACCATGCAGCATTGACAACAATAAAGATACTCCCCCACAAGTTTAGTAGCAAAGCTCAACATTTTAAGTATGGTAGTACTCGAAATTTTACATCACAACTTTTACCTAGTACTTAATTGTATAAACATACATAAAGACAAACTAGAATGCATGGAAGTGATCAGAATTTATATTGTGTTTTGGGCTTTAAAAGTAGCACGTGACCAGAAATTGCTGTGGCAATAAGCTTAAAAGACTCTGAAATGGACATCATCTACACTGTTGTTGACATGAGCTACATGGCTATACATTTGCCAGCTTGTAGTATTCCAAGAATGTGTAAAGGTCTTATTTTTAGAGTTGAGGTCTGGTTTATATATTTTCTTGTACCGAATTGGGTAAAAAGTATTTTCCACAAACCACTATCTCTTTTATGAATTTTGATAGTCATCTTTTATTTGCTAAATTATGGACTGGTATAAATTTGTAAAGTTCGTGTATAATGAATGTTTCTAAGTTTTACAGATTTCCATATTTTGAATGAAAAATCTCTTCTCTATATAATAAATTGTTTCTAATCTTGGCATAAAAATAGTTAAAGGTGAGAATGGAAGTTTGAAATTTGTGTCCTCAGAGCTACATGTGTGGTCCATCAAAACAAGCACTCTCAGAGCTAATATGCACACACACACAAACACACACACACACAGAGAGAGAGAGAGAGAGAGAGAGAGAGAGAGAGAGAGAGAGAGAGAGAGAGAGAAGCAAGATAAGTAGATAAATTGCTTAAATAAAAATAAGGAAGGAGATAAAGTGTTGATATATTGTCTTTGCTTTTGTGATGAATATTGATGGAGCTGTTACATATTATCATTGATTGCAGGGAACGAAGGTATTTTATTTCACACCTGAATCAATTCATATTTCCTTTCAGTTATCTGTTGGCCACTTTGAAACTACCAGATGCTTTAAATCACCTCCCTGATAATTTTACTGTACTAGACAGATGTCCCTATGTTGCCATAATTGTCTAGGTCTCTTAATGATACGTGCTAGAACGTCCTTAAAATATTAGCAATTTTCCTTCTGACAAGCATCTTGTTTTTATTTCCTTTTTCCTCTAACATTTCCTTAGAAACCTTAAAACATCAAAATTTTGAAAAGAGGAAATTTTAAGCAGAAACACTGATGAGAAAAAAAAGGTGAGGAATAACTGCTAATAGGTGCCAGTTTTATTTCGGGGTTAGTTAATTGCTGCTGAAATTAGAGAGTGGTAATTTCACATACTGTGAGTAAGCTAAAACCACGGAAGTGATGACTTGTATCTCTATGCTAAAGAAAAAAAATAGATATGTAGATTTCTCTTTGGAACACAGGAATAAGATTTCTGAAAATACTTTTCCTTTGAATTGTCATTAATAATTTATTGATGTACATGCTTTTCATTTTGCAATAACATATTTCTAGTGAGTGGACTATCAACGTATTAGAAAAGACTATATAGACAAAGAAATATCAATTAAGTCTTTCTCAGAAATACAGCTGATTTCTCTTAATCATCGACTACCTAGTTCTAGTTTTATTAGGCCTGAGGTAGAATAGACATGGACCTCATATATATCTCAGTGATAGTAAAATGTGACAAACAAACTTATAACAGTGGGACTTATCATTTTATAGATTAGTATCCAAGCCATCCCAATGAAGATATATAGGACTAACATATGTGCATTTATAATATAAAAATTCAAGCACACACATATACACACACATATACACTTATATATATGAGTTTATGTGAATCTGTAGCAGCATTCCATCTTTTCACTATGAAAACACTAGCCCACAAACATCCAAACAGGATCTTACCACCATTTAGCCTTGCATTATTACAGTGATTTACCCAAATTGATCTGCAAGTAATTTCACAGGTTGAGTTTCTTCTTCACATTTCTTTAATCATTACAGTGTGAGAGAACTTAGCCTCAACCTTAAATACAATATGAGAAACAAAAATAATGTAGCCAAGTAGTGGGGTAGGATAAAAATACAGTACATTTCTAAGAGGTAACATCAGTAATAATAGGTATTCTTGCCTGTTATGATTTAAATGTGAAATGTTCCTCATGGGAACATATGTTTGAATACTTAATCCTCAACTGTTGTTGCAGTTTAGGTAGATAATTCAAACCTTTTGGACATGGGCTTAGATGTTGAAGTAGCCCATTACTTGGAATGTTATACCAAATTCTGGTTGTTGCCTGTCATCTTGGGTTCCTGTTCCATGCAATATGAACAAGCTGCCATAGCATGTTCTTGTCCCTATGGGCAGAGATATTCTAGCTTCCATGCTTTTCCCAAAGAAACACCCACAGGTCAATCTGATGGATACAGTACTACAAATGAGTTTCCATCTTACCAGGTGTGTCAGGTGATAACTAACATTGGTCATGACACTTGGAGCGTTCAGGCTTAATATGATGAAACTGGATTTTTACTTTAATTTATTATTTTTTCTTCCATTTGTAATGTAAATACATCTTACTTTCAACTTGGGAAAGGGATACCTGTAGAGGATAGCCATCCCAGCATTGGCCTGGAAGTTCCAACCCCCATTGAGGCTTCGGTAATGGTCACGCCCACAAGGCAGTGCAGAAGAGGAAGCAGAAGACCGAGGATCGAGAGGAGGTCGCTCTCTTGGTTCCAGGACCCTGGATGCTGGAGGTAGACTGAGCAGAGTTCTCCAGAGAACACCGCCAGACTGTGCTATACCTTTGCTAGACCCTGCAACCTACCCCTTCATTTGTAAGTTATCCCACAAAATAAACCTCCCTTTTAACTACGTGGAGTGGCCTTAATAATTTCACCAATAGATACCTACCATTTATTCTGTACTGAGCTATAATACTTAGTAGCAAAATGTAAAATCCTAGTAACAATGATTCCAAACACATATAATCAAGCTCAAACCACAAGTCTCTATTACATCAAATTCTATTAATTAGCTTTGTGTTTTAAATCAGAATATAGTATATTTTCAAATCCTGATTTTCAAAGTTACAGTATCCATCATTTCCAAGTGAAGAATCATAAAGCCTTATTGTCTTTCATGCATTCAATGTTTTAGAAAGCAAACTTTAAAACACATGATAAATGTCAATATTTGACTTTGATTTATTCCCCATGTCCTTAGTAAACAGTGTAGATTTGGTAAAAAATGATAACCAAAGAAGAGGAAATTCTGGTTCTGTTCAAGAAATGTTTGCCTATTACAGTATCTTCTCAGTGTCTTATGCTTATGATAATAGATATCACCGAATGAACACAAAAAGTGGTAAAGTTATGGAAGCTCTTAAATATTCTCAAATTCCTGTAAAACTTGGGAGGAAGTTGCCTAAGGCCTGTCTTCTCCCTAGAGATGAATAAAAAAAGAAAGAACATTTTCTTTGTATTATCCTAAAATGTCTAGGGACTGCTTGAGAGAATGTTTTCTCTTTCATGACTCAAAGTGTTGATGAGGAATGTGGCATAGTTTGAGTGTTGTGTTTATGTCACAGAATGTTAAAATTACCATGGGAGTACCTACCTATGAGTCTCCATGAACAAGATGTTACACACAGAAAAATAACAGTAGAACACTGGAGGATATAAGAAAACAACAGGGGAGATACTTCTCAGGAAATTAAGGCATAAAATTGTGGCATACAAGAAGAAAGCAGGAAAAATGCCAGTACACAACCCTGACATAAGAAAGTACATAGGAATAAAAATATAAGAAATTCAAACTGATCTAACTACATATAGCTTTTCATCTGTTCAGACATATCTCACAAAGATTTGGAAGTGCAAACATATTTTCAATTGTTCAGTTTTGAACAAAAGATCAGAAAACATACAAAAAACAGGGAATCATAATCCATCTGATGTCATAAAATACATCAGAAACTAATCAACTTACCAGAAGCTAGAGTCATTTAAGAGACGACCTCAATTGAAAAAATGTTCTCATAAGATTGGCATGCAGACAAGCCTGTGGTGTATTTTCTTGATTAATGATTGGCGTGATGGTGTCCAGGAGGCCCCTATGAGAGCTCTGACTCCTGGGCAGGTGTTCTTGAGGTATATAAGAACAGACTAAGAAATCTAGGGGGAACAAGGCAGTAAATAGCGTTCCTTCCTGGTTTTTGTTTTTTATTTCCTGTCACCAGGTTCCTGCCTAAACTTCCCTTAGTAATGCAATGTGTGACTTGAGAACTTGTAAGCTGAAACACGCCCTTTCCTTCCCAAGATGCTTTTAGTCTTGCTGTTTATCACAGCAATAGAAGCTTACCTAAGACTGGGTGAAATATGTAATAACTGAATTAAAAAGCCAATTATAACTTAGTGTGTGTGTGTGTGTGTGTGTGTGTGTGAGAGAGAGAGAGAGAGAGAGAGAGAGAGAGAGAGAGAGAGAGAGAGAGAGAGAAAATGAAGTGGAAGGAGCTCACATACTCAGAATAGAGACTGGGTTCATCATGTGAAAGTAAAGGGCTAGAACAGAATACTCTGGAAGGAAAAAAAAAAGCAGAATTCTGGTATGGGAGTCTGAAGTTGAAAGACTTGTCAACATGGTCATCATTTCACCTCTCACTTCACCTCCTCATTGTTTGGACAAGAAACTGTGTGGCAAAACTTGCAGCATGCAGCAGTGTCCTATTGGGGTGTGTGTGTGTGTGTGTGTGTGTGTGTGTGTGTGTGTGTGTAAAGTACAAATAGGTAGGCCTTCCACACTCCCCCAGAGAGCTTTATTCCTAAAGAACCTAGCAGATAAAAGTTGATCTTCAAAGCCTCCAAGAGCAGAATGAACAGAAAGTGCCCTTTGGCCACTGAAATTTTTCTCCTCTAGAACATAATGGCTTAACTGGTTTGGATTGCTGAAGACTACAGGTGTTCCTAGTCCCTGTGGCAGACTGATTTAAAAAGGCAATAAGAGGAAAGAGGGGAACTGTATCTTCCCCAGTAAGGATAAATATAAGTTGAAAGCACAATACCATCTGTCTCCCTTTATTGGGTATTATTATTTTGGTTATTTCTTTCAAAAATAAACTTTTATGGCCAAGACTCCCCTGGGGATTCAATTCAACATGGTGGGAGGGGGGAGGACAGGGGAACCCATGGCTGATATGTAAAATTAAAACACAAATATAATAAATAAAAATAAATAAATAAATAAATAAATAAATAAACTTTTTAAGATTTATACTATGGTACTTTAGTTATTGTGGTTTGGTCTTTATCTCCCTGAAAAATGCTTTCCTGCCTTTGTGGATTTTTTCTCTTAACCTATTTCCACAGCATTGTTTCACTGCTTTTCATACTTCCAACCCAAATTTCTTTCCTCCTGATTCTTATTTTCTCCCCCCACTTTTCCTCTTACTTATTCCTTCCTTGCCTCACTATTTAAATATTAATACCAATTACTCTGAAAAACCTCTAAACTGCATTCCCCTGTTCCAGTTATCATTAGCTGTCCTCTTGAAACAGTCTATAGTTACCTAAGAAAGGAGTCTCAGCTGAATAACTGTCCAGATCAGATTAGCCTGTAAAGATGTTGGTGGGGTGTTGCCTTGATTATCTTAATTGATGTAGGAAGGTAAAGTCCCCTCTATGCAGCACCCTTCCCTGGGCTGTGTAAGAAAACTGTCTAAGTTCTGTGGGCATAGCATTTGCTGCTAACTCCAACAATCTGAGTTCAGTTTTCAGGTAGATGGTAAGAACTAACTATAGCAAGATGTCCTCTGACCTCCACATGCACACCGTGGCAGGAACACACACACACACACACACACACACACACACACACACACACACACACTAAAAATATAAGAAACTCCAAAGCCAAGATACAATATTAAAAGCTACAAGGGAGGAAACACCAACTCACATACAAAGTTATAAATATCTGAACTGTAAGATTCAAAAGAAACTGAGGACAATTAGCTAGCTGTTTTGCCTATTAGAATACCAAAGATCATGCTAGCTTCCAGGCTCTCTCACCATCACAGTCAAGTACCTGTTACAAAGTCTAGTCCTCTCATCTCCTTTTATCCACCTCCTATCCTAAACTTCTCCAGCTCATGGGCTTCCCTTCCCCCAGCTTCTCATTCATATATAACCCTGTCATTTTGGCCATGCGCTCTATTGGCTTATTTAGTGCCTCTTGGCTCCCCCTCTTTTGGCCCTCTGTCTTGGTCCTCCTATCCTGTTGCTTCCCTCTCTCTCTCCTCTCACAGACTGCTGGTTATGTTTAGTCTACTACTTTTTCTTGACTGCTCTGGACACTTCCAGATCCCTCTGGCTGTACTCTCCCTCATATCTACAATAAAAACCTCTCAACCATACTTTGCAGTGGTCAAATCCTCATTTTATACAAGAACAACATCAGGTATTTCTTCATTAACCTTAAAAGTCAGGAAAGCATAAAAATATATATTTCATGTCTTGAAATCAAATAACTGTCACCTAAGACTGCTATACCTAGTAAAATTCTCTCTTCCAACTAATGAAGCAATGAGAACATTTCAAGCTAAGTATAGATTAAGACTATCAACCCAGCACTGCAGAATATGCTTGAAGGGATTACATACTCAGGGGAAGATAGTTTCATCCATGAGAGTACAGGAAAGGATATGTTTCATGACAGAAATAGATGAACATAAGAGATCTGTGAAAGAACCTACCATATTTAACACAGTAATTCAGCAAACTCATAACATGAATAGTCGAGAGAGCAAAGAAACAGTAATAATCCAAACAGAACAACAACTTTCAGAAACCAAAAGTGGGAAAATAAAACACTTCAAAGGGAAATGTTCTGAACACACCAATTGAAAGACACAGACTGGCTGGTTTTAAACCAAAACAACAACAAAAAAATTGACTGTTTTCAAACTTAAATCTCTAACAGGCACCCAAATATGAGAGTAAAAAAGAAGTCAACCTAGCAAGCAAGGAGAATGTATGAAAATCTGGTATAGTTACTGTTTTCTTATGTCCTTATAAAGACTATAAGAATCCTTTCATAATAGCATTTCTTTTATGACCTAATTAGATATCTCTTGAAGATCCTACCACTTCTCCACACCAACACATAGGAGTCAAATTTCAATGTTACATTTATTAGGTATATGCTATATTTAAACTATAGCAAGGTATTATCTAAGATATTTTTACAAATTTAGGATGTTATATCTCATTGGAACCAATAATAATAAAATGCATATAAGTAGGAATAAAATGACAGTGCAAATATCTTGATATAAAATTAAGATAATATAAAGAAGTAGAAAAATAAACTAGAGATACTATGAGAAAATAGATACTAAATTAAAAAATATTAATAAAGTCCTCCACCAGTAATTAATTGAAAGAATAATGCATTAAGATCTCCAAACAACTGTTGTCCAGGTTGTTCATGTAGATTGCATCCATTTCTCTGTCATTGGGTGATCCCTGTGTCTTTCCTAGGGTCACATTTTCTAGGTAGCCTCCCTGGAGTTGTGTAGCAGTCTAGTCATCTTTGTTTTACATCTAGTATCCTCCTATGAGTGAGTACATACCACGGTTATCCTTCTGAGTCTGGGTTACCTCACTCAGGATGATTTTTTCTAGATCCATCCATTTGCCTGCAAACCTCATGATGTCATTGTTTTTTCTCTGCTGAGTAGTACTCCATTGTGTATATGTACAACATTTTCTTTATCCATTCTTCAGTTGAGGGGCATCTAGGTTCTTTCTAGGTTCTGGCTATTACAAACAATGCTGATATGAACATAACTGACCAAGTATCAGTGTGGTATGATTGAGCATTCCTTGGGTATATGCCCAAGACTGCTACAGCTAGGTCTTAGGGGAGATGGATTCTGAATTTTCTAAGGAAGCACCATATTGATTTCCAAAGTGGCTGTACAAGCTTGCATTCCCACCAGCAGTGGAGGAGAGTTCCCCTGGCTCCACATCCTCTCCAGCATAAGCTATCTTTTGTGTTTTTGATCTTAGCCATTCTGACATGAACAATCTAGACGACAGTGGGAGTAATGAAGGGCAAGGTTCAAGGGAAAGAGAGCTTAGGTGAGCAGGAAATCCCAGCTGGATCAAGAACAGAAAGGGAGAACAAGGAATAACAGACTATGATAAATGAAGACCACATGAGAACAGTAAGAAGCAAAGTGCTAGAGAGGTCCCCAGAAATCCACAATGATACATCCACTGTAGACTACTGGCAATGGTCTAGAGAAAGCCTGATATGACCTAGTCTGTTGATCGGATGGCCAAACACCCTAAAGGTCGTGCTGTAACTCTCATCCAATAACTGATGGAAGTGGATGCAGAGATCCTCAGCCAGGCCCCAGGTGGAGCTCCAGGAGTCCAATTGTCGAGAAAGAGGAGGGACTGTAAAAGTGTGAATTGTTGAGAGCAAGATTGGAAAAGCACAGGGACAAATAGCCAAACGAATGGAAACACATGAATTATGAATCAAAAGCTGTGGAGCCCCCAACTGGATCAGGCTCTCTGGATAAGTGAGACAATTGAATAGCTTGAAGTGTTTGGGAGGCACCCAGGCAGTGGGACCCAGACCTGTCCTTAGTGCATGAGCTGGCTGTTTGGAACCTTAGGCTTACACTGGGATACTTTGCTCGGCCTGGAAAGAGGGGACTTGTCCTGCCTGTACTGAATCCACCATGTTGAACTGAATCCCCAGGGGAGTCTTGGCCCTGGAGGAGATGGGAATGGAGGGGAGGGGCTGGGGGGAAGGCAAGGGTGGGGGCAGGAGAGGGGAGGACAGGGGAACCCATGGCTGATGTGTAAAATTAAAACACAAATATATTAAATAAAAAAGGAGAAAAAAGTTTAAAAAATCATCTCCCAACAAAGGACATGAACACTCAGAATGGATAAAATAATAGGGTCTAACTATAACAGTCTGTGAGAATAATTTTAAAAATGATTAATACATGAACTGCAAAGAGAACAATGGAAAATTATGTTCCATGAAAGTATAAAAAAGAGAAATACACATAATTTCAGTGAAATTCCATAATCCTATTTGTAATAGCATACAGAAAACAGTATGTAAACTAATCAGTAGAGTACTTGAAAAACACTGTAGTTAAATTGGAAATAATATATACAAAATAGAACTGTTCTTAACTTTAATCTATCTAAAAGGCATACACATTCTTCCATTATGAACCATGTCTTAGCCACAAAAGAAATCTTAATAAATAACAACTTTTACAATAAACCTTAAGGAAAAAAAATCACAAAGAAAATAATAAATGTTTTTTCTTCAGAACTGTGTATTTATTTTAACAATTCACGCACCAAACAACACATGTTAAAGGATCTCACATATATGTTAAGTCAAAAAAAATTTTCATAGACATCGAGTGCAGAATAGTAGTTATTAGATGCTGGGAATAGGTTGGGAGAATGTAGAAGCAGAGAAAAGTTTAAAAAATGAGTTAAACTGTGCAAATAAGTGATCTATTATACTATATAGTAACCAAGACTAATAACTGTATTTAGGCATTTAAAATTTTCTAAATGAAAACTTTGGAACATCTTCCTCACAAAAATACTGTGTAGGTGAGTTAATATGCACACTAATTAATTTTATTAGTGTTTTGATTATATATAATTGGATCATAAACTTAAACACATTATTTTTATTTAAAATTTATAAAGGGCTTGGGCTTAACCTAATACTATATAGTACTTGCCTTGCTTATATTAAAAAAATACTTCAAACCATCAATGTAAACTTACACTTGTAGAAAAAAGCAAGGAATAAGTCAAACCCAGAACTAATCAATTAAAAATATGATAAAACATAGAGAGTCATAAAAAAAGTAGAAAGGGGAAAAATGTTAGAAAAAAAGCATAGGAACAAATAGGTATACAATATAAACAAAATTGACAAGCTTTAAACCACATTTTACTGAGTAAAAGAAGCACAAGTAAAATCTGTACTGGTCAGTTGTGAAATTGCAGCAGTTATTTTTTTCTAGAAATGAGATAATAAGATAAATAGATCATACTAAGAATAATTGCATGCCAATAAATGGGATAACCTAAATGTAATAAACAAAGTCCATGCAATTTATGATTTGTCAAGTTTTACACATGTGAGAAAAACTGGTGAGTGACCCACCTGCCAAGTAAGCTGCCCCATTTCATAGGTTCTGTTACCAAAGACCCATTACACTGACCCTGCTATCCCACCATCCCACTACTGCTGTCCCTTGCCCCAACTCTGAGCTGACTTCTGCTATTCAGGAGATGATGTAAGGTTCCAGAGATGATGTAAGAATCAGGTGAGGGGAAAGTCAGTCTGACGCCTAGAGGGGGAGACTTTGTAAATATGACTGACTTGTTACCAGAAAATTTCTTTATAAAGATTTTAAAGACATTCATGATTATGTCGAGAGCTAGAGATTACATCATTTTTCCCAGACATACTTCTCAAGCATTCATGGGTTATAGGTTAAATACAGATAGAAGATATATTATTATCAATCTTATATCCCTATTTCTATAATTCTACAGATCATTTCAGTTTAAGCAAGAATAATGTAGCAACCTGTTCTCAGGCTGGCAGCAGTTTGCAGTTTCAAGATGTTTTAGATAATATTTGAGTCAGTCCAGGTGAATTATCATGCTTTAAGCAGTATATTATTAACTTTTGAGTGTCAATCATATTACTGGCAAATTAGCCTAAGCCTGAGAACTTTCTCACAGTTAGAAACTATTGTAGTTGTCATTCAATTCTTTATAACACTTGTATTTATAATCTTATAAGAATTTGTCAAATAAAATAATTTTTTTGTTTCTAAATTGAGAGCCATCACAGTAACCTGTGATCTAAATCAATCTTTTTAGGTATGACAAATCTTAATACCTTACACTTTGTAAATTCTTCTATATCATTACATCTTACACCACCTATACATGCTGTTATATTATCTTAGTCATCTAGCTCTTATTGCTGAATTATTTTTAGAGTCTTAGTATATATGGTCTGCTATCTTGTAGGTTATGTTTCTAAGAAATTTTAAATGTACTGTAAATGGAGTTCTGTGCTCTGATCCCCTGCCAGTTCTCCTTTCCTGCTGAACCTTGTCAGCCTCTTCTGAATTCACAAGATTTTATTTTGTTCTTGAGTTTGCATAGGGACAGATAACAATCTTCAAGGCACAGAGAAGACTCCCAAGTAGGATCTACTAGGGTTACTTCCCTGAAAGCAGGGGGTAGTACATTCAAGACTTCTTCAGGGGGAAACAGAATCAATTTTCTCAGAAAAGACATGGGTGAATATTTATGCTAATAGCCTCCCAAGAGTGTAACATGCAGAGATTCAAACTGAAAGTAAAGGACATCAGGTCAACAATTGTAGCATGTGGCTCAGCTTTGCTAGAACTTTAGAAATTTCTAAACAGTCTTATTAAATAAAAAGCACAGAGCCATATATAGAAGTAATAGCCAAAGGGATCAGAGAACTAGCAAAGAGTCACGACTACCATATCTTACCACCTTGCCACCATTGCTTCCCCAGAGAGAGTTTCTTCCTGTGTAACTTGTGTTTTAATTGCCTTACTCTTCTTCTTTCTCATTGGTTCTAAGCCTAGCCCCATGACTTCCTCATCACTGTCTGTCTATACAGACCTCCAGGTCTCTATGGTTGGTACTGGGATTAAAGGCTCATATCACCACTCTGGCTGTGTCCTTGACCACACAGAGGCTCTGCCTGCCAAGTGATTGGATTAAGGACCTGTGCTACCACCACTGGACTTCTGCTTATGGCTCACTATGTGACCTCTGATCTCCAGGCAAACTTTATTTATTAACATACAAAAAAAATCACATTTTATCACAATTAAAATATCCCCACACAGGAATGCCACTTTTTTTACTTTCACCATTCCCTTAGGAAATGGCTGTCCCACATGCCTGTTGGAAAACATGTGTAGGCTTCAGCAGTTTGAAGAGCAAGTCAGAAAAATAGACAGAGAAACTCAGACAGAGATTCCCTGCTGGACCAGACACCACACTTAATGCCAGTACCACAGAGAGCTAAACCACCAGTGTACCTCCTACACTTTCTCAGTATCCCCAATCTCCATTCCTTTTCTCATCACAGTATTCCACCCCCAACTCAGACAGAGACCCCCCCCCTTGTTGTACCAAAGGCCAAGCTAGCCTTTAAAGGTCAGCCTCCAACTTGGACAGTAGACACCCCTACAATCAGAGGTCATGCCAGCCATGAGAAACCCCAGCTAGAAAGAGTAGAAGACCAAAGAGGGAACAGAAGACAAGGAACAAAATACCCATCAAAGACCAATTCAGAAATCAGCACCTAGACCTATAATAAACCCAAACTCAGATGCCTAAACACAAGTGTAAGAACACAGTCAATGATTGGCAGAGCCCAACTTTGACAGCAAGATCCAAATATTACAGCACAACTGAAGAACAAGAAATTCACCTTGAATCAACTTTATGAAGATCATAGATGTACTTAAAGAAGAAAGGAAAAGAAATTCCTTAAAGATATCAAGGAAAAGACAAACAAAAATGGAGGAAATCAATAAATCCCTTAAAAAATGCCAAGAAATACAAGAAAAAAAAAAAAACAGGTGAAAGAAACTCTTCAATATCTGAAATTGGAAATAGAAGCAATGAAGAAAACAAACTGAGGGAATTTTGGAAATGTAAAATCTGGGTAAACAAACTCCAACTACAGATGCAAACATCACCAATGAAATACAAGAGTTTGAAGAGAGAATTTCAGGCGTAGAAGATACAATGAAAGAAATAGATTCATCGCTCAAAGAAAATTTTAAATCTAATAAAAAAATTCCTAATAAAAAATCCAGGAAATCTAGGACACTATGAAAAGACCAAACATAAAAATAATAGGAATAGAAGAAGGAGAAGAATCCCAGCAGCAAAGCCCAAGAAAATATGATCAACCAAACCATATAAGAAAAATTTCCTAACCTAAAGAAGGACATGCCTATAAAGGTACAAGAAGGTTACAGAACACCAAATAGATTGAATGAGAAAAGACAGTCCCCCTGACACATAATAATCAAAACACTAAATGTACAGAACAAAGCAAGAATATTAACAGCTGCAAGGGGAAAAGACCAAGTAACATTTAAAGGCAGATCTATTAGAATTATACTTAACATCTTAATTGAGACTCTAAAAACCAGAAGAATCTGGACAGGTGCCTTGAAAACTTTAAGTGACCATGGATAACAGCTTAGGATGTATATTGAGCAAAATTATAAATCATTATAAATGGAGAACAGATATTTCATAAATGAGTCAAATTTAAATAACATCCATCTACAAACCAAGCCCTGCAAAAGGTACCAGAAGGAAAACTCCTATGCAATGAAGTTAACAACACCCACAAAAATATCAGTAATGAATAAGCTAATACCAGCTTAACTCAAAGAAGGGACACACATACATAAACACATACATACACACACAGTATCACTGCCAACAACAACAACAAATAACAGAAAATAGCAATCACTTTCCATTATATCTCTCAATATCAGTGGTCTCAATTCCATTGATATTGGGATTTTACTGGGGGACTAAATTCCCCAACAAAAAGACGTAGGCTAACAGAATGGATAAAAAACAAAAACAAAAACAACAACAAAAAAAACCAAAAAAAAAACCAGGTTCTTTCCTTCTGCTGCATACAAGAAACACACCTCAAGACCAAAGGAAGACATTAACTCAGAGTAAAGTGTTGGAAATGATTTTCCAAGCAAAATGAACACAAGAAACAACCCTGTATAGCGATTCTAATATCTAACAAAATAGACTTCAAACCAAAATTAATCAAAGGAGATGTAGAAGGATATTTCAAACTCATCAAATGAACAATACACCAAGATAATGTTTCAATTCTTAGCATCTATGCTCCAAATGTTAGGGCCCACACTTTTTAAAAGAAACATTACTAAAACCTAAGTCACACATTGAACTCCATACATTAGTAATGGGAGACTTCAATACCACATTCTCACCATTGGATAGGACATTCAAGCAAAAGGTAAACAGAACTAATGGAATTAACAGGAATCATGAATCAAGTGAACCTAACAAACAGCTACAGAACATATCATCCCCAAACCGAAGAATATACTTTCTTCTCAGAACTGCATGGAACTTTCTCCAAAATTGATGATATTCTTGGTTATGAAGCAAGCCTCAACAGATACAAAAACTTGGAAATAACCCCTATCTTATGGGACCATTATGGATTAAAGCTGAATTTCAACAACAACAAAAACAACAGAAAGACTATAAACTTGTGAAAATAGCTCTCTACTGAGTTACAACCGGGTCAAGGAAGAAATAAATAAAACACTTCCTAGAATTCAATGAAAACAAATGCACAGCATAACCAAACTTATGGAATACAATGAAAGTAATGATAAGAAGAAAGTTCATAGCCTTCATAAAGAAATTGGAGAAATCTTATACTAACAAATTAACAGCACACGTGAAAGTCTAGAACAAAAAGGAACAAATTCATCCAGGAAGAGTAGATGACAGGAAATAATTAAACTCAGGGTTGAAATCAATAAAATAGAAACAAAGAGAAAAAAGCAAAGAAACAATGTAGCAAAGATTTGGTTCTTTAAGAAAATTAACAATATGGAACAACCCTTATTGAAACTAACTAAAAGGCATAGGAAAAAAATTTCAAATCAATAAAATCTGAAACAAAAAGGGAATATAACAACAGACACAAAGGAAATCCAAAGAAACTTCAGGTCATACTTCTAAAACCTATACTCCACAAAATTGAAAGTCTTAAAAGAAATGGACAACTTTCCCAATAGATACCACTTAACAAAGTTAAATCAACATCACATAAACAATTTAAATAGACATATAAACTCTAAGGAAATAGAAGGTGTTATTGAAAGCCTCTGAACAACAACAACAACAAAGCCCAGGGAGAGATGTGTTTAGGGCAGAATTCCTTGAAAAAAAGAACTAATACCAATACTTTCCAAATTATTCCACAAAACAGAAATAGAAGGAATATTGCCAAATTCAGAGTACATGCAGAATGGGGGCTTCTGCAAGAACTACATCTTTTGTTCATGGCCTTCCCGGAAACTGCTTGCTCAAGTCTCAGGAAACTAAAATTGAAGGTTGATCTCTGAGAGAAGAATGTAAATAGACATATCTATTGCCATGCACAAATCTCAAGTCAAAGTAGATCAGACATCAACATAAAACCAGATACACTGAACCTGATAGAAGAAAAAGTGCCAAATAACCTTCAATGCATTGTCACAGGAGACAAGTCACTGACCAGAACACCAATAATGCAAGGACAAAGACCAACAATGAATAAGTGGGACCCCACAATACTGAAAATCTTCTGTGAGGCAGAGGACATAGTCATTAGGACAAAACCCCGGCCTACAGAAAGGGAAAAGATTTTTACCAACTATACATCTGATAGAAGGCTGATCTCCAAAATATATAAAGAACTCAAGAAATAAGACATCAACAAACTAAATAATCCAATTTAAAATGGGGTACAGATCTAAACAGATAATTCTCAACAGAGGAAATCCAAGTGGCTGAGGAACACTAAAAAATGTTTAACATCTGTAGCCATCAAGAAAGTGCAAATCAATACAACACTGAGATTCCATCTTATACATGTCAAAAGGGCTAAGATAAAAATACAAGAAACATCTCACACTGTCAAGAATGTGAAGCAAGGGGAACACTCCTCTACTGCTGGTGGGAGTATAAACTTATACAGGCTCTTTGGAAATCAATATGGTATTTCCTCAGAAAATTGGGAATCCATCTATCTTAATTCCCAGCTAGCTATACCACTCCTGGGCATATATCCAAAGGGTGTTCAATTATACAACAAGGGCACTTCCTAAACTATGTTCATAGGAGTTTTATTCATAATAGTCAGAACCTGGAAGCAAACTAGGTGTACCACAAAAGAAAGGGGACAAAGAAAATGCGACACATTTACACAATGGAGTAATACTCATCTTTAAAAAAAATGACATCTCAAAATTTTCAGGCAAATGGATGAAACTAGAAAAAAAAATCATCATATGTGAGGAAACCCAGACCCAGAAAACATGGTATGTACTTACTTATATGTGATTATTAGACCCAGAGAGGCTAAGTAACAAAGAGGGTTTAATGGGGGACACAAGTATATCACTGGGAAGGGGAAATAGAAGAGATCTTGGACATAGACTGGGGGTGAGTGGGAATAAGAACAGGAAGGTTCAGCTCCTGGTAGGGTACAAGAAAATACTAGGAAAAATAACTGGAATTTGGGGGTATTTGTGGGGCAAGGTGGAAAACTAGTGCAATGGAAACACCGTGGAATCCATGAGGGTAATCTGAGTAAAGACGCCTAGTAATGGGGGACATGAAAGCTGAACTGGCCATCTTCTGTAACCAGACAAGGCCTCAAGTGAAGTGATTGAGACACCAACTCAGCCATAAAACCTTCAACTTACAGTTTGTTCTACCCTCAGTGTGTATTGGGAGCAGAGCCTAGCAGAACTGTCATCAAAGAAACCAGAGAGACTTCATCCAGCAACTGATGGCAGTTGTTGAGTTTCACAGTCAAATATTAGTCAGAGCTCTTGGATTCCTGTGGTAGGGGAGAGGCAGAAAGGATGAGAGGAACAAGAGTGATCAGAGACACCAGGGGAAAATGCCCCACAGACTCATATGGGCTCACAGAGATCAGGGAGCCTGTAGGATCTGATCTATGTCCTCTGTATATATATATTATGACTGAATACTTTGGTGCTCTTGTGGGATTCCTAGCAGTGGCCCTTTTGACTGCTTATGGGACCCTTTTCCACCTATTGGGTTTTGTTGTCCAGTTTTGATGTGGTTGAATATGCCTGGTCTTATTGCAGCTTGCTATGACATGTTTGGTTGATGTGCCTGGGAGGTCTGATCTTCACTGAGGGGAGATAGAGTGAGGGTGGACTGAGGGATAGAGAATGTGGAGGGAAGAGACTGGAGGGAGGGGAGTGTGGGAAACTGTGGTCTGGATGTAATATATGAGAAGAGAAAAAAAGAAGCAAAAGGAAATGAAATCATTCACGAAACAGATTATGACACATATTAGTTCATTTTTAGGGGTGACTAGGGAAGTATTATTGAGATGGTTCCATTTGCCCACTCACACTTATGTCACACCAGTGAAGCACCAAACCTTTAAATGCTAATATTTACTACCAGTTTTATGCATTTCAACAATAAAGTAGACAAAGAGTTAAAATAAAGAGATTCACCCTTGAAAATCGCACATGACAAAAGTTTGAACAGTGAAAAACTAGTAATAAAAAGTTAATGAAAAAAATAAAATTCCCAAAAAGTAACTCCTAGAATTACATGGCTTTATAGGAAAATCCAATCCATTATTTAAAGAAGAATACCAGTTATGATACAAAAATTTTAGGATGAGGGGAAATTTCCAAACTGATGTTGAAGCTAGCCTTGTATTGATATCAAAGTTACATAAAAATATTGGAAGAAAAGAAATCTATAGACAAAAATTTCTGAGAAATACAGATGCCCAAACTTCAACAAAAATTTGGTGATCCTCACCAACAAAGCCTAATAGCAGATTAAAAGTTTATGTAACTATTACTAGATCAGTTACTGAAATGTGAAAATAAATATATGGATATATTAAACTCATAAACAAAGAATTATCTCAATAGATAAAGAAAATTTGTTATAATTTTAACTCTATTATGAGCTTTATTTTTTGAGGTTATAATTATATCAGTTATGCCTATTCTTTCCTCCCTTCAAAAACTCTCATATACTCTTTCTTGCTTGATATCAAATTCATGGGGTTTTTCTTTCTTTATATAAAACAAAATAAATGAGGGATAGAAAAGAACTGCCTTCAATCTATGCTATTTACAGAATGTTTAAAGTGAATATTATATTCAACTCAAACTAAAAATTATTTTTCTCAAACATCTGAAATATGACATGGATGCCCACTTTCAACACTGTTGCTGAATATATCAGGCAGAAGTCTGTACTAGAAAAATAAAGAAGAAAAGAAAAATCTGGAAACAAAGAAGCCTAATATCTATGAACTAACATGAAATTTTGACAGCATCCACAAAGACCTTCAGAGAACTTCAAACCAGACAAAAATCCCACCATTGAGGTGTAGAAGAGAACACAAATTGGCACCTTTACCCAAGAAGGTATTTTCAATTGATGCCTGTGGGGAAAGGGAAAATCTTCTTTCTCTAATTGAGTGTCACTGGGTATATCAACCCTACTCCCGGGCAGATCTCATATCCAGGAGTAGATGTCCAACACAAAACAAACTTCATATATTTTGTGGCCTTTTACTTAAGGTACTTTTTCTTTTTCTTTGTTTTTTTTTTGTTTTTTGTTTTTTGTTTTTTGTTTTGGTTTTCTTTTCTATTATTTGTCTTACTAGATTTTCTTTGTTTGTTTTGATTTTTGTTTATTTTATTTTGATTTGAGAGAGAGAGAGAGAGAGAGAGAGAGAGAGAGAGAGAAAGGAAGGAAGAAAGGAAGAAGGATAAGAAGTTGGTAGGATCTGTGACCTCACTATTCACAGGTAGTTGACTAGGTTTTCAGTATCAGACAAGAATTTCTTCCTATTGAATGGGCCTTAAATCCAATTCGACATCTGTTGGCTGCACCCAAGATGTGCATACCACTATTACACTTTGCTTCAAATCTGGGTAGAATTCTTGATTTATTTGATCCTTTGCTAGTCCTTAGTGAAGAGGCTTTTTGATCAGTTCCAGATACAGATCCAGAATTGTATATATACAAATTGTGTATATGTGTGTACTTATATGTATTATATGTAAATTTAGGTCAATATGAAATAATAATGTACATCCTATGGATTTTCCAAACAGTTTTATTTATCCTTCTCCTTCTGTAGTGTTCAAATCCAAATTCACACAATCTGTATTCTGATTATTTTTTTTTCTTTCTAGAGCTTCCTGCCATTGTGGTATCTTTCACTTTCTTGGTTTCTGTGATTATTTTAAGTTTTATACTCTGACTGAGAATGAAAATATTGTGTTTGTATTTCCGTATCTGGATTACCTTTTTCAATATAATCTTGTCTCTTTCTATCCATTTACCTGCAAATAACTTCAGAGTTCTTTATAGATGAATAGTATTTAATAGTGTATGCATTGCACATTGTCTTCATCTATTTGTCAGCTGAAGGATATTGTGTGGTTTCCTTTTCCTAGGCATGTGATTAGAGTGCCAATGAACATGGTTGAGCATATTATCTGTGGAATAGGATGGTGACTCCTTTGTGCATATGCCACGGAGTGGAAAGTAAAATTCACAGAGACAAAAAGTGGCATAGTAGCTTTCAGGAGCTGGTAAAAAAAAACTAAAAGTTATTGTGCATGTATGTATTTTCAGTTTTGTAAGATGAAATTTTCTGGATGTTGTTAATGGTAGTGGTTACCAAATGTTTTATTTAATAACACTGAATTATACATTCAAAGTGATTCTGATGCTAAATTATTATAACACTTTTCCCAAAAGAAAGGAAATGAGTTCGTTGTGTTCTTTTCACCAGAGCAGTAAAGCTTCCACTACTGGTTGATTGATGTGTTCATTTCTTCTTTTGCTGACATTATACACTATATTTGAAGCTTTCTCAGAGTGAAGCTCTGTGGGAGGCTCATAGAGGTTATTGGTAATGCAGTTTTCTTTGTGCCAGAAAAAAAAAAACATTAGGATAAACATTAGGATTTGATTGAATACACAAGTTGTCACTGCTACACCGCTTGGTGTCAGTGCTAGCCATTGAAAGGGATGATGCTATGAAGGGTATCTAGATAACCCTTCAGAGCTGTCAGGTTCAAAGACCCTTCTCAAACAGGGGTTTCATATCTCAGTAAAGTCCAAGAGAAGTCATGTAAAAAGTAGAGAAGGGATTCTGCAAAAGTTTTGAAAACATGGTTTTTCTAGCCAATAATTTTGGATAAATTGTCACTCTAGTAGGGAAATTTAAGACAGGGTTAGAATACTATGGAAACTCTTTATGACTTTATTTAATTACTTTCTAAGAATAATTACAATCTTTATTTTGCATGATGTTCATTTATTTTTTTGAACGTAAAAAGGTTTTCCTAAAATTGCTCCGTCTTTTGAAATTTCTGTTAAGAAAATAGCACTTCCGTATTTCATTAGTTCAAAGCATTGAACAAAGAAATGGTGATTTAATCAGTAGATCCACAAATAAGTAGATACTTTCTCAATATGAGTAGTGAGTAGTAAGGTCTGCCTTCAGCAGACACATATCACATTAGCTATTAATCATAATAATAACAATGTGTTAATGTGTAACACATATGTGCTGTGGATATCGCTCTGTGTAAATAAAGTTCTGATTGGCCAGTGGCCAGGCAGGAAGTATAGGCGGGACAAGAAAGAAGAGAATTCTGGGAAGTAGAAGGCTGGGGAGACACCGCCAGCCGCCGCCATGAGAAGCAACATGTAAAGACACTGGTAAGCCACAAGCCATGTGGCAAAGTATAGATAAGCAGAAATGGGTTAATTTAAGATAGAAGTAGTAGATAACAAGAAGCCTGCCACAGCCATACAGTTTCTAAACAATGTAAGTTTCTGTGTGCTTTCTTGGTTGGGTCTGAGCGACTGTGGGACTGGCGGGTAAGAGAGATTTGTCCTGACTAGGCCAGGCAGGAAAACTCCAACTACAAATGGCGCCCAACGTTTTCGCAAGAATTTCCACCTAAAACCTGAAAAAAATATTCTAAAATGGAGCTAAAAACAGCTTCCTAGTTGTCTCTCTGAAGTTAGCGGCAGCCTGCTCGTTTGAGCTACTATGGCAGGTTCCTGGCGTGTGCGTCTGACCTGCCCTGTGGTGGGAATGAGGAATCTACAAGCAGCACTTTGCTCTGCTGCATGGTGGATTTAGCCTTTGCCAGTTAAAAAAAAAAGATTTCTAGGCTATGCACTGCTTTGATAGAACTGCTTCTGATAGTTGATAGTACACATGGCTCCAGACCCAGATGTGGTGGTAAACTGTACCACCGCCATGTTGGGAAGCTGAGGTGGGTGGAGCCAGCAGCCACAGCAGCATTTCAGTCTTACAAAGATGGATATTACACAGAGAATCTGGTTTGTCTTGTCTTTGGGATTTTTAACCACAGAAAAAGATTTGATCATCAAAGCTGTTGAGTTAAACAAAAATGTAAATTTTAAAGGTACCTTGACTTCAAAATTTGGATATAAGGATATGTTGCTTTGGAAAGGAGTCTCTGCTTTTGTTTCCACAGAAAGCCAGAGGCTATGGATTTGTTCCAGATTAAGATACATCAGGTTTGATCAGCCAAGACCACCTGAAAAGTCTCCAATGACACCATGGCCCAGATGATCCCACATTCAGAATGGTTTCAAGGCAACTGGCTCAGAGGTTTACCCTCATGGACTACTCCATAATCCTAAAATTTTCTCTGTGTCCCCATAAGATACAGCGCCCCCCTCCAGCAGGAAGTAGTAAGAGAAACTATGCCCACATTCCCAAAATTATCAAGCTGGCTTTGGAGATGGAATTGGCTCACTCCTTCTCTAAACCCAGACATATTGCTAAAAGGAAAGGTTAAGAGATTCTTGTGTCCCAAATCAGAAGAGCCCTCTGGTGTGGAACAGAGAAAAACCAATATTTTTCTTTAAAGTAGATTGATTATAAACGCAATCTCTTTCTAAAGAAGAAAAGGGGATATGATATAGATATAATAGGATGAAAGGGTAGATTAAGGAAGGAACTTACTTCTAAAGAGCAACAACTTGTTTAAAATGTTTTACATTGGTATAGATTTTAGTCTATTGATACAAACTTAAAGTTAATTTTGTTATATTTCTACTCATGTTTAAGGTATTGTGTTTGTATAGCTCATTTAAAATTGTAATGGATAATTAAAAATAGATTAATACTTAATCATTCTGTGATAATCATACTCATAGCCATGTTAGTTAAGTCTTCTAGGTATATATAGACATATTTCAGATAGATAGGTAATCTTCAAATACTTCAAAGACCTACAGAATATAGCATTTAAAATACTTTTAAAATTTAGAATTTCTGGAGAGTGAGACATGTCTGCTCCTGGCAGCACCGATTTACTTCAGAGAGGAGGATGGGCATTGAAGACACTTCATATGGAGTTCATCTTCACCTTGGCAAAAATAGCCATTTGGGCAAGAAACTGTTCTTGCCTGGACTGCTTGATCGACTAGACATGCAGGACCCATAGAAAGGTGACCACTAAACTTTGCTTGACAAAATGGTCCTTCAGGTTCCTGCTTCACAGAGGAAACTGCCAGACATTCTACAGGACATTGAGAGAAGTGACCGGGAGACTCTAGCCCTGTGGGCTGAAGACAAATGCCCCAACTTTACAAAGGAACATTAGGTGACTGTCCAGGCTGCCAGCTGTCTCTGTCTACCCTGCAAGACTCCCGAAAGTTGCTTGCATCCTTCTCCCGGTTCTCAGGTAATATTATATCCTTCTGAGGTCTTTGATGTGGTTGAAGGCTAGATAGTTATAATTTTCTCAGTTATAATAAAAGATAAGTTAGATATAAAACCTTAGACTCACAAATATAAGATAGATAGGATATCTTCTTTAATATTGTAACTGTAATTCTTGCTTGATAATTGTTTTGTTATATGTAATTGTACTATGTAAAAGTTAAAACCTTCCTTAAAAAAAAAAAAAAAGAAAAGGGGAAGTGCTGTGGATATCGCTCTGTGTAAATAAAGTTCTGATTGGCCAGTGGCCAGGCAGGAAGTATAGGCGGGACAAGAGAGAAGAGAATTCTGGGAAGTAGGAGGCTGGGGAGAGACACCACCAGCCGCCGCCATGAAAAGCAACATGTAAAGACACCGGTAAGCCACAATCCATGTGGCAAAGTATAGACTAACAGAAATGGGTTAATTTAAGATAGAAGTAGTAGATAACAAGAAGCCTGCCACAGCCATACAGTTTCTAAACAATGTAAGTTTCTGTGTGCTTTCTTGGTTGGGTCTGAGCGACTGTGGGACTGGCGGGTAAGAGAGATTTGTCCTGACTAGGCCAGGCAGGAAAACTCCAACTACAAGATATTATTGGAGAGAACACTGGCTAACTGTCCACAGGACCCTGATTCAAGTCTCAGCATCCACATTGTGAGTTACAATTCTTTCTTACTCCAGTTCCAGGAGATTCAACATCCTCTTCTCTCCTCCAGAGGCACAAGGATCACATGTGGTGTACAGAATTACATGCAGGCAAAACAACCATACAAATATTTTTAAGATGTTTATTTAACATAAAATCTTATATTTTAATTTGTAAATATTTTTATGACTTTCCATCTGAAAATTTAATAATTTTAATGTTTTAATCTTTTAATATTATTTCTTATATTTTTATTACAGTATGATTATATCATCCCCTGTGCTGGATAGTCTTATGTCAACTTGTCAGTAGCTAGATTTATCAGAAATGAGGGAACCTCAGTTGAGAAAATGCTTCTATAAGATCTAGCTGTAGGTCATTTTCTTAATTAGTGATTAATGTGGGAGGGCCCAGCTCATTGAGGGTAGGATCACCTCTGGACTGGTGGTCTGAGGTTCCATAAGAAAGCAGGCTAAGAGAGCCATAATGAGTAAGCCAGTAAACAGCAATTCTGCATGGCCTCTACATCATCTCCTCCCTCCAGGTTCCTGTCCTGCTTGAGTTCTTTTCCTGATTTCCTTTGATGATGAACAGCAATATGGAAAGTGAAAGCTCAGTAAACCTTTTTCTCTGCAACTTGCTTTTTGTTCATGGTGATTCATTACAGCAATAGTAATCTTAAATAGGACACCTATCCTTCCCTTTTCTCCATCCAAACCTTCCCATATATCCCTCCCTGTTTTCTTTCAGCTTAATTAATTCTTTTTTTTCATTAATTGTTCATTCATGCATACATGTATATGTATGCACATACATATTGCTTAATATAACCTGCTCAGCTTGTATAATGTTATTTTGTATGTATGTTTTTGGAGCTGATCATTTGGTATTGGATAATCAATTGGTGTACTCTTTATGAGGGAAGACAATTTCTCTCTCACTTAGCATTTGCCTGTGGTTCTTTGAGTGGTGTTGAGGCTTCATTAGCTTTTTTTTCCCTGTTCATTTGTTACAACTATGGTTGTTGTCCTTGTTTAGGTCATGTTTAGGCAATTATGTTGATGAGACTATGGGTTTGGCTTCTGACATTGTTCAGAGATACAATCTCACAACAAAATCACTGATCCTCTGGCTCTTACAGTCTTTCTAACACCTCTTCTGCAATGGTCCATCCAGTGTTTCACAGATGTATCCATTGAGACTTCGTTCCACAACCAAATACAAAATAACACCCAATCAGTCTACATAATGTATCTGTATGATTTCAGGGATGAACATTTGGTATTGAATAACCAATTGGCTTGTTCTTCACAACTATGGAAACAATCAACTGGCTGATAGGATAGAAAGCCCATAGACAGGAAGAGAATCATTGCTAACTATACAACTGACAGAGCATTAACACCCAGATTATATAAAAACTGAGAAATTAAGGAGTCAAAACAATAACAACAGCAACACCAAAAAATCCCTAGCCATTGAAAAGATGGGACTGTGACCTGAACGGAGTTCTAGAAAAACAACAAGAAAAATGGTTTAAAAAAAGTCTCAAAAAATGTTCATAGAGGAATGCAAATCAAAACAAGTTTGAGGTTTCATCTTACCCCAGAAGGAATGACAATAATCAAAAGAACAAATGAAAACAAATGATGGAGAGAATGTGGAGAAAAGTGAGCCCTTATTCCTGGTACATAGGAATGAGATTTCAAACATATCATGACTTCAATAGAGATGTGTTTTAATTTCCAAGTAATATTTTCAAGGATTTGGGTTTGCTCTGGAGAAAAAATAATTCTTTGTAACAAAAAAGAACATCTCAAATTGACATTTTAAAATCATGTTGGAAAACCAAATCTTTGTTGTTGTTTATAGTTTACCTATTAGTGTAGAAATCACATATGAAAATAACAGATAATAAAATTGTCTTCTGACATTTATTGCAAATCTTCAGTCGTAGGTAAGTATATCAGAACCAACTATTTTGATGCAGTTAATGTTGTGGAATCATTTCTACATTTTTGATAACATTTGCATTCATTCATCACATAAGTTGAAAATTTTAATTCATGAAATCACCTAACATGCCTGTATCCCTGGAATCACTCTGATTGTGACTGGAGTCTATGGCAAGTTTGAAGGAATAATACAGGGTAGCATTTCTAGAGATACGACACTCATTTAATTTTTACTTTTACTTTTTGTTTCTTTTCATCCTAAATATATTCTAAATATGCAAGAACTGTAATACAGTTGACTTGTGTTTGATTTTTACCACCGCTAGTATTCATGCCATGCTTCTGCTGGCTGAGCCTCTACTAACATGTTCAGGATTATTCTCCTCCCTATGGTCAGTAACTTCCCATCTTTACATATGACAATATATAAACTCATCAATTTAGCATAGTAATCCAAGACTGCTCTTGTTCTTACCAGTGTCTTTAAATGAAAGCACTTCTAAACAGTAATATATGTGGATATAATATTTCTTTTCTGTAACAATTATCCTTATACGCATTTCTAGGTCAATGTCATTCAGTGTAAGACAAATTAACACTGTATATCCCTGGCTGGCATGGAACACACAGAGATTTTCCTTTCGGCCTCTGGAGTGCTGGGATTGAATGTATGTCTTGTCATGCCAGGCTTCAGGCCATTTTTTTTTTTAATTTAAGGAAATATCTTGCAAATTGAAATATAATTAAAAACATGAGTAATAATTTTTGATAGCATCTCTCTATGTAGCTGTGCCTGTCCTGGAACTTACTATGCAGACCAGGCTGGCTTTGAACTCACAGAGAACTGCCTGCCTCTTCTTCCTGAGTGCTGGGATTAAAGGCATGTGCCACACCATCCAGCTGATATTTGTTATTTTTGTGTGTGTGTTGTGATAAGCCTGTTTCATGTGCTACAACATTTAGTGATTATTATCTTTCTTTGAAAGATGCAAATAAAAAGGCACATAGATATAAAGGGGCATGAGTAAGTAACAAAATTCAGTAATATATACTTGTCTAATTAGAAAATTAAAATAATTTATGCAATACAACAAAAATAACTCTAAATTTATCAACATACTGTCATTTGTGAATACCGGTTTTACCATATATAACACTAACTCATTGGTTAACTGGTAAGATATTTTGTAAATAAAAATTTTTCATGTATAAATTCAGGGTAGTTCAACAGTAAATGTAGCTTAAGAAAATATGATTTTCATTTTCCCATATAGGGTATGAGTAGAAAAAGAAATGATGGGCTTTTGGTGATGTGATAATGATCATAGTTCCAAATTCTGACTCCAAATTTTATTAAATTTTACTTTAGGAAAGTAACATGTTTTTGAGACACATTTCTACTAAGCACAAAAATTTTCCAAAAGCATACCTTTTGAGAATATATTTATCTTGAATACATACAAGTCATTTTACACAACAAGTGTGACAAAGTACATGATCAATAACACTAGCTGCCTTAGTATATTATGGACATGTTTTAAATTATTTTCATTCTTGTTAGATTATCTGGGGTCTGATGCCTATGCAGCTGGCCAGTGAGATATCTATATATCCAGAATCTTCTGTTCCACAGTTTTTCTAAGTTTAATTTTAGTCCCCTACTTTGTGTTGAATGTTAATAATTTTTAAGAATAGTTATCTCTCATTTTTTTTTCAGAATAGAGACATCTGGTTGTAAAATGCTTCATGTCTGGCTTTGTTAATTATGTGGATACAAAAAATGTGCATAATGGACTTACTTCTAAAATCTATGACATTTAAATTTTAAATTGAGCTTTCACTCATAAGTCAGAATTTTCTGCAGTAATTGATAGTCAGTTAACACCCTGGACAAGAAGAATCTTGACAAGTCTATTAAATAATCCTGTATCCTATTCAGTCATCTAGTTCATGTTTCTTTAATGCATAAATATCATTTTTTAGCCTAGCCATTTATTGGAGGATTCTAGAAAAATATGATATAATAAAAATTATTTGCAGTGAGATTTTCTTGCAGTAGTATTGTACTAATTTTTTTTTGTAGCTATAATATAATACTATAGACTGAGTAATTTACAGCAGACACAAATAGATCTTTTTTTAAAGTTCTGGGTATTGGTTTAAATGTGGCACTTTCCCTCTGCAAGAAAAAGTCATGAGGCATGATAAAACCCATTGTCAGAGCAGAGTTTTATTAGGAGAAGGGAGTGACCAAGGAGAGCATGACCAGACCTATGAAAGACATGTACACAGAGAGAGAGGATGGGAAAGAAGAATAAGAAGGAGGAGGAGGAGGAGGAGGAGGAGGAGGAGGAGGAGGAGGAGGAGGAGGAAAAGAAGGAAGAGGAGGAGGGGAGAGGAAGAAGGAGAAGGGAAGGGGTCTGGGTCCTGCTTCTTATGGATTCTCTTGCACATGTGCATATGGACTTATGGAGCTATGCTTTGCATGCATAAATTGTGTGACCATGCTGCACACAAATTACATGATCATGCAGCACACAGATTATGTAGGACATAAGGCCCTTGGCTACTGAACTGCGTATGTATTGTCATGCAGATGGGGGAGTGGCCAGGAATCGTAACATTCCAAACTCTTTGCTTATTATAAGAAAGGGGGTTGAACAGGAATAGTGACACTGTTTCTCTCAAAACTACTTACAGCTGACTCAGTGGGCATCAGTTAACTCTTAGGAGGTAAGGAAGGGTGCTTTGGGAGTAGCCAGACATCCTGGGGTGGTGGATTGTCATCAGTTGCTTTGGAGCTGTCCATCTTTCTCAGCTTGGGACTCTGGCTGCTCACGTCTGAGAGAGTGCTGGTGACACAAAGAGAATGATTTTTAAATTATTATTATTATTATTATTATTATTATTATTATTATTATTATTATATTTCTTCCTGGGGGGTCCCAGGGTGAGGGATGGGGTCCCTGGACCAGAAAGTTTGGGTTGTACTTATCTGAAGCAGATCTGACCTGTCCAGATGGATTCAAGCTGGTTTCTGGAGCTTAGAAAAAAATGTAAACATATTTAGGAAGCAGCCATGGAAAAATTAAAATCTTGTTTGGACTGTTACTGATCCTCATTGCTTGGGTATGCTTGATGGATTTTTGGACTCCAGTTCCATGGTGGTCCTGTGAAAAATAACTGAGTAGTTAATTAGTAGAAAGAACCACTAAGAGAAAAGCTTGTGGGGTGAGACCTCATGCTTCTGGAATCGGTGACAAGGCAGTGGATCCTGGTGTCTTTTGGAACTTGAGAGAGAGCAGGACCCTATCTGTGTAACTGCATGAGGAGAGAAGCACTGCTGACCGGTCTGGAGTGAGGCACATGGAGGGAGCAAATGTAATGAAAGCTCCTGCCTTAGCTACAAAATCTCTTCCTATTAGGTACTCCTGAAAGTACAGTTAAGAGGTGGGATATGATGAGATGGGTAAGGCTGTCTCCCTAACCCAACAATAGGGAAATGGGAAGGAGAGGTGGGACCCCAAGACTCCCTCGGGATCGATTAAGTGGCTTGTTGTCCAAAAGGAAGGAAATGGATCACCCCATGCTGCATGTGAGCCGGTGGCCAAGCCTAGGAGGTCTACTGGAAGTCTTTGTTTGATGTTCACATGCCACAAGGTGCACAAGGCCTGTCAGCTGACCAGTATCCCTCTCGGTTGCACTTCAAACAAGGCTTAATTGATGGCCTGAGTCGGGTAGGGCATGCATTACTCTGTGTGGCCTTTTCTACCACACATTTAAAACAGGGACCTGGAAGCCTCTATGTAGCTGCTTGGATAGCATGAGCCAGCATTTGGCAATTCTATTCACAGGCTTTGTCATCTCTCCCATGCTACCTTAAATGCCACAGCTGAGACTTCTGCCTGTGGGGTCAGAAGCTCTTTCTCCAGATGCTTAAGCTTAACCCTAATGTTGGGAAGATTTGAGAGACATGATACAGGTTTTATTCCATATTATGAATTACTTTTTTTTTTTTTAACTTTTGATAGTTTGCTGGTTTTAGGGCAGCCTTACAGAGGCCCAACAGGAGGCAGAATGTAAACTGATCTCTGGCTAAAAAGCCATCCTGATTATTATAATCCCAATGTGGGTCCTGATTGTAAACTCATTTGCAAGCATCCAAGTCTGGTTCCAGACTTGTCTGTGCTTCTTATATATATATTTAACATATTAAGTAGATTATATTCAGAATTTGAACTGTTCTCTAGATTTTCTTATTTGGAATGACTCAAACTTAGTCAAATGAACTTAACTTTGAAAAAAATCAATGACTTTTATATACATGAATTTGTGCTTCAAATTTTGTGAAAACACATAGCACAAAACACTTTTCAATTAATTCAAAATATATCTACTTCTTACCACTTGACAATTATTTAACTCCATGCTGGTGTGAAGTGGTTAATCTCAATTTAATAAAGCGATTGGTTAGATAGGAGTATTGTGAACTCCATAAGCACACATTATTTTATAGGCATTAATCATCTAAGTTTTAAGTATCTTGCATTATTTATACTAATTAAATTTCTTCAGTATTTCTTACATTTTTTATTTTTATGAAACAATTTTTGGAGATGTTAAACATATAAAGTTTAATATAAACTAGGTTTTCCTTATGTCTAAAGCAGGGTTACAGATGTCAGCTTCCAAATAGAATTCTGCAGTTGAAAATCTCATGCTTTTGTGTGAAGGAGTGAAGGTTCCAGATTCTTGCACATTGCTGATGATAGATGTACATCTGTTTGTATGCAGCTGCAGCATCACTTGCGCTTGTCATTTGATCATTGGATAAACAGATTGAAAATCGTTCAGTTGTGCTCTGCAGGCAATGATACAAAGGCACCTTTCATCTATGACCAAATTTAGCTTCATTTTGCTTGCAGTAAGAAATTGTCTTTCCATGTGCTGAAGATTTGAAATGTAAACATTGTTTCCATATTATTGAATCTTAGTGCTCATTATAGAATACCCTAGAATTCGATCAAAATAAATTACTACCTCTCAATGTTTCAAAAAACATATTGTCTAGAAAGACACCATTAGATATTTGTATGAAGTATTTAAAATTTACATCCAAATCTAAAATTTAAAAATTACCTTCTGCTTAAATTAATCATTAAAAATTGCTAGCATTTTGATTTAACTGGGTACCTCCAGGAATGACAGAAAAGAGAGAGGTTCTCATTAAATAACAAATCTATGGCCACGCTGCTGATTAAACAGCTAAACCTGGAATTTTTTTATTAAAATATAGTTTTCAGTAGTCAAAATATGTAAAAAATAGTTTATAAACTTTAATTATACTTTTTGTGATAGGTACATTTCCATAATTTATATACTTAAAGCACAATGATTTAAAAATACTTTAAAATTAAAAGGGGAGTCATTTTAAGTTGCACTGTAGTTTTTCTTTTATTCTATGCAAATTATAAAAATACTATTTTTTATAACAATTATACCCATGAGTTACAGAATAAGGAATTTTTACATAGATATAAATTATAGCACAAGTAGATTATATTCTGAGTAATTATTAGGCATCAGCCAACTAACTGAAATAAAATACTCTGAGTAAATGTATGCTTGTAAATCCGCTTCTAGCTATGACATTTAAATATATTAGGAGAATACAAGATGACAAGGATATAGCAAAGCAGGTTTTCCAGAGGAAGCTTTCCATACTGCATTAATAATAAGAAACTTGACAGGGTTGGGGATTTAGCTCAGTGGTAGAGCACTTGCCTAGCAAGCGCAAGGCCCTGAGTTCGGTCTTCAGCTCCAGGAAAAAAAAAAAAAAGAAATTTGAGTGGTCAAATATAAATATATTGGCTTTGACTTACTGTTTAAGTATTAATAAGTCATTGACACTATGTACTGCTAAAAATAAGAACAAGATATTCCAAAAGGTGCAATAGTAGCACTTGTAGCATGGAGATAACCAACAATCATCTTTTTGGACTTAAGAGAATTTAAGAGCCCCTCAATTTGTGCCTGGTACTATAAATTTAGCTCACTACCTGTAGCTGGTAAAGCATTGACCTAGAAGAGAACTTAGTAGTTCTACTTTACTAATACAGCATAGTCATTAAATGCATCTTAAATACTTAACCTTTTGTGGTGGATAGTTTTATGTCAACTTGACAGAATCTAAAGTCATCTGAGAGGAGAGAATATCAATTAAGAAGATGCCTCTCTAAGATCAGGCAGTAGGAGAGTCTTTAGGGCATTTTCTTAATCAGTGACTCATAGTGTAGGGCCCAACCCATTGTGGGTTGTGCCATTCCTGGCCCAGTGGTTCTGGGTTCTATAAGAAAGCAGGCTGAGCAAGTCATGGGAAGCAAGCCAGTTAGCAGCATCTCTCCAAGACTTGTGTATCAGCTTCTGCCTCTAGTTTCTGGCACTGCTTGAGTTCTTGTCCTGACATCCTTCTATGTCAGGACAGCAACACACTTCCACATCTGAGAGTGATATGGATGCTCATAAGCCAAATAAACCTTGTCCTCCCTAAATTAATTTGGTCATGGTATTTCATCACACCATTAATAATCCTAACTAAGACACTATTAAACCCACAGATGAGTGTACTTCTCACCCTGTTCCAAGATACTGGATATGCAGAAGATAGAGATTACTGAAAGACACTACTGGACAAAACATAGAGAACAAATTTCTGTGTGGTGCCCAGCCAAAATAGGTTCTTCTACAATACAACCGTTACACCTGAATGTCATTGAACATCACAAGTTGGGGCAGAAATGATGTGGGATATTTAAGATGCGTTGTATTTCTTTATACTGTGGAATATTTGCTTAATGATGCAAAGATGTATTGCATTCTTTTATTTTGCATTTATTTAACTCTGTAAAGATGTGTGACTTTGCCTGTTTAAAACACCTGAATGGTCTAGTAAAGAACTAAACAGCCAATAGCTAGGCAGAAGAGGGATATGAAAGGCTGCCAGGCAGAGAGAATAAATAGAAGGAGAAATCTAGGCTTGAGTGAAGAGAGAGGGGCAAGGAGCTAGAAAGGGAGAATAAGTGGAGCACACCAGGGACCAGCCACCCATCCACACAGCAAGTCCCAGAATAGGAAGGATATAAAAACATATAGAATGAAGAAATGTAAAAATCCCAGAGGCAAAATGTAGTCAGAGAGAAAATGGATAATTTAAGTTAGAAAATCTGGCCAGAAACAAGCCAAGTTAAGGCTGGGCATTCACAAGTAAGAATAAGTCTCCATGTATTTTTTAAGAGCTGGGTGGAGGGCCCTCAAAGATTGAAGAAACAAAAACAACAAAGAAAGGTTATATAAATTGAGTCACCAAGATATAATATCCACTGCAAGATAGTGTCTTTTTTTATGTGACAGATCTGTAAACATAAAATCTCAATAACATGACTGCCTAAAAAGGACTTAAAAATATAAAAACATCAATTGACATGCCAACACTGATAGGGAAATCATAGCAAGATTTCACTAGTAAAAGAAGAGCTGCAGTTAATGGTTGATGAGATAGAGAGATCAATCTTTTCCAAGAACTAAGCACTGTTAGGTCAGCAAATCCCAAGAGGTGAGCCCTCAACATATATGGGCAACAATAAATTATTATATAAATGTTAGTCATAATTAAAGAATAAAAGGCCATACATTTGAGAATGAGTCAGAGAAATGCAAAGGAGGAGGAACAATGTAAATACACTACTTATATATGAAATCTTAAAAAAGTTTTAAAACATCATATAAAAACTTAATATTACTATTGTGACCTTTATAACATTGATATATGGACTTTAATAATCAATTAATGTTAGTTGTACATCTACATTTTCAGGGATGAATGCTATTGGATAACCAATTGGTATATTCTTCCCTGGGGAAGACTGTTTGTTCCTTCTCCGCATTTCTAGTTGCCCTAGGTTTCTTTTTGTAGGTTTAAGGCCTCATGAAATTATGGATTTAGGAATATATATATATATATATATATATATATATATATATATATATATATGTACATATATATATGTATATATATGTGTGTGTGTATTATACATAAGTGTTTGCATATACATATGCATATGATATATATATATATATATACATATATATATACATACATACAATTAGTAGAAAGGATGTCATAAAATTGAAAGAGAGAAAGGAAATATATATGAGAGGGTTTGGAGGATTGAAAGGGAAGTGGGAAATGGAGCTATTATATTATACTATATTATTTCATATATATATATATATATATATATATATATATATATATATACATATTAATCTCAGAAAATAAAAGAAATGATTTTAAAATAATGAATTGAAAATCACAGCTTAGGTAACACTATTTTTCAAAATCCTGGCTGGCTATAGTTGTAGCCTTGTATATCATTGAAAATGCTTGGTTAATGAATGTTTATATTTTATGAAGTTTCAAATGTGACAATGATTTTCCTACACAATGTCTTTTCTTTATTTTTCCACTTCTGTTGGGCTACTTTAGTCAGAGAATACCATACTAATGTCTTTGTCTCATTTAATTTTAAGTAACTTGTGTGTAAATGTTCTTGAAATTATAAAATCAAATGGAAGCATTCAAAGTTTGTTGCTTTTCCATATAGTTCATATTTCCTTAGAATCTTTAAAACATTATCTGCTTGTCATGTTTTGATTTTAGAAATATCTCTCTATCTGTAGAGCATCCTACATTCATATTATCACATTGCCATCCTTAATAATACCCCAGAATGGAAGTATTACCTGAATCAAGTAACTAATCACACATGTTATATGTAAAATAATCCTGAGGTTTCACATTAGGTCGAGAGATTATAATAGAAAGATATTTGTCAATTTTGTGAACTAATTTATCATATTATCAAATTTCCATCTTGATTTCCCAGAATAATATTCTCTCTTCAAAAGTACAGAAGAAAATTAACCATGCAAAATTCTGCACAATAAAGCAGTCCATGTGTCTAGTTGGAGCTGTGAGACTGAACTACAGGCAGTGGGTTTTGTACAGAGGTGATACGAGCAATATTTTTCTTACTATTTTTGAAGCTATAATGCTTGTTCTGGATGTCTTCTCACATTATAACATATATATGTTTATTATATAGGTTACTTTCTAATTATTGTGACTGAGTATCTGTCAAAAGAACATAAGTCAGGCAGGACCTAGTTTTGATAATGATTGGAGGGACCTCCATGTATATTGGTAGGGGAGTCATGACAGTGTGCATTTGCATGTTTGTAGGAATGTATGGCTGGGAGTTCTCCCTTCTTCATCTTTTTGAGGAGTAGAAAACAAGGATAGGGCAGAAGCAGAGTCAGACTCTAAACCTCAAAGTCCATGCTGCCCCTAGATATCCACTTCCTCCAACTACATGCCACATCCACAGTGTTTCACAACCTTTCAAAGGAACGCCACAACTTGGGTGCCAAGTGTTCACAAACACAAGCTTCTGGGGACATGTTACATCTAAAACATTTTATGTCTTGTTTCCATAGGATCATAACCATCTCATAACACAAACTACAATTCATCTAGCTTAATATTTTCCCCCAGGTTTAATGCTCTACAACTGTTTAAAACTCCAAAGACTTTTCTGAAACTCAATGCAAACTCTAAACTCTGTAAAACAAAATAAAACAATACCCCCCCCCACACACACACACACATCACCACCACCACCACCAGCAGCAACAACAAATTTAAGGTACAAACTTTCAATGTAAAATGACAAAGAGTAAAATTCCCCATTCCCAAACAGCAGCAAGAGGATAACATGAAAACACTTGACTGAAGCAGGGTCAAAACTCAGCAGGATGAATACCAAAGACTTCAGCTCTGCATCTGGTACAGGATCTCATGTCAACATCTATGCTCCAAGGGGCTTGGGTAATGCCTTAATTTCTTTTCTGTTTCAGTGATGAAATACCCTGATAAAAGCAACTTAAATGGAAAATAGCTTATTTTGGCTTACAATTCAGGAGGAATAGAATTCATCACAGGAGGAAAATATGAGCCAGCTGGGAATACACAGTGACAGGAGCAAGAGACTGGTTGGTTCAAACTCAGGAAGCAGAGAGTGAATAGTAAGTGGAGCAAGGCTATAAAACCTCAAGGCCCTCCCTCAGTGTCTCACTTCCTCTAATAAGATCTACCCCCACACATATCACCTAAAGACTCCTCAGCCTTCCTGAAATAGCATCACCAGCTGGGGAACTTATTGACACAGATCAGCCTATGGGAAGCATTTCTCTTTCAAACCACAACAAATAGCAACAATCTTCCAGGTTTGTTGCTGGTGGTACATGTGGCCTTTTTCTTGGACTGGCTGGCCCTACTCTAAACTTGGAGCTTTCATTTACAAGTGCCCCCCATTTCTGGCATCTCCAGGATTCTGGGGTCTCCAATGCCACTGATGCTTCACCTTCACAGCTTTATGCACATATGTCTGAAGAACTTTATGAGTGGAGTGTAACCCTATTATACAATGTGTGACCTCAGTGACTTTCTGCATGATCAGTACAAGATTTCATGAACACATCACTTTTTCATTTTTCATGCCTACAAAACCAGCACCATGTAGATCAGTGGTTCTTAACCTTCCTAATGCTGCAACACTTTAATACAGCTCCTCATGTTGAGGTGACCCCCCCAACAATAAAATTGTTTTCATTGCTACTGTATAACTGTAATGTTGCTACCATTATGAATTGTAAGTAAATAACTAATATGCAGGATATCTGATATGCATCCCCTGTGAAAGGGTTGTTTGACCCCCAAAGGGTTTGCAACCCACAGGTACAAATCCATTGAAGTAGATCACGCCAAGTTCTTCCACTAGCTTGAGATATAACTTGACTGGCTTAGACCATGGCTGCAGAAACCACTGTGTGCCATTGAGGCTGAACTGGAAGAATAATTTCCTAGGCAACCCTGCTAAAACAGGATGTCCCAGAAGGCTTACTAGTCAACTTTGTGTTCTTTTACACTGTAAATCAAAGGACAATAAGCACCTGCCTTTGTCTGAATGTTATATTTTCTCAAAAATTCCTCTTTCAAATGAATTAGTTCATCATGTCTTAACCTAACATGTTAAAACTGTTCTAGATACACAGAGAAAACAGGCAGACTATGACAGAAGGTAATATAAATGACTTCTTGCCCAATTCCTGATAGAATCAATGTCCTTCTCTGAAACCTAGTGAGTCCATCCTCCATTGTCTGCTTTTCTGCAGGCATTCTGATCTTATGAACTCTAACAAGAATGTCTGTTTTTAGGAATTAGGGATTTTCTAATTGACAGTCCCCAAAATTTCCATATTGCCCATAAACTAGTCATGAAGGCCTATAGTCTACATGCTCAGGTTTATCAGCAAGTTTCATATTTTTTGGCACAAATTTTCTGTTATCAATTTTTGTTTTCTTGGTTTTACATCACCACCCATAGCCATATGTTTAACAAAGCAACCCAGGGAAAGGAAGGATTTACTTTGAGTCATGGTTTCATATAATCAATGGTGGCATGGTGGTGAAAGTAGGACAGTATGACTCCTTATAGCCTTGCATCTTGCTGGAACTCAATACAGAAAAAGGACAATTGGAGACATGGTACAAACCAAAAGTCTGACTTTGAGAGATCCAGGTCCTATATCAACACTCTCCTGGCGAAAGATTCTGAAAAGTGTGACTAGTTGTGAACTAAATATTGAAATTCGGAAGCCTAGGTTGGATATTTTATATTCACACCAGAGCATTAATGTTCTTATATAGGACCCTAGGACATGCTGGTAAGAAACAGAGCCTTCTGACTGACTTTAAGAAAGTTTGGGCAATTTAACATTATGAATTTTACATGAGTGCTGCAAGTGTCTATTGACTTTAATGACTTTTTGGAAGCTTTTGTATTGGTTTAGCCTTTATTCTAATGTGTCAGAGAGGTAGACTGAATATCTTTGTACTTATTTGGTGTCACTGAAATATGATTTATCTGCTGATAAATATGATTATCTTGTTATGGTTTTGCCTAGAAAACGCAAAAGGAGGTACTTATTTATAGGTGATTCTATTTTCATAATAATATTCATTATCATTCTTGAGCTATATAGAGTAGCTGCTTGATAAAAAGATAAAATAAAAATTAGTGGGAAAGTTAGTTCTTTTGACAAGTCATAAGGGCTACAAAGAAGATAGTGTTTCCTCATTATCAATTTAAAATTGTCAGAAAAGTTACTTATCCAGCAAATTAAAGAGATAGCATCTTTGGGCAATTCTGCTGATTCACCACTGTTTGAGGGTTAGTCTTTGCACCATTTCCAGAACATATTAACCATTCTTTGCCAGCCAAGCCAAAATAATCATTTTGTTGTTTTTATAGAAAATTGAATTTTTTCTTCTTTTTCTTACTTGTGAAATTCATAATAATTAGAAATTTCTGTGACACCATTTGTCCCAGCGACTATAGTTCTATCAGTTTACTATGATCTTCAAGTGGTAGCAAAATAGCATAGCTTTAGAGTATGCAGGCAGGGCTTAGAAATATGTTCAGATAGAAATCGCATGAGACTTGTTTTTCACCTAGACTATACTTCTAAGTTCTTTTAAAAAGATGAAGGAACATCTTTTCTTTCTATTTGCTGGACTATCAAATGAGTATTCCCATGATTACAGAATGATTATTAGTTTATTTGCAGCTTCTCCATTAATTAAGTGAGAAACAGCAGGCATATTATGACCCACAACATTACAGAGAAAATAAACAGCTGCTACTTTGGAATGCTGAAATAAAATATCCTAATACCCCTTAAAATTTCCATAAGCAAAAACTCATGACATAACAGAAAATAGCAGTACTTATTCAATTAATTTATGTTGATAAGCTGAAAAGAGGAAAAAGTACATTAGAAACTATAATTTATTGAGTATTTTAACTTACTTCAAGAATATTTCATATTCCCAACTATCTTTTTTGTTACCAAGATTTGAAATTTATGAGAATGTCTTGGAACAAGTTTGAAGCCCAATTTGTTAGGGCATTTCTTGTCGATGAAGGGGAACATATGTATTAGTTCTTCCCCACTGCTTAAGTAATTGAAGGTCTGAGCTCAGCAGGGTCAGTTAGCATTGAATGAGGCAATGATGATGCATGACTTATCTTGAAGTATTTCTTTTCCCTGAAATGTCAAAATAACACAAGAGCAGGCAAGTTTTCCATCTTTAAGGTGAAACTTGACTATTTTCACACCTTTTCCTTCAAGAGAAAAATGCATGTGCAAGTCCTAATGTTATATTTACTAGCTTGCAATAGCCTGATAAAGTGGAAAAGAGGAAAATTTGTCCAACTTTAAATCTTCATGTCTCAGTTTACAAGGATGTGCCCTGTTCTAACACTGAATAATTAATGATAAATGTTTATAAAAAGAAAGTATCACCTTTAAAATACCCATGTCTATAAGAAGCTTAACAGTGTTTGATTGTGACATTTTGATATGTTCACAGCTGTCACTTTCATTTTTAAGTTACTGAATTTACCACAAGGAAAATTAAATAAGAGTATTATATTCAGAAATGAAGAACCCCTTTTTACTCTGGAATACTTTCTACTAATAAATAGGAATTTTTTTTGATTTTTTGAGTAGCCTTAGCTGTCCTGGAACTCACTGTAGACCAGTCTGGCCTTGAAATCAGAGATCCACCTGCCTATGCCTCCCAAATGCTGGTATTAAATGCATACACCACCACAACGCAGCAGGGAAGAAATTGTTTTTAAGGCCAATTTAGGATATTTTTAAATCAACAGAAATTGTTATTTATGATATACTCTATTTTTTTTTTACACACACAGTTTAATGACTGGTTACCTAATTACCATATTAGGTATAGGATATTTTAATTGTTTTTGATTTTGAGAACTCTCAAAAGCATGATTATTATCAATTTTGAAATACATTGAATATTATTAATGTAAATAGATTTCTTGAAATAATGACTTCCCTCTATCTTCAATTTTAAGTCTTTTGTAGTAGGATTGTTGATTTATCTAGAAATGATATTTGTAGCATTTTGAGGAAACTCCTGATTGTTTTCTATAGTGGTTTAGTTTACATTGCCATCAATGCTGCGCAAGACTGTCCTTTCTCCTTTATAACTCTTTGAACTTAATTTTCCTCATAACAATAGTCTTTCTTATTCCATGTTTCTCCTGATGATTAATAACTTTTGACACTTTATATCTTCTTCTTTTGCAGAATACCTATTCAATTTCTTTGTCTATTTTTGATCCAGGTATTTGTTTTCTTTCTCTTGGGTCATTTGAGTATCTTGAATATTTTGAGTATTGTCTAGACCAATTCCATTGAGATTTCTGAACATATTTCTTCTAATATATTTATAATTATAATATTTATAATTTCTTTGAATATATTTATAAGGCATTTTATTTTAAAATAGTTTACTTGTTTTTAGTTTATATTTATGGAAAGGTATGAAGTGAAAATACATAATTTTTTCTATACATATACTTATCCAGTTCTCCTGGTATCATTCATGAAATTACTGTTCTTTTACAACCTTTTGATAATTAATATGTTTGTCAAAATTCTATTGCTTATAACAACAGGGGTAAACATCTAGACTTACTATTCCTGCTCTGTGGACCTATTTGCCTCTTTATAGGCCAGTATTAAGATTATTTTGTGGACTGTGGTTTTCTGTATCTTATAAAATGACCATGTAAAGATTGCACTCCACAGAATTTGTGTAGTGTACCATCAATTTGTATTTCTATGCACAGAAGTAAACTTGCATCCCATGTATAACTCCTACTTGATCATGTTCAATGATCATCTTAATATGCTGTTGAATTTAGTTACTATTATTTTGGCATGGCTTTTTGCTACTATGTACATCATTAATAATGGCTCATATTTTAAATTTTCCTTTTTTAAATAGTTTATTGGCTTTATTATCAGATTAATGCCAGACTCCAAATATAGCTTAGGGAGGATTCTGTATCCATTAGTTGCTTGGGGTTAATTAAAAAAGAATTGTTTATGTTAGCATTCCATTGCTCTGAAAATAATGATGTCTTGAGATCTCTTTTAACATTTGTGCTTGATATTATTTATTTCAATGACTTTTGTAATATTTAGCTATTTTTTTGTAATTGCTTTTCAGTAGAATTCGGCTGGGAACTGAAAACAGACATATTATTGTTTCTGCTTTTTAAAATCATTTGATGTGTATTGTGAGCCATAATATGATCTGTCTTATTGAGTGTTTCTAATAGATTTTAAAGAATGTGTAACTTCAAAGTATCATTAACTACTCTAGAGATATAAACTATAACCATTGGATTTTTGGTGCTATTGAAATCAGCTATTCTATTTGTCAAGTCTATTGGAAGGGTATTTAACTCTCAAAATAGTACAGTGGATTTGTCTCTTTCTTCCTATAGCTGTATCCTTTAGCCTTTATTTTTATTTTATAATTTAATTTAATTTTACATATCAGCTATGGATTCCCCTGTCCTCCCTCCTCCTGTGCTCCCCACCCTACCCCTAGCCCACCCCCCCATCCCCATCTCCTCCAGGGCAAAGACTTCCCTGGGGATTCAGCTCAGCCTGGTAGATTCAGTCTAGGCAGGTCCAGTCCCCTCCTCCCTTCACTCAGGCTGAGCAAAGTGTCCCTGCATAGGCCCCATCCAGCTCATGCACTAAGGACAGGACCTGGTCCCCACTGCCTGGGGGCCTCCCAAATAGTTCAAGCTAATCATCTGTCTCACTTATCCAGAGGGCCTGATCCAGTTGGGTGCTCCTCAGCTATTCGTTCATAGTTCATGTGTTTCCACTAGTTTGCCTAAAATTTGTCCCTGTGTTTTTTCCAATTGTGGTCTCAACAATTCTTGCTCATATAATCCCTTCTCTCTCTCTCAACAATTGGACTCCTGGAGCTCCACCTGGGGCCTGGTAGTGGATCTCTGCATCCTCTTCCATCAGTCATTGGATGAGAGTTTTACCACAACAGTTAAGTTGTTTGGCCATCTGATCACCAGAGTAGGTCAGTTCTGGCCTTCTTCAGTTCAGGCCATCTCTCGACCATTGCCAGTAGTCTATTGAGGAGATATCTTTGTGGATTTCTGCAGGCCTCTCTAGCACTTTGCTTCTTCCTATTCCCATTGGGTCTTCATTTATCATGGTCTCTTTTTCCTTGTTCTCCCTCTCTGTTCTTGATCCAGCTGTGATCTCCCACTCCCTTAAGCTCTCTTCCCCTCCACCTGTGCCCTTCATTACCCCACACATTAATTGTGGGAGACTTCAACACCCCACTTTCACCACTGGACAGATCTGCCAAATTGAAACTCAACAGAGAAATAAAGGACTTAACTGATATTATGACTCAAATGGACTTAATTGATATCTACAGAACATTCCATCCTAACAAAAAGAATATAACTTCTTCTCAGCACCCCATGGAACCTTCTCTAAAATGGACCACATACTTGGCCATAAAACAAATCTCAACAGATACAAAACAATTGGAATAACCTCCTGCATTCTATCAGACCACCATGGTTTAAATTTAGATTTCAACAACAAAAACTACAGAAAGCCTACAATCTCATGGAAACTAAACAATGCTCAACTAAATCACCAATGGGTTCAGGAAGAAATAAAGAAAGAAATGAAATACTTCTCCCTTTATTTTGATGATCTATTGTTGCTGTGTACACATTGAGAATTTGTATGCCTTTTTGGAAAACTGATGTTTTTGATTGTGTAACTCATCCTTGATTATTTTTCTCAAATACTAACATAAGACTAGTGGAATAAACCTTGTGGAAATGTGGATCTTCTTCCCTTCACTTGATCTTCATGGTGATTTTAGCTCCTAAATTTTCACACACAGAGGGCTCAGCAGTCTATCAATTATAATGCAGCCTTTCCTAAACTGGCACCAATTCCCATGGTAGTTTCTTTTTGTGGGTCTCCATTTTATCAAGTCAGAAATCTTTGGATCCAACTGCTTTTCTAATACACAGGTGATCATGTTCCCTGTGATGTCACTTCTCTTAAAGAGAAGAAGAAATGCTGGCTGATTATTCTGTTTGCTCTGACATTTACTTGATGATAAGAACAGTGCCTATTCAATTTTTGGCATGTGTATAAACTACAGGAATATACATGGCACTGTAGATTTTCAATGATTTGTCTTTGCATTGTATTCAAAGCCCTTAATATACCTCTGAATCCTCAGTTTATATTTTATGAAACTTTGTTTGTCAGTTGTTTGTTTTTTATTTTTTTTTCTTAACATTTGACTATATTTCAGCTAACCTCAATGTAAGGAAAAGTTTCTTTACAGTCACAAGATATGCTTCAAGTCAACTAGACACACAGCACTGTAACTAAGGTGTTCCAGGAACCCCTATTTATTTTGATAATAATTCACTAGAAATACTGTCTGAAAGAATTATAACCCTGTTTATCTCCTTTCAATGGTTGTCAAGCTTCTTGATTTAAGGAGTTTTTAAATTGTTGACCTTCAAGTAGGCTAGGGAGAAAAAGGGACTCAACAAGGAAAACTTCCACTAAACAGAACATTCTTGTTAATATTTCACTATTTTTCTGGAATTTTCTAAGGTTTCTCTATAAGCCTTTGTTTTTCAGTTTTCAAATTATACTGATTGCGATGGTTTAAAACTGGGTTCTCATTAATTTATGTATGAGGAGGTTTTCAGAGGTCCTTAGTTGGTCATTTTTACAATTATACTTACAATCCTAAGCCTATACATTTGTTTTTCAAAATTCCATTTTGAATTTAAATCCACTCAAAGACCCACCATTGTGACTCTCAAATAGATGATTTTTAAAAATACATTTGTTTACCTTCTTACCATAATAACAAGTCTTTTTAGTTAGAAAGTGCATAGTTCTCTGAAGAATAACACATGTTATATAGTAGAAACTGTTGGTGAGAAAGAAATGTATTCATACTTATTCAAATGTTAAAGGATTGGATCTCTATCATTTTTCTTCTTCCTTGTGTTTATAATTATGATATAAAATGGCAAAACTACATCTTTCAAAATAAAATGACTGTTTTGTTATGATTTATTTCTTCTATTATTAAAATGAATTATATATAAGTATCTGAGATTAGGGAAAGATTCAGAAATATGGCATATAAATATAACTATTAAAATTTTTTTATTTTTAATTATTTGTATGTTTGTGTTTGTGTATGCACTTGTGAATGCAGGTGCAACAAAAGGGTAAGATGGTGTGTCAGAGCGCAAGGTACTGGGGTTTCAGATAGTTGTTAGCCACCAAATATGAATGATGGGTACCTAAGATGGGTCTTCTGAAAGAATAGCACATCCTCTTAATTGTCAAGCCAATCTTACACCATTATAAATGCCCTTTTATATAAAAAAAATGTGCATTGATTTATCAACACTTAAGTGTAGTCAGAAGTTTTCCTGTATTCTGCCCATCCTGCAGCCAGTCAGGCAAGTAAGCACACAGAGGCTTAAATTACTTACAAACTGTATGGCCTAATGGCTCTGGCTTCTCGCTAGCTAGCTCCTATATCTTAACCTATTTCTACTAATCTGTAAGTTGCCACATGGCCATGGCTTATGGGCACTTTCACATCTTGCTTCTCCTGGCAGCAGCTGGTGTCTCTTCTCTGCCTCTCCTTTCCTCTTCCTGTCTGCTTGAATTTCCTGCCTGCCTCTGTGCTACCTTGCCATAGGCCAATGTAGCTTTATTTGTCAACCAATCAGAGCAACCCATATTCACAGCAAACAGAAAGGCATCCCACAGCACTTAAGTACCTGGAAAAACCTGAAGAAATAAAAAAGAAAATGATGGTGAGGGCATGGAATTATTATTTTAAATGACACCTTAAAATGTGAAATGCATGATACTAGGAATCTGAATTATGATAGTTTTGACTATTTTTGGAAAGAAATGTATGTCAAGAAACTGCTATACTTTGGTACCAGAGACTGCTACAAATTTAAATTGTCCTCACACTTAGGAGAGCAATTAGTTGCTATGTTTCAACAATTCTTACAGTGTTGAGGTGACTCAACTATTGCTCTAGTTGTTTTAGTTAATTTCCTACTTATCCATCTGCTTTTTTCCCTGTTATTCCCCATGTGATTGGTTTATTCTATCTTATTCTCTGGGTCCTATTTACTAGTTAGTATTGATTAACTTGGAGTTTATATGTCCATCAGAGTTAATATAATAGTTTTATTTCATGTTTAGAGCAAGCAGCTCTCATTTGTACTTACAGTACTGTAGTGAGAAAAAAAAAAAAACTTTGCTTTAACAAAGTTTTCAAAACAATCTAGATAATAAAATATTTAACTAACTGAAATATTTGTAATTGTTGAATCACTGTATATTAGTTATTCTTAAGTGTAATAAAACAAATGTATTTGGCTATTATCTTAAATTTGTAGATAGTGACTTTTCCTTGTGAGACATGAGCATATGAGTATTCACATACTGATAGAAATGGCAGATCAAAGACACAGTTCCACCAATAAGCAACTTGTTGATTCAATGAAATTATTGAGTTTACTTACAATTCATGAGTGAGAAGGTGCTTATAAAAGAAGGACTCAAAGGCTGTTACATCACTGAAAAGCCTATCCCAGCCATGGATGATAACTCACAAGACTGCATTACTGGAGTTCCCTGTACAAATTGCAGGCAAATTTCCCATTTGGCGATTCTCTTCTCCCTAGCAATTATTATTATTTATGTAACATTCAAGAGGAGCTTATGAATATTATAGTTTCAGAAACTACGTAAGGCTTGTGAGTTGTTTACTTTCTGAGTTTTTTATGTTTTTGTTTAATTCTTTGGTCATAGGGACCTCTCTCTAGCAATTCATCTTACAGAACTAAGAATCAAATATGTTAAGCTTTTACTCTAATGAGATGGCCCTGTAAATGGTTAGCAACATATTAGTAATGATGATTTGCTTTTCTTCACATTTATTTATATCCATAAGTAAGTAGTCCAGTTGATGTTGTAGTTGCTAGTAACAGATAACTGGAAAATTTTATTTGGTCTCATAAATATATTACTTTAAAGCCTCCCATTGATGACTATTTTTACAAAATTACAGGTACCCAAAAATCAAGGATTACTTAGCTAGAGATAGCAATGGGTAGAGCTGAAACAAGTACATGTCACTGGTACAGAAGCTTTAAATTGTAATGGACAGAAACAGATATCATCATTAAACTTTGCTTCCCAAATTTATTTTCATAATGTAAGAAATGATGTAATACACATGGTTCTCTTTTCCTTCTCAGTCAAATCTCATAAAATATTTCAAAATATTCATATCTTTTATCATAAATGGAAAACTTTCCTTTTTACAGTGAGATACACCTTAGTGAAGTAAACAATTTTCTCAGAAAGTATACATACAGAATTATGAATTTGTGTATCTATGCATTTGGTATTCCTTAAATAATAGATTCTACCTGTAGATTTAATATTAAAGGTAATAAAGGAAAAGAAAATGTGGAAAATAAAGAAAATAAAGAGAATGCTTTGAGAAAAGAAAAGAAAGCCAGGCAGTGGTGGCACATGCCTTTAATCCCAGCACATGGGAGGCAAAGCCAGGTGGATCTTTGTGAGTTTGAGGTCAGCCTTGGCTACAGAAACCCTGTCTCAAAAAAACAAAATAAGAAAAGAAAGAAAAAGAAAAAAAGAAAAGGAAATGTGCAAGCACTTCATAATAGATCACTTGTTGCTGTGGAAACCTCATGGGAAGTACTTTAAATTTAGTAAATACCAATTTACAGGATTTAGTGGCTACTGCTGCCTATTCATGTGTAGTAAATTAATATGGCCATTAATGTGGAATGCAATCTTGTTAGCAGCCTTATATCCTTTTTTTGGAAAGAACTATATGACACTAGTCCAGATGGGCAAGTGTATAAATAATTTAAATTGAATTATTGATAACACATTTATATCATATTTTACTGTTCTTTTTGCTTTTTGCTTTTATGAATCTATTCATTAAAATATGTTATTAATTTTCTGTGAAATTCTGATTTCTGTGTTAGGTGGAGGCATCCCCAGCAGGTACAGTGGCCATTACTCACTTAAATAAAGATTATATACTTCTTACCCTAGAAGAAAATCAGTCAGCTATAAAGAGCAGCTCATTTAAATAATTAAATACTCAGTATAATGAATCCTATAACAAATGTGTCAAAAATTACACAGAAAAAAAGAGAAACTCACCCTCCTGTGCATATGGAGAACGTTACTGTAGTACATTTGCATTGTCCGTCCTCCATCTTACTGGCTAGTTTACTGTAATTTTCACACATTAGTATGTTTGCTACTATTGATGAGTGAGAACTGGAGAACATGCTTCTATCTTCACTCCTTTTTCTTTGCTTGTATGTACAAATGTTCATGTCATTTACTAGAGTTTACTTGTGAGGAGAATAATTGGCTTGATTATCTCATTCTTCAAGAAAGATATATTTTCACCTTATAACTTAAACTGTATAAAAGAACTATGATATCTTTAAAAATATTATTATGTCTTATTTTCTGCCAAAGTTACACATTTACTTCTTTAATAATTCACAGACAATTTGTGCAAAGCAGCAATTTACAGATCTGTTTTGCTTTCAGGCATAAGAATTATAATTAGTGCATGCAGATAATTTAGGTTAGTGTAGTCAAAAATTATTCCTGTTTAGCTATGATTGTATTGCAGTTACATGGAGTACCAAAAATGACTGCAAAGGTTATTTTAATTATTTCTTCATTCAGTTCCCAAGCCTTTTATGAAATCATCACTTAGCTGAAAGAACAAAAATCTGTGTTGAAAAAAATTACACACACATACACACACACACACACACACACACACACACACACACACACACACACACACACAGAGAGAGAGAGAGAGAGAGAGAGAGAGAGAGAGAGAGAGAGAGAGAGAGATTCATGATGGATTCTGAAATCCCCCAAAAGTTAGAGAACTTTTCCTTAGAGATGCCAAAATCAATTTGTAAAACATGACCAGAACTAAGTTGTGACCATTTCTGTATGTTTATACTTGGTATAAATATTTACATACTTTGTGGCAGAAATATAATTGTTCCTGATGGTTATAGGTTAACATATGAGGTATACATTCTATTTCATTTGAAAACAGGAATTCCCTGGTTTTTGTAATATAATTACATATAAGTAATTAAAATATATAGCAGTATTTTTGTACTTAATGTGATCCCTATTGCTTAGTGTAAAATATTTTTCCTTATATCCTTAGAGAAATATCCTTACAGAAATTATCCTTGGAGAAATGTCTCACTGCTATATCTGCATAAGATTAACTTTTCCTTCAAAATTTCCCCCGTTTTCTGTGTACAGCTGATATTTCATTCATCCATGTTTCCTTGAATTTTATGGATAGACCTGGTACTACACATCTTATAATCAGAGCACTTGAGGACAGAACATGAAGACAGAAGTATGAGTAGTTCAAAGCCTGCCTTGTCTACAGAAAGAATTTGGCACCAGTCTGTATTATATGATAGCCTGTCTAAAAATAGCAGCAACAACACTAAAATAAAATACTTATATGTCATATATACTTTCGTTGATGGCATCTCTACACTTACACTATGAACTCTTCAAAAATATTCATTTTTTTCTGTCACTGTGTAATATCTACTAAAATATTTGTCAACCACCAAATATTTAGTAAACTTTTAATAAGCAGATGATATGTATTACAGAATTTAATGTAACTATTCTTGTTTCCAAATATTAATTTTAGAAGAGGTTGTCTTAATTTCCAAGTATGTTTCTGACACAGTTGTCAACATTTAGGTAATTACAGGTATGTGAAATTATTGTATTTTGAGACCATATATTGTGTTTTTGTTTGTATAATATTATATCACTTCCAAATAGGGATCATTAAGTTTTTCTTTTATTTGTATCTATTTTACTAGTTTTGTCTTCTTATTCTAAGCAAAGAAAGATTTTAAGCATTAATAATAAATAATTTCAATGAGAGTGTCAGAAGCAATTTGAGGAGGAAAGGGTTATTTCCACTTGCAGTTTGTTCCACATGATAGTCCATTACTGAAGGAAGTCAGGACAGAACTCAGTGCAGAAGCCTAGAGGCAATAATTAAAACAGTTGGGAGTTCCAGAGCGGATGAACAGAAAGGGAGAACAAGGAATAACAGACCATGATAAATGAAGACCACATGAGAACAGGAATAGGCAGAGTGCTCGAGAGGTCCCCAGAATTCCACAATGATACATCCTCTGTAGACTGCTGGCAATGGTTGAGAGAAAGCCTGATCTGACCTAGTCTGTTGATCAGATGGCCAAACACCCTAAAGGTCGTGCTGGAACTCTTATCCAATAACTGATGGAAGTGGATGCAGAGATCCTCAGCTAGGCCCCAGGTGGAGCTCCAGGAGTCCAATTGTCAAGAAAGAGGAGGGGCTATAAGAGCTTGAATTGTTGAGACCAACATTGGAGAGGCACAGGGACAAATAGCCAAATGAATGGAAGCACATGAATTATGAACCAAAGGTTGTGGAGCCCCCAGCTGAATCAGGCCCTCTGGATAAGTGAGACAATTGAATAGCTTGAACTGTTTGGGAGGTACCCAGGCTGTGGGATCCAGACCTGCCCTTAGTGCATGAGCTGGCTGTTTGGGACCTTGAGTTTACACAGGGCCACTTTGCTCAGCCTGGAAGGAGGGGACTGGACCTGCCTGTACTGAATCCACCAGGTTGAATTGAATCTGCAGGGGAATCTTGGCCCTGGAGGAGATGGGAATGGAGGGGAGGGAATGGGGGGAAGGTTGGAGCAAGGCAGGAGGGGGGAGGACAGGGGAACCCATAGCTGATGTGTAAAATTAAAACACAAATATAATAAAAATATTTAAAAAAGAATTAAAACAGAAGCCAAGAGGGAGCTCTGCTTTTTGGCTTTCTAAGGCTATGGGGGTTCTAAATGCCTCTCATGTTTAGATGCCCATATCATTTTATCAAGTTGGTAACCTTTTGTTATAATTTCACCAAATAAAATATGTGTGCTATGGATTTTATCTCAGCTCCTAATTCTACGCCTAGATTGTAAAGTTTGGTCTCCTGATCATTTTCCTTGGTTCTTAAACATTATGTTCATGGTCAATTTTGTTCTCTATTGATGCTGAAATGTAGATTCGCTTGACCTTGTTTCCCAACATAATATATTTTCTTATGGCTGGTGAGATCTATTGGTGATGCTTTCTGCTTTGATTTTTATTTGAAACATGCTGTATTTAAATTCCAATATTTATATTTGGTAGATTCCTTTTTTTTAATCTTAATATTGTTGTTGAATATTTTTTTCAGTACTTTCTCTTCTTTTTTCACTTTGTTTCTTTCTTCCTTCCTTCATTTATTTATTTATAAAGAAAATATCTCATTTATGTATCCAGCCTTAGCTGCCTTGGAACTTACTATGTAGAACAGGTTGACTTTGAACTCACAGAACTCCAACTAATTTTGTCTCCCAAATGCTAGAATCAAAGGCCTGCACCACTATAACAGAATCCTTTGCTGAATTTTTCTTTCATATTGATTTTCCATCTATATTGCTGATTTTTTCTCATCCATTTTTATGACTTTTTCCTTTATGTTGTGAACCTTTCTTCCTAGGTCCTAAATTGAATTAACTTGAGTGTTTACAATCTCCTTCGTGTGATTTAGCACCCTTTACTAATAAATTTCTGAAATTGTCATCTCACATTTTATCTAATTCAATATCTTTTAATACAGTGTATGAGGAGTTAGAATCTTTAGGAGGTTTCATGCTGCCTTTATTTCTTGTTGTGATTTGTGCATCTATTAATTTGAATATGGCTTCTAGTTTTCTAGGTTTATGTTGTTGTTGCTGGTTGTGGTGGTTTTTGACCTGAAGCAATATTTATGGGTTTCTGTTAAACATACAGTTAGTTATATTTGGTTGACACCAACATATAAGGATATGAGGTCCCATTATTGTACCTTATTTTTATTTCCCCATGCTGTTCATTGTTGCAGTTCATATGTGTCAGAACTAGATAGATTGTTAATTATTTCCTTTCCTGGAGAGTTTGCATAGAAATGTCTAGTATTATTGAAGCTATATCTCAGGAAGAAGGCTTTCAGGTTAGCTGTAGATCCCATTTTCTGAGTCCTGTATTTTAAATGTATTAGTGGCTTACCTTCAACCTCTGTGTACCAAATGAGGGCAACAACTATAAACTATATTGTTTTCAATGTCACTTGAAATACCCTAACCACTACTAAAAATCAACTTCTCATGCCTAGTATTTGGTTTTTCTTAGTGTATGATTCTCATGAAGAGCACTGTCAAAAGTAGTGGCATAATTTAATTTAAGATGTGTATTATGATACTTACATATTATTTATATTATTTAATTTTAGGAAAATTTAAAATAATATGACTCTTACGGCTTTCTCAGGAAAAAACAAAGCAAACAAACAAACAAGCAAACAACCTTGGTATAGTCACTCCTTCCAATTTCTTCTTCCATACTGAACTCCCTCTCCACTACGCAATTAGAGACCCATCCCACTTTCCTATATTATTCTTCATATCAGCCTCATTCTGATATTCCCTCATGAAGCTCCCACCATGGTTTCTTTATTCTTTTCTGGTGCTGGGGTTACTCCATGTTATATACTCACATCTGAAAATCTGGAATCACAGATGAGCAAAAACATGTCAATTTTGTGGCTCTTGGTCTGTGTTACGTCACTCAATATAATCTTTTCTAGTCCCAGACCTTATCAGAAAATTTCATGACTTCATTTTCAGCTTTTTCTTTTGTAGATGAACAGTGTTCATTGTATATATAAAGCACATTGTCACGATCCATTGATTTAGTTTGTTTTCATTTCCTAGCTATTTTGAGATAGCAATGAACATTATTTAGCAAGTATCTGTGGAGCAGATGCCATGTCTTTTGGGCATGTGCCAATGAGTAGTATAGTTTTGTCATATAGTAGATTTATTTTCAGCATTTTTAGCATTTCCCAAAGTGACTGTACCAGTTTGAACTTCCACTAATAGGGAATAACGGTCCTCCTTTCTCTATGACCTTGCCAATAATTGTGGTCAGTTGTTTTGTTGATCTTAGCCATTCTGCCTGGAGTGAGATAAAACCTCAAAGTTGCTATAATTTGTATTTCTCTAATTGTTAAGAATAATGAGCTCTTTGTGATGTGTTTCTTAGCCATTTTCTTCTGTTGAAAATTCTCAGTTTAAATCTTTAATTTCCTTTTAAATTGAGTAATTTGCTTCCTTGGCTCTTTGTTTTTTAGTGTTCTTTGTATAATCTGAAAAATATTTTTGTTGGATATATAGCTGGCAAAAATTCTCACCAATTTTGTGAGCTTCTTCTTAACTCAATAATTTCCTTAGTTGTACAGCAGCTTTTTAGTTTTTTTTTTTTTGTTTGTTTGCTTGTTTTGTTTTGTTTTTGAGGTCCTGATTGTCAATTGTTGGCTTTAACTACGGAACAAATGGAGCATTTTTCAGAAAGTCCTCCCCTATGCCTGTGTTATGGTACTACCTATTTTTTTTTCTTTTTGAAGCTTTAGTGTTTTGGGTTTCAAATTGAAGTCTTCTATCCAATTAGAGCTTTTATTTGTTCAAAGTGATAGACTTGGTCTATATTTAATTCTTGTGCATGTGAACTTTCAGCTTTCCCAGAACTGATTGTTGAAGAAGTTGTCTTTTCTGTAGTGTATGTTTTTGCCTCATTCTCAAATATCACATGTCTTAGTTATATGCGCTCTTGCTTGAGTCCTATTTTATTGCATTAGTTGACATTTTTATTTCTGTGCTTATATTATATTGTTTTTCTTACTATAACTCTATAATTTATCTTGAAGTTTGCAATGTCAGTCTCTCCATTAGAATTCTTTTTGTTTAGGATTGTTTTGGTTATCTTAAATTTTTGTGGTTCTATATGAATTTTAGGAATGTTTTTCTATTTATACATTTTTCTATTTCTGTGAAGAATGTTGTGTGTCTTCTTATTGGGATTCCATTGAATATTTCAATTGCTTTTTGTAGGATAGTGATTATCACAATATTACTTCTATGGATCCATGAATGTAGGGTATCTTTGCATTTCCTTTTCTTTTCCTTGATCTCTTTGGTCAGAGATCTGGAATTTTCATTGTGGTAGTCTTTTACCTCCATGGTAAGGTTTATTATAAGACATTTTATTATTTTTCATGCTATTTTAAATAGAGGTATGTCCAAGATATCTTTTCCATGTATTTGTTGGTGGTAAATAAAAGGCTACAGATTGTAAGTTGATTTTGTATTCTGCTGCTATACTGAAATAGCTGTTTCTACAAGTTTTCTGGTGGAATTTTTGGAATATCTTATTTATCATATTATCAGCACATAGAAACAAATTGCCTTTTACTTTTTACTATTTGTATCACTTTTATTTCCTTCTCTTTCCTTATTACTCTAGCAAGTATTTCAAGCACAATATTCAAAAAGGATTAGAGCACTGGATCTACACGATTCATTTCTGACTTTAATGAGATTGCTTTTAGCTTATAGCCATTTGGGATAATGATAGTTGTAGGTTTATCATGTACAGCCTTTATTATATTGAGGTATGTTTCTTCTAGCCCTACTGTCTCTAGAACATAAATCATAAAAGCATGTTGCATATTGCCAAAGGCTTTTTCTGAATTTATTAGAATGATCATGTAATTTTTTGTTCCCAGTAGGTGAAACTATTTAGAAAGTAGGCATGGCTTTATTAGAGAAAGTATGTCACTGGGGTGGGTTTTGTGGTTTCAAACGACTCATTCCATTCTAAATTAGGTCTCTGCCTTTTGCTTATGCATCAAGCTTTGAGCTCATAGTTCTGCATCTGAAGATGATTATGGACTCTAACCCTCTGAAACTGTCAGCCTCAAATAACCTCTTTCTTTTATATGTTGTTTTAGTCATGGTGTTTTAACATAGCAAGAGAAAACTAATTAAGACAGAAGTTGGTACCAGAGAGTGGGCTATTACAAGCTTGAATATATATTTTTTTTGAATGAAGAATACTTTGTGACTTTGGACTAGGAAAGGTATTTAAGCATGTGAGAGTAGCATAACAGGAGGACATCCTAATAGATGTGTGAAAAACAACAGTACAGAGAGAAATGTGGACTATAGAGGATCAGCTCAGTAGGCATCAAAGAGTATGATCAACTGTGCTGGAGATCATTCTTATGATATTTTGGTAAAGAATATGGCTTACTTCTCTTCTCCCTATGTCCTAAAAATTGACTGGGACCTAATAAAATGTATTTAACTAATTATTTTTTGCAGAGATTTTAAGATAGCCCCATATTGACTTTGTCACAATAGTTATTAGTAACAACCCTTATACAGAGCTATAATGAAAAAGAATAAACAGAGCAAAAAGAAACAGAAAATGTAGAATTTGAAAACAAAAAGATACCAGCTCTGTCAAAGAACCAGCATCTAGACACATTGAGTCCTTGTATTTTTGTGGTTGTTGTTATTTCTGTTTCACTAATTTCAGCTTTGAGTTTTGACATTTCTGGCCTTCTACTAGGTTAATTTAGTTTTCTTCTCATTTTTCTAGGTTTTGGCATTGTGTCATTAAGTCATTTATTTCTACTCTTTCTGATGTTTCTAATGTTGGTGCTTAAAGCTATAAACTTACCTTTTATAGCTATTAAAGTGTTCCAGATTTTATTGTGCTATATATTTTTATTTTCATTTAGACATAGAAATATTGTTATTTCTTTCTTGAATTCTTTTTTAATGTGTTCATAATTCAGTAATGAGTTATTTTATATCTGTTAGGTTACACGCTCAATTGAGTTTTGTTTGCTTATTTGAGTTTTGTTTGCTGCCAGTTTTAATTGAGCCAGTGCAGGAGCTACATGACTTGACCTGGGCCACCTAATACTGGCAGATGTGCTGGAGTTTTTTATTATTATTTATTTTATTAAATTTTCTAATCATTTTACATACCAACCACAGATCCCCCTCTCCTCCCTCCTTTTGCACCCTAGCCTTCCATGCTCCAATACCACCTCACATTCCCACCTCCTCCAAGGCAAGGTCTCCCATGGGGAGTTAGCAGAGCCTGGCTCATTCAGTTGAGGCAGGTCCAAGCCCCTCCCCACTGTACCAAGGCTGCTGAGGCAAGGTATCCCAACACAGGTACTGGGCTCCAAAAAGCCCACTCATGCACCAGGGATGGATACTGATCCCACTGCCTGGGGCCCTCCTAAACAGTTCAAGCTAAACAACTGTCTCACCTATCCAGAGGACATAGACCAATACCATGGGGGCTCCACAGCTATTGGTCGACAGTTCATGCATTTCCACTAGTTTGGCTGGCCGTCTTTGTACATTTTCCCATCATGATCTCTATGTCCCTTGCTAGTAGAATCCTTCCTCTCTTTCATCAATTGCATTCTTGGAGTTTGGCCTGGTACATGGCAGTGGATCTCTGCATCTGCTTCCATCAGTCACTGGATAAAAGCTCTATGATGACAAGGTACCAATATGTTCACCAGACTAGGCTAGTTCAAGCACCCTCTCAACTATTGCCAATAGTGTAAGGTGGAATCATACTTGTGGATTCCTGGAAACTTCCCTAGCACTCTGTTTCTCCCTATTCCAATGATGTCTTTATTTATCATGGTATCTATTTCCTTGCTCTCCCACTCTGTCCCTATTCCAGCTCAAAACTCCCATTCCCCTGTGTTCTCATCCTCCATCCTTGCCCTTCATTACCTTCCCTCACCCACAGTTTTTTTCATGTAGATCTCACATATTTCTCCTTCGCTGGGTGATCCATGGTCCCTCCTTGGGTCCTCCTTGCTAGCTAGTAGTATTCCTAGAGCTGCGGGTTGCAGTCTTATTATCCTTTGCTTTACATCTAGTATCCACTTACGAGTGAGTAAATACCATGTTTGTCCTTCTGAGTCTGGTCAAGATCCAGCTATACCACTCAGGCATATACCCAAGAAATGCCCAATCATACCCCAAGGACACATGCTCAACTATGTTCATAGCAGCATTATTCATAATACCAGAACCTGGAAACAACCTAGATGTCCCTTGACCAAAGAATGGATAAAGAAAATGTAGCACATATACATAATGGAGTACCATTCAGCAGTAAAAAACAATGATATCATGAAATTTGCAGGCAAATGGATTAACTAGAAATTATCATATTGGGTGAGGTAACCCAGACTCAGAAGGACAGATGTGCTGTTTGATTGGACCAGGGAAAGATATCTTCCATCTTAGTCAAGGTTTCTATTGCTGTGAATAGATGTCATGACCATGGCAACTCCTATAAGCAAACATTTCATTGGTGCTAGCCTACAGTTCATATGTTTAGTCAATTATCAACATGGAAGGAAGCATAAAGGCACACAGGCAGACATAGTGCTGAAGAAGTAGCTGAGAGTTCTACATTCAGGAAAAGAGTAAGACACTGCCTAGCTTGAGCATCAATGACCTCAAAGCCCACACCCACAGTGATACATTTCCTCTACAAAGGGCACACCTCATTATGGTGCCAATTCCTATAAGACATTCCAACCAGTACAACTCCCAAATTACAGGTCTGGACCTTGGCCTGTGGATATAGAGATAGCAGGCAGTGGGGAGAAAAGATATGAGAAGAAAGAAAAGTCTCACTAGTTAAATGTGGCTCATAAATAGCACGTGTTCAAAAGTCCTGGATCTGGAGCTAGGGTTATAGTTGTGTGGCTGACAACAGGTGAGTCCAAGAATAGGAAAGGGAAAAGGTGACTTATCCAGGAAAAATGACTATTGAGCAAAGAGGATTTAAGGGCAGTAAGTCTTTATCCAGGTCTGTTGGTATACAGATGGGCAAATAAGGGAACATGTGACCGAGGGAAGACACAACTTACTTGAAAAGTGGGTCTCTAAGCACAGAGTACTCATGGGCCTCAGGTCTGGAGCTAGGCTTGTGGGTCATGTCTTCTAGATTTAAGGAGGGTTTCCTTATTGAATAGCCACTTTTGTGGGCTCAATTCAGTACCATTCAGCAAAGACAAAATAAAATGCCAAACCATGAAAGACATAAATATTCTTAAAATTAATTAAATCCCACTAAAATATCACCACCCAAATTAGATAGGAAATGAAAAAACCAACATAGAATGTCCTATAAAGTTAAAAGTTGTTTGGGTAAGTATGGCAATAGTAAACAGGAGAGGATTGAATCCTAGCTAGAATGCCACCAGGGATGCTTGAAAATAGTCAAAGGAAGGAAATGAGGTAAAGAAGAAAGAGAAAAAAAGAGCAAGACATAAGAAAAAAGAGAAGCCGGGCAGTGGTGGCGCACACCTTTAATCCCAGCACTTGGGAGGCAGAGCCAGGCGGATCTCTGTGAGTTCGAGGCCAGCCTGGTCAATAGACTGAGATCCAGGAAAGGCACAAAGCTTCACAGAAAAACCCTGTCTCAAAAAACCCTGTCTCAAAAAAATTTTGATTCCTTTGATAGAAAAACAATATATTTCCTAATAAAAAATAAACCACAGCCTATACCACTGGCATTCATTTTAATGTCATAATATACCTTTTCCAGCATACATTTTATACTATGCTTCTGGTGATGCCCCAGAAATGAGGTTCATCTGTGAGTACAATGAGTACCTTATTGAAGGCCATTTGACATTTTTAATACAACACTTACATGGTAGAAAGCTTTCATGACAGACATCTGAATTATGCATAAAAAAATCAATACTCTGAAAGGGCATGTTAATTTTTAACTTAAATTCAATAATGAACATTTATAATATAAAAATTTATTTTGGCAATAGCTTTGTTTAAAAAAAGGATGCACATACTGATATAGAACAGCAAAAAGTTATTTCTATTAAAATGAAGTGTCTTTCCTGACAATTAATTTTTAAAATTAATCATCAGCACAGTATTATTTACTGAAGACTCGTAGTTGTTTTAACACCCTAAGGTGCATAGTGGATCAACATAAAATAGTAATTGAAGGGATTCTGTACTCTGAAGAAAGATGAGCATGGTTTTGAATCTAGCTATTACTTTTAGTAGCTGTATTGCCTTGTGTAACTTACTGACTTCTATTTTTTCTCCATCAAAAAATAAGAAACAATATATTATGTTGTTATAAAAAGTGAGATTATGTGTCTAATTCATTGGGCACATGTCTAGATTAGTAAACAGTCAATGAATTGTTTGTATTCCAATGAAATGCCACAGATATTTTAAAATATTTTTTATAATTTTGATAGTTTGGTCATAGTGAGGACTTAAAAGCTGTTGAAACAATTCATTTGGCATTATAGACATTTATTGACATTTTAGAGCACCAATAACATGAAACTACAATTGTCTGTTCTTGAAAATAATACAAATTGTAAACTATGCTAAAATCCTAAGAATTATTTGCATACAACAAAGATATAATTTGAACTTGTGAGAACAATTCTGGTTTTAATTAACTCTTGATCAGCTTCTAAATGAACATGTATTTCATTTTTTATTAAAAATGAAAATTGTTCATTCATCTTTTAATTGAAAGTGAGAGTTGAAACAGACACAGTAACAATAAAAATGGTAGTTAAATGGCAGCTACTTTAATATTCAAAGTTCAACAGCTTGGAAGGCGGGACAAAGAAGCAACAAGGATCATATCTCACTGAAAAAGGCCAACATCCAAGACCAGTCCTGCCATTTTAGTTTCATAGCTTGCCAAAAGCTGTTAGAGAAAAAGAATGACTTGCAACATATTGGTAATTATAACCATGATAGCTAGTTGTTCCTGGTACATTCAATAAATGATTCTCATAAATATAAATAAAACAATGTATTGGTGAATACACTTTCTCACAACACCACTAAAGAGCAGCATGGCTTCATTAAAGAAAAAAAGATATGTCATTTTTGAATAGGTATTACCTATAGCTGACTGTGTTCTTAGAGCTTGCTTAAATATGTTCTTTTATTATTGTTTTTAAAGGGAAACTCACATAATCCCAGTTTGACCTGGAGCTCACTGTGTTGTATTATGACCTTGAACTTCTAATCTTTCTGCCTCAACATCCCAAATTCTGGGAGGACACAGTCATGCACCATCACACCTAGCTTATGTGTTGTGGGAGGGGTTGAATCCAGGAACTCATGCTTGTGAGCCACACATTCTATCAGCTGACATTACTTTTATTTTATTTTTTATTTGGCAAATTGAAGAAGAAAAAAGAAACAGTATACAATATAGGTAATTTCTGTTTCATCATCCAATATCAATTTATGAACCTCTTAGATTTTGAAGTACATTAATGTTTAATAACAATCCCATATAAAGCATGATCTGTTAATCAGAAAACAAGCAACATTACTGAATTTACTATTTTATTTCCTATGTGGAATCTAAACAAAGCAGTTTATATTTAGAAAAGGTAATCCAGGTTATTCTAAATTGATGATCAATGTTGGAAATTGTTCCTTCTGGTTGCCCTCTGATCTCTAGCTTACAGCAGTTTTGTTTGTTTGTTTGTTTGTTTTTTATGTGCAGGCAGTCTGCATGCAACTTGTGGTTACAAGTTTTTATCACTTTTCTTTCTCTTTCCTTTTCTGCAACCAAAGTCTTATTTGATCCCTTTCTTCTGTTCTTTTACTTAGAAACACAAAATCTCTAAACGGGAAAGTGACTAACAGTCATTAAATATGATCACCAGTAAATTGTGCATGCAAGCCTAGTTTATTCAGTGTCAAGCTATTATCATATAGCTGTAACAAGCACTGTTCCATACAATGCTTGTTAAAGCAAGGTGACTACATTTTACAGACAGAAGAAAGAGGAAAGTGCTATTTAACTTGATGTTAGAATGCATAGAGCTAACTTCCCATGGGAGTATTCTTTTGTCATTGTTTTCAACTATCTGTAGTTTGAGTTTTTGACTAGACATAAACTTGATGATAATGTAAGTTATTTAAATGCTGCTGGAAGACTTTGCTTCCTGGTCAGAAGTTGCAGTCTATTATGGCCTGGCAGCTATTTCCAAAAGCTCAATGACATGGAGACTCTCTCCTTCCCCAGTGAAACTTCCTGCTCCCTATCTGCCCTTATCCAGAGAAAGTCCCCAGGTCTGGAGGACTGACCTTTTCTGAAAACTGTCTCGAAGCCAGATTCCTGAGTTATCTTGAGCTTGACCTTTGGCACAGATCACTGCTGAGAAGACTTGTGCTAGGAGCTCTGCTGTAGGACCCGACTGCCACATTTGAAGCCTTCTGATAGGAGTTTGCCACTTAATGCAAATGAAGGTTTATTCCCTGTTACTCCAATGCTATATATTGCTTATACTCTGGAATAAAGTTGAGCTGATTCACCAAAGTCTGTCTCAGGGAGGGCTGTCTCCATCATGTTCATGGGCCATATAAGGATCTCTGTCATCACTGATAGCCAATGGACTGCAAAGACAAAGGGGACCCTCCCAAAAAATAATTTTGCTTTTAATTCATTCATTTTTTCAACTCATTAGTCTAGAACTAATATCATTTACATAATAATAGAGGAGAAGGGCACATAATGAACAAAGCAGACACCAAACATGTTTCCTGCAGCCAGTGACCACAGTCTTGCAAAGAAGGAGAATTTATATTATTTAAATATTAATAATATTTAATGCAAAATTAAGCCTAAAAGAGACTATATAGAAGTGGTTTTCAACCTCCATAATGCAATTTTGTTTATGTTATGAATCATAAAGTAAATATCTGATATGCAGGATATCTGATATGCCACCTCAAAAGGAATCATGACACACAGCTTTAGAACCACTACTATAAAGGGTCCACTATTCCTATGAACTTATATGGGAAAGTAGACTCTAACATCTGAAGGGATATAGTGTGAATTCTAATTGGTCTTAATAATAAAAACCTGGAGTCAGATATCAAGGTAAATGCTGAAAGATCAAAAGAGCAGAGCAGCCAGCCACTAGAAAGACTTACCTCTAGCCAAGCTCCTGTCTCCACCAGCCATATCACTTCCTGTTTCCTCCTCCCAAGTACTGGGAATGAAGGTGTGTGCCACAACTGCCTGGCCTCTAATGACTGGCTCCACACTCTGATCTCCAGGCAAGTTTTATTTGTTAGAACACAAACAAAAATATCACATTTCCCTTTTTTTTGCCTAAAATAAACAAGAATCTTATAACTAATATAGGAAAAATTACATAAAATAAGTACAATAACAATATACAATATATCCAGGCAATAAATACATAAACAATGCCTAGTCCATTAACAATTGACAAATTCAGAGAAAATACTCCATATCTATGCTATCTTGGTGAGTCCAAATGGTTGTACCTAATTCGCTTTCTATTCTAACTTGTATTACCAAAAATATCTTTTAATATCTCTCAACCTTATACACTTTACACCTCTTTAATGAATTTCTTTTCTGAATTTGGTATCAAGGAAAACTATAACTATAAAGTCTTCAACTCCATCAGAAACCTGAGGAAAAAATAATATTAACTGAGGTGAGTAAGCAGGAAGCACAAGCAAGTGACTTTCAAAAAAATGTGAGAAATAACAGAAATAGCTGCTGCCTGGACAGTCATCCAAGGTTCCTTTGCAATGTTGGGGCATCGAACTTTGACCTACAGGCCTAGCATATCTGACAAACTTATCTGTGAAGCAGAATATTTGAGAGCCTGTCAGCAGTTGAAGCAAGGGCAGTTTCTTGCCCAGTGGCATACTTTTGCCACAAAGAAAGTAAACTCCATGTGATGTTTCTTTGATTCCCATCATCTTCTCCAAAGTAGATTGGTGCTGCAGGTGCAGACATGTCTCATTGTCATTAAAAAAAATCTGAAGTGTTTGAAGATGACTTGTCTATATAAAATATGTCTCTGTTTGACCTTAAACACATACCTAATGTGACTATAAGTTCTACTGTAATAGGTTACTAATTACTAACCTGCATTTCTTTTACCTTAAATAGTTGGTAGTAATAACTTTCAAGGAATAGAAATCTATGTAATAATGTTGACTGAGTTGCATAGGTACTCATAGGTACCTTAAACAAGATTAGAAATATATGTACAGTATGTTCTAACAAAAATAATATCAACTTTGTATTAGTATACAAAGATCCATATCAATGTAAAATATTTAAAATAACCAGTTACTTTTTTAAAGTAGATTAAGCTGTGCGGTGGTAGCATATGCCTTTAATCCCAGCACTCGAGAAGCAGAAGCAGGCAGATCTCTGTGAGTTCGAGGCCAGCCTGGTCTACAAAGTGAGTTCCAGGAGAGTCACAAGACTATACAGAAAAATCCTGTTTCAAAAAAAACAAGAAATAATAGTATTATTATTATTAATAATAATAATAATAAAAGTAGATTAATCTACCCTTTTATCTTCTTATATCTATATCCCCATTTTATTCTTTTCAGAGTAGATTCGATAATCTACCCTTTCATCTGATCATGTCTATATTCCTCTAAATCTAATCTCTTTTGTTATTCTTTTTTTCCTGACCATTACCAATAACAACTTGTAACCAATCTCCCTAAACAATGACAAACATCCACTACCCATTGAATGACCAGAAACCACCCACCCCAGTTCTTGGGAATGTGGGAGTCATGTTCTTAAGTTTACTTCCTGCTCTCAGGGGATAACGGCATCTTTAGGGTACCTGAAAGGAAAATTTCAGATTAATTTTTAAAACCTGGGAGAGGTAGATGTATCATCTGTTGTTCAGTCTCTTCCTAATGGGAAATTGCAGGGCTTCTCTCAAGTCCTGGCTAATAGTAGTTTGTGAGGCTGGATCACCTCAGCTACTCAATTCTTAATTGTCCTGAGAGTTTGTAGTTCAAAGCCAATTTTTAGATGGTGTTGTCAGCTTAGTGGTGGTATCATAATCAATGTAGAATCATCATTGTGGGGGCCCATCATCATTTGGAGACTTCAAAGGTCATTGTTAGGTGTGGTCATGGTTCATTGCAGAAAACTTAAACATTTTAAGTGTTATATGCAGCAGATCTCAAAGAGTTTAAAGGATCAATATTTGTTATGATCATCCAGAGTACAAAAAACTTAATTCTTAGTTACCTGATAGAGACTCAAACCTGAAATCATGTACAGGAAGCTAGAAAAAGTTTTTTATAGAATTATTATCCTATATGACCATTAAGTATCATGACAAAAAGTTTAAAATATAGTTTAACCTTAGAAGTTTTGAGATATTATTCACACTTTATGAAAAAGTTTTAAAGGGTCAAAATAAAACCAAAAGATTATGAAATTAGTTATAATAAAAAAATCCCTTAATTTTTGTTTTTCTTCTGCCATATATCATATGGCTTTTCTTACATGAGACAGAGATTTTGGATTACCTTGACTGTCACTTGTTGATCTGAATTTATTAGTCCAATACCTGCCTTTGCCACAGGGTCTGCATAATCCAAAAGGTAGGGACATTCTGTTGGGATTATTTAAAAAAAAAAAACATTGTTTCCATGAATGTCCTATTTACAATCTTTTTTAAAGTAACCTTTGTTTACTGCAATTGAAACACTTGACATTTTGATTTTTCTTCAAACCTCTATAAATCACCTCTCCTATACAAGCATCATCATGGTTAAAAGATTCAATATTGACTGTATCTTGGATCTGTTCCTCTAATGGTGCTTATGTTGCTTTTAATGGACTAATTACCCTTTTTCATTGTGCATTAGTATTTTCAAAAGCCTGAAATTCAATTGTTATTTGTCTAGCTTCTGAATTTGAAGCTATTTATTTTTATATTTCATTCTATTTCTATTTCATTTCTATTTTATTCTATTTACTGTTGAAGTCAATCTTTGCAAGAAATTAGTGACAGGTTCTTTTGGTTCCTATATAACTTTAGTAAATGACTCAGTTTTCTTATCTACTTCTTCAAATCTGTCCTCACCATTCAAATCTGCTGCAAGTCATAAAGCCAGGAATTTGTTATCATATAGAGATTGCATTTGTCCATTAGCATAATCTCCCACTCCTAGAAGTTGGTCTTGGGAGATTGCTATACCTCTAGCTCTACTTCATTGTTCAATGATCTTAGCCTCATCTTTTCACTAGGTCCTCCATTGTAATTGAGAATCAGCCTCCAAGACTGCTGTAACCAAAATCTCCAGTCTTGAGGGATAATTCTATTACAAATTGACCAAGAGTTTAACATCTTCACAAAAGGTGAATGCATACTACATGAGTCCATTGCTTCTTTAAATCTCCTTAAATCTAATATTTCCACAGGAGGCCATTCAGCTCTTTCACAGCATTAGAAATATCTATCATTTGGAAGTTTCTGTAAAGTTACAATATAAATTAAGGTTGGCTGTTAGAAAACCTTAGGCTGTCCCTCTCTAACCTTATAATGCAATGTTGAGATTGGTTCTCCTTTAAATTCCTCCATCTGGGTCTGAATATCTCTATGATCTGTTTCAATAAGTTTTTCTAAAACTTTTATCTTCACACTCATATTAGCCAACAATTTTAGTGACAAAACAAAAATGATCAAACAAATAATATTTGTAGTTGGCATTTCATAAATCCCATCTAAGTTAATTATCCTCTTATTTAGTTGCTCCATTTTAAAACTGTGTAGCATATTATCATACAGAGACCTAACTCCCTTCATTGTACTAGTGTTTCCCATTTTTTAATGTGGGGAAAAATACTTTCTTTTAACTAATTCTTCCTTCAAAAATTCTCAATTGTCTCACCAATTCTGCCAATGATGATGATTCAGACGTGAGGCTGACTGCTTCTACATAGAAGTACTTTTCAAGGCAGCTACCTAGTTTGGCAGTTGCCCAAGGAGGGGGTCCAGGGAAAGCTCACAACCCACCAAGAGAGAAGAAGCTTAAGAACCAGCCCTCTGCACAAGGGTGTGGAAGGATGTGCGAAAGTGGCTAACTCCTATTGTTTTTGGAGCCCAAATGCCTATGGAATTTGCTGCAGAGAGGCTGCAACAACAACAAAAAATTCAGATTTACTCAGAGGCTTAGGGGAAAAAAGAGAGAAGAACCTAGCCAGTGAGGCAGTGACTCAGGCTGTATGCAGGTCCAGTCTGTGCCAGTGGCTGCAAAGACACAAGCAAGTATCTTCTTCATGAATTTGTGCCCCAAAAGTTGGATGCCAGATGTAGTTCTAATTCAAATTGGTCTTAATAATAAAAACCCAGAGTCAGATATTGGAGTAAATGCTGAAATATCAGATAAGCAGAGCAAACAGCAACTAGAAAGCCTACTTACCTGTAGCAATCCTCAGACTGAAAGGGCCAAGCTCCTGCCTCCACTTGCCTTATCACTTCCTCTCACCACCCCAGTCATATCACTTCCTGTTTCCTCCTCCCAAGTGCTGGGATTAAAGGTGTGTGCCACCACTACCTGGCCTCTGGTGGCTAGCTACACCCTCTGATCTCCAGGCAAGCTTTATTTGTTAGAGCACAATTATCATCACAAGGGGAATCAAGGAAGGATTCCTGGAGGATGAAATAAGATAAAGACTGTATAGAACAAGCTGTGGGGAACAACACAGCTGTGTGAGGGGGAACACTAGTGGGAAGATAGGAAAAAAACTGAATTTGGGTGGGAAATGGACAAATTTCAGCTTTTTGAAGCTACATAGTGCTAGTCTTCAGTAATTTATAATTCATAATCCTCTCAAAATAAGCACTATACCTTTAAATTCTATGAAAAGAATTAAAGAGGATAAAGGGAAAATTTCAATAATAAGAAAGAGAAACAATGGAACATAAAAATGCAAGAGCTTGTGAGTAACACTTAAAATCCTACCCATTTATCCAGCTATTTTACTGCTGATGATATACCGAAAGAAAGTGAAATCAACACATGGAAGATATACATGCATGCAGAATTATTCACAATCACTAAAACTTATAATCATCTTATAATCCCAATAATAAATGAATAGATTTCTGTAAGTGTGTATATATTTAATGGCTTAATATAGGCTATGAAAAGAATGAAATCCTATCATTTCCAAAAGTATACATGGAACTGGTTATCATCAGGCTAAGTGAAATAAGTCAAGAACAAAAATAAAAGTATCACGTGATCTCTTGTATAAGCAGAAAATATGATCTTGATATTATTATCTTAAAAGGTACAACAGTGTTTGCCATAGGATAGGAAAGGTTTCGGGGGTGGGGGATGAATGTAGAGTGGTTACTCAGTACAGAAGTGGAGTTGTGTAAGAAGCATGACTTTGAATACCACAATTGCATGGCTGTATTTGATAATTAATTGTATGTTTGTAAGTAGCTAGTTCACAAAATGTATAATGTTCCAAACATACACTTAAAAATGTAACAAATGTTTGAGTTTATCAAAATAGATAAAGAACTTTGTCACCAAGCCTGATGACCTGAGTTCAACCTGGTAACACATAGGGTCAAAGGAGATAAACAACTCCAGCAAGCTGTCCTACACATACACATACACCCTGATATAAAAAAATTAAAGATAAATATTTGAGATGAAAGTCTTCCAATTAGGCCACCAATACTTATTATGAGTTATATGTATTTGTTGAAATACCACACTTCATCATATAACTATGTTTATTAAAAATATATCTTTAATGTCATTTAAAAATACAAAAGATTGGGCTCATGGGGTAAAGGTATGTGTCATGAATTCTAACAACCAGAATTGGATCTCTGGACTCACATGGTGAAGGAGAGAAAGAATGTCCACAAATTGTCCTCTCTACACTAACATGTAGTGTGACATGAGGCCACTCACAATTACACACATATAAAATAAATGTTAAATGAAAATAAACAACAATTTAAAATATATTTTTATCTTTGAATATGTATATATGTACACAACTTTTAGGGGGTTTGGAGGAGATCATGACATACTATATTTTTGTGAAGAATTTACTTTATTCAATGACAAAATGATTGGACTATGATTATCAGTTCAGAAATATTTGAGTACTTTAATAACCAGGAGCTGTTATGAAATAGCTATCATAAGCACTGTTCTGTAGAGTGGGAAACAAAGTGACTACCTATGATATGATAGAAACAATGAATAGGATGAATATTGTGCAATTTAGGGAATGGAGTATTTTAGCATAAAAGCTATCTTCTGCTTCTAGAAGTGGTAGAAATAATTCTCCATTTTTGTCAGGATAAGTATAGTTTCTCATCTTTTAATTCAATCTAAGCCAGAAGTAAATTTGATTCAAATTCATTGTAGAACATATTTCAGAGTAAGTCAAGAGAAAGTATGGTTGTAATAAGAAAAATATATTTTCTGTATTTTACTATGTAAATAAAATTAAAAGTAGCATAATTTAAACAATTGTTTTAGTTCTTACTATATAAATTTTAACCATTACAGATAATAGCCAATGTTATTGGTTACCCTCAAAAACTTGATGGGATGATATATTGCTTGAGTCTCAATGGAGAAATCTACTGCCTAGCTTTCATAGTACTGCAATTTGCCATGTATGCTACCAGAGAACAAAACTGATCATTAGCTCTGTACAATTGTTAACTTGTGATTTATTATAATTGCCTGGCAATACATGCCCGCATGGACAATAGTGCTCTAAACACCATGCTAGTAACCAGCCTCTTTCTGATTATATTTAAGTACCATAGCTCAAGATGAAACCCATACCTGGCTAGACATCATGAATCTGAAGAGAACCTACTACTATTGGTATGCTAAATGGACACAGTTTGAAACCATATCCTTATTGCATCTTCTAGCTTTCATCAGAGCTTCTATTTGAAGCAGATATCAATTAACACAGTTATACACAGCTGGTCAACCAATGTACAGAGGATAAGATAATGCAAAGTACTCAGCCCTAAATGGAATATTGTCCTCACACTCCCTCTTCCCATGGTTTAGGAATTATTACAGAAGAGTCAAAGAGAATATAAGAGCCAGAGACAGTTGGTGATAATAGGGGCACTGTACCTTCCATACACAGCATCGAAGTGCAAATATGAGGTAAAAAGTCATGAGAAAATCCATAATTCCTGTGGCAGCTCAAGTCAGAGACAAATCCCAACATGGAAAGGGGAGGTCAACACAAAGTTCTGCCTCTGGCCTAAGATCTATTGGCATTTGATAGCTTCTTGGGGCTAGACAGTTTTCTTTAAAAGTGTAGCCCTTGGTAAGTCCACCATGTTTCAATAGAAAACCACATATCCAGTAATATATAGAGAGCACAAATTTGGCTTGATGGGTTGACAAAACAATGAGAGAAAACAATGTTGCTGTTGCATGATCTTTCTGTATGCTGTGAATATGTGTTGCTACCATTGGTTAATAAAGAAGCTGATATGGCCTATGGCAAGGCAAAATAGAGCCAGGTGGGGCATACAAGGAGAGAGAAAAGAAGAAGTTAGAGTCAGTGGAGATGCTGCAAGCTGCAACCTGGGAAACAAGATGTAATGGGATACAGGTAAAGTCACCAAACATGTGGTGATACAAAGATGAATAAAAATAGTTTGAGTTAAGTGGTAAAAGCTAGTTAATAATGAGCCTGATCCATAGGCAAAACAGTTTGTGATTAATATAAGCCTTTGTGTGATTATTTGGAACTGAATTGTTAGTTACAGGATCAGGTGAGACAGAAACTTCTGCCTGCAATTGGCACCCAATGGTCTTTCTGTATGCTGTAAATATGTATTGCTATCATTGGTTAATAAATAAAGCTCTTTGGCCAACGGTGAGGCAGAATAATGTTAGGTAGTACATTCAAACTGAAGATGGAGATGAAGAAGGGTGGAGTCATGGCAGATGCCAGCCCACCTCCCAAGGAGCAACATGCCAGCAGGCCTGCAATGCCATGACCATGTGGAAATACATAGATTAATGGAAATGGGTTAATTTAAGATGAAAGAGATAGCTAGCAGGAAGCTTGAGCCATAGACCAAACAGTTTGTAATTAATATTAAGCCTCTGAATGATTATTTACCACCAGCTGCAGGATTGAAAACTGGCAGGTGGAACACAGAGAAACTTCTGCCTACACAATGTTGCCTGGATGTGGGCAGGAATATATCTAGGAAAGGTTAGGGGAGGGAATAAATTTGATCAAAACTCATTGTAAAATTCTCAAAGAAATAATAAAAATAATATAAGATAAACTAAAATGGTATTAGTAAAATGTTCAACTCTTCATAAATAAATAAACAAAATGGTTAAACATGCACTTGGAAGTATTATCTTTACCTATGAGAGTGGGAGAAATGAAGTGGATGTAATGTATCCATTTGGAGTGGCAATAAATCTCTGTAGACCTAGGTATGGAAACAAAACTTCACAACAGCAGAGAAAGGATGCATTACCATGTAAGGATGGCTGGATATGAAAAAATTATAGATATTATAATTGAATGAACCGGGGGAAAGTCCTAACTATCTCATTTCCCTTTGTGCCTTTGGTGTACAGTGTTTTAACAGGCTTTCCTTCCATGATGTCTCTTCTCTTAATTCAGTGTCACCATATCCTACATGCACAAATTCACTTAGTTGTCTATTCTCTTCCCTCTTCTCTCACTAGCAAGAGATGATCATTTTGTCTTCTAGTGAATTCTTTGTTACATTTTCTTGATAGGATGCACTGGAAATATGAGAAAACTTTCATATAATTCAGATTCCAGTTTTAGTCTTGTGGACCTTGACATTACTAAAGAATCAACTTGAAAACAAGATGAACAATTGTACCAATAACCCCCTGGTTATGAATTAATAGTCTATAAAATGTGCTGAAAAAAAACTTTCAATACCTGTTTGTTCAGTATGTTTGAGATTCAAGAAAAAAGTATATAGATAATGCCCATGTTTCTAAAATTCTATCACCTATCCTTGTTCTTGTTACATTCTTGCTTTAGGTGTGAACCTATTTATTTCTAGAAAAAGTTAAAGCAATACATTTGGAGCTGTATTGTGCTTTGTGTCATTCTCTGTTTTTAGTAGCTATGCAGCAATGGATTGGATTCCTATTCTGTTGTTAAATTATGGTAAGAAAGCTTATTTTTTATAGTCATCAGCAGATAAATAAAGCAGCAATTCCAAGCTTATTGTAAAATAGTACTAAATAAATGTATACATTTTTTTTAATTTATAGACTTCTAGTTGTGTTTAAACATCTTACATTCCATAACATAGAATTTGGGGAGACAGTTTTCAGAAAGAGAACTATGTGGTTACTGATGCTAACAAAAAGCTAGAAGGCAAAACTTGCCTTGTCTTAGAAGGGAGGTAAGGATAAAAAAAAATCTTCAGTTTTCTAAATTTTCATGTAAAGAGATACATCTTTAGGTCTAGACAAGATTTTAGCTCTTTTAGAAGTACAAGTAATATATAGCCCATTTGTTAATGAGTTCTTGCTATACACCCTTCTCATCAAGGCATAGTAGGAAATCCTGATTTTGGCTACAGTGCAAATTTTATGAAAAGTTAGGGAACTTAAAACATTCAATATGTGATGATTTTTGATAATGGAAGCCAAGAATTAAAGCAATGGGTTTTCTTTCAAGTTTAGTTCAAACACAGTGAGTACTATAAAACTCTAATGTCAAATGAAATCTCACAATACGCTAACAGAAGTGTTCATAATAAGCATAGTTTACTTCATCTTAAAACAGAAAATGAAAGAATCACTGTACCATATGAAAACAGGTGTAAGGGGAGTAATTAACATAGACTGTGTGTATTAGTAATGCACCGCAAACTAGGGAGTTTTTTGTAGCAAGTTGTACTGCTCTAAACACAAGGTGGCAAGGAAAAATGACCATTTGTGCATCATTAGCATTGGAAACAGTTCATTAGAAATATGCAAATAAGTTAACAGGAGATTAAGACATGGAAATCTACTCAGCTTAAGTTTTAATGTGCTTGCTTACACAGTCTTTGGTAATATTCCTATGTGGAGAAAGCTGTGTATAACTGATAAATATAGCCATAGTAGGATTTTAGGAAGGATTTTCTATAGAGGTTCAATATAGCTATTGTCACTAAAATATATTGCAAATGTATAATCAAACTTCAACTACAGATAAATGTGGATGACAAATGAAAAATAGCTACACTGCTAAGATTTTTATTCTGAAGAAGAACTGTGCTTAAATGACAAGCTTTAGAATTCTGAAATTGGAATATTCAAAGCAAATGTCCAAAGCACCCAAAGTGCTTGATTAAAATACAGTCTGGGAGCACTATTTCATGCTTATTAAATTAGAACCCATGAAGCTGCAATCTCAAGCATTACTCCAGATAACTTTCAAATGCACTGGAGATTGAGAGCTAAAATAATGCAAGGCCATTGCTGCTCCTTGTCAGAAATTTCCCAGTTGTAAAAGCATTATCCCAAGGTTATTTCAGAAAACACAGGCTACAATATGTGAAGGAATGAAATGACAAAAACACACAAATAAATTTCGGGCAACAATTTTTTGATAAAAATCAACAGTAATCCACCTTTCTAGTCTGTTAAAATCTCTACAGAAAAAAATAATTATCACATAAATATGATAAGAGGGACTTTGTAAAATGCATTAAGATTTCTGGATTGTAATTCAGAACAACATAGCATTGTTCAAATTATTGAATTACTCTATAATTCAGTTATTTATAACATCATTATGTAGATAAAATACATTTCAATATAAATATGTATGGTGTTTGTAATATAGCTTTATGAAGTAATATATGCAAATTATGTATAACTAATAGTATACAACAGTAGGGTTTTTATCACTGATATTAGAAATATTACTATAAAGTGAATAAATTGTATTGTGAATGATAGTAAAGTTAGGACACTCCTGCAAAAGAAAAACTCACATATAAAATTATTTTATTTTAACTACCAAATGAGACATTCTTTTGTTTTTGTTTTTTTTTTGCATTATTTATTTGTTTGTTTGTTTATTTATTTATTTTTCTGTTATCAGCTTGATAAGTATAAATTCTTATCCTAAGAGTGAAATGTTTGATTGAGTCTTGCTGAGTAATTGAGTAAAACCAAAACTTATTATAAGCTGCAGTCATCCTAGGGTCCCCCCTGCTATATAGCCTCCCCGGTTCTCTGGGTTGCAGTCTGATTCTTCTTTGCTTTATATCTAGAATCCACTTATGAGTGAGTACATACCATGCTTGTTCTTCTGGGTTTGGGTTACCTCACTGAGGATGATATTTTCTAGTTCTATCCATTTGCCTACAAATTTCATGCTGTTATTTTTTTCTCTGCTGAGTAGTGCTCCATTGTGTATATGAACCACATTTTCTTAATCCATTCTTCAGCTGACAGGCATCTAGGTTGTTTCCAGGTTCTGGCTATTACAAATAGTGCTGCTATGAACATAGTTGAGCATGTATTTTTGTGGTATAATTGAGTATTCCTTGGGTATATGCCCAAGAGTGGTATGGCTGGGTCTTGAGTTAGATAGATTCCCAATTTCCTGAGAAACCTCCATAAGGATTTCCACAGTGGTTGTACAAGTTTGCATTCCCACCAACAGTGGAGGAGTGTTCCCTTTGTTCCACATCCTCTCCAACATTGGCTGTCATTAGTGTTTTTGATCTTAGCCATTCTGACAGCTGTAAGGTGGTATCTCAAAGTCATTTTGATTTGCATTTCTCTGATGATTAAAGATGTTGAGCATTTCTTTAAATGTCTTTCAGCCATTTGTGATTCTTTTCTTGAGAATTCTCTGTTTAGCTCTTTAGCCCATCTTTTAAATGGATTGTTCAATATATTGATGTCTAGTTTCTTGAGTTCTTTATATATTTTGGAGATCAGTCCTCCATCAGATGTGGGGTTGATGAAGGTCCTTTCCCATTCTGTAGGCTTTTTGTCTTATTGACCATGTCTTTTGCCCTACAAAAGCTTCTCAGTTTCAAGAGGTCCCATTTATTAATTCTTGTGCTCAGTGCCTGTGCTGCTCATGCTGTATTTAGGAAGTGATCTCCTATGCCAATGTGTTCAAGATTAATTCCTACTTTCTCTTCTATCAGGTTCAGAGTAACTGGATTTATGTTGAGGTCTTTGATCCACTTGGACTTAAGTTTTGTGTGTGGTTGGCTGGGTGGTGGTGACACATGCCTTTAATCCCAGAACTCGGGAGGCACAGTGGGACTTCATTCATTTGTAAGGCATAATTTGCGAGTAAAAGGATAAAAGTTGAAAACATTGTACTGAGTTTGGTAACTCAGGCCCATATTAAGAGCCACCATATGTAGTATCTTATCTGGGAATCCTTGCTGGGGATGGTCTTTTTGTGTGCTGTGAATGTGTGTTGCTCCGACTGGCTGATAAATAAAATGCTGATTGGCCAGTAGCCAGGCAGGAAGTATAGGTGTGTTTACTTGGGGCATATGAGTGGAAGAGATTTTTCCCTATCACCGGCCGGCCAGGACACATAAAAACTTATGACTACAAATCCTAGCTTATGATAGCATCATTGACAATTGCTACTATTCATTGTTAGGAAAAAATGTCCTTGCTTTGACCATGGCCACAAAATTTTAACTACTCAACTTAAAAAAAATATGATACACAGAAGAAAATATGCATTTATTCCAGCCTCTTCACATAACTTATATCTAGGACTTCAATGAATGATTCTAATGATAGGATAATCTGAAAGGCCCTGTGCAGAATATGAAACACCACAAAGGTGTCATTTGTACTTGGAAAGAGAAAATAAATTATTGTTCAGGGTTCATATCAGTGGTGGCCACAACACTTTATTCCCTCCACACCCTTGGTGCCTGAGGCAGGAATAAAACACTATTCTTTTTGTAGGAGCCTATGGGATTCTTGATGCAGTTGTCTTTCTGGGTGCAGCATAAGTGTCTAAGTCTGCTTATGCCTTTATAAAACAGTTCATTTATGTGAAAGGTAAAGAATTGATTTTGGTGACTTTGTTTTATGTAGAGCCCATTCCTGTTATGTAAACTCTGAAAATGATAGTAGCTGAGAAAAAAAAATATTTAAAAGAGCCAATTTGTGACATTGGAGGTACCTCCTGTAAAGAAAAAAAATGTAAGAGATTGGGATGGAGTGATTGTAGCAAGAAGTAATAAGAATATTTCCAAATAATTTAGTAATTTGTATTGCCTCAAACTGTTGTCTTTTCATTTAATTAGCTGTAGTTGTACTGTAGTCCATCTTTAGTGAGAAGTTATAAAGTTTATTCATCTCAGCCTGTGCACCACTCATGAGAGTCAAAGAGGACACAGCCCATGGAAATTGTCCCATGTGCGAAGCTCTACACTAAGCAGAATCTCTAGTGTTCTTGGTAGCCTCGGATAGGCTATCATGTAAGATAACATTTCCATATTGTCTTCTTTCTTTATCTTGCAATAATCAATCATTATAGTGTAAGTCACTTACTGGTAACAGAAAGTTGTTTGTCACAGTTCAGGATACTCTGAACTACAGTTTAAAGCATGAACAAATTTGGTGTTGAGTAAAAGGTTTATATCAGGATTCCTGGGATGCTTTTTGTTTGTTTGTTTGTTTGTTTGTCTTTTCCCCATGGTCTTGTATGGAACAGGGGACATAAGATATTTCTTGGAGCTCTGTGATAACCTCACTGATCTCATTCATGAATGTCCTACCATGATAACACAAGATTCCTCCAAAAGCTCTACCATGAAAAATTATTATCTTAGGAGTTAAGACTTCCACATGTGAACAAAGGGCCAGGAAAAAAAATCCAGTGTCCAACCTTTCTCTTTAGCATATTATATTTTTAATAATCTTGTGAGTTTGATATTCCTATTGTAATATATCCTACTTTATAAGATTTGGCTCCAAAATTAAAATTGAAACAAGAATTAAAGTTATGGTTTGATGAACAAGTGTTTATTGCATTACAAAAAATAGAAATATATTCACTACATGCAGTGAATTCAGACTGTAATACATTCAAAATAAATGCACGTTTTAGATATTTTACTCTATGGTAAATCTGTATAATTTAACTATTTCCAATCTTATGGAACATTAAAATGCAACTACATTCAAATAATTAAATTAAACATTTTAAAGTTCTGGCAAGCAGTATACCAAGTGGCTTTATGGTAAGAAAAGTCAGGAAATTTTTTAATCAGCTTGAATCTTTTAAAAAGTGCCAATGCTTGTTTATACTTCCCAATCAATGCAATAGAATAAAGACAATAACAGCAATACTAATGGACAGTTAATAAGTTTATGGTAGGCTGGGCAGTGGTGGCACACGCCTTTAATCCCAGCACTCGGGAAGCAGACACAGGCAGATATCTGTTATTTGGAGGCAAGAATGGTTTACAAATCCAGTTCCAGAACAACCAGGGCTATTACATAGAATAACCTTGTCTTGAAAAACCAAAAAGAAACAAAGAAACAAAAATTTATTTTTATGGGGGCTGGAGAGATGGCTCCCGATTAAGAGCACTGACTGTGCTTCCAGAGGTCCTGCTTTCAATTTCCAGCACTGACATGGCAGCTCAAAACTGCCTTTAACTCCAGTTTCAGGGGTTCTAATATCCTCACACAGATATACATTCAGGGAAAACACCAATGCACGTAAAATAAAAATAGATAATTTTTTTCTTTTTTTTCTGGAGCTGAGGACCGAACCCAGGGCCTTGTGCTTGATAGACAAGTGCTCTACCACTGAGCTAAATCCCTAACCACACACACACACATATATATATATATATATATATATATATATATATATATATATATATATATATATATATGTATGTATGTATGTATTTTTTTTAAAGAAATCTCTGGTGATACCAGGCATGGTGGCATATACCTTGATCACAGCACTCTGGAGGCAGCAGCAGGTGTATATCCAGGGTTCAAATTCAGCCTGGTCCATAATAGTGAGAATCAGCCTCAAAAAATAGTCTTTGGTGAACTCTCACTAGACTAATAACTTTCCTCTTCTCACAAACTCTATGAATATTTATTAAAATAATAATCATTACTAAATAATACCTTGGATCCTCATAGTAATTAATCAAAGCTATAAACACTCAAATTTTACTTTCTGATTACCATAGTATAATCTGGGATAGAGCTGATGTAATTTTAATCAGTAATACATAAATTCACTAGGTTAGTTAAAAATGTAGTTTTATCTTAAAATTCATGGGACATTTTGTCAGACTTTTATAATGAGTAGTATTTTGAGAAGCTTATTAAATGCTAGCAACATGAATTATTTTCCAAGATCCAATGTTATTTAAATTTTGTATATGATATCATTTCCTAAAGGGAATGTAATATTAGTGGGTTTTTTCAAGTGTGCAAATATTTGATTATTATTAAGTTAAACATATTGATATGTGCATACACAGTTAACCATATTCCTCTTACTCAACTGTCAGAATGGAAAAAATTTCTTTAGGTTTTGAACTTACCAAACACATTGATCTTCACAGCAGCAAGTCTGGCAGCTATAGAAATACAATTATGCAAATTAGATATGTGTTCCCTGAAGAGTCCTAATAGGATGATTGACCTATATACAGCTTAATTTGTTCTCATGCTTCTTCTTTATTGTTTTCCAGCTGCACTCGAAATTAAAACTTGTTAAATTATATTGTTCCCCAATTATATATCAAAGGTGCTCTGTCATTCCATGTCAAAAATGATCAACCACTTTTTAACACTATTTTCTGTAACAATGTAACCATAAGCTGGAATATAGAAGTTTCAAATTATCCAAACACAAGGGGATTCTTAGTTTTTAAATCAAAACATCATTTATGAAATGATTCTAGTAGGTTTTAAACACATGTCTTTCAGACATTAGAAATTCTGAGTTATGAAGCTTTCTAACGTTTTCAACCCTTTATATACAATGTATCCTTTGTGTTAATTGAAAATACATTCTTCTTTCACACAATACATCAGGATCACAGTTTTTTATCCCTTCACTCCTCTGAGTTACCCCACCTACTAATCCCCCAGACTCACTCCTCCTCTATATCTCCTCAGAAAGAAGCAAGCCTCCAAGGGAAAATAACAAAATATGACAAAACAAAATACAGCAAGAAAGACAAAAGCCTTCATATGGAGGCTGGACAAGGCAACTCAACAGGAGGAAAGAGTCCTAAGAGCAGGCAAAAGAATCAGAGACACACCCATTCACACTGTTAGGAGTCCCACAAAAATACCCTAAGCTAACAGCCACAACATATATAGAGAGGACTTAGCATACATTCATACAGGTTCCATGGTTGCCATTTCAGTCATATGAGCCCTGTTTAGTTGATTCAGTGGTCCATATTCTCCCGAGGCCATCCCTTCCCTCGTATTCCTACGTTCATTCCTCCCTCTCTTCAACAGTGTTCCTAAATTTCCAAGAAGAGGGACTTGATGGAGATCTCTAGTTTAGACTCTCCAAATAATATTTGGCTGTGGATCTCTATACCTTCTCCCATCTTCTGTGGGAGGAAGCTTCTGTTTATGACTGGACAAAGAACAGATCTATAAGAATCACAGAATTCCTTTAGGAATCATTTCATTGATTTTTTTTTTCTTTTTCGTTTTTTTTTCTTTCTTTTTTTTTTTTTTTTTAGGCGAGTTTAGTTCTACCCTGTGTCTCTGGGTTATCCAGACTATAGTTACTGCCCACCAAGGTGGTATATGGCATGGGCCCTCTCTCAGGTTGTAGGCCTCAATTTAAATCAGACATTGGTTGGCCACTCGCATAATTTCTGTAGGACCATTGCCCCAGTACATCTTACAGTCATGACAGTATTGTGGAAGGACTAACTTTGGGTTAGACAAGCCATTGAGATTTGAGAATTCAGTGGGATGTTCTGTATGAGCCTGGAACATAAGCATGTTGAGAGTATAGCCAAAGTTGGAGGCTTGGCTGGTGAAGTTTCAGAGAGAAGTTTAAAGAGTCTGTCTAGGCCATTTGCTATTTTGAATTAGGATTTTTTTCATTCTGATCAGCTGGGGTTGAAGAGTAAGCTGTGATTAATAAGAGTCTAATGACATTGAAGTGAAACCTTTGCTTATTGAGACACATGATGCTGATAAGCTGGAGATAGGAAATTAACAGTGAGTAAGATGAGACCAGCATCATTGAGGTGAAATCTTCTTGAAAGTGTTTCCTTGGGGTCAGCACACAGAAATTGTGTTCCAGCAGTGGTTAGGTTGTACCTTGTGCTGACAGCCAAACTTGGTAGTGCTGTTTTTGAAGGCATGAAGGTGTCATGGAGACCAGCTGAAGCTTGGAACTGTGAAAGGCCAGGAGAGGACATGAACCTACAGCCTTGGTGGCAGTTCAAGACCTAGGACTGAAGGGGTCATACAGAGGAGATTGAAGTTTTAATGTGTTTAAATTTGTAAAGACTCTGGAACTTTTAAAGATATGTATTTAATGTGAGATTTTGTGGATTAATACAAAAAGAGATATTTTGCTTAATGCTGTGGATATCACTCTGTGTGCTGTGAATGTGTTGCTCAGATTGGTTGATAAACAAAATGCTGATTGGCCAGTAGCCAGGCAGGAAGTATAGGCCGAATAAGCAGACAAGGAGAATTGTGGGAAGGCTGGAAGGCTGAGTCAGTAGATGCCAGCCCACCGTCCCGGGAGCAGCATGTAATGGCACATAGGTAAAGCCACAAAACACATGGTGACATACAGATTAACAGAAATGGGCTGAGTTTAAATATAAGAGCTAGTTAGTAGTAGGCCTGAGCTAATGGCCAAGCAGTTTTAATTAATATAAGCTTATGTGTGATTATTTTATAAGCAGCTACAGGGTCCTTGGGGTTGGGCAGGAACTGAGAAAACTTCAGCTATAACTTAATAGTGTTGTGTTTGCGTATCAAGTTGACAAGTGGTCGTTTGAGCTGGCTAGTCCTGTATCACTTAACATACAAACTTGAGTTTTGTAAAAGAGGGAACCTTAAGTTGAGAAAATGTATCCACAAGATCTAGCTATCGGGCATTTTCTTAGATATGGTTGGGGGAGGTCCTAGTCCATTGTCTGAGTATCCATCCCTTGGCTGGCATTCCTGGGTTCCAGAAGAAGGCAGGCTGAGCCAGGCATGTTAAGCAAGCCAGTAAGCAGCATCCCTCATGACCTCTGTATCAGCTTCTGCCTCCTTGTTACAGCCCTGCTTGAGTTCCTGTACTGACTTCCTCCAGTGGTGTACTATGATCTGAAAGAGTAAGCTAAATAAGGCCCCCAACTTGTTTTTGGTCATGGTATTTCATGCCATCAATGAAAACTTTACTAAGACACTCAGTATTACAAATACCCTTGGCTCTTCTTAGCTATATTTTCCCCACTCCCTACCGAAACTTCTCAAGCTCATGGGCTTTCTCCCCTAGCTTCTCATTCCCTTATAGCCCTACCATTTTGGCTATGTGCTCTCTTGGTCTCCTTTCTTTTTATCTTCCTCTCTTGAACTGCTCTCTCTTGGCCTTCTTAGCCTGCATTCTCTTTGGTTCCTTTCTAGAGCTCCGCCCACACCGGCCCCCATCTTATTTCTTCTCATGGCCTGGTCCAGTCTGCTGGCCATGTTCATTGTAATACTTTCTCTCTCTGCTCTGAGTTCTTTCAGATGCCTCTGGCTATATTTTCCCTTATATCTACAAAAAATCTACCCTTTAACCATACCTTCAGCAGTCATGTCTTCAGTTTATACATCTGGTGCCAAAGTCCTAGTTTATATATATGGTATTTGTTTATTGATATAGCTGTTTCAAGGAAACATTGTTCATCTTTATGGATATTCATAAAAAGATTATAAGTTCTCTTAAGCATGCCTTTTCCTCACTCTATTGTAATATTGAAATCTTTCACATTACACCAGATAGGTATAGAAGTCTGAGACTTGAGAAGCTCATGAGACAATTTCTTGTAAAGTGGAATTGCTCCCTATTCTATTTCTAATGAGACATTAACTGAGTTTGAAGTTTTTCTCTTTTTACTTTTTATATTTCCAAATGAGGTTAACTACATAATGAATAGACTATATTATGACCTACCTATGAGGTTAAGTCAGTGCTCCCCTTGATATAGTCTTTTTCTGATCACAATAGCAAATGACTAATCACCTATAGCTTCTTGGCTAGTGTCCAACACTCCAGGTTCTAACCTTGGGTTTAAGAGAATTGATATCCTATGTACCTGAGTTCTTATGCAACACATTGACAAGGAAGATTTGTTCTGGATATTAAGAAGATCATTTCCTTCTTGCTAAACTCAACATCAGAACTCCAATAGATCAAGTGATAGAAGTCTTTGGAATATTATTCATGTCTGACAACTAGCCAAGTTGTTTCTGTACTTAGGAGGACATCCAGATTACATAGGTGCAAACAGGAATATTCCACTAAACTGTCATCACCTTTAAGAGGCATTACCACATCTCCTTCATTTTCTTCATAACTGATTAATGGTGACCAGAGACCTTTAAAACAATTAACAGATATTCTTGTTGAATTTATTTCATTTATAATTCTGTAACAGGGAATGTTTGAGTTGTCTTAGATCCTATTCAAAAGATTGATGTGAGTGTGGCCTCATGTACTACAATGAAGATGTAATGTGCTCCCTAGTCCCAGGTATTTAAACCTTTGAGTCCTACTCAGAGACACTCTTTAGAGAGCTTTAGAAGGTCCAGTCTTGCTAGAAGTATGTCACTGGAGAAAGGCTTTGAGAGTTTGAAGTCTTGAGCCACTTCTTTCCATTCCTTTCTCTCTGATTTATGCTTGCAATTCTATATGTGAACTGTCATTTTCCAGTTTCTGCAGATTTATTCTATACTTCATCATGAGGGAATTTTATCCCACTAGAACAAGTAAGCTATTTCTTCTCTAAGATACCTTAGTCATTGTATTTTATTATAGCCACAGAAAAATAATTCATATAATTGTTGGTACCAGAGAGTGGGCTGTTGTTGTGAAAAATCTGACCATGTTGATTTTTTTTTGCTTATTTTATTGTTTTTGAGAAATATGGTAGATATTAGAACTTAAGAATTGAAAACTAGTTTAATGATATCAACAGAGTATAAAGGGTCATTGTAGTAGGTCCCCAGAAGACAATAGCCCTGAGAGCCAACATGGATTGTGGAGGCCCAGCTCAAGTTGCTTCAGAACATAGTTCTCAATCTTCCTAATGCTGTGACCCTTTAACACAGTTCCACATGTTATGGTAACCCACAACCCAGAAATTATTTTCATTGCAACTTCATAACTGTAATTTTGATTTTGTTATGAATATATGTAATGTATATATCTGTTATTCAGGATAACTGATATGTGATCACTGTGAAAGGCTCCTTAGACCCCCAAAGGGGTTGTGACCTACAGGTTAATAACCACTGTGTTAGATGTTAATAACAATATTAGTAACTGGGCTTGAGGCCATTCTTGTGATGTTTGGCAAAGAATTTAGCTGCCATCAGCTTGGGTGCTAAAAACCTGCCTGAGGCTAAATTAGCATATACTTATGCAACAACAACTAATGAAAAAAAGGCCATGAATTTAAAGGAGCTAGGCAGAGTATATAGCAGGGTTTGGAGGAAGGAACGGAAACTAAAGGAAGAAATGTAATTATATTCTCAAAAATTAAAAAAAAAATAAAAAGTTTTGGACTAATTTCTTAGATGGAGGAAATTTCAAGACAGGATAATATGTAATCTGTGGTGTGGTTATTATTAATGATTTTTAGTCAAGTATATAATGAAAAAAACAAGTAAAGTATGAAGAAAGCGAAAATGTACAGGTTAAGGAGAAAAAGAGCACCACTAAGCTTAATGTTGCTATCATGGTTTGTGTTGAAAGATATAAGGAGACCAGGAGAAAAAGGGGAGGAAGCCCTCAGGGCAAGACTCCACCCAGCAAGGCTTCCAACTTATGAGAAGAGTTTTCTGCTGTTAGACAACAACAGAAAACAAAAGTTGCTGCTAATGTGATTCAAAGAGGTGAGGGTTCATCACAAGCTAACAGGTAAACTTGACAATGCCATCTACATGGTGCTGGCCTGATTGCCATGCAAAATGAAAGAGTTAAGGGGTTGTATATTTTTTCCTCTGCAATTTCAGAGCACCACTGTGGCAAGGTAACGTGTGGCAGGGGAGTCCCTGTGTGAAGGCCTTTATATCCCATTACATGAACCTATTAAAGTGAAACCTGGGTTACATCAGAAACCCTAAGATACTGGAGATGCCAGAGTCATGAAATATCTGCAGAAAAGGGATACATACAGGGAGTGGAAGCAGCTCAAGAGAGATGTTACAGGCAGGAAAACTGGAGGTGTGGAGCTATGTGAACTGTATGATGGATCTACAGGATTTGGATTTTTTTCCTAATAAGTTTCAGTTTTTCTTTCATCATCATTTTCAGTATCCCCACATATCTACTTTTTGAAATGGCAATGTATATCCTGTACCTTTATAGGTTGGAAGTGTGAACAAAAATTTCTGAAAAAAAGCTGTATCTGTGAACAAAATCTCCTGGAAGCAGTCTGTTGGCAGAGACTGATGGACTCATAGGCATAAAGTACTGTGGAGAGATTGGAATTTCATAGGTTCAGAGGCTAATTATTTATCTTGGGCTAATTTTAGCCTTATGGAACAGCCATTCCTTGATCTACTCTGTATCTGAACTAAGACCCTGTGATAATAAATAAAAACCTCTTAGGAGCTATTAACTCAGTACAACACTAGCTTCTTCCAATCTGAAAACTAATAATGTCATCAGCTTGGTCCTATAGAAAAACTTCACTAATCTTTATGTATCTACCTCTCTGATATACCCACCAATATATTTTAAACTTTTCTTGATCTATGACTTTTTGTGTTCTGCAAAACAAAGACTTCATGAAACTTTTTCTATATTAGAACTTAGAATTCAGGGCAATCTACATCTGTGTTTACTTAAAATGGCTCCAGAATAAGGTATTATTCTTTTTAAGATAAGAACTGTGGTTTTTATGTTAGAAGAAGTATATAATTTGATTTTACAGAGGGTAACAATTAACAGAGTGACTGGAATCTCATAAGAGACGTTGGAATATTGGATATTTAAACAGTATTGTGATTTGGAAAAGATGGGGTATTTGAAATTATATTGTGATTTGGCCAGAAGAGCATGGGAATCAGAGAGTAGAATGCACTCATTTGAATGAGAAAGGTTCCCCATAGTTTCAGGTCTTTGAACACTTGATCTCCAGGTGTTGGTGGCATTTGTGGAGGTTTAAGAGAGGTAGCCTTGCTAGCTGAAGTCCACATATGGTCGGCTTTGGCAGTTTAAAAAAGCCAAGTCATTTCTAGTTCACTCTCTATGCTTTGTGCTTGTTAGTTAATGTGTGAGTCTCAACATCTAGCTCATGATGCAAGCCTACAGTTTTCTTCCAGGCTATGCCACCATAATGGATTCTTATCTTTCTGGAACCATAAGCCAAAATAAGCTCTTTCTTAAATAAATTGCCTTTGTCATGATGCTTTATAACAATGATAGCAAAAAATTCTTTAGTCACGTATAAGAGGGTTAAGAATATATATTTCAGTTGGATAGATTCAGTACTTAGATACCAATTTTCAGAGTTAACTTTCATGTCACTGATTACTATATATACTTAATACAATATTTCTTAAATAGAATTTGTTTGTAAAATCATATAATATCTCCATGAGTTAGTTTTGTATCCAAGTTATACCCTTACTTTTAAAATATAACAGAAGAACTAAATGAAAAAGTATGTGATTTGAACATGTCTTTCACAGGCTTATAGACTAATTTTTTTGAGTGGTTTATTGTTTGGTATACATTTAACAGTCCCAGAAGAAGCCTCTAGCTACCAAAACAACGTAAGACCTGATACTCAGAACTATGGGAGTAGTTCTCAACCTGTTGTTTATGATTCCTTTGGGGATTAAATGACCCTTTCTTAGGGACTGCATGTCAGATATCCTGTATATCATATATTTACATCTTGATTCATAACAGTAGCGAACTTACAGTTATGAAGTAGCGGCAAAAATAATTTCATGGTTGGGGGTCACTACACATGAGGAACTGTATTAAAAGGTTGGCAGCATTAGGAAGGTTGAGAACTGCTGTGCTAGAGGAAAAAGTGTGATGTAGACTGCAGCTCATAGGAGTTAGATTTTCAGAATTGAAATAAGACCAACAACAGACAAATTGGATCTCATAAAACTAAAAAGCTTCTGTATTTCAAAGGAAATGGTAAATCAAGTGAAGAGGCAATATATAGAATAAAGGAAAAATTTTACCAACCATACATCTTTTTTTATTATTTTTTTTATTATGTGTTTTAATTTTACACATCAGCCATGGGTTCCCCTGTCCTCCCCCCTCCCACCCCCACCTACCCCCAGCCCCTCCCCTCCATTCCCATCTCCTCCAGGGCCAAGACTCCCCTGGGGATTCATGTACTAAACCTGGTGGATTCAGTACAGGCAGGTCCAGTCCCCTCCTCCCAGGCTGAGCAAAGTGTCCCTGTGTAGGCCCAAGGTTCCAAACAGCCAGCTCATGCACTAAGGACAGGTCCAGGTCCCACTGCCTGGGTGCCTCCCAAACAGTTCAAGCTATTCAATTGTCTCACTTATCCAGAGGGCCTGATCCAGCTGGGGGCTCCACAGCCTTTGGTTCATAATGCATGTGTTCCCATTTATTTGGCTATTTGTCCCTGTGCCTCTTCAATCTTGATCTCAACAATTCATGCTCTTACAGTCCCTCCTCTTTCTAGACAATTGGACTCCTGGAGCTCCACCTGGGGCCTGGCCGAGGATCTCTGCATCCACTTCCATCAGTTATTGGATGAGAGTTCCAAGATGACTGTTAGGGTGTTTGGCCATCTGATCACCAGACTAGGTCAGATCAGGCTTTCTGTCAACCATTGCCAGCAGTCTACAGAAGATGTATCATTGTGGATTTCTGGGGACCTCTACATCACTCTGCCTATTCCTGTTCTCATGTGGTCATCATTTACCACGGTCTGTTATTCCTTGTTCTCCCTTTCTTTTCTTGATCCATCTAGGATTTCCTGCTCCCCAAAGCTTTCTTTCCCTCAAACTTTGCCCTTCATTACTCCCACTGTCATCCAGGTTGTTCATGTAGATCTCATCTATTTCTCTGTCATTGGGTGATCCCTGTGTCTTTCCTAGGGTCTACAGAGGATCTAGAAAAAATCATCCTGAGTGAGGTAACCCAAACTATGCCATTGACTAGAAATCTAGTTTCAAAATGCCTGCAACTATTAGGGATATTTCTCATTTATAGAGCTGGAGATGTCTCCTTAACTATGCTTAAATTTCCCTCTTTCAAAACAAGCCTTAATTAGAACTATAATCTTTCTATTACTCTTTTCCTCTCCAAACACCCAGATTCTACCCTACTGCTATTTTGCTGAATTACTATGTCTTAAAATTGTCCTCTAAATGTTTTTGGGTGTACCCATATCCTGGCTTGTTTTCAACCACAGTCAGAGAAGTTTCCTTTTGGTTTGCATAGCAGACAGTGAAGAGATGCATAAGTGATCAAAGAACAGAGAATAAGAGACTAAGTGCTCAGCCCTAAATGGGACAGCTTTATTAATCACAGAACCACCATGGAATATTGTGTAAGAGGTAGAAAGAATATTAGAACTGGAGGATGCCTGAAATACGATAATCTCTATATTACATAGCTATCAAAATAATGCACTCACCGTGGCTTAAGTTACTTGCGAAATATCTACATATGATCAAACCAATCAGTATCCTGGCATAGATGTGGTTGATAGGTTTTAGTTCCTACCCATTACAGGGGAACTATTAGTAGCTGGTAGCTGCTGGTGAAGGGAAGATAATTTGTTATGGAGGATTGCAGGGAATCATGGAGTTGACTTGGCCTAGCTGCCTTGAGAAGCACATGACATAGATTTTTCAGGTTAGAGTCCACAGCTCCCGGGGCACAAGTTGCCTTCAAGTTCCTGAGAGACTGGTACAGCCCCACAGACAGTAAAATGTTCAGGCTGCTTTGTGATTCTCTGTATGTTCCCTTAGTAGTTAAGGAAAAATGGAATCTTGACAGGACAATTGGTCTTAGACATTATTCTTGTGTACTCTATACAGCTTGCAAACTTCACTGTATCCTGGCAACTACAATTGTATTGATCTTGGCAACTGCCATTATATTGTTTCTGATGAAAGTATAAAAAGTCTGATTGCTTGCAATGAAAATGCCACAGCCCCAGTTGTTCTATGGCCCCTCCAACCTGCCCTGATTTCATACCCCACAGCCATATCAGGTGACCTTTGCCCAGTAAATAAGGGTATGTTTAGAGGATGTAGCTTCTGACAGGTTAACTATGCTCTATTGCATGGCCCCACACCCATGCACAAATGGGCAGCACTAACTAGATTTAGTGAGTTATCACAAACAAGAACAATATGACACTGGGAAAGGAAATAATGGGAGGGATATGGGTGGAGGTTGAGCAGGAAAATGAGGTGCCTATATAATCACACTTCCTTGTACATATGTATGACATTCTCAAAATAAGAAAAGCAGTTTCTAAGAGAATATGGTTTGGAAACATTACAGTTTGGTGTACAATTTAATACAGAATCCTTTGCAAAAGGAAAACATTCCTAAAGTCACAAGTTTTGCTGAGGGAGACTCTGTTTTTGTAGGATCCTGGTCAAGGGAGTGACTTCTAGCTAATAAGGACTTGTGGTGAGAAAAGAACCTACCATAAGAATTCAAGAAGGAACTTGACATTTGACTTCAGTGAGCAAGGTCAGCTGGAGTTTTAAACATAGGTATAGACATTCGCTTAAATCATATACTAACTGCTTCATTCAGTATTAAAGAAAATTTAAGAGAAATCCATTTATCGACGAGTACAAAAAAATCTATCATTTAGTTTTAGTCTTACAGTATTATTTTAAATTTAACTTATGCAATTGCTTGCACTTATAAAGATAGAATTCATTTCTTCTAAATATTAAAATGGTTTAAGTACTAATAAGTGTTTCTAGAAAATCCTGTAAATTTTCCTGTTATTATAGAACATAACCATCTTTACCTGAGATCATAAAAAGTTAAAAGATAATTATTCATTAGAATATTTCTTAAGCAATTCATATTTGGTTATTTGTTCATGACCTATTTAAGCTCTTCTCCTACCAAGCATGTAGTTCCTGGTTCATAGCCTATATTTAAATAAAAGAGCTATAAAATATGTATAATGTGCTAAATTTAATTTATATTCATCAAATTTTATTATGTATACAATGATGTATATAATACATATATACATACATATACAGAAATTCATATATAACAGTAGAGCATTATATATATATACATACACACATACATATATATATATATATATATATATATATATATATATATTTTAATTTTATAATTAACTTGATTTCACATATTAGCCACGGATTCCCCTGTCCTCCCTCCTCCCACCTCCCAGCCCTACCCCCAATCTACTCCCCCCCCCAGCTCCCACCGCCTCCAAGGGAGTCAGCTCAGCCTGGTAGACTCAGCCAAGGCAGTTCCAGTCCCCTCCTCCCTACACTGAGGTTGAGCAAAGTGCCCTTGCATAGGCCCCAGGCTCCAAAAAGCCAGCTAATGCACCAAGGATGGGTCCCGGCTCCACTGTCTGGGTGCCTCCCAAACAATTCAAGCTAATCAACTGTCTCACTTATCCAAGGCCCTGTCCAGTTCCTTGGGGACTCCTCAGCCATTAGTTCACAGTCATGCATTTCCATTAGTTTGGCTATTTGTCCCTGTGCTTTTTCCAATCATGGTCTCAATATCTCTCGCTCACACAATTTGATTGGGCTCCTGGAGCTCTACCTGGGGTTTGTCTGTGGATCTCTACATCCATAGAATGTCTAAATGGACAAAAATGATTCATTTTAAAGCTCTCACAGTGTACAATAAAAAATATACTACTTTTTTCAAGTGTCTATTGAGAAAACTTAAAGACAAAAATGGAAAGATTTAAGAGCATTAGATCATTGCTTTAGTTAAATGGTTTATTTAATTGACATTATTCCTATTCTCTGTTAGTTATAAAATGGACCAAGAAGACCTAATTATCTTTTCAAACTCATTATGTGCTAGGTTTAATCTTGTGTTTGTCACATTTGAATTTGTTTAAGCTTTAATAATATTCAAGTTCTTGTACTTGTATTAAAGACAACATGTGCTAGAGGATAATGAATATTTTAATCTCAGCAAGTAATTATTGCTCTAAACATTTAAAGATTTACCTGGGTGAATATCTTTCCCATTAGATTTATGAGACAGATTACTTCCAAACAGTGGAAAATTCAATCTTATTATTTATTTTTATGTTTATTCACCACTCATTAACTAAGTGACCTCTCTGACCATTGTTTTCTCACTTTAATGAGATTAGTAAGTCTACCTTAAAGGTAGTTTATCCATGGAATGTACAAATATTGAGTTCATTGAATTTTTCATCATTTAGTTAAAACCAAAAGGTGTTTTACTAGTAAGATTACATTTTAAAAATATAGAATGGCTTTATGATAACTAACACAAACAATAACAGGTCCAGCCTATATTGTTTGCTCCCAGGGTCCATGGAAGAGTCTAACAACCAGCTGAGGATTCTAACCTGAGGGATATTTAATGAATCTAAGCACACTGAGTTCGTTAGACCATTCACTTTATTCTTCTAAGTCAATTCTATCTACACAGTTTATCTCCTGTTCCCTTCCTTAGCTCCTCTCAGTCCCTCCTGCTGTTCTCTCATCATTCTACCTAATTCTTTCTATCTCCATCTTCATCTTTGTTCTTCTCAATCAATTCAGCTCTCATGCTCTCAGAGAACCAGTATATATACATATGCAGTACTTCTTTTGCAAAGCAATGTGAGGCTTAAAGTTTTCAGGGTCAGAGAGGGGTGATAAGGATCTACACATAAAGGAATTAATTGTCAGCTTCCAATTACAACCCAAAAGGGGGCGTGACTAAAGGGGAGTTCTTTGTTAGGGTCAACTAAACGCTAAGATCAATTAGAGAATTTATGTGCTCAAACTATAATCTAGAAATGGCTAGATAGAATGTTAGGGGTCAGTAAGTCACAAGAAAGTAAACTGTCTTTGGAGCCACTTTTCCTGCTTGTCCTGGTAGGGAGGTGGGCATATGCTAGGTGGCTAAGCAACCTATGTCAGAGTATGTAGCATTTGCTTAGTAAAAGCACTTTCACTCAGAGTAATTGCCAAGGAAAAATGTAGGAATAGCACCTGGTTGAGGAGGAATTAAAACTTAATTCGCTTGGCACCTATCACCTGCCTGACCTTTTAGGCAATCTCCTTGGGTCAGTGGGATGTAAATACCTTAACTCAGTAACTTGCAAATGGCTAACACATCATCCCAAGAATGTGAGCAGTATTAGGGTCCTGTGTAAATCACCCGGGGTGAAGGTAAGGAGTTGAGAATTTAATTGTTAGTGGTTCTTTTCTCTATCTGTGGGTGAGATGAGCTAATGTTTATTTCTCTGCATTTGTCCTTGGAAAAAAGTAACTTTGTGGAAAAGTTTTGTCTGGAGAATGCCCCTGGCCAGATAAATGTTAAAGAATATTAAATACCTCTGGGGACAGTTATCCAATTACCTCAAATGTATAGGGAATGTTGTGCCAAGATTGGCATAGCTGTTATTGCACAAGAAGTTTACAACAAGAGACAGCTAATTCATTCCATAGGCAGTAATTCTATAATGCTTGTGTGATGGTTTCCTCTAACAATACCTTAGTTCTGATAGTCTGACCTCCTAAACTCTAGTTGTCACTGCTGTATACTCCCATGGTCTTTTGCTACCAGTGGCTCTCAATAGGTAACTCTTTAACCCTAATTTGTGTTGTTAGCTGCTTAAGTAAATATTATTTTGATTGCCTTTTAAAGAAGTAATTTTTTAAATTCTTTTTTAATTAGGTATATGTTTCTGAATGTGGGTGTGTGCAGATACTTAAGGAGGCCAGAGGTGTCAAATTTCCAAGTACTTCAATAATTGACAGTTGGGAGCTGCCTGATATAGGAGCTAGGACTTGAACTCCATTCCTCTGGAAGGACAGCCAGTTACCTTAACCACTGAGCCATCTCTCCAGCCTCTTGATTGCATTTCTTTTGAACTTTGGTTTGAAGCCTATCATTTTCTTTTACCTATTTTTTATTGTTGTTCATACCCATTAATTATCTATAGCTCTAATTTTGTCAACTCATTTACTTATCTGTTGTAGAATATTATTTTAAGTTGTGTTACTTAAAGTAAAAAAAAAAAACTCATTTGTTTATACTGTGGAACATTTGTGGAAAGATGTGTTGCATTCTTTTATGTTGCATTTGTTTAGCTCTATGAAGCTGTGTTACTGTGCCTGTCTAAAATTCCTGATTGGTCTAATAAAGAGCTAAATGGCCAATAACAAGGCAGGAGAAAGGATAGGTTGGGCTGGTGGGCAGAGAGAATAAATAGAAGGAGAAAAGGAGGGATTAGGAAGCAGAAAAGAAGAAAGATAGAACGAGAGAGGTAGGAGAAGGACTTCAAGGGCCAGCTTCCCAGTCACCCAGCTACAAAGCCAGCCATGGAGTAAGGGTGAAAATAAGATTTACAGTAGTAAGAGAAAGGTAAAAGTCCAGAGGCAAAATGTAGATGGGATAACTTAAAGGTAAGAAAAGCTGTTAAGAAATAAGCCAAGCTAAGGCCTAGCATTTATAAGTAAGAATAAGATTCCATGTGTGATTTATTTGGGAGCTGGGTGGTAGGCCCCTCAAAAGAGCAAAAACAACCAACAGCATTTTGGTGTTCCAACTTGGATGCAGAGAAAGCTGAACAATACTTTTTAATCCTTGATTCTAAAGTCAATGAAAATCAGGAAAACTAATGGTGCATGAGTTAGTACACAAGTACACATTATTCCTATTTTCCAAGAATTTCAAAGACCATGTATTTTTTTATTGGCAAAATGAAATGGTTACTTTCTATGTAACATAATGTTTCATGTGCTGAAGGCATGGTCCTAAGTTGGTAAATGTACTCATTAATAGTTGAATGGATCAGGAGGCTCTAATTTAGAGCCTGGGTTTAGTCTCATAAAGAAGCTTTTTGTAGAGATGCCCTTATTGGCCCTATATTTTCCTGGACTCTTCTCTCTGAATCTTTGTTTCTTGGTATTTATGAAATGAGCAGTTGTATTCTACCCTGATCTTCCACCATGATGGTCAGTTTTATGACAGGCTGAGAAGTTACAGGGCAGATGGCCATGGTCTATAATCTGTGGAATTATGAGGAATAATAAACCTTTCTTTCTTTTAAATTGTCTCTTTCAAGTATTACTCATACTCATCATGCATGCCCTAACACATAAACACACACACACACACACACACACACACACACACACACACACACACACCATATATATATATATATATATATATATACACATAGGTAAAATGTCTTCCAAATTGTGACCATATATAAAGATTTATTTTATTTTTCATTGATTTTAATCTCAGAGAATATAAAAACTACCTAGCTTATTTTGTTAAAATGTTAGTTGAAAGCAATATAGACAGTTTACTCTTTTCCCCTTTGGCATTTGAATATTAGTGTGTATAAATTGTAATACATTGGCCAAGAACCTGATTTCATGTGTCAAATTGTCTTCAAAGCTTTCTGGAAATTTATTAGTTATATAATCTTTTAAAAGCTACTTTTGAAAATCTTAAATTAGTCAACTGAATTGTTTCATTCTAGTTTTGTCCATTTACCTGAAAATATATTTATTTCATTTTGTTAACTGAATTTCATTGTGTAAATGTATTATGTTTAATTAGAAATTCATCAGTTAATAGACATTTTAATTTATGAAGTTCTGTCATAATTTTGTCAGAATTGTCTCTTCTCTAATTTGTGATTTTCCTTATTTTCACCATTCCAATTTATCCCATGTAAAACTTTTATCAGAATTACATGTTGCACCTTAAATTTTACTTCCTTTTTTCTTCCTTCCTTCCTTCCTTCCTTCCTTCCTTCCTTCCTTCCTTCCTTCCTTCCTTCCTTTCTTGCTTGCTTTTACCTGTCTTCAGTGGTTCTCATTTAAGGTTTTCTCGTTGCTATACCTTGAACATTAAACAAGTTCATTCTCTCATTACAATAGTAAGAACTTATCTGAGTGCCCATAATTTTGCATGCTTTATATGCAATGTTTTAGCACTGTCATATACTTATATACATAGTCTTATCTTGTCATGTATGTTGTAAATAATTGTTTGCTTTTCAGTTTTCACATTATTAAATATTATAAGTAAAGTCTTTTCCTGTGCATATTTTCAAATAGTTTCTGGCATCCTTGCCATAATTTTATAGCCAAAACAAACAAACAAACAAACAAAAAACTCTGAGATCAAGAGAAATTAACAGATTTTACCAAAAACAGTTTCTACATTTAGATAATTATGTAATGTGGAAGGTTTCACACTGTATCCCTTACCTATGGCAACAATAATAAACTGTTACAAATTTAGTTGTCCAAAAATAAGGTAACAATCACTGATATCTTTCAGGAGAACTAATATTCAAAATGGGATTTATAGGTCTAAAATCAAGAAGTAAGTAGGGTCAAATCCCTTTTTTGTTTCTGAAGCCTCATGCATTTCTTGGCTCATATACACTTCCTCCACCTTCACAATCAACAATGCCACTATACTTTACAATGTTCTTACATTTTCTCTTTTTTCTCTTCATGTGCCTCCTACGTAGAAAGGCATTTTGTTTCTACTGTGTTCACCAAGATTATCTAAATCTCTATCTCCACATTCTCAACATAATCATATTTGAAAATTCTCCTTTTCATGCAGCCTATCATATTTACTTGCTCTTACATTCATTCCTCTTCCTCTTCAGTATACCTCCCTGAGCTCTAGGGGAATGTATTTTGATGTAGTAATTACATTTAAGATTGAGTATTCCAAGGTCTCTCACACTCTGCACATTCTACAGTTGATGGTTTATTATATTTTCTATGTACACTAGTCAGTCACTCATCAACATTCATACTCAGACAAGGGGGAGACTTTATGATCCTCATGGGTCTATGGTATGGGAAGCTTGACATGGCCATGCTCATGTTAACAATACACATTCACTCAGGGCTTCATCTGCTCCTTAGTCATTAACTCAGGGCTTCCTCCACTCCCCTCTTCCTTCTCTCAAGCATACTGTATCCCTCATATCTACAAGGATGATTTTTTGTAGCATTTTTCTTATCTACCTTTTTTGAACCTGGTCATTTATAGCAAATTTTATTATACCATCCAAAGCAAAATCACCTTTTACCTCTTCTATCACATTGCAGTATTTTTTCTCAGAATTTATTACTCTTTGAAAGTAATGAGAAATTATCTTGTTAAAACACTAAACTAAAAAAAAACCCACTATATAAATGAGACATAGTAAAATCATCAGATTTTGTTTCATGTTTGTTGCAAATACCTTGGCAATGATGTGAATGAACATCATTTGCCTATGATGGCAGAAACAGATGAAAGAATGAACCTACTCTTCATTGAAATCCTTAAACATCTCTAAGTATTCCTCTTCTGTCAGACGTGAAATTTCTGTTAATTCGAAAATGAAAGATGCTGGATTTGAAAACCAAAACAAAGTCCTAAGTAAATGGTTCAGTGAATAAATAGTGCTTGCTCTACAAACCTGAGAAGCTGAGCTCAAATCCCCAACACCTATTTTAAAGACTGGGCAAGGCTCTGAGTGACTATTAACTTTGCATTAGGAGGTGGGGATAGTAGATACATAGAGCTTGCTGAGCAACCTGCATAACCACGATGAAGAGCTTCCAGTACAGGGAGAATCCCGGTCTCAAAGCAGCAACATCAAGAGTAATAGAGGAAGACACTGATATCCTGCTCTGACCTAGAAATGTGTATGTGTAGAGACGTGTGCTGTCAAATGTATACCCCAAACATATAAACAGCACACATACAACCACCACACAAAGATAAAATAAAATAGAAAATAAATTTTGCATTTGAAAACTTCAGGCCCTAAAAATGGGACTTAGTCCTCTAAAATAATATGTTAAAATTTAATATTGCTTGGGATGTAAACATAGAAGACTGCACATATTTTCCATAATTCCTCAGTAGAAAGAGCTGTGTATGTGCCTATTCATGCATCTTGGAAAGTCCCTTAGAGATTAGATTAAGTAGTGCCATGTGAAAAATCAAATGAAGCGTGTGCTATATGTGCTTGAGGTAATGGGCATCTATATTTATCTCTTGATTTATAAAGTGCTTGAAATTTGTAATTAGTCATGCTTTAGCAAGAACTTCCTTTAATTATTTCTTGACTGTGTGATATAATAAACTTGGAAGTTTAAGACTTTTTTTCTTAATATTTCATACTGATTCTGTTACATTTTATAATGCTTTATATCTCAAGTGCCTGTACTTTGAAAATACATATAAGTTTATTTTAATTTCTCATCATCTGACAACTGCTATTTTAATGATTTAACAGTCTATTTCCCATATAACTAGTAACCTAGTCAATGATTCATAATATTCTTGCAGAGCATCTTTTATGATAAACATTTTCAAAAAATTGCTGTTAAAGAAGTATGATTGATAAGTTTTATTTTTATGTTATATAAAAGTTGTTTTAACAATAATTTATCCAATCAAATTTTGTCGTGGATTATTTTCTTGTTTAGTTCAAGTTTCTGGGAAAAGAGAAAAGTTTTCTTTAAACTGATATATAATTTTAATAGTAGTGATATACAGTGAAGATAATGTGAAAATTTGATTTGTTATACATTTACAAATAGATTGTTAAGAATCTATGATTTTTACTGCCAGCATTTTCTTAAGTTAAAAGTGTATTTAAGGAGTATATAAGGCACTGTAATTTATATATAATAAGTTTGTTATTAGTATACTTTTTTATATTTCCCTTCATAATAGTACAATTTTAATGTTCATATAAATCTTCAATAATATACTGGGATATATATATATATATATATATATATATATATATATATATATATATATATGTATGTATATTTCCAAGAAAGAAAATACATGTTAATATTTCTTTCACATTGTCTAACAACATTTTGAGTAACTGTCTTGGTAGCTGCTTTGGAACTACCACTAACATGGATATTTTACTTGTACACATTATGTTTCTTTTCTTTCCTAAGTTTTTTATTCCAAGTTAAAGTAGACTCATTAGCTTCAGAACATGTTGTGCGATAAAAACATACCATTTTAGTGTGGGACACAATGAAACCCTAATGAAGTCCATAAAGTGAAAAGCTGTGATAACAATAATGCTATGATGAATATTTGAAGATCCTACTACCTGATTCTTCTCTTTTAATAGGATGAATGTTTGTAGATTTCTGATACTCTTTATAAGGATATACCATTTATTGTAAGAAAAGCTTAAAAGGAGCAATAATGGAATAATTAGCACATACCATTTTTGAAAACACTTGAGTGAATGAGTACTTTATTATAAAAGATAAATAGATCAATTTAGAAAATGGGAATATAGGAAGATAGCTAACCTGAATGAAAAGTAAGATTATACTCTAAAGTGAAAAATGAATCATCTTTTCATGAATTCAATAACTCACTATATTGTTTCCAAATGTACTTCCTGACATTAATTCTTATATGTACTATTAAACATGTGTCTTCTGTTTCCCTACTATACTTTCTCTTCTACAATGATGTTTCTTCTTTTGTATGTAAGGAAATAATAATAGGAAACTATTCATCATCTCAGCCTGTTGAGGGTATCTATCCTTTCTCAGTTCTTATTTTCTAAATTGTTCTATTCATCTTTTATCATAAGGTACCTCGTGAGTGAGAGATACTACATCCTTCACAAAAATTACAGGAAAAATTCATTTTACTGAGTATTTTATGTATTCACTATATAAGAATACAGAAACCAAATAGAAAATGATACCATTTTCTGATTCAAAAAGAAATATACGTTGAAAAATGAACAAAAAATTGTATTTTATTAAAAGCAATTATGAAATACCAATATGAAATGTGTTTATTTTACTTTATTTATTTTTAGTTCTCGTATAATATATTTTGATCATGCGTCCCCTCCTTCAGCTTCTCTCAGAAATGTGCCTCCTTCCTTACCCACTCAACTTCTTGTTCTCTCTCCCTTTAAAAAAAATCCAACACACAAATAAAACAAAGCCAAACGAAGACGAAGAAAGTAAAAGCCCAACAAAACAGGGAATTCAACTTGTACTAGCCAGCTCCTCCTGATCATGAGGACTGGCCTGGAGTGTGGTTAGGATACCCAGTGTCACTCAACTCAAGAAACTGATTTCCTGACTAGTATTCTACTAAATGGACATAGCAATGAAACAACTGCTGGCAGTATATTGCTATATGCTTATATAAGTACATTCCTCAACCCTCTTCAGAAAAGATTCTCCTTGCAGTAGAAAGTAAGTAACAGAAACCTACAACTGAATAATGTGCATAGAATGTTCAAGACTAAATGGAATGTTGTGATCACACTCCTCCCCTCAAGATTCAGGGCATCTATGGAGAAGATGGAATGGAAAAACTGTGAGAACCAGAGGTGGCAGAAACCTCCTAAGAGATACGTTTCATTTTTACAGAATTTTCCTTTCAAATTATACAAGACTAAGAGGATCCAAAACTTCTTCAATCATTTCCATATATACTATGCTCACTAATAACTTGAATTAACATGAGTCATATTTTCTGCCACAATGTACACTCTTCACCTGCTGTGGCTAAATGATCATTTATTTACTTTCACTTTGACAACAAAAAATTCCTGGAGAATATGAAGTGTTACTTATAGAATATTCCTGAAGGATATGAAATGTTACTGTGATATGCATTTGTCATACACATAGTTTCAGTACATGATGGCTTCATAACTGTATTATTTCACTCTAACTCTCAAATAAAATTTAAATAGAAACTTTTAATAGATTATTGCCCAGAATACTTGCAAGTTCAAATTGAGGAATAAACAGATTGTGACATTTATCAAGAATTTGTTTTTTCTTAAATTCTTCTTTTATAATATAAGACATAACTTCTTTTGTCATACTTTACCCAGAAGCTGACAAGACTGCCTCTTAAGAAATCAATATATTAAGTTTTTCTTAACTACAGTAGAGAAAACTGAACTGGAAGCTATTATTCTCCAGGACCTCTCAGTTTTGTTTACTTCTTAGATTGTGTTTTACCCCAGGCTTTCAACATTTTTGAATCCCACTGCACATTTCCTGAGAACCTTCATGAAGATACTGACACTTAAGAAAAAGAGAAGTAAAGGCAAAAAAAAACATAGCTCAATGTATTGCATTAGGTTTAATAAACTTTTTATTAAGAATGAATGTTTAATTACTTGTAAATTAAAAATACATTTGATGGCATAGCTGTTCATAATGTATCTTGTTTCTTTTTATTCTTTTTTGGACAGTCTCCATGTATTTTAAAATTAAAACAAGAACTCCAGGACTCCAACTGACAAAATAAGACAAAATAAACAAGGAAGAAGATTGTAAGAAATTTCAAGTTAAAAAGCTAAATTTAAAGTCAAAATTAAGAAGACCTAGATTAGAATTCTAGTTTCATTATTGATGTATTACCAATTATAGTACTTCTTAATGTTAAAATTAGTTATTGGTCCCCAGTTACCTTTTCAAACAACTATTCACTCACTGTTTAACACTATGCTTTTGAAAATATATTAGCTCTGATTTATATAGTTACAACATAACCCAAACACATAGAGCTCAATAAACATCACTGGGGAGAGGAAACAAATATCTTGAGACAAAGGATCAGGAACTCTGTTTGAAGAGGAGATTGTGTCTGCTCTATGTGATAGGGAAGGTTTACCAATGAACTCTCAATTATACGATTGCTTTAAAAAGAACTCAACCATAATACCAGTTGACATGCTAATGTGGATGAGTGAAAGTTCACAGGACCCAATCTCTTGATGGACAACCACAGTCAATTAAGGATTACTGAGTGAAGGAGAATTAGTCTTCCATAGAGATGAGCTCTGTGGTCAGCCTGAAAATCTACCTACCTACCTACCTATCTATCTATCTGTCTGTCTGTCTGTCTGTCTGTCTATCTATATCTATCTATCTATCTATCTATCTATCTATCTATCTATCCTGTCTTTCTGTCTATCTATATCTATATAAAACACCAAATGGAAGCATATATATATATATATACATACATATATACATATATATATATAACATACATATGTATAAATTAATTAAAATAAAATAATCCATAAATTTGAGATGGAATAGAAAATGGGTAGAGAGGAGTTAGTAACAAGGGAGGGAAGTAAAGTGATGTAATCATGGTACACATATATGAAATTAATAAAGAAAAAGAATAAAACAAACAAAATAAACAGAAAAGAAAACAACCAAAAAAAAAAAAACTTGTTTCTGTGAGTAGTTATCCATTATACACTATACTTGGAAACATGAAAATCTTCTCAAGGGATATTACTGTCATTAGTTGCTGGATGTTACTTTGTAATCATCTACTCTGAAGCAGTCCTGTTTTTGAGATGACATTTTGCCTCATTTCCACACAAATTAACAGATGCAGTTATATAATATATTGTTTAGCCCTCCAATAAAGTAGACAGGAATTGTACATTGTCCAAACTCTGAATTTTTTTTTGGATGTGTTTAGTTACACTGTATTTCAAAATGCAAAGAAATTCACTTAAAATATTTTGTTTCTTATGATAGTTAGCATACAAGAGAAAATACCAGATATGAGGTCAAGGAGTTTGAAAAATGTAACTAATACTTAATATGAACATTCTTTGAAAGGACTGGCCATACTTTTGAGGGTGGCTAGATTTCTGCTAAACATGTGCATTAGTCTTTAAAATTAGTATATTTGCAGCAGGAACAGAGTCTGGTAGTTTGCAGATTTTGTAGGTGTTTTTACTGAACAATAGTGACAGATAAGATTACACTATATAGTATATACCCAGAGAGGGCATAATGTTACCCGAAAATTTAGTTCTCACAAAATGTTGACAGTTAACATTTTAGTCTTTCAAAATTACTAGAATTCTCTTTTTATGTTAAGGAATCATTAAATTTTCATTATATTGCAAGTTCAGGATGACATACTTATATACATATAAATAGGATACAGATATCAAGTTCCTAGGTGTTTAATATCTAATTGTCACTGGGATTTCAGTTTTAACACACTTCAAATCCCAAGGCCTTGTGATCTAGTCAATAGAATTTGGAGAAGACTCAGAGTAGTGTAGAAGATATGTTTCAGAGTTTCACATACTAAATTAGAGAAAACTCTCAAAGGTTAAGTGTAGCTAATGTCCAAAGGGATTACTGGCTCTAACTATATTTAGGATCTCTTTGCACTTATTTCCAATTTCTCAAGAAAAAATATTTTATGGGGATGGTTGTTCTGTCCAAGTGTTGGTAGATGTATTTGGTTTAATCCTTATTTGAGGACATATTGATATGTCCTTATTCTTTGTCCAAAAGCCTCTTGCCATAGAATAATACAACAAAGTTTAAATAATTATCTAGTAATAAATTTCTGATAACTTTAGTATGTTAAGTAAGTCTCCTCCCAGGCCTAGGCATATGACTTATATTCCATTTGTGTTGACTGTAGTTATTTGTCAACTTGTCAGAAATTAGAGTCAGGTTTTTAGGCATTCATACAGGGAAATGTTTTTAACTAAAGTTGGGAGATGCATTAAACTGTGGGCAGGGCTATTTCATTATTTTTCAACTAGGATGAATAAAAAGGAAAGAGAGGGCTGAGTAGATTCATTCACCCCTCTCTTTTCCCTGGCTGTGGATACAATATGACCAGCTGTATCAATCACCTGCTACTCTGACTTTTTTGACACAATAGTTTGTAAAATTAACTATAAACTAAAATAAACCCTGTCTATCTGAAGCTGCCTTTATATGATTTTTTTTATCACAGCACCAGGAAAAAGAAAACAAACTAAGATACAATTCTCAATTAAGTCCTGCAATTCCATTCCTCAGTTTCATAAGACATTGTTTAGAATGGAGGGTTCTAAGGTTCTCCAAGAAAGCTAATACCTAACTTGCTACCTAAAACCAATAACAACCAACATGCCCATCATTCAGCTCTATGATTCAAAAACTATTTTTCAGTAGGAAAAACAAACAAACAAACAAACAGGGCTTCTTGAAAGAGTATTTTAGTTCATGTATGGAGGAAGAAAAAATGTATAATCATCTTGGGTTATATTATTGTGTAATCTATAAAGAGTAATTACACGTTTTGAAGGTTGTACATATTCAAGTTACATGGAAGACAAACTGAAAATTATCAGTAACCAAGGCTCTACCACTGTCATGACATTGTAAATGAAATATTATTTTATTATAAGCCAAATAATAATTACCCTTGGGTAATACTTTAAAAATGATTTTATTACATTAAATAATTAATTGACTTGTGTTAATGTAAGTGTGAGGGCACACAGGTACCATGACGCAAATGTGGAAGTCAGGGAAACTAGTGGCAGTCAGCTTTCTCCTTCTATTATGTAGGGCCCAGGATATGAATCTCTCCTTCTGTTTTGTGGATCCCAGGATGTCATGCCTTGGTGGTAAGTGGCTTTAACCAAAAAGATTAATCCTGAGTAATGTTTTAGAAAATAAACATGTTAATCAATAAATAGTAGAGATTGAAAATACATTCTTTGTAGTATATAATTTAACTAATAATTGTGAATGAATGATAAGTGAAAATTCACCATTAGAACATTGCACTGATAATTGCCAGAAATAAGAAACATGGGTAAAAGACACTGTCATGGATAAAATCTTCAAGGAACATTTTATTTGCATACCATTAAAATTTGCCTTCAACTCTTTTACATAGAAATATTTAATATCTATTATAACATCAACATTTATTGCAGTCAGTAGAACTTTATTTTTCTTCTATTAATTATAGAAATTACTAATTCAGCTTTAATAAAATATGGGGCAAACAGCAATGGCCCACACCTTTAATCCTAGCACTCAGAAGGCAGAGCCAGACAGATCTCTGTGAGTTTGAGGTCAGCCTGGTCTACGAGTGAGATCCAGGACAGGCACCATAACTACACAGAGAAACCCTGTCTTGAAAAACCAAATAGATAGATAGATAGATAGATAGATAGATAGATAGATAGATAGACAGATAGATAGACAGATAGATAGATATAGAGATAGATAGAGATAGAGAGAAGAAGAAGAAGAAGAAGAAGAAGAAGAAGAAGAAGAAGAAAAAGAAGAACAAAAAGATAAATAGATTAGAGAAAACCCCACATTAATCAAGTTAAAAATTACAGTAATAGTGATGTAAATCAGACATAAAATGATATAAAACATATTTCATTAGTATTATTTTTTATGTTATAAACTTTCCTATAATGAAAAAACACCAAAAGAAAGTAGAATTGATCAATATTCTATAAAATACCTACCTGAGAATCTTCACATGTATTGTAGTCATGCATTACATGGAAAGAGTAAGACACTATAGAGGAGACTAAAGAAACCTGATTAGCAAATAAAATGTGGGACTTTAGAAACATTTGAGAGCATGTATGTCTAACATCAGTATTGGAGTATGTGTTATAAGAGTCAAAGAATGTAGGCAGACTTTTCTTTCCCATCCACCAGTTCCCAAATAACTGTCACAGAGATGAAATATTCATTACAAATGCTCTGCCAAAAGCTCAGGCTTGTTGCTAGCAAACTCTTATATTTTACATTAACCCATATTTCTTATAATTTTTTGTATACTCTCTGCCATGTTGCAATTCCTTTATTCAACACAGCATGTTTATCTCCTGCTTTCTTTGCAACTCGCTTGAGACTCCTCAGACTCTGCCCTTTTCCACAGTATCTTAGTCGGGCTCTCTAGCCCAATCTCTTCATGCTCAGCTATAGTCCAGTCAGCTCTCTATTAACCTTTGAGAGTAATACATATTCCATAGCAAAGAACCTTACTAGAAACACTGTTTAAATCTGAGCAACCTGAATTTAGTTGATAACAATATACTAATGCTTATTACTTGTTTTTATTACTTATTTATTGTATTTTCTTCTTTATAAATATCATGCATATATATACTGCATTGTGATCATATTAACCCAATGGCCTGCTCTCATTTCCCTTCTACATTTGTTGCTTAATATCATTGTTGTGAACTTACCTCTTCTCCCGCAAAATCCCCTTCCCACTTTTACTGTTTTCATAGATATATTGTGGTCACAGAAGATGATGACATAACGTGAACTTGGAATTGTACCCAAGAAATTTGTGGATTGAATTTACAGTTGTTGTGCCAACTTAGTTATTCTGAAACATATTTTTTGTTAATTTTCTGAGATAACGATATGATAAACCACCATTCTGTCAAACATGTAACTGTCCATACATCAATAAGATAGCTAGCTTTGTAAGATGAGTGCAATAAAAGAAAATGGACTCCAAAATTCTGTTCAGATGGAGTTATTGCAAAGCAAGATAAACTAACATGTGGTTATGGAAATCATAATATTGGTTGCCACTATGGGAGGTTTAGAGAGCTTTCTGGAATCATCCTGGGATTTATGTATTGATTCAGGCATATATTTGTCAAATAGCATCATCTACACTCTAAAATATTTGAATTTGACTCTGGTAAAGTATATGCACATACAAAATGCAGTAAATCCTATGCTTTGAGTAAAATATGAACTGAACATAAGTTTAGAAGGAATAAAATTCTGATTAATTGCAATATCTTGTTACTGTCCAAATTGCCAATGTTCACTAGTAGAGAGGTATCCTATCACATATTCCCCACATATGCTATTTTTACAGACAAAATACATAGTCACATGAATATTATCAGTCATATTCACCAACTAGTAAACTTCTTTCAACTAAATATTTTTAGTATGTTTCCATCCCTTGGCTTATACAAATATTTTATCCATTTGAATGCGTTATGAATATGTCCCATGTTTTTTTCATTTCCATATATCATGACAAACTTTTTGCTTCCAATATATGCTGCAAGTGCCTTAATTCAACAAATCTTTGTGCTAAAATATAAAGATATTTGATTAGCAGTAAAGTTCATATCATTAATATTTGTATTTATGAATACACACACGAAAGTGATTCAGGCTATAGTACAAAATTAAATTTTGGCATTTTGATTAAATATATATGAAGATATGTTTTTCTTTCTTTGGTACAATAAAGGCAACATGGTAAATTGAAGCAAATAAGCACTATTATTGTTCATATTACCTTAATGTATAGTTGAAAATATACATACATAATGTTAAATTACTTTCATTAGCAGTATGAATCATGATGTTTTTATATGACCCATCACAATTTATTGTTTCATCTTGAGATATGCATTTGTCTAAAAGCAATTAATGCTCAACTGCTACATAAACTGAATTTAGATATGCAAATTAGTACAGAAAGCAAACAAGTATAATTTCATTAATTTCTTTCTTATCACCATCTGTTTAAAAATTGAGTTTTACTGAGTGACAGCTTGCTAACTGTATAGATAGTTTTTTTTTTAATGGAAAATGTCTGCTTCAATCGAGGTAAGAAGAAGAAGAAGAGGGGGTCAAGATCATGATGGGGAAACCCACAGAGACAGCTGACCAGTGCTAGTTGGAGCTCACTGACTCTGGACTGACAGCTCAGGAACCTGCATGGGACTGAACTAGGCCTGCTGAATGTGGGTGAGAGTTGTGTGGCTTGATCTGTTTGTGGGGTCCCTGGCAGAAGGACCAGGACTTATTCCAGGTGAATGAACTGACTTTTTGGAAGCCATTCCCTGTGATGGGATACCTTGCTCAGCCTTGATACAATGGGGAAGGGCTAGGTTCTCCTTCATCTTGGTATGCCAGACTTTGTTGACTACCATGGGAGGCCTTACCTACTCTGAGCAGTGGATGGGGGTAGACTGGGAGGGAGGTGAGGAGACAGGAAAAGAGGATGGAGAGAAACTGGGGATGGCATGTAAAATGAAAAAAATTAATAACTAAATACATTTTAAAAAGAATCTAATAATATTTTGCTTTATGTGGACATATTATGCAAACAAATTCTAGCATTTATGGAGTCACAAGAAAATCATTAGCAAAATACATAATTTTAAATAGTAGAAAAGACATAATTTCATGTATTTTAAATATACACTGCTTGTTACCCATACTTAAGGCTTCCTGCTCATTTAATACTTTACACATAAAGTAACTTTTGAACAAAGAAAACTCCCACTTATAAGCCTTATAAATTTTAGGCAGAAGAAGCCAGAATAGTGCATATTTTTAAAACCAGTGTCCATCAGAATGTCTTGATGGGCTCATAAAGGATATCCATCCTTTGGGATCCTCCTAGGCTCTCCTACATTTGGTCGACCAAGACTAGAATTATGTGATGAAGCCAGAATTTTCATTTACTCTTTGTAAGAGTTGTTAGGATGGCTACAATCATAGCATAAGGTCCTTCCTAGATAGTTTCTAGAGAGGGTAAGAAAAGAAACTTAACTACCATTCAATTTTTAGGTTAAAACAATATGGAGCCTGCCTCTCCTGGCTTTGGGGAGGTACTACAGTTTCAGTTGGTGGTGGGTTTTGAAAAACTGACTAGATCTTTAGGTCACTAATAAAAATTATTTAATTGTACAGTTATTGTTAAACATTTAATCAACAGGAATCCAGAATCCTAGTATTTCTATAGTAGAAATTATTTGTTACAAGGTTGTAACATATTTCCTGGATACTTTCAAATTAATATTACCCACAATTAAATATACCTAAATTGTAATCTGTACATTGGATATTCTGGTGGAAATAAAGTTCAATTTTTCCACTTTCAAAAAAATAGTGGAATTGTAACTTCCTTTAAGAGCAAGAAAGTGGTGATATTTTAGTTGTACTGAAATGTGGTGATATTTTATTTGTATGTAATTAAATAAAGTTTTCCTGGAGATCAGAGGAAATAGCAAGCCATTAACACAAATTCAGGCAGTGGAAGTACATGCCCTTAATTGGATCAGATGGCAGGCAGGGTCTCCGTGTGTTCAAGGACACACTAGGGAACAGCCAAACATGGTGACATACACCTTTAATCTCAGTACCAACCATAGAGACCTGGAGGTCTGTACAGACAGGCAGTGAGGTAGCTGGGCTAAGAGCCAATGAAAGGTCAAAACAACAAGGCAATAAATGCTTGGGAAGACAGGAAGTTGTGGCATTTTGGAGGCTACAGAGCTGGAGAGGTAAGGTTGGTTGGTGGCTATCACTATTTCCCTTATCTCTAAGGCTCTAACCCCTATATTTGGCTCCATGGTTTTTATTTAGTAAGACTGCTTAGAAATTCAGCTATACAAGAAACATACCCAAGATTATAAGAGCTACTGAGAGATACCAAGTGAACTTGTTCTACATACCATTGTTATTTCTCTTATGCATATCAATGAAATATTAATTTTTATCTGTACATGTTGGGGACAAGGATACGTTGAGTTATGTTTTGTTCTCTGAGTGCTTTGTTTGCAAAGGGCAATTATAAAACAAGGGAGGCAAATAATCACAAATATATTTGTATGCTCACTGTGTTTTCACAATACTTGGGGTACAATTTTGTAGTAAATATTTAGTCTATACAAATAAAATAGTCTTAGCTATGAGCTTACTGCTAATATGCCTTAAACAGTTATAATGTTCATGTGATTCAACATTCAGAACTCCAGGTTGCCTGTTTATAAGAATATAAATATTTTGTTATAGTACTTCATTTTGTATTATTTTTCTCATAGCAATATTAAATTTTAATATTTGTAGAGTTCTCATTCATAAAAAAATGATTTTTAAGAGTGCTAAATTAAGGTAACACAAAATTATATTATATAGCTTACAGCAAACATCCTGAGATAGACCAATTTATATTTTCCTGTGTTAAGGGTTGGTGACATTTCTCTTTTTTTTCATTTTTCTTTATTAAGAAATTTTCTACTCACCCCAATGCTATCCACAGACCCCCTCCTCCCTCCTCCTACCCCCCAGCCCTCTTTCCCAAGCCACCCTGCATCCCCACATTCCCCAAATCGAGGTCTCACATGGGAAGTCAGCAGAGCCCAACACACTGATCCTAAGCAGGTCCAAGCCACATCCCACTGGATGGTATTATTGTATTTCATTCTAATTAAAAGTAAACATTTATGCATAATCACAGTCCATAAGAGAGTAATGTTCACAAAGAAATTGAAACATGATTTCTATAATCATGGCTTTAAACATTATTCAGAACTCTCTCGACTGAAGAAACTTATTGATTTCTTTCTTTTTTTTTTTTTACTTTTATGATAATGTCTGTAAGAGATGGCCTTTTCTTACTAAGGATTTCTTGTGAAAGATGATACAAGCTCTTGAATATTTCTTTTATTTTGACTGTTTTTAATTATTGTGAAATTTCATCTATATTAAGGTTTTTAATTTCTATATTTTTGTAAGGCTACTGTATATACATTCCTAATCTAATTTAATTTTTTAAACTTTTGTATAAAATCATAACATAATAAATATTATTGAAGTAACATAGGATGCTTTGATTCATGCACAATTTTAGGAATGTTTAATTAAGGTTAAATTTATCTTTCTCCAACATACTTTGAGTTCTTCTGTGGTCAAGTGCTGCAAACATTTCTTCTAGATTCTTTAAATGTATGCAATGTTTTGTCATGGTTTTATTCACCCTAATCTACACCACAATCCCACAAACTTCTACTCTAATTTATATAAAAATCCATCTATCAAATTTTCATATTCCTCTTCCTAAACAGTTATTAGTTGTAATTCATAAAATGTGTTCAACAACTTATCATTTTTTTATATTTTTTTTCAGGACTGTTAGTACATTTCACCAAAGGGAAACTCTTACTATATGTCAAAACTGAATATTTTTGTCTCACAGTCCATTCCTTCTAGAAACTAGAAAATACATTCTGTTTCATTAATTTGTTCACATTAGCAGCCTGAAAGTCATCTTTTTCTTTCTTTTTTATTATTTATAACTGCTCAGGCTTATTACTGAATAGCTTTTACACTAAAATTAACCTATAATTCTTATCCATGTTTAATCATGTTGCTTGGTACCTTGTCTCAGTTCTGCCTTGTCATCTGACTTCCTCTGTGCCTGACTCTGCTCTTCCCCTTTCCAGCATTCCTTTGGTCTGCTTGCTCCGCCTACACTTTCTAACTGGCTACTGGTCAGTCAATGTTTTATTAAACCAGTGTACAAAAGCATTATCCCACAGCATTTCCCCTCACCTGTCTAAACAAAAAGGAAGGTTTTACCTTTAACTTAGTAAAATTTCATATAATAGAACAGTTATCAAACAAGAATTACAGTTACAATATCTAGTCTATTTGTATTTGGCAAAATTAAATAAAATTTTCTATCTGTCCTATATTGTGAGTCTAAAGTTTTGTATCTAATTTACCTTTTATCATAACCAAGGAAAATTATAACTATCTAGTCTTCAACTACATCAAAGACCCCAGAAGGATATAATATTACCTAAGTAAATAGGAAATGCATTGTAAACAATTCCAAAAATTTAGAATGACAGAGACAGCTGGCTGCTTGGACAGATACCCAAGTTTGTCTGCAGAGTTAGGGTATCCATCTTCAGCCTATAGGTCTAGAGTCTCTCAGTCACTTCTCTCTGTGTCCTGTAGAATGTCTGGCAGTTTCCTCGGTGAAGCAGGAACATTAAGGATCATCTTGCCTTGCAAAGTTTAGTGATCACCTTCCCATGGGTCCTGCATGTCCAGTTGATACAACACCCTGTCAAGCAGTCAACACAAGGGCACTTTTTTGCCCAGTGACCAACTTTTGCCACAAAGAAAGCAAACTCTGTGATGAGTTTATTCAATGCCCATCATTCTCCTTGAAGTAATTGCTGCTACCAAGAGAGGATTGTCTCATTGGCCAGAAAAATCTATGTTTTTGAAGCATTCCAAATGCCATAATCTGTAGGTCTTGAAGTGTTTGAAGATTATCTACCTTACTGAATTATATCTATGTATATCAAGAAAACTTAACTAACATAAGTGTGATAATAGATGACTAATCATCAATATGTATTACTTAATTAAACATTACAGTATTAAATGAGTAACTAACATAAGTGTGATAATAGATGACTAATCATCAATATGTATTACTTAATTAAACATTACAGTATTAAATGAGCTGCACAAACACAATACCTTAGACAAGAGTAGAAATATAAATACAGTACAACAAAACCAACATTAAATTTGTAATAAACTAAAATCTATAGCAATTGAAAACACTTCACTCTTTAAAAGTAGATTCAATAATCTACCCTTTCATCCTACCATATCTATATCATATTCTCCTTTCTTTCTTTAGAAAGATATTGACTGTGACCAATAACAATTTGTAACCAATCTCTAACAAAGACAAATATTCATAATCCTTTTTTTTGGGAATGTGGGCATAGTGTTCTAGGCTAATTCCTGCTGATTAAGTCGCTGTATTCTTTTTTTTTTAATTAAGAAAGTTTTTTTCCTTTCATTTTACACACCAATCAAAGGTCCCCTCTTCCCTCCTCCCACCACTCCAGACTCTCCATCCCAATCCACTCCCCACTCCCCCTACAAGAAGGCAAGGCCTCCAATGGTGAGCCACATCCAGTAGAGGCAAGCCTAAGCCCTTCCTCTAGCTTCAAGTCTGCACAAGGTATTCCATCATAGGTAGTGGGCTCCAAAAATCTCCCTCATGTACCATGTATGCATTCTGATTCTACTGCCAGCAACCAGCCAAGCAAATTAAGCTACACAATTGTATCACCATGCAGAAGGACTAGTCCAGTCCCATGCAAAATCCACAACCACTGATCAAACTTTCATGAGTTTCCTCTACTTTTTTTTGGTAGTCTCTGCAAGTTTACCCATCATGATCCTGATGCACTTACTCATACAATCCCCTCTTCCTCCTCTCTCTTTCCAACTGGACTCCTAGGGCTCTGCCTGGTGTTTGGCTATGGATCTCTGCATCTGCTTCCATCAGTCATTGCAGAAAAGCTCTGTGATGACAGAGGATTCTCAGATCTGATCAATGGGGTAAGCCAGTTCACTTCAGGTACCCTCCCCCCTATCTCTAGTAGTCCAAGCTTGGGTCATCCTTGGAGATTCCTGTAAATGCCCCTAGTAACAGGTTTCTCTCTACCCCCATGATGTCTCCCTCTATCAGGATATCACTTTCATTGCTTTCCCACTCCATCCTTGGGTTAGTTGGACCATCCCATTCCCTTAGGCTCTCATCCTCTATCCTGTACCCTCCATTGCTCACCCTTCCTCCCCAGTTTACTCTTGGAGAGCTCATCTATTTCCCCTTACCATGGCGAATCATGTGTCCCTCTTTGGTTTCTCTTTGTTGGCTAGCCTCCCTGGAGTTGTAGGATGTTGTCGGGTTATCCTTTGCTTTATGTCTGGTATCTAATTATGAGTGAGTACATACCATATTTGTCCTTCTGAGTCTGGGTTACCTCATTGAGGATGAAATTTTCTATTTCCATCCATTTGCCTGCAAATTTCATGATGTCATTGATTTTTCTCTGTTGAGTAGTACTCTATTGTGTATATGTACCACATTTTGCAATCCATTCATCAGATGAAGGACATCTAGGTTGTTCTCAGGTCCTGGCTATTATGAATAATGCTGCTATGAACATAGTTGAGCATGTGCCTCTGTGTTATAATTGAGCATTCCTTGGGCATATGTCCAAGAGTGGTATAGCTGGGGCTTGAGGAAGATTAATTCCCAATATTCTGAGAAACCACCACACTGATTTCCAGAGTGGCTGTACCAATTTGCACTCCCACCAATAGTGGAGGAGTATTCCCCTTGCTCCATATCCTCTCCAACATAAGCCTTCTGTAGTGCTTTTGATCTTAGACGTTCTGACAGGTGTAAGAGGGTGTCTCAGAGTCATTTTTATTTGTATGCTGAGCAATTCCTTAAGTGTATTTTGACCATTTGAAATTTTTCCTTTGAGAACTCTATTTAGCTCTCTAGCCCATTTTTTTTTTTAAATTTGGATTGATCATTATTTAGATGTCTAGTTTCTTGAGTTATTTATGTATTTTGGAGATCAGCCCTATGTCAGATGCGGAGTTGGTAAAGACCTTTTCCCATTCTGTAGGCTGTCATTTTGTCATATTTACTGTGTCTTTTGCCTTACAGAGGCATCTCAGTTTCAGGAGGTCTCATTTATTAATTGTTGCTCTCAGTGTCTGTGCTACAGGTGTTGTATTTAGTAAGTGGTTTCTTGTGCTAATATGTTCAAGACTACTTCCTACTTTCTCTTCTATCAGGTTCAATGTAAACAGTTTTATACTGAGGTTCTTGATCCACTTAGACTTGAGTTTTTTCCCATGTTGATAGATATAGATTGATTTGCAATCTTCTACATGTTGACATCCAGTTATGCCAGCACCTTTAGCTGAAGATAGTTTCTTTTTTCTGTTGTACAGTTTTGGTTTCTTTGTCAAAAATCAGGTGCTCCTAGGTGTGTGGGTTAATGTCAGGGACTTCAATTCAATTCCATTGGTCGACATGTTGGTTTTTATGCCAATACGAAGATGTTTTTATAACTATAGCTCTATGGAAGAGCTTGAGGTCAGGGATGGTGATGCTTCCAGAGGTGGCTTTGCTGCACAGGATTATTTTAGTTATCCTGGATTTTCAGTTTTTCTAAATGAAGTTGAGTATTGTTCTTTCTAGGTATGGGAAGAATTGTGCTTGGATTTTGGTCAGGAGTGCATTGAATTTGTATATTGCTTTGGAAAGATTGCCATTTTTAGGTTATGTTAATCCTACTTATCCATGAGCATGGGAGATTTTTCCATTTTCTGCTATTTTTTTTCAATTTCTTTCTTCAGAAACTTACAAGTCTTATCATAAAGGTCTTTCACTTGCTCAGTTAGATCTACCCCAAGGTATTTTGTATTATTTGTGGCTATTGTATAAAGTAATGTTTCTCTGATTTCTTTCTCATTCAATTTATCATTTGTACATAGGAGAGCTACTGATTTTTTTAGTTAACCTTCTATCCTGCCACATTACTGATGGTGTTTAACAGCTCTAAGAGTTCCTTGGGTAGAAATTTTGGGGTCAATTATGTATATTATCATATCATCTGCAAATAGTGAAACTTTGACTTCTTCCTCTCCAATTTGTATTCCATTGATATTCTTTTTTTGCCTCACTGCTCTAGCTAGAACTTCAAGTACTATATTGAATAAATATGGGAAGAATGGATAGCCTTGTCTTGTTCCTGATTTTAGTGGAATCGCTTTGGGTTTCTCTTCATTTTATTTGATGATGGCTGTTGGTTTACTGTAAATTGTATTTATTATGTTTAGGTATGTTTCTTGTATTCCTGATCTCTCCAAGATCTTTATTATGAAGAGGTGTTGGATTTTGTCAAAGGCCTTTCCAACATCTAATGAAATGATCATGTGTTTATTTTTTCTTTCAGTTTGTTTATATGGTGTTTTATATTGAAAGATTTTTGTATGTTGAACCATCCTTGCATCTCTAGAATGAAGCCTACTTGATCATGGTGAATAATATTTTTGATGTGTTCTTGGATTTGGTTTGACAATATTTCATTGAGAATTTTTGCATCAATGTTCATGAGGGAGATTGGTCAGTAATTCTCTATCTTTATGTGGCTTGGGTATCAGAGTAACTGTAGCCCATAAAAGGAGTTTGGTAATGATACTTTTGTGTCTATTATGGGGAATAATTTGAATAGTATTGGTATTAACTCTTTTTGAAAATCTGGTAGAATTCTGTGTTGAAACCATCTGGTCCTGAGCTTTTTTTGGTTGGGAAACTTAATGACTATTTCTATGTTCATAGGGGTTATTAACCTATTTAAATTGTTTATCTGGTCTTGATTTCACTTTGGTATGTGATACCTATCCTGAAAATTGTCCACTTCTTTTAGATTTTATAATTTTGTGAAGTGCAGGTGTTTTAAGTATGACCTGATGATTCACTGGATTTCCTCATTGTCTGTTGTTAGGTCTCCGTTTTCATTATTGATTTTGTTAACTTGGATTTTCTGTCTTTCTCTGTCTTTTGGTTAGTTTAGATAAGGACTTGTCTATCTTGTTGATTTTCTCAAAGAATCAACTCTGTTTCATTGATTCTTTGTATTGTTCTCTTTGTTTCTATTTCATTGATTTCAGCTCTCAATTTGATTATTTCCTGGCATCTATTCCTTCTAGGTGAGTTTGCTTCTTTTTGTTCTATATCTTTCAGATGTGCTGTTAAGTCACTAGTATGAGATTTCTCAAACTCCTTATGTGGGCATTTAGTGCTATGAATTTTCCTCTTTGAACTACTTTAATAATATCCCATAAGTTTGGGTATGCAGTACATTCATTTTCACTGAAGTTTTGCAAGTCTTTAATTTCTTTCTTTACTTCTTCCTTGACACATTGGTGGTTCAGTTGAGCATTATTTGGTTTCCATGATATTGTAGACTTTCTGTAATTTTTGTTGTTGTTAAAATCTAACTTTAAGTCATGGTGGTCTGATAAATTACAGACAGTTATTCCAATTTTTTGCATCTATTGAGATTTGCTTTGTGACTGAGTATGTGGTCAATTTTAGAGAAGGTTCCATGGGTTACAGAGAAGAAGATATATTATTTTTTGTTAGGATGGAATGTTCTGTAGATATCTAGTAAGTCCATTTGACTCATAACATCTATTAGGTCCCTTGTTTGTGAAGTTTCAGTCTGGCAGATCTGTTCAGTGGTGAGAGTGGGGTTTGATGTATGATTTAAGCTTTAGTAATATTTCTTTTACATATGTGGGCGCCCTTGTATTTAGAACCCAAATGCTCAGAATTGAAGCTTCATCTTGGATCTTTCTTATGATGAGTATATAGTCTTTCTGGATCTCTTTTGATTGCTTTTAGCTTGAAAACTTTTTTTTTGTTGTTTTTAGATATTAGGATAGCTACACGAGCTTGCTTCTTAAATCCATTTGATTGGAAAGTTGTTTTTTTTTTTTTCCCAGCCTTTTACTCTGAGGTAGGGTCTGTCCTTGAGGACGAGGTGTATTTTTTGTATGCAGCAGAGGATGGATCCTGATATTGTATCCATTCTGTTAGCCTGTGTGTTTTCATAGGTAAATTGAGTCCATTTATATTAAGGGATATAAATGACCAGTGATTATTAATTCCTGTTATCTTTTGGTGGTAGTGTGTGTGTATTTCCCTTCTTTGGGATTTACGGCTGTGGGGTTATCTATTGCCTGTATTTTCATCAGTGTATCTGACTTCCTTAGGTTGGAATTTTCCTTCTATTTCTTTATAGGGATGGATTTGTGGATAGGTATTATTTACTGTGGTATTAATATATATATATATATATATATATATATATATATATATATATATATATATATATATATACTACACAGTGTGTGTGTGTGTAGTATATATATATTTTGTATATAGTGGTTTAATTATTATGTGGCGAAGGGACTTTTGAGGGGGGTCTAGTTTATTTGGTGTTCTATAAGCTTCTTGTATCTTCATAGGTATTTCCTTCTTTAAGTTGGGCAAGTTTTCTTCCATGATTTTGTTGAACATATTTACTGTGTCCTTGAGTTGATATTCTTCTCCTTCTTCTATCTCTATTATACTTAGGTTTGACCTTCTGTGGTGTCCCTGAATTTCTGGACATTTTCTGTTGTGACTTTTTTGGCTTTGGTATTTTCTTTGACTGATGAATCTATTTCCTCTATTGTATCCTGTGCATCAGAGATCCTCTCTTCAGTCTCTTGTAGTCTATTGGTTATGCTTTCATCTGTATTTCATGCTTATTCAGATTTTCTCTTTCCAGCATTCCCTCTGTTTCTTCTTCCTTGTTTTTGTTTCACTTCTCAGGTCTTGAACTGTTTCCTTCACATGTTTAATTGAGTTTTCATTGTTTTTGCATCCATTTTTTGTTTGTCTTTTCTGTAATTTCTTTTTTTTTCTCCCCCCTTTCTGTAATTTCTTTAAGGGAATTTTTCATTTCCTCTTTAAAGACCTCTTCATAAAGGTATTTTTAAGGTTGCTTAATTCAGCTGCCTCTACATTGTTGTGGTCAGGTCTTGCTGTTGTAGAAGTGCTGGGTTCTGGTGATATCATATTGCTCTTTATGTTGCTGTATGTATTTTTGCACTGGCATCTATCTATCTCTTCCTCCAATAGGTGCAAGAGGTGCCTGTGCTGCTATTTTTCCAGTCTGTGCTTGCTGTGTTTGTGTCTCAGGGGACCACTCTGGGTCCAAACTTAGCTCTTGATATAATTGGAGCTGACAGATGCTGTGTCTCAGATAGCTGCTCTTGGTCTCATCAGGAATCTTGGTCCAGTTGGAGCTTGCAGATTCTGTGACTCAGGAAGCCTTTCTTGGTCCAATAAGAGCTGGCAGGTTCTGTGTCTCAAGAAGCCACTCTTGGTCCAAGGAGAGCTGATGTATTCTGTTTCTCAGGAAGTTACTGTAGTCACAGGCAGATGAGTATTGATTGGGGTAGGGCATGAGTCTTGTATTTTGCAGGGTCCAGTGAGGGGTTTTGTTGTGGGAGCCTGCCTGCAGGAGTTTTCCCTACTTGCTGGCAACTGGGGCAGAGATGGATGGGGGTTCCTGGGGACTGGCTTTGTCCCAGGGCCTAGTTCCATGAGGCAGGATTCTCTGAGTCAGAGAAGAAGAGTCCCTCACTACTTGGTCCAATGAGTGCTACAGTATTCCATGTCTCTGGAAGTTACTGGGGTCACAAGCAGACAGGTATTCTGGTAGTACATGGATCTTATAGATTGCAGGTTCCAATGGGCAGTTTTGGTGGAGAAGCCTGGCTGCAGGAGTCTTCCCTGCTGGCTGACAACTGGGACAGAGATCAAAAGTCACCTTTTCTATTTAACATTCTCTTACAAAATGCATATCATGTATCCATCATCTAGGCACTTTCTTTTTGTTAAAAAATGTATTTTTTGTCTGTGAATGCTAAATAAAGCTTTATTAATAATATTCAAAAACTGGAAACAAATGATATGGCATTCAATAGATGAATTGTACTTTCTATTTTACTTCAATAAAGCACACTACACATCTCTACTTCTTTCTATCTCCATGAATACCACCATTGTTTACCTAACCAATATTTTACACTGAAATGTTTTAACTCCTTGAAATGTCTTTTTTTATGTTAAACTGACAGTGATCTCTTCTCTACACATTAGAATGTTATATGGCACTGAAGACTGATGGCTCAGTGGTAAAGAGCACTTGCTGTTTTTGCAGAGAACCTCCATTGAATATATCAAATGAACTTTTATTACCTCCATCAGGAATTTCATGCATGTGATGTGCATACAGATGGACACACACATGTACACACATGCACACACACACACACACACTTTAATAAATAAAAGACAGACAGACAGATCATCTACATTTCAACCAGTTGTGGCTTTTGTGATGGAAAAAAATATAAAAGCTTTGTAGCTAAAGTTTTTCTGTGTTCTACCCAGTCTGCAGCTACTCAGACCCAAGTAAACACACAGAGGCTTATATTAATTTAAACTGCTTGGCCATTAGCTCAGGCATAATACTGACTAGCCATTACACTTAGACTAAGACAATTTCTGTTAATCTATATGTTGCCATGTTTTCCATGGCTTTACCTGTGTGCCATTACATGCTGCTCCCTGATCAGTGGGCTGGTGTCTATTGACACAGCCTTCCTCTTCCCAGAATTCTCCCTATCTGCCTATCCCACCTTCACATCCTGCCTGGCTACTAGTCAATCAGTGTTTCACTAAAGCAATGTACAAAAGCATTATCTCACAGCATTCCCCCTTTTCTGTTCAATTAAAAAGGAAGGCTTTAAATGTAATGTAGTAAAATTACATATAATAGAATACTTATCAAGTAAGAATTACAGTTATAATTTACAGTTATATAGATATCATATCTATCCTTTATTCGTGAGTCTAAGATTTCATACCTATATTATGTCTTATCATAACCAAAGAAAACCATAATTATAACTATCTAGTGTTCAACTACACCAGAGACCTCAGAAGGATATATTTTCTAAGAAAATAGGAAATGCACTGTGAGCAACTGCCATATTTCTGGAAATGATAGAGACAGCTGCCTGCCTGGACAGTCATCCAAATTTCCTCTGTAACATTGGGGCATCCATTTTCAAGCCATAGATCTAGTCTCTCAGTCACTTTTTTTTGTGTTCTGTAGAATGTTTGGCAGTTTCTTGTGAAGCAGGAACCTGAAGGACCATCTCGACTTGCAAAGTTCAGTGGTCACCTTCCTGTTGGTCCTGCATATCTAGTGAAGACAACATTTTGACAAGCAGTCCAGGCATGAGCAGTTTCTTGCCCAAATGGCTATTTTTGCCAAAAAGAAGATAAATTCCACATAGGGTGTCTTTGACACCCATCTTTCTCTTTGAAGTAAATCGGTGCTGCCATGAACAGACGTGTCTCATTGTCCATAAGGTCTAAGTTTTTAGAATATTTTAAGTGCCATATTATGTAGGTCTTTGAAGTATTTGAAGATTACCTAAGTGAATTATATCTATATATACCTAGAAACCTTAACATGACTATAAGTTTGACTATCATAGAAGACATTAATCTGTATTTCTTAATTATCCTTTACAATTTAAATGAGTTACATAAACATATTAACTTAAACAAGAGTAGAAATATATATATATATATATATATATATATATATATATATATATATAACACAAAATCAACTCTAAATTTCTATAAATAAACTAAAATCCATAGCAATGTAAAATACTTTTAAACAAGTTATTGCTCTTTAAAGTACGTTCATTAATCTACCGTTTCATCCTGTCATATCTATACTATTCCCTTTTCTTCTTTAAAAAGAGATTGCATTCATAATCAACCTACTTTAAATAAAAATAAACATTCATAAACAGTATTTTGGGAATTTGGGTGTAGCTTTTCATTCTACTCCCTGCTGGATGAGGGCACTGACAATCTAAAGGGGATCCTGGGAAAATTAGGAATTATGGTCAAGTATTGACTGGAATAATCTGTGATGCTGCATTGCCTGAGCTAGTTGCCTTGAAGCTGTTTTTGGATGTTGGGTGATCTGGTCCATGGTGTCATTGTAGACCTTTCAGGGGGTCTTGGCTTATCAAACCTGATGTATCTTAATCTGGAACAAATCCATAGCCTCTTGCTTCCTGTGGAAACAAAAGCAGAGCCTCTTTTCCAAAGCAATATAACCTTAGATCCAAATTTTGAAGTCACGATACCTTATATATATATTCTGAATTTATCAGCCTTTACAACCAAATGTCTTTCTGCAGTTAAAAACATTGAAAACAGCAAAATCATGATTCTCTGTGTAATATCCATCTTTATGTGGTTTATTTTTATGCTACCTTTACTGCCTCTTTAAAGACTTTATTTTTTAGTCTTTATATAACTGTCTATATTTACTTTCTTCTCTATTCCAAGCCTACACACATTTTTACAGACACTGTAAACCATTTAAAGTCTTGTTCCATCTGAATCTGTCTTATTGTGAATCTATTGCTTTAAACTGCAGCATTACTAAGACTGAAATGGTAGCTTTGGCTGCTGGCTCTGCCTACTTCAGCTTCCCAACATGGCAGAACTAAGTTTACCATCAGCTCTGTGAACCAGGCTGTCTGCTGACTCTGATAGGCTGTGTGTTTATGCTTCTATCTAGCAGCATGTAGCCAAAAATACTTTTTCTTTCTTTCTTTCTTTCTTTCTTTCTTTCTTTCTTCCTTCCTTCCTTCCTTTCTTTCTTTCTTTCTTTCTTTCTTTCTTTCTTTCTCTCTCTCTTTCTTTCTTTCCTTCCTTTCTTTCTTTTTTTGTCTGTATTAGCAAAGGCTAAATCCACCATGCTGTGTAATGTGCAGATTGGGGGCACCTCACTCCGACCATGCTGCAGGTCAAGCCTGCATACTATGAAGCCACCATAGTGTAGCTCAAGCCTATGGGCTGTGGCTGGCCTAAGACAGACAACTAGGAAGCTGCTCATGGCTCTGTTATAGAGTCCTTCTTTAAAGTTTCCTCTGGTTTTAGGTGGAGACTCTCACCCCAAGTCTTGGCATCATTTGTAGACAAATTTCAAAACAGTCTTATTAAATAAGAAGCACAAAGCCAAATACAGGGGTGAAAGCCTTAAAGATCAGAGAAATAGGAATAGCCTCCAGCTAACCTTAGCTCACCATGCCCCTGTAACTTCCCAAGAGAACCAGCTTATTTCGATCTTACCTGAACCTTTATTGACTTGCTGTTCTGCCTTCTCATTGGCTCTTAGCCCAGCTACCTCACTTCCTTTTCAGAATTTAAGGTCTCTATGTTTGGTACTTGGATTGAAGGTGTGTGCCACCATGCTTGGCTATGTCCTTGAACACACTGAGACTCTGCCTACCATGTGACCTGATTAAGGGCATGTGCTACCACTGCCTGACTTTGGTTTATGGCTGTCTATGTCCTCTGATCTCCAGGCAAACTTTATTGACATACATATAAAATATCACTGAGAAAAACACTTATATTTATCTAGACTGCAGTTAGGAATTTTACTGCTTTAGAAGAGCAGCAGTACTAGCTTCTCCTCTAGGGTTCATGACCTCATCAGCCAGTGGTAGTTGGCTAGGTTTACAGTACCAGGCATTAATTCCTCTCCTATTGAGTGAGTCTTAAATCTGCTTCTATGGATCTTGGTTACCTGCAGGATACAAGTGTTACTATTGCACCTTTGGGGATATTTTGCTTCTCTGAACATTGTGGTTATAGTTTGTAGGCTTTCCACATGGATAGGAATACCAACTGTTCCCCTTCCTTGGGGGTTTCAGAGCACCTATCCATATTCTGAGGGCTATTCCTCTGAAAGGAGGCTTATAGGTTTATTACATCTCTATTTCTCTATGTCATTTGTCCAAAGTGTGTGGTGTCTTCAGCAATAGGGAGTTATCTTCAAGTTCTGGCAGGTTGTCAACAGCATTTACCATAGAATTTATTTTTATGTGTAACATTTTATGCTATGATGAAAAATATAACATTGCATAGAAATCATTACTAATTCTGAAGAATAAATTTTAATCATAGCTTATTAAGTGGTCAACATCACTAATTATCTGGGAAATGCAAATCAAAACGACTCTGAGATACCACCTTACATGTGTCAGAATAGCTAAGATCAAAAACACTGAAGACAGTTTATGCTGGAGAGGATGTCGAGCAAGAGGAACTCTCCTCCACTGAAGGTGGGAATGCAAGCTTGTACAGCCACTTTGGAAATCAATATGGGGTTTCCTTAGAAAATTGGGAATCCATCTCCCCCAAGACCCAGCTATACCACTCTTGGACATATACCCAAGGAATGCTCAATCATACCACAAGGGCCTTTGCTCAACTATGTTTGTATCAGCTTTGTTTGTAATAGCCAGAACCTGGAAACAACCTAGATGCCCTTCAACTGAAGAATGGATAAAGAAAATATGGTACATATACACAATGGAGTACTACTCAGCAGAGAAAAACAATGACATCATGAGGTTTGCAGGCAAATGGATGGATCTAAAAAATCATCCTGAGTGAGGTAACCCAGACTCAGAAGGACAAACATGTTATATACTCACTCATAGGTGGATTCTAGATGTAAAACAAAGATGGCCAGACTGATACACAACTCCAGGGAGGCTACCTAGAAAATGGGACCCTAAGAAAGACACAGGGATCACATAATGACAGAGAACAACCTGGACGATAGTGGGAGTAATGAAAAGCAAGGTTTGAGGGAAAGAGAGCTTAGGGGAGCAGGAGATCCCAGCTGGATCAAGAACAGAAAGGGAGAACAAGGAATAAAAGACCATGATAAATGATGACCACATGAGAACAGGAATGGGCAGAGTGCTCAAGAGGTCCCCAGAAATTCACAATGATACATCCTCTGTACACTGCTGGCAATGGTCGAGAGAAAGCCTGATATGACGTAGTCTGGTGATCAGATGGCCAAACACCCTAGCAGTCATCTTTGAACTCTCATCCAATAACTGATGGAAGTGGATGTAGAGATCCTCAGCAAGGTCCCAGGTGGAGCTCCAGGTGTCCAACTGTTGAGAAAGAGGAGGGACTGTAAGAGTGTGAATTGTTGAGACCAAGATTGGACAAGTACAGGCACAAATAGCCAAACGAATGGAAGCACATGAATTATGAACCAAAGGCTGTGGAGCTCCCAGCTGGATCAGGCCCTCTGGAAAAGTAAGACAATTGAATAGCTTGAAGTGTTTGGGAGGCACCCAGGCAGTGGGACCCGGACCTGTCCTTAGTGCATGAGCTGGCTGTTTGGATCCTTAGGCTTACACAGGGACACTTTGCTCAGCCTGGAAGGAGGGGACTGGACCTGCCTCTACTGAATCCACCAGGCTGAATTGAATCCCCAGGGGAGTATTTGCCCTGGAGGGATGGGGAGAAGGTGAGGTTGGGGGAGGGAGGGGGAGGACAGGGGAACCCATGGCTGATATGTAAAATTAAAACTCAAATATAATAAATTTAAAAAGGAGAAAAAAAGAGGGCATTCACACTTATAATACTACAGTAGGGATGTGGAGTCAGGAGCATCAGTCAGTCAGAAGTTCAAAGTCTAGAATAATTTTCTTAGAAGTGCTTTACACTCCATGCTCTGAACTGTATTCAGTTACTACTTACCATACTTGTGTTTTCCTTAATTCTAATTCTTCAAGTTTCAGCAAAACAAGTCTTAATTATACCTGTCCTTACATTTTTATTTTAATGAAATATATCCCATATTTACCTTAATTCACTCTATTCACTTATTTCATAAAATGTCACTTGTTACGTGTGTTCTAGATAGTTTGGAGAAATCAATATATAGGTATAGGCTAGACTATATGTTATAAAATTGGCACTGAATTTTTGGTCGTTACTGTTTATCATTTGTTACTTATAGTAATATGTATATATTAGATGGTATTTGTACATGAAGTTTAACAAATACTGTTTTATTGAATGAATGACCATGCAGACAGTATTTTGAAAATCTTTATATATCTAGTAAATGTTTCTGAATGCTAAATTGTATATACTAGATTAAATGTTTAATGAAAGGATAGTAAATATACATTGTAGCTGAAAGATTTTCTGTGTCCTGCCTAGCCTGTGGTCAGGACAAATCTCTCTCACCCACCAATCCTGTAGCTGCTCAGACCCAAATAAACACACACAGGCTAATATTATTTTTAAATTATGGTCATTAGCTCAGGCTTACTACTGATGAGCTCTTAGACTTAAACTCAGCCTATTTCTGTTAATCTATGCATTGCCATGTCTTTTATGACTTTACCTGTGTGCAGTTTCATGCTGCCCTCTGGACAGCAGGCTGGCATCTCCTGACTCAGCCTTCATCTTCCCAGAGTCCTCCTTCTCTGTTTATTCCTGCCTGGATACTAGCTAATCAGCATTTTATTTATCAATTAATCAGTGCTGCAAATATTCACAGCATGCAGAAATACATTCCCATCAATACATTATCATTTTCTTGGAACAAACACATACACATAAACAACTTTTCATAATATTTTACCTTTTAGCTAATCTATAGTGTTCAGTTTCTAATCAAAGGTAGTATTTCATTATTGTCATGTTTTATGTTTTTATGTTTTTTAGTTTTGTATTTATATGTAGAAAACAGAAACTAAATTATATATAATGAATCTATATAACTTAATTTTGAAAGATCAAATTTCTATACACTTGTAAATACTTACTTATTTACTTACATTTTCACCTAGAACCTTTAGAACTTTACTTTGGAAGTTTGGTGTGCTTCTATTTTCATGAGTTAGAAAACTTGAAATAGTTCAGATGTTTTAAAATGACAAGAAGGAAAAGTAAGTAAACAAAACTCCTAAGCTTCTGTCAAATATAATACTGCCTGTACAGAGAATAAATAGGTCTCAATGGGCCTGGTTATTAGAGACTCGGCGAATCTGAACTAAAATTATAGTGGGCCCTAATGAACCAATGTCTAATTCTCTCAAACAAGTGGCACAGTGATTGCTTCAGTAACACCCATTGAATTAGATGTGCATCACTGTCTTCTGGACAATCAACATCTTAATTATTTTAAGAAGTATTACTGAATCATCAAAAGCCATTTGATTAAAATCTTTATCAGGTCATTAAAAATGGTCAGACTCCTTTTCATAAAAGAAATTTCATAAAATTAGTGTACTGTAAAATCAAGTTCTCAATTGTCTAGAACAAGCAAATAGTTCACTTCAGAAAACATGATATTGCAAATGAGTGCAAAATATTCAGACATAACAATGTCTCTGAAATCTAGGGAGTCTTTCAAATCATGGTAAGTGAATATAGAATATACAGACACATTTCTGAACAACAGAATGTAGCAGACTGGTAGAAGTCTGTACATTCTAACTTTGGGATAGTTTCTTTAGATTCTTATTGCATTATGCTTACTGAGGGTTGAAGAGACTGAGACAGAGAAACTGTATATTATTTATGTGTACACAGTTCATGTCCTTATTCTTTCCTGGATAATGAATGTGCCTTTGCATTTTCCTGTGGTTTTAGGCCAAAAGAATTTAAAAGAAAATTCACTGCTAACTGGTGTTTGTATATGAACATACATTCAATAGAGACTAAAATTCAACCTAGGCACTGCTAGTTTGGTTTTGATCCTGCAGACTAAAGGATCAAGCATTTTTTAGTCTTCTAAATTTCTCTCAGGCTAGTCAAAGCCTTGTTTACAATTTCTGGTGGAGGAGAATTTCTCCCTTCATTCTCCTAAACATATAGGAAACAATTTCTTAGCAATAATACTTTTAAAGGGTTTTTGCCACATACACAGTGAGAGGATAAAGATCTACTTTTTTAAAAATATATAATGCACAGCTATGTATTACACAAGGGATTCTATATATTTAAGAGTATTATTGACCCATGTCTTTTATAGGCAAGGTCAAAAGATGTTTTACAAATTTGATCTGGTGAGTAGATATTACACTCTGATAGGGAAATAATTAACATACTAATTAGTTTATTAAAATAAAGTAAACATCAATCTAATATGACAGCCAGATTAGTTTTTTTTACTTCCATAGGTTCTATCTTAAATATATTTTAAAGACACTGCTTTATAATTACCCACTACAAATCAATACATAAAAATACTTTGAAATCTGTAGAAAGAAATGTAAAAATATAACTTAAAAATTATGAGTGACTTTCCCATCTATTAGATCCAACACACATATTTTCTATGTTATAACTATCATACATACATACAATCTGAGTGGGAAGCTCCATTTGGATCTTTCATACATTAATAACAACCCTATGTAGAAATAATTATTGATTTTGTACCTACAGAAGTTCTATTCATAAATTTCTCACAGTCTATATATTTCTTTACTCCCCAATTCTACTTATTTTCCACAAGCTATATTTTACTTTTACCATCTATATCAAATTTATCAAAAATTACTCTTCAACTTAGACATTTATCTTTTATCTGTGTAGTCTATTCTACTACCCTCTCCTCCCAGACTGCTGCAATAGACTCCTAACTTGTCTACTCACTCTCACTTTTGGTTGGTTTAAATTCATTATATTGCTGCAGTGAGAGTAATACTTTAATAGTAAATTGAACTAGATAAATACTTCATTGTAAGTCTTTCAATCATAGTGGTGTGCTCATATCTCTGCTCTCATTTTCTTTTCTCATCCATTTCTTCAACTTACTACAGTCTTTCATGTCTTCAGGTAAATAAAACACTGCCCCACACTGGGGCACTATGTACGTTTCTCTCTGCAGCAATTGCATTTTGTTTCTCTTCATTCACCTTGAAAGGTGCCATTCATTTTTCTACTACAAGTTAAGTGTTATATTCACAGAAAAACTACCTTCATTCTCTCCATTCTAAATTATGTAACTCCCTTGATTCTTCTTTTATTTAGCCCTGTTATTTTTTATATCACTTGTAGATGAATTTCTAAATGAGCTTATTAAATAAAAACACAGAGCCAAATATAGGGGTGAAAGCCTTAGAGGGATCAGGGAAACAGGGCAAGCCACCAGCCAACCTTACCTCACCAACTCTGCAGCTTCTAAATGCGAACTTCTTCCTGTCTTATTCATGCCTTTATTGCCTTGCCGTTCTACCTTCTCATTGGCAATCTCAGCCCATCTACTTCACATCCTTGTCACTCTATGTCTGTACAGACCTCCAAGTCTCTATGGTTGGTGCTGGGATTAAAGTCATGTGTCATCATGCTTGGCTTTGTTCCCTGGTATGGCCTTGAACACACGGAGACCCTGCCCTACAAGTAATCAGATTAAGGATGTGTGCTGCCTGACATTTTGTTTACTGAAAATGGCTGGCCTTTCCTCACTGATCTCCAGGCAAGCTTTATCACATTTCAGCACAAAATAAAATATCACCACAATCATTTACCACAATTTACATTCCATAATTACTTCTGAAAGTGCATGCTTAATGAACATTTCTCACACTACATTGCAATTTTTATAGATACTTTACTTATAAATAGGTCACTTACTTCCTGAAAGAGCAACTGAGTTTTTCAATCAGCTTTCATAGCAAGTTCAAAATTTCCAGTTTGCCTTTTAATGTTCTTTTCAATTAACTCTCCCCATCTGGCAGTATTCATTTCCAAGAGAGATAAACAGGGAAGATGAAAATCCACATGTGGTGAGAGTCTTCCAAATGCTAAACCATGTGCTAGAATTTTTTACCTACATGGTCTAATTTGGTCCTCATGATAATCATTTGGAAAGAGATATCATTGTCTTTCATTTTACAGATAAGAAAACTGAGTCATAAATAGCAAACGACTTGTAGGAAATTTTGGAATTAAACCCAGAAATGGGACCATAATCTTTGATCTATTTTGTGTTCACCTCACCTCCTACAATTTTTACTTATATCTGTTCCTCTTGTTTCACACATGCAATCCCAGCTGGGATAGTTTAAACTATTCTCATGTCTCACCATCTCACATCCTGACTTTTGTCAAACCATTTTCAGAGATTTTCTTTTACATATGTTTTCAAAAAAGAACTTTCAAATGAACCTAATTAGCATAGTATTTAATCTGTTTCATTTAATAGGTTCTAATAGTCCTTTATCAGTGTTGTGGAAATGCCAATGCAGATATTTCTTTCACTGTGTATAGACAAAAGAGTAAAACTTCTGGATCATATATCTATGCTCCTTTCGAGTATGTCTTGTCTGTGTTATTGAGTGTGACATGCTGTGGAGAATAACAGCCAATTTTCCATCAGACTGTTGAAAGCAGTAGGTACTTTTACTTGTCAGAGGAATTTCCTGAATCAATAGTAAATTGATTGTGAATGTTCTTTTTCATCAAATACTGTCATTACAAGACCACTTCACCATATTGTACACTGCTGAGGTAGTTTTAATATGCAAACTTCCAGTTATCTTGTCTCCTACTCTTGCTTTGAAATCATTCTGGTTGAAAACATGCAGCAAGATATATGCTTGGAGTTATTCAGAATTCATCTCATATTTTAAAGCTAGCAAGAGGTGTGTACCAGATGTCTACATGTGACACCCCTGGGCTTTAAAGAAAATATGATTGCAGCTCCACTTGCACTTACTTCGATGTGAAAATGATATAAACACTGAAGATCAGTCACTGAAAACCAGGTCAGTTCTACCTGATTCGGAAATTTATTTTTCTCCTGTCCTAGTTTGTTTGATCAAAAGCAACTTGGGGGAGGAAAATTTTTATTTCTTAGAGTACCCAGGTCACAATACATCATTGAGGGAAGTCAGCGTAAGACCTCAAGTCAGTTAATGAAAATATTGTAATGCATCAACCAGAATCCTCATCAAGGTTAATTGAGTTGTACAGTAATCCCCCTCTTATCTGAGCATGCTATGCTCAAATAATCCCATTAGACTCACAAAATGACAAATTATACCAAACTCTACAAACTTTACATTTCCTCTATAGTCATACACAAACTTAATCATTCCATATTAACACATCATAGTAATTACTTTATCACTTTACATTGTAAAAGACAAACATTCACAACAGGATTCGGGTTGATGCATTACAATGTTTTCATTAACATTATCTAAATCAATTAACTAAAATGATACAAAAATAATTAGACAATTTCACATTTAAACCCATTAATTATTGCAATATATAAGCACACATTTTAACACATTATTCCCATTAATGACTAAAGAATTGATGTGCATAAACACCAGAATTTCTGCTTAAAGTCACCAGTGCCCTGTATATTACCTTTACTATTCTTTTCTTTTTATTAATTTACTCTTTGATACTTTTTTAATTTATTGAGAAATTTATTAATTTATCAAAATATTAATTTATTCTTTCCCTTTTTTTGAATCAGATAAATAGATTTATTCTCATCATAAATAGTAGAAACCAAAGCACTGTTGTTGTTTTTTTCTTTATCTAGTGGCAAAACTTAACCTTTTCACATAAAGTAAGCACTGTATAATTTATTTTTATGGGTTAGAGCCATTGCAAAGAAAAAAAAGTTCCTTGAATACAAGTACTGTGATACTCCAAAAGTCAATCTGATAAGTGAGTTGGCTCTTAGCAAATGCCAAATGTCTTTGACTCCCAATTGCTAGAAGTAAAGGCATGAGCCATCTTTACTAGCTGTTTATTGAAATTTTAATGCCATAGTTTTAATTATGTATGTGTGGATATATGCAAGTGAGGGAAGGTGCCTATAGATAGTCGTTCACAATGCCAAGTAAATGCAAATATTGCATAGGCTCAGAAATATCACCATATGCACAGGACTTAACAATATGTTCTTTTTGCAATTGTATGATTATAAAAATTTGATATTAAATATATTAATATGTTGAGAAACTTGCTAAACTGAGTTCTTGGTAACTTTAATAAACCATGGAGTTGGCAATACAAAATCAGTCTTATAAAATTAAGACAAAATTCATATACATCAAATTCCCAAATCTTAAATAAAATCACAACAATTTAGCAAAGAGTACAATTTGAAAAAAATTAAGTCTTATTTTCTTATACTTGGTTAAGTTCAGTAAGAGAAAATTGTTTTCTGGCTGCCATTGGATCAATCAAATTGTCTAGGTTCAATGAATTTTTACACTTTCTTGCAGCAATAAACAGTGTTTTAAAGTTCAGATGTCTTGTGATATGATAAAAAAGTTAATTTTTCTATGTTGTTAGATACTTTGTCATGACTAAGAAAGTATATTTTGAGTTACTAAGGAAGTTTCAAAAATTTAGGCATTTTAAGCATATTTTTACGTGGTGATATTGTGTGCCCCAACATATTGTGCACTCTAATAAATTTATCTGGGGTCAGAGGACCGAACAGCCACTAGACAGACATAGAAGCCAGAAAATTGTGGAACACACACCTTTAATCCTGTCACTTAGCAGGCAGGGGCTCTGTGTGTTCAAGGCCACACTAGGGAACAGAGCCAAGTGTGGTGACACACAGCTTTAATCCCAGTACCAACCATAGAAACCTGGAGGTCTGTACAGATAGGCAGTGACAAGGAAGTGAGGTAACTGGGCTAAGATAGCCAATGAGAGGGCAGAACAGCAAGGCAATAAAAACATGAGTAGACAGGAAGTTGTGGCACTTTGGACACTGTGTCGTGGTGAGGTAAAGTTAGCTGGTGGCTATTCCTATTTCCCTGATCTCTAAGGCTTTCACCCCTATTTTTTATTTAATAAGACTGCTTAGAAATTCATCTACACTTTTCTGTCTGGAATGCTTCTTCAACTAAGATTCTTTTGACATTCAAATTTTAGCCTCAAAATGTCTCTTATTTAGAGTCCTGGCCATTATCTTCTTACCATGTTTAGAAAGCACCACTTTAATTATCCATTTACATATCCATACTATTTCTTGGACTAAGAATTCACAAAGAATAGTGTTTATGTCTGTTCTTTCTTTACTCCCTTCTATCTAAATTAAACATGAAAAGTAATAACAACTTTTAAATGTTATTAATAGCATGTGACATAAAATTGGTTTTATTATGACATTTTCATTTATATATATATATATATATATATATATATATATATATATATACACACACACACACAAATAAATGTGAGTGTATACATCTTGTCATTAACCATTAATGACTCTTTTCACCTCCTATTCCTATAAAACTATTTCCTCTTCTCAAATAATCAACTACCACCTTTTACTTTCCCTATAAGTAAATCTAATGTGACTAAATGTGCCACACACACACACACACACACACACACACACACACATACACACATACACACACACACACCAAGAAAGAAAAAAAAATACAAAACTATGACAAGGTTTATGAGACTAGAAAACAGAGCTCTAATAGAAGTTTTCAACAAGTGTCAAACATTCAAAGAAAGGTTAAACAAACGATATGTGCCAATACTAACAAAAATCCACTTTGCAATTTTGTAATTCTTTCCTATCACCGGTCTTAGCAACCTAATCATATGCTATTTTCTTCTTTTTTAAAATTTGAAATCTTTACCTGTCCTCATAAAAAAATTACCAAACCACTGGACATAAAGACAAATAGTAACAAGGAATCCCTGGAAAGAACTAACACCTAACATAGGTGACACAATCAATCACAAGAATACAAAATCGAAAGGAGGGTAAAAATTTAGATAGAATGAAACAATAGCATGAACTTGAAAACAAAGTACTGTTATCAGGTAATATGTACCATTAGGTCTCATGTCATTGCTCCGTTAAATTAAATTGGTCTCAGATTTTTTTTCATCAGATTGGCATAAGGTTGTGCCAGTAAGGAATATAATTGATATAGCACCAAAACAGATGTTTATAATGTGATTCAATATATTCCAAGCCATCATATATTCAGTGAGACCAAAACAGAATAATTTTACTTTTACTAAATGCAATGTACATTCTTACAGAGGAAAAAGTATTTAATAGCAACTTCAATGCAAGCTACAAAGAAAGTTCTAAGAGAGGTACACAGAAACTCATATAAGGATTCAGGTGAGACATTTAAATAGAAAAATAATTCATTTTATAATAAATGATATACATATTTAGGGTTAATTTATTGATCTGTGTAAATAACTTTGACATGATTCAGAAAATAAAATATTTAATGGATGAATAGTTATGGTATAAACTGAATATTGCTAAGTAATGTGTATAAGAGTATATAGTGCTCAGTATATATGAATTTTTGTTCTAAATATTTTCACAATAAAATGTAGAAAATGGCTTTAAAGTGCTGGTAAATTTTTAACACAGAGAAATACATGGAGTTTTAGTGAGAAAATGGGGGTTGGAGAATAATTCTCACAAGGAGACAAGTAACATCAAAAGAAGAAAATCGTAAAATGTTAAATGGGTAGAACATATCAACAAGTCTATAATGAATAGAACTGCAGAGTAGTAAACACAGAATGAAAAGTATGCTAAGACAAGGTCATGAAAAGTACTGTTTTACTTTTTGATATTCGTGAATTAAAATTATCAGTTCAATGTCAGTGGCTGATTCATGTATCCAGTACTGTCACAATTTTCTTGCTTTATTCATCTAGCCATAACACTATTTTTTTTACTGAGAAAATATAATGAACAGAGTAAATATTTTGTCATCTTGTGTGTATAACTACATTTAGAATCCATTCCCATACCAGATTATGTTAGGCTTCAAGGTGAGTTGTGGTTTATGACAAGCAAAGTGGGATTAACCTTCATGCAAAGAGTTTATTTATTAGAGCTGGACAGACCAATGTAGTCTGAAAAGCTTCAGTTTAGCTAGGAGCAGGAAAATATATCCTTTAAAGGTCTCCTGTGAAGGAACAAGGAGGGGAATATATTGTGCCATGATGGAATGGTTCCAAAGGAATGGGAATAGACAGATGTTTGGAAGGTACCAATGAAACTTCTGGATAAGAAGTACCAGGAAGAACATTGGAAAAAACAAATATTAATCCTACTAAATACATGATTTATTTGATGTGAGAATCATCAGTTTGCCTCTGGATCTGGAGATGTGAGTATGTTTATATTGTTTGTTGCCTTCTCTATTTATAATTTTGCTGCATGAATAACAGACTTCTCAACACTATGCTATGTCATTTCCAGCCTTTTAATTTATATTTTAAAAGAAGATAAATGAGGTATAGGATCCTAGGGGCTAGTGACATCAAAATCACCCTCATTACCTTCTTCAGAAATGGAGGTCCATTGGATTAGAAATACCCACCCTAGTTCTGTGGTGAGTGGTTATTTGATGGTCTTTGGGTCAGAAGTTGGGGACTGAATTCATACTTAAGGAGAGCATTGTCCATTCAGGTTTGTATAGTGTAGTGAGTGGTGTTTTGGATATTGCAGGTTAGCAAGCAGATTAGAGAGAGAGACTTGGTGGTAGAAGCAGGTATTGGTGTCGATAGTAGTGATTAATATACCTGAGACAATACCATCTGAAGCTTAATGCCCTGTACTACAGAAGATATCAATCATCCCACAAGGTTAAGTAAGCTGGAGCCAAAGACACAGAGAATTAATATCTCCAAGGGGTTTAGAATCTGAGATAGTCTTAACCCATCCTGAAAACTGCCTAAGAGCTGTCATAACCAAGAGGTCTGTAAACATAAAGGATAACTGTAGTGGATAGCCATTCCAGGCCAGATAACTTTCAAATGGGAGCCAGGATGGAGTTCCATGGTTATTTGTAAAATAAAACAAACCTCTGAGAAGTGAGATTATGAGTGTCTTAAATAAATTGAAAGGAAAGGAGTTGTGTTCCGGAGGAGGGATTTGTTTCTTAAAACAGAAGTGCAATCCCCCCTCATCCATTACCACCTGAGGCAGGCTGGAGAGCTAGCCCCAGGGTCATGAGGGTGAGAGAATAAAGCGCTGCCACTCACCAGCTACAGCACTCAGAAGAGTGGGCCCTGCATCTAGCTTGGGCAGCACATTAGCGTTGACTGCATTGTTTGGCTGAGGAATGCAGGTAAACCAGCACTGAGGGTTTGAAAGCTGGTGGTATGAATGTGGGTGAGCCTGATCTGAGGACCTGATAACAGGAGAACTGGCCCCATTCCTTGCTGCAGGCTGCATTGGGTGAGCTAGCCTAGGCAGTGCTGGAGAGCTTGCCTAGGTAATGACTATGAGGGAAAGCTAGCAGGCTGACCAGTTCAGTGATATATTGTTTGTAATCTAAGAAATAAAGTTTTCCTGAAGATCAGAGGACAGAGCTAGCAAGAGAGTTAGCCACAGAGATCAGGCAGTGGTGGCACACACCTTTAATCTAGCACTAGGGAGACAGAGGCAGAGATCTGTCTGGATTTCTGAGAGATCAAGGCCATACTAGGTTACATGAGATTAATCCAGTCTAAAAGAGAAACTGAGCCAGTCAGTAGTGACACACACACTTAATCCCATCATTTGTGATCACACACCTTTAATCCGAGCGCTAGGAAGGTTGAGATGGGAAGTGGTATGGTTGGGCAGAGAAAGAAATATAAGACAGAAAGAGACAGGAGCTCATGCTCTTTCAGCCTGAGGAGTTTGTAAGGTAAGAGGTGGTGGCTGTGGCTTGCTCTGCTTCTCTGATCTTTCAGCTTTCACCCTGATATCTGGCTCCTAGTTTTTATTATAAGACCATATACAACAATATAGCTACCAGCCAAGCTCATAACCATGGCTGTTAGTCCACCCCAACATCCACTGCATCTATGAACTATTGGAGCATGTGAAGTGTACAAAAGTACAGATCCAAAACAGCATAATCTCAACTGACACAGAATAACAACAGAATATCCAAAAGGAGCCCCAGTGAGAGCTCATCATTGGTGGTGCAGCAGAAGCCAGAGGCCTCAAGCCAAACCAATGACTCATGTCAATGAACACTTGCAAGTAGTGATAAATGGACTAAAGGGTAAACTGTGACTCAAAGGGCCACACTACAGCTTCCATCACAAGGACCTTTTCGTTTTTTGGTGTTGTTTTATTTTGATTGGTATCCTTGTTTTGTTTGTCTGTTTTTATTTCTTTTCTTTTAAATTAGGTTCTGTTTTGGGGGAAGGTAGCAAGAGCAGAGGGTGGATTCAAGGTACAGGGAGATAAGTAGGATCAGAATGCATGATGTGAAATCTACAAAGAATCAATAAAAGTTTAAAAAAGACAAAAGAATAAAAGTAAAAGGACAATTGTAGGTCTCCAATTTAATACCATTATGACTATTGGCCTTTTGTGTAGAAGTAGGTTGTACAGAAATAGAAGAAATAGAGTTATTAACTCAAAGTAAGTGATCACATAGTCCAGACAGTCTAAAAGGGCTCTCCCAAGAAAAATGTCCAAGCTGAATTCTCCAAAGAGAGCTGTGTCTATTAAGAAATTAAGGGAATTAGGGGAGAACTTATAAAATTATATTGTAGAACTCATAAAAATGAAAAAGGGGGTAAGATTATTAACTTTTCATGGGGGTCAGGAAGTCTTTGTGAGTGAGTTTCAACTGGGCTTTCCAGAAGAGGAAACAAAAATATTAAAAGAGGCTCACAAGAGAGGTTGTCAATATTTTTATGACTTGAGCAGAGTTAACTCTGGATAGATACACTCATGGTGACAGGTCTTGAACTTTGAGTACAATTCAGCACATGAGGGGACCTTGATAGAGTATAGGTCAGACTGCTTTGAGTAGTCTTATATCCTATGGGAGGGTCCTAAGTTAGATCTTATTTTCTCAATTAATGTATGGAGTAGATCTCAAAAAGATGGATTCAGTCTTGTTGATATATTTATCTTCAAATTTGGTGATAGTATTGTCTGTCTAACTGGTATAACTTATGGAGACTGATAATTACGTTCTGAGTTTATTAACAGATAATTTTAGAGGAATGAAGGACATTAAAGGGGATGAGGTGAATTGTAGGCTTAGAAGTAATGTAGGATCATGAAAGTGTAGCTGGAAGAAGTGATGGCTGAATCTGTAGAATAATGATACAGAAATGAAATCCCGGAGCATTACTAGATAGTAGGGATAGCTCCTAAAGAAAATGATAAGATGATCTGTAAAGAAAATGGATGCATTTAAAGCTCTTTCCATTTTAATGTGAGATGATCTTATCCACACAGTGAACTTATCCACTATAGTCGGTAAATATTTCCCTGGTCTAGTGACCCTACAGTGGACAGGCATAAAATAGAGGACATCTGAGTACTACTTGAAAATTGACCTGACAGCATGTTTTGGAAGTGGACCATAAACACTATAGAATTCCTGTGCCTATGAAGAAAAAAAAAAGGCTCAGTTTGAATTTGGTCATGATGAGAATTCTGTTTGGAAACTGGTAGAGTTTTATATAATTATTAATTATGTGTGCATATATATTCTCTTTCTGTCTATTGAAAACCATATTTTCTTAACGTTTACTTTTAGGGACTTGAAAAGAGCCCTTTGACTTTTTTTTTCTTCTTTTTTTCAGGTTTTTCTTTCTTTCTTTTTTTTTTTTTTTTTTGGTGGTTGTGCCCTTTGTGGGGATGGGTAAGGGACTTGTTGGTCATTTGATGACCTTGGAATCATTGAGGCCATATTCACTATTGTTCCTCCTCATCACAGAAAATGACATCTATGATCAAGAGGAAAGATGACCAACTAGATTTGTAGAACCCAACTGTAGGTGTCTCATTGTTTCATGGCCTGCTGAGGGATCTAAAAGAGAGCATCAGTTTCCCAAAGATACAGTTATAGATGGTTGTGAGCAACTAGATATGGGTGCTGTTAAACAAACTGAGATCCTGTGCAAAGCACTACACAATCTTAGCACTAAACCACTGAATCAAGTAATTACCTTGATTAAGCACATATATGTAAGTTTTATATATATCGAGAAAAGCAGATCAATAGCTTATGTGAGTCAGATTGATTCAAATAGAGGTTTCATATTAGTGCACTGAGGTTAGAACTTTGATCAGCTATCTATAATATGTATTTGTCATCAATCATCTTTACCTTCTAAGAATCTAGTGTGACTAGTTTTGTTTATCTTATTTTACCATGCAGAAATTCTTTCTTATAAAATGTTTCATATTCATATTATATTAAATATTTTCTCCTGCTTATAGGTTCTTCTTGTTTTATATGTTTAATATATTGAGATGTAACAATATAAAAATATATTTGTCAACTTAATAAAAGATAGTTGAATCTAGGGCTGGAGAGATGGCTCAGTGGTTAAGAGCACCAACTGCTCTTCCAGAGGTCCTGAGTTCAATTCCCAGCAACCACATGGTGGCTCACAACCATCTGTAATGAGATCTAGTGCCCTCTTCTGGCCTGCAGGCATACATGCTGTATACATAATAAATAATAAATAAATAAATAAAAGATAGTTGAATCTAAATAATAATTAAGAGGTAATGTAACCACAAATTTATTTGTCCATACTATGTTGATTTATAAAGCTTTTCTCTGTTGTTAGTATCTTTTAGTTACATTATTAAACAGGTTATTTCACATGTAATTCACATTATGACCAATACACAGAGCCAAACATTTTCCTCTATTGACCATGTAATTATAGTTCATGTTATTAAAGGAATTTGTTACCTTAAAGAACTAATCATTTTTCCTGGTGGACTAAGGAAAGAAAAATATGTTTTTCTCCATTGCTTCATTTTATTTTTTGTTTCTGTATATGTGTGTTGGTGAAGTGTCTAGTTAGCTAGACAGCATAGTCTTTTTTTTTTTCTTCGAGACAGGGTTTCCCTGTGTAGCTTTGCGCCTTTCCTGGAACTCACTTGGTAGCCCAGGCTGGCCTCGAACTCACAGAGATCTGCCTGCCTCTGCCTCCCAAGTGCTGGGATTAAAGGCATGCAGCAGCAGTAGCAGCAGCACCACCACCACCACCACCACTACCCAGTGACAGCATAGTCTTTTAGGTCTTGTTTTCACACACATGAGCTAATATGAGTCTTTTAATTGTAGAAATTTTGTTGGTTTGCATCCAGGACTATTATTGATATGCAATGACTTAATCCTGCTTGCTTAAATTACTTCTATTTTTTATATATTTTTTTCTATTCACATCTTAATTGTTCATGTTTTGGGTGATTTTTGCTTTCTCTAAACATAATTTATAATTATTTGTTATTTTTGTATGTATGTAGTATACACATATGCAGACATGTATGGAAGTAAGATGACAACTTCATGGAGTCTGTTCTCACTTTTCACCTCTATGTGGGATCCAGTATGGAATTCAGCTTGTCAGGGTCATCTGGTAACTATATTTAAATGCTGATCCACTTCAGCAGCTCTGTCCTTGGGGCTGATTGTTTCATGTGTTGTCCAATCTTGGTCTCAACAATTCACAGTCTTACAGTCCCTCCTCTTTCTTGACAATTGGACTCCTGGAGCTCCACCTGGGACCTAGCTGAGGATCTCTACATCCACTTCCATCAGTTATTGGATGAGAGTTCTAGCACAACAGTTAGGATATTTGGCCATCTGATCACCAGACTAGGTCAATTTGGGCTTTCTCTCGAGCGTTGCCAGAAGTCTACAGTAGATTTCTTGGGACCTCTCTAGCACTTTGGTTATTCCTATTCTCATGTGGTCTTCATTTATCATGGTCTGTTATTCCTTGTTCTCCCTTTCTGTTATTGATCCAGATGGGATCTCCTGCTCCCCTAAGCTCTCTTTCCCTCGAACCTTTCCCTTCATTACCCCCACTCTGATCCAGGTTGTTCATGTAGATCTCATCCATCTCTCTGTCATTGGGCAATCACTGTATCTTTCTTAGGGTCCTGTTTTTTTTGGTATCCTCCCTGGAGTTGTGAGTAGCAGTCTAGTCATCTTTGTTTTACATCTGTTATCCTCCTATGAGTGAGTACATATCATGTTTGTCTTTCTGAGTCTGGGTTGCCTCACTCAGGATGATTTTTTCTAGATCCATCCATTTACCTGCAAACCTCATTATGTCATTGTTTTTCTCTGCTGAGTAGTACTCCACTGTGTATATGTACCACATTTTCTTTATCCATTCTTCAGTTGAAGGGCATCTAGGTTGTGTCCAGGTTCTGGCTATTACAAACAATGCTGATATAAGCATAGCTGAGCAAATGCCCTTGTTGTATGATTGAGCATTTCTTGGGTATATGTCCAAGAGTGGTATAGCTGGGTCTTCGGGGAGATGGATTCTGAATTTTCTAAGGAAGCACCATATTGATTTCCAAAGTGGCTGCACAAACTTGCATTCCCACCAGCAGTGGAGGAGAGTTCCCCTTGCTCCACATTCTTTCCAGCATAAGCTGTCTTCAGTGTTTTTTATCTGAGCCAATCTGACAGGTGTAAGGTAGTATCTCAGAGTCATTTTGATTTGCATTTCCCAGATAATTAGGGATGTTGAGCAATTCCTTAATTGTCTTTCAGTCATTTGAGCTTCCTGTGTTGAGAATTCTCTGTTTAGTTCTATAGCCCATTTCTTAATTGGACTGTTGGGCATATTGATGTCTAGAAAATGGAAAGATCTCCCATGCCCATGGATAGGCAGGATTAACATAGTAAAAATGATGATCTTACCAAAAGCAATCTACAGATTCAATGCAATCCCCATCAAAATACCAACACAATTCTTTACAGACCTGGAAAGAATAATACTCAACTTCATATGGTAAAACAAAAAACCTAGGATAGCCAAAAGAATCCTATACAATAAAACAACCTCTTGAGGCATCACTATCCCCAAACTCTAGCACTGCTATAGAGCTACAGTAATAAAAACAGCTTGGTACTGGCATAAAAACTGACATGTGGACCAATGGAATAGAATTGAAGACCCTGACATCAATCCACACACCTACGAACATATATTTTTTGACAAAGAAGCCAAAACTATACAATGGGAAAAAGAAAGCATCTTCAACAAATGGTGCTGGCATAACTAGATGTCAACATGTTGAAGGCTGCAAATAGATCCATATGTGTCACCGTGCACAAAACTTAAGTCCAAGTGGATCAAAGACCTCAACATAAATCCAGTTACTATGAACCTGATAGAAGAAAAAGTAGGAAGTAGTCTTGAATGCATTGGTATAGGCGATCACTTCCTAAATATAACACCAGTAGCACAGACACTGAGAGAAACAATCAATCAACGGGATCTGTTGAAACTGAGAAGTTTTTGTAGAGCAAAGGACATGGTCATCAAGACAAAGCAACAGCCTGCAGAATGGGAAAAGGTCTTCACCAACCCCACATCTGACAGAGGGCTGATATCCAGAATATATAAAGAACTCACCTCCTTTTTTTCCTTCTATTACTGCAATGTTATTTTTAGGTCCTAGTTTCCACATGCAAGGGAAAATGTGACACTTGACTTTATAATATTTTTCCTTTTACTTCATTTGGAATGACCTCTACTTCCATCCTAGTTCTGAAGATTACTTTATAGCTGGACAACATTTTGTATATACATACAAGATATTTTTTATCCATTCATCAGCTGATTGGTATGTGGAATGACTCTATACCTTGGCTGTTTTGCATAATGATGCAAATATACAGGTAATTTTATACCACAAATATCAGGTCCCAAAAAATTTCTGGACAAATGTCTACCTGTGGTGTCTATTTGACACACCATAGTATACAGGGGCCCCTCTCAGCACTTCTCACCCTAGCCCCTTCCCTAAACCTCTCTAGCCCCTGATCTTCACTTCCTTTCCTATATAAACCTACCATTTCAACCACGTTCTCTCCTTGCCTTCTTGGTCCTCTATTTGTGACTCCTAGTCCCTTTTTGGCCCTCTCCCTTTCTTCCCCCACCTCATGGCCCACTCTATTCTGTTAGCCATGTTCAGCTTGAACCCTTCCAGATCCTTCTGGCTATTGTCTCTAACATATCTACATTAAAACCTTCTCTTTAACCATACCTTGGAGCAGTCATGGTCTCATTTTTATTTACCAGTCAGGTAAAAATGCTAAATATTTCCCCTGTATTTGTTGTCCATTTATAGTACTTCATCTAAAAAGTGTCTTTGTAATTTAATTGCTCATTTTTGGTACAGCAAACAATCAATTTTCCCCACTCTATAGACCACCTCTAGTCTCTATTAAACATCAAGTGACATTTATTATGAAAACTAAAAAGTACAACAAGGAATGAAATTTCAGCAGGTGGTAGAAGATAAGAAATATTAATACTGTCCTGGATAGCTTTAGGATCAGAAGAGTTCTAAAGAGTCAATGAAATCCCCATCCAATTTTAATGGAATTCTACACAGAAATAGTTTAACAGTCTTAAAATGTACATGGAAGGCCAAAAGGCCAAATAAAGTTTGTTAAGAAATAATATGATAATCATCAAAATAATCAACTTCAAAGTATAATAAGAATCATTGTTAAACAACAGCATGATACTGGCACAAAAATTGTAACATTGACCAAGTAGAAAAGATTCCAAGATAAGGCTTTGTATCTATATTTTCTTTCTTTTAAAAGATTCAACTATACTTCTAAAATTAGGCAGAGTTTTTTCAATGAGTAATTCTGGGAAAACAGGAAGAGATTCAAATTACATCTCCTTTTATCTTGTACAAGAGTTCAGATAAAATTGGATAAATACCTAGGGAAAATACGGGGATCACTATAAGATCTTGGTATAGACCATCAGTTTTTAAAGAGAATGCCAATTACTCAGGTTTTAATGGTTGACGGCACACTTCCTTTGCAAGGTTATTTTTGTTGTTCTTTTTCAAAATCTCTATGGTTCTGCTAATATTTTACATTGCTATTATGAAATGCCTTTTAAATTTCGTTCAACCATCTGTATTTTTCTGTATCACACTGTAAAACATTTTGTCATTTATTTTCTCACTATCTATTTATAAACCATTTCTAGAAAGTTATTGTCATCTGGACACAATTTATTAGCTTTTTTCATATCTTTCTATTGATACCATATTGGAATTTGCATGTGACTCATATTATATCTAACACAGTTATGTAGCAAATGTCTTTCTCTTAAGATATATATTGAGGTTTCCATTCCATATATAATTTTGACATTGATTATAGATGGATGTCAAGGACCAAGATGTCAGGAACCAAACATGAACCATGGAAAACTACTAGCTAGGCCAGGGAACAAGTCATAAGACCATTGCCCTTTCTCAGAACAGTAGCACCTGTTTACTAACCAGAGGCTCCCAAAGATAAGACATTCCACATTCAGGTGCCATGAAAACTGAATCTAAAGAGCATTCCCTGGTCAGGTAGCCTAGCAATGGAACAAATGACCCCTGACCAGTGACCTTAGCCGACATCTTGCAGTTGTACAACCTGCACATCTCCCATATTCTGCACCCCTTCCACATCTCTTCCACTTCCCTCCTTCCTGTCCCCTCCCCTCTTATGCTACACAAGCACTGTGGAGAAAAATAAAATCTGCATCTTGATCAGAATCTTGTCTTGCTGTTGCCCCTCTGTCTCTTTCATTCGCTCCCACAGCTGGGTCACCCCCTGTTGAAACCCTGCTGGCCAGGGCACACCCGTGAACAAACTCAATTTTTGTTTCAGACACTGGATTGTTGGGGTGTTGCCTTTTCAGGGTTCCTGGGCATTCTTGACAATCACATCCCTGATGACCCATTCCTTCATTTTGCATCCACTCATCCATTTATTTTCCCAAAAGTCATTTCCCTCAGCCCCTTGATTGACGCCCCAACCATTTTTTACTGATGGGTCAGCCAATGGCACTGTGGCTTATGCATTTCAAGGTCCCTTGTTTCCCTTCCCTTCGCCCTTTCGTTCAGCTCAGCTGGTTGAACTTTTTGCTGTTTTACAGGTTATTCAGGATTTCCATGATTCCCCCCTTAACATTTACAATGATAGTGCATATATCGCCCATTTGATACCCCTTCTTGATACAGCCCCCTTCATTAAGCCCACCTCCAATGCCACTCCCCTTTTTACTCAAATTCAACAAAAACTTAGTGAATGCTCCCATCCTGTTTCCATTGGCCACATTCGTGCTCATGGGGAGCTTCCTGGTCCCCTCACAGAGGGAAATGCTTTGGCCAATATAGCCACTCTTCAGGTTTTTCCAGTTCTACAGGAGCCCATCCTGTGGGCTTCACATGCCCACCACCTCCAACATCTTAATGCCAAAACCCTTCGATTAAAGTTCAAAATCACAAAACAACAAGCTAGAGATAAAGTTAAACAATGCCTTTCTTGTGCAGTTTCCCATCCCGTCCCCCATGTTGGAATTAACCCCTGAGGGCTCTTGTTTAATATCATCTGGCAAATGGATGTTACACAAGTTCCAGACTTCAGTAGACAAAAATATCTCCATGTTTCTGTTGATACGTTTAGCTGTTTTATTTTTGGCTCCCCTCATACTGGTGAGTCCGTCAAGGATGTCATTGCTCACTTCCTGGTCTGCTTTTCTACTTTGGGTATCCCAAAATACATAAAAACAGACAATGTCCCGGCCTACACAAGTGGAGGACTTAAATGGGTCCTCCAACAATTTGAGATCTCTCACACTACTGGTATTTCTTATAACCCTCACGGTCAGGGTATTGTAGAACGGGCCCACCAGACCTTAAAAACATGGCTCTATAAATTAAAGATATCTGAGCTTTCCTTTGTCTCTCCTTGAGACTGCCTGAGCCATGCTCTCTTTGTCCTTAACTTCCTCAACCTGGATGCCATTGCAAGGCCTGGGACTGTGAAACCACCAGTGATACATACTGGGGCCCTTCCTCGTCCTGGGACCTTATAACTGTTAGGGCCAATTACTCCCACCCTAAGAATCCCTGGACTATTAGATCTGAGTGCATTAATTCATGGTGTCATCCTCTTAGGATCTGATTTACTGACCCCAGAAAGAAGGCTACCAGTTGGAAGTGGGGCTATGAATGGGGCCTCTTATTCTACTAAGATGGCCATAATTCAGGTGTCATCTTTATCATTAAACTTTTAAAACAGCCTGTTAATTCCCCTAACCCTATTGCCATTGGTCCCAACTCTCTTCTTGGCATGGTGAGAGGCAGAGATGGGAGGGAGCTGGGAGGGTGGATGAATGAGAGCACAAGGCGCCTCTCCTGGGCACCTTCGCCTGGGTGCAAAGAGCGGAGCCAGCCTGAGAGCTCCATTAAAATGGTGTAGTGGCGGCAGTGGCGGCAGTGGCGGCAGTGGCAGCAGCAGCAGCAGCAGCGGCCAGGGCCTCAGTGTCTGGTGAAGTGACTTTGCTGCTTCTCTCCCCACTGCTTCCTTTATCCTTGCATTGCTTGAAAACCAGAGTGAGGCTTGGCTTACCCCAAATGATTGGTATTTTTTGGCCTGTGCCGTCCAGTCTGGGGGAGATTTTGTCTTATGGAAAACTGACTTATCAGAAAACTGCCATGAGATGGCCCAGCGCAATGCTGATAACCCTTACTCAAAACATTGGACCATTAATAAACTTCTTGGCAAAACTCCTTATGACAAAAACGAGGTTCAGGCTACCTTTCCACTTGGCTTATTGTCCCAGATTCAGGTTGCCGGCCTTCAAGCCTGGAAGTGGCTTCCCGAAAATGGTGCCACTACCACCTCATTGGCTAAAGTGCATCAGGGACCAGATGAGCCCTATAGTGATTTTATATCTTGTCTCAATGACGCTGCTGAGTGCCTCCTGGGCTCGGGAGAAAGCGAGAGTACATTTGTTATACACCTCCCCTTTGAAAATGCAAACCCAGCCTGTAAGGAAGTTTTCTGCCCCCACGGAGATAGGGCCCCCCTTTCTGAGTACATCCGCCTTTGTGCGGGAGTTGGCTCCACCCACGCCATAGGTCTGACTATTGGCGCAGCCCTGAAGTTGGTGGGTACCCAAGAATTGAGATCCCAACAAAGTCGCCTTTGCTTCTCCTATAAACAGCTGGGACATTTTGCACGGGAATGCCCCAAGCAGATCCCTCCCTCTTCGGGGGGCACAGCCGCGATGCCCCAGCCTCCCCCACCAACTACCAAACATATGATTACCACCCTTATCGCATAAACCTACCAGGTACTTAATACCTCCAAGCCTGATTTGGTTGACTACTACTGGCTTTGCTATCATTCTGCTCCACCATTTTATGAAGGAGTGGCTGTTGATTTATATTTCTCCCTAACCACTGACCCACAAGTTTGTGCTGGCAACAGCTACCTGCATCTCACCTTACCACATCTCTCCCAAGTTATGGGCTCAGGCTGCTGCCTTGTCACCCGAGGCGCTATCATTCCCCCTGTTTATCAACCACTTTGCAATGTTACAGACAACCTAAGTACCTTCCTTAAGTCTGGATATCTTCTCCCTGCCAATGATACTTGGTGGGCCTGTACTAATGGCCTAACACCATGCATTTCTCTTCATTTAAATAATCCCTCTGCCCCCTTATTTTGTATATTGGTTCAGTTTATCCCAAGGCTAACCTATTATTCTCCAGATCAATCCTCCAAAAGATGGGAAGAGAAGACTCTGGCAGAGACGGCTGCCCTCACACTCCCTCATAGCTTGAAAAGGGAGCATGTTACTGCAGTCTCTTTAGATGTCCTCCTGGGGGTTGGGGCTGCAGGGGCCAGTATGGGCATAGCTTCCCTGGTCTCATCTAATCAACATTATTTAAAGCTTAGAATTTCCATAGATGAAGATATAGCACAGCTCGAGCAAGGCATTTCTGCTCTTGAATCCTCCCTCACCTTCCTTTCAGAGGTGGTCCTCCAAAACCACCGAGGGCTAGACCCTCTCTTTTTACAGCAAGGAGGTCTCTGTGCCACTCTTAAGGAAGAGTGTTGCTTCTATACTGATCACAAATGAGTAGCAAGAGATAGTTTGGCCAAGGACCGTGAAGGCTTAGAGAAGCACAAAAAAGAAAGGGATCAAGAGCTATGCTGGTTCCAAAATTGGTTCTCTGCATCTCCCTGGCTAACCACCCTCCTGCCATCCCTCCTGAGACCCTTGGTTGGCCTCATTCTTGTCTTGACATTCGGCCCTTGGGCTTTGTCTCAAATAACTCTATTTGTTCACAGTCAGCTGGCTGAAATTCAGGCAAAACAAATTCTGTTTCATTACAATCACCTCGACCTCTGTGAACATGGTCCCAATGAACCAGGTACAGACTCCATATCAGCACAGACCCCTCTGCCCAGGGGAGGATGCACCTGTGCCTGGGAGCTAGAGCCTTCTGCTTAGGGGATTGAGGGTGTGACTGGGACTGCAGAAGGCAGGGATACTAAAGTGCTCCTCCCTCCTGTGTTCCTTGGATGACATGCTCTATTGCACAGCAGTTATGCAGACCGTATACTCTTCCCTCCCAGATTAAAACCCGCCCCCTGTAAAAAACTGCATCATTCCAGCTTCCTTTGGGACATGTGAGGATGCCCACATGAACCGACCAATTAACAAAGGAACTCAAAACTTATCAGGGATGGAGCCTTTGTCACCCCTCCCCCATCACGGGGAAACATTTGGGCCTCCTTTCTTTGTTTTGCTATATGTATAGAAGGGGGAGATGTCAAGGACCAAGATGTCAGGAACCAAACATGAACCATGGAAAATGACTAGCTAGGCCAGGGAACAAGTCATTAGCCCACTGCCCTTCCCCAAGCAGTAACACCTGTTTACTAACCAGAGGCTCCCAAAGATAAGACATTCCACAGTCAGGTGCCATGACAACCGAATGTAAAGAGCATTCCATGGTCAGGTAGCCTAGCAACAGAACAAATGACCCCTGACCAGTGACCTTAGCCAACATTTTGCAGTTGCACGACCTGCACATCTCCCACATTCTGCACCCCTTCCACATCTCTTCCCCTTCCCTCCTTCCTGCCCCCTCCCCTCCTATGCTATATAAGCTTTGTGGAGAAAAATAAAATCTGCATCTTGATCAGAATCTTGTCTTGCTGTCTCCCCTCATGTCCTCTGTCTCTTTCATTCTCTCCCACAGGTGGGTTGCCCCCATTGAAACCCTGCTGGCCGGGGCAGTTAATGCCATTATACATACTCTGTATAGTTCTTTAGTTTCAATTAATTGATTGGGGTTCAATTCCTATTGTTGTGGGAGTCAAAGTGACTCATTTTTTCAAGGATCTGTTGAAGCATAGAAAAACTGTAGTACTACCAGTTATTGTGAGGCATGTGAGAGTAGATGTGGTGTGTCTACTGTGTGGCAAATCTAATAATGAGAGTGATCAAAATAAGAAGATTCTATATATTTTCCAAGGACATGATGAGGTAAGTGCTATTGCTTGTGATTCTCTCTGGCACTGTTGCCCTCAGAAATCCAGGTAATGGCAGATTCCAACACACAATTGTCCACAGGGACTCTGGAAGCAGACAATTTTGGAATTGGTTCCTGGTACCCACTCTTGGTCTTGATGATGGCATACATGTATGTACAACACGGTAACACATATCTTTGTAGAACCATAATGGCCCTTCTTAGCAATCAGTGAAGTCCTAGTAGTGGTATTTCACAACATGTAGCATCAGACAAATAATAGTAAACTAACATTGCCATGTTAGTTCTCTACATTAACCAATTTTAATACAAGAAATAATGTAGGCCCACATGCTGCCAGATATCATTTGTCTCTCAGAGTACAATATTGATCTCTCAGTTCTAGAGAGTGACACCTGTTCCACTATCTTCTATGAAGAAAACAACAACAACAACAACAAAAAAAAAAAAACGGTTTCTTGAAATGCACTTTTCATATCAGCTTAAATATATACTTCAAAACTGCTCTGCTGGGTCATGTTACTTTCTTAAGTTTACAACACCTGTGTAACATTTTAAAATATTTTTTGGACTCCAGGAGTATAGATATGTAGAGACTTATGTCTGCAAAGACAGTGTAAATTTGGATGGTGTCCATTTTTTTCAGAATAGACACTAGCTTCTACTGCCTAATCTCTGGTGGTTAACAGAAATTGTAAGTTCTTTGAAGATGAAGCCACTGGTAAGATCCCAGGATGTTCACTTACCTTAACCGTGTGGTGAGCCTGTGGTCACTAGACATTTTTCCAGTACCTAAAATTGCTAAAATTCATGCTGACAGACTTTTCTAAGTTTCTGGTTTTCAGTATTTTCACCTTCATACAATAGTATTTTCACATTTAAAACAACATTGGGTAGCTAGGTTCACTTTTGCTGAACACACTCTTGTTCATTGTCTATTATCACAGAAACTTCAGTGATATGAGTCCCAGATTCTCCTTTGACTAGTTCTAATATGTTCCATGAAAGTCTACTGAAAATACAGTTACATACCTGCATCTTCTAGAGATAAATACTCTTTGAAGGGCTGCAAAACTTTTGAAAGAAAAAAAACAAATCATCACCCATGAAATATATAGTATATAATCAACAAAACAAGCCCTATTATGATTTAGGAGATTAATATTCACAGCAAACCATTTATACCAGGCCAAATTGTAGTCATGTTAATTTACAAATACTTTAATCTAAAATGCTTTGTTATATAAATTTGAAATTACAGAAATTAAAAACTCAGTGTTTAAAATGCAATATTGTTCAGCAAAAAAGGCTGAATCATGTATAATCACCATTTGCATTTTACACTCTAATTTAGATTAGACGAAAATTCATTAGACAAAGGCATATTATTCTGAAAGTATCAGTATTTCACCTATAAGTTCCTGATACATGAGTGGATAACAGAGAAAAAAGTGAAGCCTCAATAAAAACTGAGTTTCATATTCAAGTTATTTGAAGAACTATTTGGTAACAGTAAAAAACATAAATATGTTTGTCATTTGTGGGCTATACTCATTTAAAGTAGTACATACTATTTAAGTAAATTATGCTTTTTGCCTATTTAAATCATCTATTGTAGCAAGATAATAGCTTTATAGTTTTCAATTGATTTTAATATCAAGAAGTCTGGCTTTATATTTAAATACAAGAGAATCTGATGGAAGTAAGATAAGCTTTATGACTTGTTGCTTAGGTCATTAATAGTCCTGAGAATGACAGCAATGTTACGTTGTGACTATGGGAATTAATATACCCAAATAACATGGTGTATATAATTTCGGTTAGACTTTTAGTATTTAAGTAGCAATGCTATGCATCCAATTATAATTTGTTTATTTAAATATTTTTGGGGAGTAAAATACAAGGAATATTATAAACATTGTTTATTTACCAGAGGATAGAAATTGTGCTAGTAATTTTATAAAATAATAGATGTAAGAAGACAGTTGTCCAAGTTGAAACATCATTATAATATTGATAACTTAAAATGCCACCAGCTCGCCAGGCGGTGGTGACACACACCTTTAATCCCAGCACTCGGGAGGCAGAGCCAGGTGGATCTCTGTGAGTTCAAGGCCAGCCTGGGCTACAGAGTGAGTTCCAGGAAAGGTGTAAAGCTACATAGAGAAACCCTGTCTCGAAAAAAAAAATGCCACCAGCTTGGGAAAGAGAAAATATGTCATACTGAATGAATATATGATTATAACATAAAATAAAATCAAATGAGAATAAAATATAATTTCCAAAATTATCAAAGGCAAATCATTTTGCCTTTTTGGGATGTGTCCTATCAGTTTATAGATGTTCTCATATAAAAGACAAATCCTTTTAAAATAATCAATTATATTATCTTCTATAATAATTTTACTCTCAGAGTACCTTTTTTGTAATGTACAATAATAAAGGCTTTACAAAATAGCATCATGGAAGTAGCATTCAAAAAACATTTGGTTGGAGTAAAATGGCAGAAGATTTTGAAGTGTTCAAGTTCTATCTGGAATAGCTATACAGGCCTTTACTGAACCATTTAGGAGAATGAATGAGGAGAATTACTATTTTAATGCCTTTTTGGACTATACAGTGTGTTCAAGGATAGTAGGGGCAACTAACTGAAGCTCTGACTGAAAATAAAAAGCAAATAGGGAATACTAAGGAAAGAGATCAGTGAAAAAAGAACCTGATTAACATGTCTGAGACAGTAGTATCAACTAAGAATTATTATACAACTAAGTAGAGTTCTCATTACAGGAAAAAAAGAAAGAAAATGTAGTTAGAGGGGAAAAACTCGTTTAAAAACCAATAGAAATGACCTTAACACCATAAAGTAAACAGAGTAACATTTATTCAAGAAAATCTACTATTTTCAGCTAGCCATGATGGCTCATATCTGTAGTTTATACCAGGCCAAATTGTAGTCGAGAGTAGAGAGGGAAATATACTGCTGAGTTCAAAGCCAACCTGGAAAACAATGCAAAATTCAAGGTCATCCTGAGCTACCCTACCTCAAAAAAGCAAATAAAAAAGATGGAGGAGGAGGTAGAAAAGAGCTTTAGAAATAAGGATAATAGGACATAGGTGATATGAAGTGGAGAATGGATAATGGAGGAGAGGCTTTGGCTAGGGACAGAAGAAGAAGTGGCATACAGATTGAAAAAAAAAGACATAAGAAGACATTAATTTGTAAGGTTACTTAACCAGAGTTGCTGTCGAGGGCCATGTCTATGTCCATAGTCCTATTACAGTCAAGGTCTGTGTTGATGTCCGTGATCTATATTAACACTAAATACTATATGGATGCCAGAGGTCTAGCAGGCTACCTGTACCCATGTTTATGTCTGAAGCCATTAAATTATCAGAACCATGCCCATATGAGTGGACTAGAATGCCACACAGAGCCATAGTATCTTTTGGGCCTGGGCTGCTGCTTAGGGCCGTGTCTGGGTCGTGGCCCAGCAGCAGCCAGGATCTGAGTTGATATCCATGGATCCTGTTACCTCCAAGGCCTGTGCAGATGTCCAGGGTCTGGACAACCACCTGAGACCATGTTGGAGTCTGAGGGCCTTATTGCCACCTGAGGCCATACTGATCTGGGTGGCCTGTGCTACTGCCTGGACCATAGTGACATGGGCTCAAGCTGCTGCTGAGGGCCATGTCTGGGTCCATGTTCCCTCTGCAGCTGGGGTCTGTGATGATATCTATGGCTTGTGTTGTCACAGATGGTTACAGAAACCATGCATGTTGAAATAAATGGGCTGTGCTAAGCTGGGCCTACCCTTCACTGATCCTGGGATAGCTGATCTTACCCTTCCTTGATCACTGCAGCACCTGACCCTGCCCCCCATAGGCAGGCAATCCTCTGCACTTAGAAGAGATGGCTATACCCCTCACCACTGTCATGAGAGATCTGGCTCTGCTCCTCACCTGAAGGGAGTGGCCCCAGTGGCCAGGACCAACTAGCTAAGCTATCACCCAGATCCACATCCTGGACCTTGGGTCAGCCCACCCTAACATCTACCTGTCCTCTGTCTGTGGAACAGAATGTGTTGCCATTGCCCTTGTTTGTCATCCAGAATTTAAAAGTAAATTCCTGTTGCTGAAGATATTACACACTTCAGATACAGGGCTTAGAAAATTGAGCTGTAAATGTAACAAGAAAAAGAAAATAGTCATGAATTTGAGAGAGAATGGGAGTACCAGAAGAGGTTGAGAAGAGAGATTATGGGGATCTTTAAAATTTTATTGAGCCTATAGGTGCAGGGGGTGGAAAGTAGTAATTTGAGTGAGATTATTCCTATAGGCTCAGATGTTTGAACACCTCATCTCTAGTTTGTGACTCTGGGGAGGTTTAGGGGGAATGACTTTGTTGGAGGAAGTATGTCACTGGAGTTGGACTTTGAGGGTTCAAAGACTCAGTTATGCTTGTGCTTGTAGTTGTGAGATCTCAATATCCTGTCCCAGATGTCATACCTGCTTCTTTTTGCCACATATCCTCATCATAATGGACTCCAATCCCCTTGAAACCATGAACCAAAATAAACTCGTTTTTTTTTTAAACCTACCTTAGCCATATTTTATCACAACAGAAAAGTAACTAATACAGAAGCTGATGCTGACTATTTTCTTAATTATTTTGAGAGAACATTACTGGTTTTGCAAATCTTACAGTAAATGATGGCAAAAATTGTCAACTACTTTTTCTGGATTCATAGAGTCAAATATTTTGGCTTTATTATTAGTTTGATATTTGCTATTGTATCAATCAGAGTTCAAATGGCAAACCAGCTGTGAATTTCTGAATTAAATTTTACCTTGATATGATTTCATATATATAATATATTATATATAAATATACAAATATTAACATATTTTAATATATTATACAATATGCCATATTATATTATACATGAATATCAATATATAATCATATAATATATGACTATATATAAATATAAATGCCACAACAAAGGCTACTTAGAGAAGGAAAAGCTTATATTGGATCATTGTTCCAAAGGGATTAGAGTATTTTGTGAGAGTGGAACAGAGAACATGAAGCTGAATAGGTAGGCAAATGGGAAGTATCTGTGGAGTTGGTGGAGAACAAGGAATATGCTCAAAATACAGTGCAGAAAAATGTGTTCAATAAAATAAAACAGTCAATTATTGTGAAAAGACAAGGCAGCATGCAGCAAGTGTGGTGGCAGGTAACAAGTAATTGAGAACTCAACTCTTCAAATATAACCATTGAGCAGAGAGAATGAATGGAAATAGCAGAGTCTTTAAACTCTCTAAACCCATTTTGTAACATACTGACTTCTAACAATGCCCCACCTCTGAACTTCTCTAAATATTGCCACTAACTTTGGTACCATGTATTAAAACTTTAAAATCTATGGTATGCAATCTTATTCATATCACTACATCATGACATATTATTATGAAAAACATCTAGATTTTTTTGCAGCATGTTTGGAGAAATTAAAAGTGCATTTATTTTCCTCAGTTCTGACAAAATATAAATTAACAATTCTAATAAAGCAAAGAGAAATAAATTATTTTGAAGCAAAATATGACTCCCTGCCATAAATCACATGGTTGTCTTTTATGAAAAGGCAAAGGGCTTTTGAGAATATGTGTTAAAATTGTTAAAGGAAATTGTTGAAGGAGCAAGTAACAAGTTCATTACACAAAACCAGTTTGTTTCTCAATATAAGTAATAAATAGCTAGTCAATCCAATAAAATCACTACATATGCTCTCATAAGTTGCAAGAAAAGCTAGAAATTTTAAAGTATTTGCAAGACATACATTTGTCTTATTTTCTTTTCCTGTAGTTTTAATAAAATATTCTTACAAAAACAAGGAATAGAGGAGTTATATTAGCTCATAATTCAAGGTATCATGTATTAACTCACACATCATGGTAGAAAATTCATAGTGGCAGGAGTGTGAAGTAGCTAGTTGTAGTGCATCCACAATCAGGAAATAGAGGTATGAATGCAATTCACTTTTTCTATATTATGTAATCAGCTCAGAATATCCTGCCCAGGAAATGGTCTTACCCACAAATAGAACAGATATTACCACTTTTCACAATGTAATCAAAATAACTTCTCATATGCAGGCCCAGAGCCCCATCTCACACGTGGTTGTAGATTCTGTCAAATGAACAATTAACATTAACCATTGTAACACTTTAAACTCTGAAATGTTGTTGAAAGAAATTAATGAAGTGATTTGTGAAATACACTATGATTGATTACAAAATGACTCAGTGTTTGTTTTTTTTTTTTAATACTCATTATCTCCAAGTTTATGAATAGGTTAACTGAAATTGCAGTTACAATTCCAATGGATTGTCTTGTATAATTGGAAAGCTCAATCTAAAGTTTATAAAGAACTTCAAAATATTTAGAGAGACCTAGAAAATTTGAAGAACAAAGGTAAACTTACTGATCTCAAGGGAGTATAACAGTAAGTAATACCTGGTATTAGTTTAAATGTGAAGTGATATAGACAGTGAAATGATGGAAGCTGCAGAAATACACAACATATGTAGATAATTATTACACAAAGTTGTCAAACTGAGGCAATGTGGAAAGATCATCTTTCTGAGCACATGTTAATGAAGCATATGGAAATAAAAGAACATCAACCCTTGCTTTACATAATTTACAAAACCATGTCATAGTTCCTGAAAGTAATAACTCTCACTACAAAATATCTCAAAAAAGAAATGTAAATATTTATGATCTTATGATGGAGCAATATTTCTTATGCAGAATATGATAAGCAAACCTTTGAAAACATTAATTTATATTCTTCATCCAAAGTAAAGCTTTCTACCTTCTCAATGTAATTACAAAACCAAAAAGCAAACCAGGTGCTAAAAAATATTCACAGTAGAGATTTATGGCTAAAACCATGCTTCTATTATGTGTAAATATCTCATAAAATCCAATAATATAACCAATAATAACTTAATAAAATTTATAACAGAGTTAAAAAATCTTACAAAATAATACAAACAACCAATAACATCCTAGAATGCTGGCACTGTATTGAAACTAGAAAGGCTACATACAAGATTGAAAAAATAAAGTGTCACTAGTGATACCATGTAAAATATGGTCTCATATATCACTTTTAGAATAGTAAATTGATACAATTACTCTAGAAAAATACTGTGTGAATTTCCTGCAAGTTAAGCACATCTGATATAATCAACAATTTTATTCTTTAATTATTTTAACAATAAAATAAAATTAATTTATTTGTATTCAAATGTCCATAATACTCTTAATTATAATGACCAAAAGATGAAATTGACTCAAATGACCATGAAAAATAAATAGGTCATTATTTTGTTCTATATTCAGACAATGGACCTGACAATAAAATTACAAGACAATTAATGATGTATTTTCAACACCTCCAAACCTCATGTTACATTAAAGAAGCAAGATAAAAATATTATTTACTATATAATTTCATTAAAATAAAGATGTATGCAAAATGAATTATAGTAAAAATACAATATACTTGAGTAAAATAACATTATTAAATCTATCATGTTGGGCAACAATAATAAATAAAATCCAACATACAATAAAGCATCCAAATACATCTGAAATACTATGAGAGAAATCAAATCATTCTTTTCAAGTCAGATTTTCAAAGGACTGACTGTCTGAACATAAATGTATACTTTAGGTTCCATCAATGGCTATATGTGTACACATTTACAACATTCAATTTACATAATAAATGTTCATTTTTATTTTGTGCAAATTACATCTCATTAGTTAATAATTATGAAATCAGTGGACAAGAACTGACAATTAAAAATTCAAACAAACGACACAAAATGCTAAAGAAGTTGAAGCAAAGAAATTTTTGGTCATTGGTGGTAGGAAATAAAATGATACAGTCATTGTAAAAGACAATTTCATAGGTTCTTAGGTTGTTCAACCCTTTTTAAGTATCCCAGCAATCTTAAGCTTCTATTCCAGGGCATTGAAAACACAGCCTTATAAAATTATTTCTGTGTACAATTATAGCTTTTTAATTAAGTTAACACAACTTGAAGTAGCCAGTATAGTGATACTTTATTTGTACTGAAATGTGATTGTTTTTGTATATTAATAAAGTTGCCTTGGGGTCGGAGCAAGCCATAGCATAAACTGGGTGGTGGTACTGCACGACGTTAATCTCAGCACTTGGGAGGCAGAGCTAGGCAGGATCTCTGTGTGTTCAAGTATACAGCCAGCATGGCGACACACACCTTTAATCTCAATACCAACCATAGAAAACCTGGAGGTCTGTACAGACAGGCAGTGATGAGGAGGTCATGTGGCTGGATTTACAACCAATGAAAAGGCAGAACAGAAAGTCTATATAAAAGACAGGACACAGGAAGTAGGTCTCTTATGGAGAGGAAAGACAGAGCACCAGTGAAGGGTAAGGTTTTCAGCTCTCAGCTATTGCTCTGACCTCTTGGCTTTTAACTCTGCAATTGGCTCTGTGTTTCTTATTTGACAAGACAGTTACATCTACAGAAGAGCAATTGGATTAACAAGTATATACAGTTTATTTCCTTTCAACCTTCCACATTCTTCTCAGTAGCCCATGTAAATTGCTCTTAAATTGGTCACATTATAGATCACAATGCCTATAGAAATACAAATACAAATATAATTAGAAAAAATAAAATTAAAAATAAGTCATTGTATCTCACCAGATGATCCCTGAATAAGTCAGGAAGATTTACATCTACAAGCCAGTACTTTTTTTCAGTATGAAAATCCATGAAGAAATTTGGTGCATTTAGACAGTGGGGCATTAATGAAATATGCAAGTCAACACAGAATAATATTTTTTTACGTTTCACTAAGTGAAGAATTAAGACTAAAAAGGCTGCACAGCATGATGCCACATTCATGAATAGTTGAAAGTAGTTTTGCCAAATATGTACCAATAATGTGAGTACTTTAAATACATATCAGAAAAGTTTTGATCTACATTCTTTCAATGGAAAGAGCTTAATTTCTGTCCATTGAAGGTAAGATGCACAAGTGAGAAAATATGTTTTACATAATAATTAAATGAATTTCATGCATGCCAATTCTCAGAATCTTTGCAGCATTTAAGTATGGAATAAGATTACACTGTTGAATAAATGGAAGTGGATCTAAGAAATGTCTAGGTAAAAATTAATCTTAGTAAAAACAAAAGATGAGTGACAGGTGCAGTGTCTGTAGGTATAAAGACAAGAATTTCAAATTCAGTTAGAAATTATAGTGGTTTAGGAAAGTGGCAGTACATTTTCTTCTAGGCTCTTATACTTCTGCCCTTAGTAGTTGATTAGTACCAGGAATGAATTCCTACATATTGAGCAATCCTTAAGTCTAATTAGAGAGCTGTTGGTTACTAACAAGACGTAAGTGTCACCATTGCACCCTGTAAGATATCTTGTCAGGCTGGCTGTTGTAGTTGATAGACTTTATAGCTGAGTGTCACTGTTTACTGCTTTTCTCCCTTGATAGCTTGCCAAGAATCTTTCATTACTATAAATGATAATACTCAAGGCAGCAGCTTTGTGGTGAGTTCAGACTGTTTTCTTCAAGTCTTATGTCTAAAGTGTGTGATACCTTCAGTAACAGGTTTTTACTGTCAAGTTCTGGAAGGAAACCAAGGGCAATTGGGGAAGCCTATATTATTTAGAAGTTCCTTTGATTCCTCTTAAGACCAATAACTCAAAGGGAGGTTTCTCATGACCAACACTTTGCTATTTATTAGTCTAGAGTACTTAGGGGTATCAATAATACCCCAAGTGGGATAGTGTGTGTGTGTGTGTGTGTGTGTGTGTGTGTGTGTGTGTGTAATGTATGTCTGTTTAAGTTCTTAGAAAATATTTATTGATGACTTCCTCCAATGTTGTTAATGTTATTTATTCCTCTCACCCCTCCATCTGTTTTCCTTCCCAATTTTTTTCCATTTATAGCATCTGAATTCTAATAACTCCATCCCTAGAGCTCTTCCCACACTACCCTGTGATTTTTGTTTTGTTTTGTTTTCAAACTTTTCTGATATCTGTGATTACTCTAGGTTATATATCCACATCTACATTTTCATAGCTAGGACCTCCAATTAGGTGAGAAAATGAATTGTCTTTCTATGTTTCAGATGCCTTACTCAGTTTAATATTTTTTTAGTTCTATCCATTAACCTGAAAATTTCATGATTTCATTTTATCTTTGCATCTGAACAGAATTCCATTGTGAATGTATTGTGTGTTTTTTATCCATTCACCAATTGAAGGACAGTTAACTTCATTTTTGCAGCAGATGGAGATCATTGCAGAAATCCACAACTAGTCAAACTTCAGAGAACAACTGACCACAGTGCTCAGCTCCAGCTGACACATCTATAACATAACCCATATAACTAAGGCTCAGGGAACATAAGAGCTAGAACCAGGATGCCTGCTATGAAGCTGTGTGTTTTTTCGTATGACAGAGAAGCTGTACCTGTGAAATCTCAAAAATGTGGTTCCTTAAGCAATACTTACACAATGACACAAGTTGATATATCAATGTGGATTTGAAAAAAAATCTCATAAAGTATCACTCCTAGATAGAAAGATGTAAGCAGATAATGTATGCTGAGAGAGGGAGAATCAATATTTTCCAGTGAAGAGCCTTCTGATAGGTTGTCCATTTCCAAGTGGTCAGTCCTAAATCCGTATATGTATAGGCAACACAGAATGGATTCAGCAATATACATATATTGTTGTGTAAATATATGTGGATATTTTAAAGAAAAGGTCATGGGTCTGAGTCTGAGAGTGAGCAGAAGAGCAGGAAAGGATTGGACAAAGGGGAAATAAATACAGTAGCACTCAATTATGAGAATCACAAAACAGTTAAAAACTAAATTTTTTAAAAATTTACTTTACAGCATAGTTTAGAATATATTTTTTCAACACCACACACACACACACACACACACACACACACACACACACACACACACACACAAATTGGATCTGTTGCCTTACAGTTTGCAATCTCCCTCTAGAGTTTCAATAACTTCTTTTCCATATAAACTACATGTAATGACTTATTGAAGTAAAGAGGTTTCAGTTCCAAGTGGATTAGACTTAGAATTGTCTGCTCTATATCATCTTATAAACAAATACACACAGCCAAAGAATAGACAAGTCAATACAAACCTAATCCTCTGAGTAGCCTATCACACAGTGGATTCAACCCCTTCCTCTAAAACTCTCCAGTGCTATTTGGCAAACAATCATGGAGACATTTCTATGGGGATCTTTTCACGTGGCTTGTACTTTAATTTTAAATATGAGTAGGTGTTCAATTCACCAGTTTGGTATAAGCTGATGGTCCTGTCAAGGGAGGGCTTCCAAGAAGGTGGCATACAAATACTTTTTCCCTTACTTTTGCCAGTTAGAATTTGTAGTGCTTTGATCAATGTATCTTGACATATACTAGCTTGAGGATCCACTATTCTTCAAACACTTCACTTGATAAGGGAAGTGAATGTTTTATCTGGTTATTTAAAATTGTTTCTTCATTATTGTGAACATTAAACAGATACTAAAAAAAGAAAGATAAGTCTGGTAAATACTAAAGATTTATAAATTTTCTGACTTTCAAGATAAAATTCTGAAATGTGTGAAATAATGCATTTTCAGCATAAGCTATACATTCTATATGCTTCTATGAATATACTCAAGTAATATTAAAACTAAAACTGAAGTTTATGACCAACAATAGTGTCTGATGCATGCAAAAGCTGCACTTGGAATGATCATATAGGAATACTGTGGAATTCCAGGGGGAAAAAGTCAGTAGCGTGTACTTATACCCCAAAGTCTCTGAGAGTTTAAGGTAGGAATTGGGCATTCATTTTCATCTTGTGTTGAAAACCTGGATCCACTTCATGGGGACAAAAGCTCACATCATTTCAAAAGCAGCAAATCTTTCCCTCCCTGTCAGAAAGCTTGTGCCAACATGCAGTTTGAATTTTCCTGCCTGGCCCAGTCAGGACAAATCTCTCTTACCTGCCAGTCCCACAGTCGCTCAGATCCAAACAAGAAAGCACTCAGAAACTTACATTGTTTACAAACTGCATGGCTGTGGCAGGCTTCTTGTTATCTACTTTTTCTATCTTCAATTAACCCATTTCTGCTTATCTATACTTTGCCACATGGCTTGTGGCTTACCAGTGTCTTTACATGTTGTTTCTCATGGCGGCGGCCGGCTGTGTCTCCCCAGCCTTCTACTTCCCAGAATTCTCTTCTCTCTTGTCCCACCTATACTTCCTGCCTGGCCACTGGCCAATCAGAACTTTATTTACACAGAGCGATATCCACAGCACTTCCCCTTTTCTTTTTTTTTTAAGGAAGGTTTTAACTTTTACATAGTACAATTACATATAACAAAACAATTATCAAGCAAGAATTACTGTTACAATATTAAAGAAGATATCCTATCTATCTTATATTTATGAGCCTAAGGTTTTATATCTAACGTATCTTTTATCATAACTGAGGAAATTATAACTATCTAGTCTTCAACCACATCAAAGACATCAGAAGGATATAATATTACCTGAGAACCAGGAGAAGGATGCAAGCAACTTTCGGGAGTCTTGCAGGGTAGACAGAGACAGCTGGCAGCCTGGACAGTCACCTAATATTCCTTTGTAAAGTTGGGCATTTCTCTTTAGCCCACAGGGCTAGAGTCTCTCGGTCACTTCTCTCAGTGTCCTGTAGAATGTCTGGCAGTTTTCTCTGTGAAGCAGGAACCTGAAGGACCATTTTGTCAATCAAAGTTTAGTGGTCACCTTTCTATGGATCCTGCATGTCCAGTCAATCAAGCAGTCCAGGCAAGAACAGTTTCTTGCCCAAATGGCTATTTTTACCAAGGTGAAGATAAACTCCATATGAAGTGTCTTTAATGACCATCCTCCTCTCTGAAGTAAATCGGTGCTGCCAGGAGCAGACACGTCTCACTGTCCAGAAAGTCTAAATTTTAAAAATATTTTAAATGCCATATTCTATAGGTCTTTGAAGTATTTGAAGATTACCTATCTATCTGAAATATCTCTATGTATATGTAGAAGACTTAACTAACATGGCTACGAGTATGATTATCATAGATGACTAATTATTAATCTATTTTTAATTATCCATTACAATTTAAAATGAGCTATACAAACATAATACCTTAAACACGATTAGAAATATACACACAGTATAACAAAATTAACTTTAAGTTTGTATCAATAGACTAAAATCTATACCAATGTAAAACATTTAAATGAGTTGTTGCTCTTTAGAAGTAAGTTCATTAATCTACCCTTTCATCCTATCATATCTATGTCATATCCCCTTTTATTCTTTAGAAAGAGATCACATTTATAATCAACCTGCTTTAAAGAAAAATATTGGTTTTTCTCTGTCCCACACCAGAGGGCTCTTCTGATTTGGGACACAAGAATCTCTTAACCTTTTCTTTTAGCAATATGTCTGGGTTTAGAGAAGGAGTGAGCCCATTCCATCTCCAAAGCCAGCTTGATAATTTTGGGAATGTGGGCGTAGTTTCTCTTACTACTTCCTGCTGGAGGGGGGCACTGTATCTTATGGGGACACAAAGAAAATTTTAAGATTATGGAGTAGTCCATTAGGGTGAACCTCTGAGCCAGTTGCCTTGAAACCATTCTGGATGTCAGATCATCTGGGCCATGGTGTCATCGGAGACCTTTCAGGTGGTCTTGGCTGATCAAACCTGATGTATCTTAATCGGGAACAAATCCATAGCCTCTGGCTTTCTGTGGAAACAAAAGCAGAGACTCTTTTCCAAAGCAATATATCCTTATATCCAAATTTTGAAGTCAAGGTACCTTTAAAATTTACATATTTGCTTAGCTCAACAGCTTTTACAATCAAATCTTTTTCTGCAGTTAAAAATCCCAAAGACAAGTCAAACCAGATTCTCTGTGTAATATCCATCTTTGTAAGACTGAAACATTGCTGTGGCTGCAGGCTCTGCCCACCTCAGCTTCCCAACATGGCAGTGGTACAGTTTACCGCCAGCTCTGGGTCTGGAGCCATGTGTATCATCAACTATCAGAAGCAGTTCTATTAATGCAGCTCATAGCCCAGAAATCTTTTTTTTTTTTTTTTTTTTTTTTTTTTTTTTAACTAGCAAAGGCTAAATCCACCACGCAGCAGAGTAAAGTGTCGCTTATAGATTCCTCATTCCCGCCACACTGCAGGTCAGACACACATGCCAGGAACCCGCCATAGTAGCTTAAACCGGCAGGCAGCCGCTAACTTGAGAGATACAACTAGGAAGCTGTTTTTAGCTCCGTTTAGAATCTTTTTTCTCAGATTTTAGGTGGAAACTCTTGCCAACACGTTGGACGCCATTTGTAGTTTGAATTTTCCTGCCTGGCCCAGTCAGGACAAATCTCTCTTACCCGCCAGTCCCACAGTCGCTCAGATCCAACCAAGAAAGCACACAGAAACTTACATTGTTTACAAACAGTATGGCTGTGGCAGGCTTCTTGTTATCTACTTTTTCTATCTTAAATTAACCCATTTCTGCTTATCTATACTTTGCCACATGGCTTGTGGCTTACCAGTGTCTTTACATGTTGTTTCTCATGGCGGCGGCCGGCGGTGTCTCCCCAGCCTTCTACTTCCCAGAATTCTCTTCTCTCTTGTCCCACCTATACTTCCTGCCTGGCCACTGGCCAATCAGAACTTTATTTACACAGAGCGATATCCACAGCACCAACATATGATATTTTGCTAGCAACCTGTTAGCTGAATAACTTATGGATGTGCTACCTCTGCTGTACTTCCTGTTCTTCATACTTCCTCTGCTCTCTCCCTTCACTTGCTTCTGCTAGGGTTTTCCTTGATATTTGAACTGATAAGGACTTCCTGCCCTCAATCCAACCCATGTATTCAAATTATGTGTATTTTAATCATTCCTTTGTTTTATATATATATCCTGTTACGCCAATAAACAAACTGCCCTGGACACAGGCTTCTGAGTAGTTTCTCGATCATAAATACTCACAACCTTCTGACTCTCTAGCCTCTGTTCTCCCAATCCTAAGACTGCCAGCTTGCTGTGGAATCTTGAGGCCCTGGAACTGAAAACAACAGAAGACTTCCACAAATTCAAGGCTAGACTTGATCTAGCTAAAGCAAATTTTACTGTCTGTCCCAGCTAGCCTGAGAACTAGAGCAAAACAAAAATCAAACTGCCAGGCACAGTGTCACAGGCTTGGAAACTCAGCATTCCAGAGGCAGGGGAAAGACGCTTGCCCCAAGTTCAGTGTCCCTTTGGGTACAAAGCACTCTAAATGCTGCCTATCTAATAGATCATGATTCTGTTTCAATCATGAATTAAAGTTTATGAACAGTACACTTTACATGCTTACTTTGTGACCAATTTCCTATTTATTTTCTTCAAAATGATAGCTGTAGGCAGACTTGGAGGATTAAGGAATGAGTGATTGAAAGTCACGAATTTCTGAATTTCATGAAATTCTGGGTGACTTTTTTTCTGTAAATATAGGAAACAACTCCTGAACTGTCATTGTCATTGATCATCAATTGTCTCTTGGAGATATATTTTAGAATGCAAACCCAAGGATATTTTCCAAACCATTTACTTCAAACTTAAACTGGAATGTAAGTTTAAATAATATGAATTGAACATGTTTCTTCAATGGTAACTTTTAGAAGAAAGTATGAGAAATCTTAAGGAAATTAAATAAAAATAAACTTGGGAGAGTGGAACATATACAAAAATTGTTTTGGAAGTAGATGAATTTTGAAGCTGAAAAAAAAAATCCACTGTAGAAATTTACATAGAGTTTGTAGAAAATAACTTTCAAATTCTCTTTAAAAATGTATTAATTTTACCAAGGTTTCTAATTTACCAAAACCTGAATACTTTCTGTTGCCAGACTTAGATTTTCTTTTTCTCTTTCTTTTTTTTTCTTTTAAGCCACAGTCATTTTCACTTTTGCTTTTCATTTACAATATTAATAATTGAAATGAGCACATCTACTTTGTCTACTCATTGAATAGTCTTGCTGACTGTTGAGTTGTAAAATTGAAAGAATGTTATATACTCAGATCCTTGAAAAAATGTGATATACACTTCAATTTGTGACAATTTTATTTCTATGTCTAATTATTATGGATGTTATTTATAATTTTAATAAAAGTAGCTTCACTAAAAATATCAAATACAGAACATTATATTATGTTGTAAGAATCTGTAATTTTTCTTTCATTTGTTTCTGTTTGACTTTTTCAAATTTGTGTTCTTAAATTCAAAACTCCAAGAATGCTTTAATTTACTTTATGAAACTGACATCTTTAAATCACAAATATTTTCATTTTATAGAAGGTTCAACATTGTCACTATTACTCTTAATTTCCAAGGAAGAATTTTCATTATAAAGTTCATGTGCAGAAGGAACTAGATACTCATTTTCAACATTATTGCTCAAATTTAAATTTCTATGACATTTGATAATTTACTCAAGCTTATGTGAAATGTTGAGCTCATGTCAATTATTATTCTTGTTTCTGGGGTGGTAAAGATAAATAGAAGTAGTTATTCATCTCAAAGAGTTTGCATGATGATAGGAATGGAGATTTAAACAAAATAATCCAAAAATACCTTTGCAACAATGAAGTAATCCAAAGCAATCTTTCCCTCTTTCAGATATGTGTGAAGGAAGTAGCTGGTAGATAGAAGAGACTATGAAGCTAACTGAGAAAGATGGCCCCTTGATGAGAGAGTATAGAGATAAAATGAGCAAAGATATATAACAAGTAGATAAAAAAATTTTAATTGTCAGATTTTGATTTTCTCCATCAGAATTTTCATCATTGTATCTTAAAGGATCACTGCCCTTAGAGGTAATGTTCACATGGATTATTAATCTGGAATATTAAAGCATCTTTATAACATTTTTTTGTACTACTAATGCTTTTCAGTAACAGTCTTATGAAGATTTTAGAGCTTATCAAACATTGGAGAAGAAGAAACTGAGTCACATCTAAATAATATAATCAAAGATATCTAACTAGTAAATATTACTTTGTAAACTTAGCCCATAATCATTTAACCCATCTTATGTATTACTGAGTTGTGTCTTCATGGTAGAAATATCACAAGTAAATTGTTGAAATTATTAAGGCCACTCCACATAGTTAAAAGGGAGATTTTTTGGGGGGGGGGTAATTCACAAGTGAAGCGAGAGGCTACAGGGTCTGGGAAAGGTGTAGCACAGTCCAGCAGTGTTCTCTGAAGAACTCTACTGGATCTACCTCCAGCATCCAGGGTTCAGGAACCAAGAGAGCTGACCCATCCAGATATCTGGTCTTCAGGTTTCTCTCTCAGCCCTGCCTTGTAGGTGTGACAGTTACTGAAGCCTCAATGGGGGTTGGAACTTCCAGATCAAAGCTGGAATGGCTACTCACTACATCTCCCCCTTTTGTCTAAATAAGAAGGTTCTAACCTAATACAAGTCTATATACAAAGGAATGGTTATCAAATATTGTCCAGGAGTAATGAGGGATAATGACCTAGATAAGATGGAACTACAACCAATGCGAACAATATCAAGCAAGAATCATATACTGAAATACAGAGAAGTCCAGGGCATAGGTAAATGGCATGTTACAAGGGTCATTCCAAAACATGTCCTATCCTAAAGAACCTGAATCTAATATTTAATATGTTCTATCTAATGCAGCCTGGACAGTCACCTAATGTTTCTCAGCATTGTTGGCACATTAAAATTGAGTACAGGCCTAGAGTATCTGACAGACCATTTTGAGAAGCAGGAATTCTGAAAGACCATCTTACCCTGTCTTGGCAGAGTTCAGAAGTCACTTTTCCTTGTGTCCCACTTGTCCAGAAGGACAGCACTTGTATTGTCAGCAGTTGAGGCAAGGGCAGTTCTTTGCCCAAAAGGCCACTTTGTGCCAAGAAGACAAACTTCCAATTAGAAATGTCTTAGAAGCCCAACATTCTCTCGGGATCAATTTGGTACTGCCAGTAGCAATTGTGTCTCACGTCAATAGAATTCTAAGTTTTTTAAATGCCATATTATCTAGGTGCATGAAGTCTTTGAAGATTACCTGTCTATCTGACCTATGTTATCTGTGAATCTTGATAACCTAACTATAGAGATGACAAGCATAGGTAACTATAAATCTATAAGTCTTATCTACCTAAATAACCCAAGGACTAAGGCTTCCCGTAAACAAGGTAAACAGTTGATAAGCAAATGTATGGTAAAGGATGGTGTCTTCAAAATTGTGACAATACACAGGTTATTTATAACAGAGGTAAGGAATGTATAGTGCAATATGCAATATGACAATAATCTTAAATATGTATCAATATACAGAATATCCTAAACAGAAGTAGAACACACATATAGTATGACAGATATAAATTTATATTTGTATCAATATACAAATATTTCAAATAAGAGTAGAAATATATGTACATTATAACAAATATAGTTATGTATGTCTATCAACATACAAATTATCTTAAAGAGGAATATAAAAATAGTTTACATTTTTATGAACATATAAGAATTTATAACAGTGCAAATTACAGTGCAAATTATATAAGGATGCTATTTTACTAAATTTATTTACTAGTATATACAATAATTTACCACAATACCTTATACCTATCCATTCCATTTCTTCTTTTCCTTTTTTTGAGACACTTTTTCTTTAATTAGGAAGAATACTGAATCTAATATATTCTTCCACCCCCAAACCTATAACCATCATCCATAAACCTGAGAAATATGAGACATTTGGGAGAAGGGGCTTCATTATCTTAGAATGGCTTCCTGCTGTCTAGGGGGTGATAGTATTTCTGTTGGGTACTGTAAGAAAGCTCAGATAGTTAAATCTCAGTTAGACTAACTGTAGATTTCACAGCAAGTCTCAGAGTAATGGGTAAGATTGTCTGGAATTCTGGCAAGAAGTGTAGTATCATGATGATTATCATGGCATCATTCTAGATTGGGTAGCATTGTTGTTGGGCCCCATATTCCTTCTGGAGACTTCAGAGATTGCTATTGAAAGACTTACATTTATCAAACTGTAAAGTTCGTATTTAAAGATGACATGACATGTAAGAAAGAATTCTGAGAAATCAAGAGTAAGCATGGAGAGAATTAGAATCTTGAAAACAATGGTCCCTTTTTATTGGTTTCCTTCTATCCCACACCATAGGGCTCTTCTGATATGGGACTGAACAATCTCTCAACCTTTTCTTTTATCAATATGCTTGGGTTTAGAGAAGGAGTGAGCCAATTCCATCTCCAAAGCCAGCTTGGTTTATAATTGAATTGGAACCACAACTTTTCTAGATCAATAAGAGTTATAGATGTTAGACAGTGAGATTTTACCCTGTGCAGATTTGTACTAATAGATTCTTTCTTTCTGCATTAAAAATCCCAATATCCAAGGCCTTATGATTTCTGGAAGATGGGTATTTCCATTATCCTGGAAAGACAAAAACCTACCCCAAGCTTTGATTGTTAAATTTTTCTTACTGCTTGTAGAGATATCACATAGTGGATGAGCTTTTACTTCTCCTCATCAAGAGGTTTCTTCTATTCAAATTGAAATTTTATTAATTTTGTTGGTATCCATAGCTTTTCTTCTCCTGCAGAAACAAAAGCAAAACATTTTCCCCAACGTAGGACATATCCAGGTTTCCATTAAGAGGTCAACACACCTTTGAAATAAACTGGTTGGTTTAACTCAGGAGTTTCACCTGTTGTCCAATGTCTCTCCACAGTTGTTGTTACTTTCCAATCAGCACTGAGAAAATTCAAAGTTAATAAAGCACTATGCAATCTATTTCTAGGAGTCATTGTTACCTGTTGCTGTTTATTTAGCATATCCTTTAAAGTTCCATTGGATCTTCCTATGACTGATTGGCCTGTGTGATTGTGCGATATACCTGCAACATGCTTTATATTGCAATAAGCAAAGAACTGTCTCATTTTATTGGAGAAATATGCTGGGGCATCGTGTGTCTTAATTTGTACAGGTATTCCCATGATGGCCATAACTTCTAATAGGTATTTAATCACAGAATCAGCCTTTTCAGAACTCATAGGTGTTTCCCACTAAAATCTTGAAGAGGTGTCAATTGTTTGTTGTACATACTTTAATCTTCCAAATTCTGCAAAATGAAACACATTCATCTACCAAATTTCATTTCTTTGTATACCTTTTGGATTGTTCCCTGCAGTTAATGGAGTTTGGTTATAGAAGAAATAAGTAGGACATTTTTTCACACTATCCTTAGCTTGTTGCCAAGTGATGGAGAAATCCTTCTTCAAATCTTTAATATTTTCATTGTGTTTCTTATGAAATTCTGAGCCTTCTAGCACACTACCTATTAGTAACTGATCAATTGATCAATTTCATCATTACCTTGTGCTAGAGGTCCTGGCAAACCTGTATGGGATCTGATATGTGTATAGTGTATATGTACACACACACACACACACACACACACACACACACACACACACACACATATATATATATATGTGATGTTCCCTTTTCCTGATGATTTTCTGCAATTGTATGAATAATGAAGTTAATTCTGTATTATCACGAATAAATTCAGCAGTTTCAATATGTGAAACAACTCTCTCTGCATATTGAGAGTCAGTGACTATATTGAGGGGTTCTATGAAGTCCATCAGTACTCTAAGAATGGCATACATTTCTGCCTTTTGTACAGAGTTGTATGGACTTTATACCACTTTACTTAAGTCTTCTGATTTATATCCTGCTTTCCTTGATTTATTTGCATCAGTATAGAATATGAGGACTCCAGAAATTGGCTTTTGTCATACAATGTCAGGAAGGACCCATTCAGTCCTCTTTATAAATTCTATTCTCTTACTTTGGGATAATGTTTATTAATCTCTCCCAAAAAGTTACTGCAGGCTTTATACCCGTATTCATTATCTTTCCATAGTGATGAAATTTCCTCATTAGTTAAAGGTACTACAATTTCTGCTGTGTCCATTCTTGTCAACTGTCAAAGTCTTAATTTACCTTTTAAAATCAAATCAGAGATATTTTCCATATAATCTTTAACTTCTTATTTGGTTTATGTGGTAGGAATATCCATTCCAATATAATATCTTCTCTTTGCATCAAAGTATCTGCTGGGGAATGTCTGGAGGGGAATATGACAAAAATGCATTTAAGTTCTGGATCCACATGATCCACATGGGCTTCTTGAATTGTCTTTTCTACTAGAGCCAATTCCTTCTCAGCTTCGGCTGATAATTGTCTTGGACTGTTTAATTCTTTGTCCCCTTCTAGAGTATTAGCCAAATTGTGTACTCCATCTTTGGGTATTCCCATGATACCCAGTAAGTTGGAAATGTTTCCTAACAACTTTTTAAAATCATTAAGATTCTTCAATCAATCTCTCCTTAGTTGTACCTTTTGGGGTCTAATTTTCTGTAGATCTATCTTATATCCTGAGTAATTAATAGAATCACCTCTTTGTATTTTTCAGGAGCAGTTTGCAGTCCCCAGTGAGGCAAAACTTTTTTTACTTCTTCAAACATGTTTTCTAAAGTGTCTAACTTTGGATCAGCTAATAGGATATCATCCAAATAGTGATAAACTATGGATTGTGGAAACTTTACACACATTATCTCCAATGGTGTTGGCACAAGGTAGGGTTGTTTAACATTCCCTATGGGAGGACCTTCCATTGTTATCTCTTGACTTACTGGGAATTGTTATAATTAGGTACTGTGAAGGCAAATTTTTCTCTATCATTTTCTTGTAAGGGTATGGTAAAGAAACAGTCTTTTAAGTCAATAACTATTATAGGCCATTCTTTGGGTAGCAGAGAGGACAAGGGCATCCCAGTCTGTAGGAAGCCCATTGGCTGAATTAGTTTATTAATAGCTCTCAGATCAGTCAGCATTCTCCAATTACCAGACTTTTTAAAATAACAAATACAGGAGAATTCCAAGGGCTGGTAGATTCTTCAATGTGGTGAGCATTTAACAGTTCTTGAACCAGCTGTTCTAAAGTTTGTAGCTTCTCTTTTGTCAAAGGCCATTGTCCAACACAGACAGGTTTATTAGTTAGCCACTTTAAAGGTAAGGCAGTTGGTACTTCTGAGAGTTCAACAGCAGTTGTGCTCTGTTTGTGTACAGCCTGAATGGTTGGTGACTGTTTTTTTTTTTTATAGCATGTTATGATTTTATTCCTAGAAACATACATTGGCCTGTATTCCTTTTCTGAGAGTGTAGGAATTTTAATCTGGGTATTCCACTGTTGTAACTGATCTAAGCCCCCAAAGATTTACCGCTACATTTGCTACAAATGGCTTCAGCCTTCCTCTCTGCATTCAACCCATCACGAAATCTGTTTTATCTGAGATAGGGTTCCAATCCATAGAAGTTGGACATCTACCTCTTGAAGAGGCCAATTTGGATGCCATGATTTTGGTGTAAATATAATCACATCCACACCTGTGTCTACCAGGCCCTCTAGAACCAGGCCATTAATTCAAATTCTAAGTTTTGGTCTTTGTTCATTTATGGAAGTCTGTAAAAACATTTGTTTTATTGTATTATTTGGAAATTGTGATTCATATATCAGAGCTGTTTTATCATCCATTGCAGTACTGGCTTTTGCATTAGGCATTGTTTTATTCAGTTTTCCAGGAGAGAAATTTCTTCCACAGTGGCTGGAAATGTTTGTACCATGTTTAATTTGGGGGCCTACAAGAAGACCCTTGAGGCATTTCCCACCAGTAAAGGGTTGTATCCCATATCTATTTTTGATTTGTACTCACTGGTCCAATGTTGGCCTTTACCACATCTGCATAATCCAGGAGGTTGGGAGTCTCCTGTTTGGGCTATTTCTAGAAGTAGTATTACCTCTAGGAGCACCCCATGTACAGTTTTTACTTATATGACCTGGAGTACCACATTAAACATTAAAACATTTGTTACCACGGGGCCTTCTTTCACCTCTGGGATTTGTCTCTCCTATCCAAGCCTCGTTACTATAGTTAAGAGACTCAACACCATTAGTATACTGAATCCATTCTTGCAAAGGAGCTGATCTGACCTTTAATGGTGTAAGTATTCTTTTTGCATTCTGCATTAGCATTGTCAAACACCAAGGCCTCAGTTAATATTTTGCTTAATTCTTTATCTGACACAGCTTTTGTTATAGCTGTGTTCAGCCTTTGTAAAAAATCAGTGAAGGGTTTGTGTGGTCCCTGAAATATCTTTGTGTATATGTCAGTTGCTTTTCCAGGTTCTAGAACTTTTCCCCAAGCATTTAGAGCTGCTGTATGGCATAGGGATATTGTATGCTCATCATAACAGGCTTGTACTTTCCTGTCAGTGAAACAATCCTCACCAAGTATATGATCTTGGGAGATCATAAAACCTCTGAGTTTACCTTGTTGTTCTAAATTTCTTGCCTCTTCTCTCAACCAGCTTTGTCACTGTAAGTGCTGGCTATATTCTAGAACAGCTGAAATTAACTGATGCCAGTCATCTGGAATGATTCTATGTGAGGTAGACCACGAATTTAACATTTGTCTTATATATGTGGAATGTATCCCATATGTAACTACTGCTCCTTTATATTTTTAAAGTCCCTTGTTGAAATTGGTTGTAATGTAAATGTCATATATGGTTCACAGTGTGTATCATCTGCTGGCTTTTCATGGATGATGACAGGATGAGCCATTGCATGAGAGCCATTTGGAGATGTTACAACCTGTATGGTCTTTCCCTTTTGCTTATTAGGTCCCTTGTCATGTTTACTGAGAGTTTCTCCCAGGGCTTGCAAACATGCACCTAGGATCTGTTCTAGGGAGTGAACCTCCTCTGTTGCAAGGGACTTCTGATTTCTCATGGAATCGTGGAAATTTTTATGTTCTTTAGAAACACATGATTCCATGGACCTTATCATATCAATTAATAATAATCTTTCTTCCTCATATAATGTCTGAGTAGCCACAACTCCACTCTGGAGAGTTAGTGTTCTATCTATTAAATATTCATCTTTATTATCAATAAAATCAATTTTTTTGTGGAGCTGAGGATCGAACACTGGGCCTTGCTCTTGCTAGGCAAGCACTCTACCACTGAGCTAAATCCCCAACCCCAATAAAATCAATTTTGAGTACAAGCCTATTTTGTAAATCCTGGTTAGCAGATTCCAGAGAGAGAATCTTTTTTTATGTAAGCCTTCATTGCTGTCTTTTAAAGGCTGTAAATTCTGGTTAGTAGATTCCAATGAAACAATCTTTTATGAAAGCCTTCATTGTTATGTTTTAAAGCCTGTAAATCCTGGTTAGCAGATTCCAGAGAGAGAATCTTTTTATGCAAGCCTTCATTACTATCTTTTAAAGCCTGTATCTGTCTCAATAATGACTCATCTTTGTTCTTATTATTAAACCAGTGTTTGAACACTGTGTGAATTATTATGATGAATGCCAAAATGGTATGGGCCACATATGCCTAAGGAAGGTCATATATTTCCAGGAAAATGTCATTGATCATACAGACAAAAAGGGTTTTAAATTCCTGTGAGGTAATGTTGTCTTGCCATATTACAAGAATTATTCAAAATTTGTTAGTCGGTTTTAAGGTGTAATATTATCATGTATTTTTACTCAAAATACGATGCTGGTTTGCCTAGTTTACCTTTCTGTGTTTTTTGGGGAGTAGCACTTTTCAGCCAGCAGGAGGCATTGGTATAGCTCCAATGCAGGTACTGTTGAATGCCTTGGCTGGCAGCAGAGTGAGCACAGGCAGTAGACAGTTCTTCCAATGAATCCCTGGAGCTTCAGTGGGTGGAGAGTTCCAGGCCACTCTAACCTCCTCTTTGCCTTTAGAGACAAAAGGTCTGCCAGCAGGCAGGTCTCCAAGCCCTCTCTGTGCCTAAGTTGGCTGCCACCAGGAACAGTGATGAGTCTATTTTAATGAGGTGAAACTGTGGAAGCCTCGGGCTAGGGTGGGGAGCTGGCACTCAAGGAGGAGGGGGAACACCTCACTCATTGCTGTTAAAATAAAGAGAGTATGTATATATAGTGTAATAGCCAGATGATTTTCCCAGATAAATATGAAGGGTTTTATATAAGAACAAGTAAAAGCAGTAATCTAAGGAAGCAAATGGAAACTATCTACTAGGATGGGAGACAGAGACAGTGGTAGCTTGTCTTGGTATAATATAGCATATTCTGGAAGAATTTTGAAGACTAAACATAAGTAGAAAGACATATTTATAAGAGTCTTGCTAGCTCAGGTCATACAGCAATAACTACTGTAAAAGTTCTTTCTATTGTGCAGATACTTATCATGAGGAAATAGCATTATTCCTGTGGAACACTATCATTCTTAATGAGAATAGAAGAAAGTATAGTCAGGAAGACTAGAATGAACACATGAGATATTGGTCAGTTTTCTTTGGCCGTTATTCTAATTCCTAAATTTCCAAGATCATGGCACCCAAATTACTGCCAAAGAATAGTTCAAAGGATCTTGAATTTTCTGAAAATGAACCTATTGAGTTTTGACTATAAACATTTTAAACACATATCTTAGGTTGTTTGTTTATGACATTATTTGTTCTACTATGTTTCCAAAATGTCATTTTGTGATTTCGGCTACGATCAGCTCCCTAACTTTTTTAAAGATATCAATGAGAACTATCAATCATAGAAATAAAAGATAGGAAGATAAAAAAGTAAACCAACTTCATTGCCTCTGTGACACATTAGATGTACTTTACAGGTAATGTTTTCCATGATGTTACTTCACAAACAATGAATTCAATTTTTAGAGTTTAATGAACTATTTTAAAATTATGTGTATGTGTATGTATGCATTTTAATTATAATTTTGTATATTAAATTAGGCTAATTTGTTTTTTCCATGAGTTAATATTTTATAATGATAAAATTAAATTCTTTATTGTGAATGGAATGTCACTTCCAAATACTCCAAAATAAAAGGAAATCCAATCAAAACTTCACCATCACTAATATTTGGATAGTTAAGGTAGTTCTACTGAAAAATGCCTTTTACTGACAACTGAGTTTCTGAATCTTGATTTTTAAAAGAATCTAAATTTTGATGAACCAAATAAACATTGAACAAGTTACAAACCCAGGGCTAATAAAAATTTACTATCAATGATGTTTTAATTTTATAATTGTATGTATTAATATGAAAATCAAAAAAATGCCTACAGTTAGATTATTAAGTAGTATAATAGTTGAGTGAATTAAACTGTAATACCTTTTGCTGTGTAAGGTCACTTATTGAAAGGGTATCATATTACATTTTTGATCTTATAACTAGCTAATGAAAATAAGACTACAATTAGACAACACTTCTATTGGAAGAAAAGATAGAGATTTGCATGTTAGAATAAAACTTTACATCTGATATGGACTCTTTACTATTTGTGTTTGATTGTTCCCAGTAAATACAATAGATAGCACAAAGTATGCATGCTACCACCTTTTTGTAAAATGTACAGTATTTTTAGGTTACATATTAATATCCCCTCTTCAACTATCCTTAGATTACCTGTAAATAGATGCTTACTATATTGTTTAGAGGATAATGGCATAAAATTATGTACATATTCCATATGTAAAATTTAAAATCATTTTTTTAAAATTGGTGATTAGCTACATTCATATCTAGTTGAAAGTTTTCCTGTATTCCACCTAGCCTGCTATCAGGACAAATCTCTCTTATCCACCAATCCCCTAGCTGCTCCAATCCAAGTAAACACAAAGAGGCTTTTATTATTTATGAACTGTATGGCTATTAGCTCAAGCTTATTTCTGACTAGCTATTACACTTAAATTAACCCATAATTCTTATTTATATTTATCTATGTGGCTTGATACCTTTTTTCAGTTTGCCTTCACATCTTGTCTGGCTGATGACTCCTGACTCAGTGTTTCTCTTCCTAGAATTCTCCTTGTCTGCTTATCCCACCTAAATTTCCTGCCTGGCTACTGGCCAATGAGTGTTTTTATTAAACCAGTACAAAAGCATTCATAAGAACAAAATCTGTGGTTGTCCAGGGCTGACAAATATTAAGTAGCTATGTGAATAAATGAGATGAAGAACACTAGAGTGAACGAGTCTTTTGAGAACAGCAGAGATTTCTGGAGAGGTGACAATGCTTTGAACTAAAACTAAATTAAGGAACAACAAAGATACAATATGAAAAAAAAAGCATTTGAGCAAAAACTTTTTGAGAAAAATCTTAATATGAATGAAAATAAGCAGAGTAATAGGATATAGTAAACTTTCTCATCTTCAGTGTTTCCATAAAAGCTAACACCTAAGCTCAGGGTGTCATGCAGCCAACATTCTTTTGGAAGTGGTACAAGAGCATACATAGTCATTGTGATTTGTAACCTAAGCTCAATCAGTATTAAGTAATTTCTCTACCATGCATCCTATATCATTGATCCTCTAATGAAAATGTCATGAAGGCAGATAACTCTTCATGAATGTGTTGAAAAAAAAAAACAAACAAACCTGCAATTATTTTTGATCATCATTTCAGGTAACAATTGTACAATGGATATCAAATGTGGATTATGTATTCAGATATAAATAGAAAGAAAATTTGGTTTTCTGTGTTTTTAAAACAATGGTATATGAGTAATAATGGACTCACAAACCGAGTAAACATACAGTTGGATGCATTAATAGTCATTTGATTTGTAGACTATATAATCTACCTGATAAAATCATATATTTAAATTCCCAGATTATCTTTCATTACAATCTTTTGTTTTGTTTTGTTTTTTGCTCGAGACAGGGTTTCTCTGTGTGGCTTTGGAGTCTGTCCTGGAGCTGGCTTTGTAGACAAGTCTGGCCTTGAACTCACAGAGATTCTCCTGCCTCTGCCTCCTGAGTGCTGGGATTAAAGGCATGCACCACCACTTCCCCCAGATTAGCTTTGAACACACTGAGTTGAGACATTAAATACAAAACTTTGCACTTAAGATTAAAAACCCTCTCTTCTTCATTAACACTCTCAAATCTCAGTACACTATAAACATCTTTTTCTTTGGGCTTGGTAAATTATACTTGTATCTGCTTTTCCACAATCCCCAATAGTGCTCTTGATCTCATAATTGTATATGATAAAGATCTAAATATCTCTATTGTATCTATCTACCCTTAGTCTGTTCTCTGCTTGAGGACCTATATCTGTTCTAGGACCATTCATGGAGTCATGAGAATATTTCTAAAGGAAAAAAAAAAGAAAGTAGCATAAGGAAGATAACAAATATATAGCATCAAAAATACTTTGAGGGGCTGAAGAGACAGCTCAGCGGTTAAGAACAATGGCTGTTCTTGCAGAGGACGTGGGTTCAATCTCCAGCACCCACATGGTGGCTCACATCCATCTGTTATTCCAGTCCCAAGGGATCCAACACTCTCTTGTGCCTTCTGAGGGACTGCACTTACACACACACACACACACACACACACACACACACACACACACACCGAAAAAGAAATAAAATAAAAAAATACTTTGAGTAGTGAACTTGGAACTAGAGCATGTAACAGTAAAGTTATGAAGAGATAATATTTCTTCCCAGTTCTAAAAGTACATATGACTGGAAAAACTGTAAGCATATTGGAGAAAATTTTTAGAATAACCACTTTCCTTGTTGAACAATCAGTTCTATTTGTACTAGCCACCTGGTTCCATAAACTATTTCCTTGGGCTTCTGGTCATTTCATTTGTTCAGAAGCTTTGCAGTGCTACATGACAAGAAATTGCATTTATGAAAAGTTCAGCATATCATTAGCCAACAGCAAAATATGACATACAAAATTTTTCCCACTTGTGATTTTGATAATTGTTTAACTTATAAATCTTATATTACTAACTGCATTTTATTAATGTAAAAAAATCTTAAGAGTTTAAAGGATGAAAGAGATGGCTCATCATTTAAGAATATTTGATGCTCTTTAAAAGGACTGGAGTTTAGTTCCCAGCACCCACAGTAGAACTCATAACCACCTACTCCAGCACCTGGGTACCCACTACATTCTCCTGGCCTTCTAGGGTATCTTCATTTGCATGCACATACCCAGACATAGATACACATACATAAATGTAATAAAAATAAAATAATTCTTAAGTTTAAAGAGGAAAAAACTCTTCCTTTTTAGTCATGCTAAGTAAAGTAGATTAAAAGTTCACTTCACAATATTACCACATAAGCTTTTTTAATAATAGACCTTTAGCAACTTTTAAATATTATTGGTAAATATTTGATATTCAATAGTTTTAATAGACTAAAAAATTTGTGAATAGTTAACATACGTATACATAAATATTTTTAAAATGCATATCTTAAAGTTTCTATACTAAAAGATACACTATTATTATCAGAGGCAAATAATACCATATCCTATTAATTAGTAGTTGTATTTATTATTATTATTATTATTATTGCTATTGTTGTTATTATTTTATTGATAGGTCATACTGTCCTATGTTGTGTATTTTTGGAAATATTGTATTCAAATACTTTTATCTTGTTCTGTATACTTATGTATTTTTTAAAGAAAATTTAATATTTTTAATACCTTCCTCATAGAAAAATATTATGTTAAAACTCTCAGCAATTGACAAATACATCAAGAAATGACTAAAAGAATGTGCATACAAATGACTTTTATTGAAAAGAGTATAATAATTGTTTATATTTCACAAAGTTGTTTACCAATTACCAAGTACTATGCTAAATATTTAATGTGAATTATCTAAGTTAATTTTCACAATAAATTTACTGAATTTATATTATTAATTTTCCCACATTATTACTGATGAAACTGAAGTCCAAAAAAGAAAAGTTAGTTCTGTGTGTGTGTGTGTGTGTGTTGTGAAATGAAAATCTATTTCCTGTTGATTGTGAAGCTATCAAAAACACCTCTATTGTTTAAGATTAAGAAAGTTTTCTCCCATTTATACAACTACTGCTTTCAAATAAAAGATATGTTTTCATTGTTTCAACTCAAGAGATGCACAGCTTTTATTTAGATAAAAACTTAAATCAAAGATTTGTGGGATTCCCTACAAACATATATAAAACCCTCATTCATTATATGAGCTTTTCCTTAATTAAGACCTTATTACTAGCACAAATATTTTACTCTATCTGTGTTGGTTGTCTGCTTCTCTCACTTTGGAAATTACTCTGGAGTTTTATCTAAATACCTAGAAAGAGATATGTAGCATGAATCTTAAAGGTACTTGTTAATAAAAACAAACCTGAGGCCAGTTATTAGGGTGAATGCTGGAAGATCAGAGAAGCAGAACAAGCCACAGTTTCCTCACCTTGCCAGTTCCTCAGCGGATCCTGTTTCCTCAGGCTGGAAGCTTCTGAGTCCTCATCCAGAATGAATCTGAGCTGAACTGTGTTGCTCCAAAGCCTGAACGCTTAACCAACCAAATGCTTAACTAACTACATGCATTACTCCTTACTTCCTGGTCCTCACGCCTTATATACCTTTCTCTTTCTGCCCCCACTCCCTATGATTAAAGGTCATGTTTCTGGGATTAAAGGTGTGGGTCACCATGCTTAGCTGTTTCTAAAGTGGCCTTGAACTCAGAGATCTGCCTCCCAAGTACTGGGATTAAAGGCGTTCATCACCACCACCCAACTTCTGCTCTGGCTTGCTCTGACCCATTTTCTAGCCACCATTTTTGGCTTTGTTCTAGTGGCTGTCTGCTCTCTGACCCCAGATAGGTTTATTTTGGGGTACACACAATATTTCAGGCAACACAATACCCACCACAGAGATCTACTAGATGGCATAGCCATACCACTCCTGGGCATACACACTAAAGAATGTATATCCATGTTCATAGCAGTTCTATCCATAATAGCTGTGATATAAGCCTAGCTGTCAATAAACTGATGAGTGGATTAAGAAAATGTGACTTATAAATATACTGAATAGAATATTACTCAGCTATAAATAAAGTGAAACCATGAAATTTTCAGTTTTCAGTAGATGGAACTTAAAAAAATAAAAGTAAGAGTGAGTTAACCCAGACTCAGAAATATGAACATAGCATGTGATTCTTAGTTTTGTGTGTTTAACTTGGAGTACTTCAAAAAGCCAGAAAACTAGGAAGGAGACAGTGGTGATGTGACTTAAGGAAAGCATCTTGGTAGCATATAGAATATTGCAGGTAGACAAGCTAAAAATGGGAGAGATGTCATGGGGTGGAGGAGATGAAAGAAAGGGAAGGAGGCTAATAAAAATTAAAGGAATATGGAAAAATAATTTGGAAACCTAGAATCTGATGTCTTAATTAATTATCAGAACATAGAATTTGAAAGTAGATAGCCCAAAGGCTAGATAATGCTGGTTTTTGAAGTAATGGATCACTAAACAAAAATCTCAGTGCTAGGTGTACAATACTGGCACATGAGTTGTTGATGAGGAAGTTGTTAGAGGATCCCAAATGAATTCAGGTTCTTTTTGTTATTCTTTGCTGTTCAACATGACTATTTAATACAACATTATAAGATCATGTTGCTTGGATATCACTTTTTTTTTTATGAAAGATACAAAGAATAAAGACAGAAACAAGGTTGAAGCTTCCCCATTGCTAGCTAGCTCTCATCATACTAGTATATTCCAGAATACTGCTATTCAGGCAGGAAAAAAACCAACAATCTTAACAAATGTGAACTCTGAACTATATACAAATATAGTATATACAAATACTATATTCCAGGCAAAAATGGGCAAGATGTAGCAACAGAAAGTCAATAGGAACCAACCAATCACCTCTTTATTGCATTGTAGGCACACTCTATAATAAGAAATCTATTCCTAACACTGTAACCTCTCTCCAAAACTCATGGCTGAACAGTTCTTAGGCCTTAGCAGGGAACCTATTGTTGCCCCACTGAATTGACATACTATCAAATGTCCTTTTAAATATCTGTTTTTAGATATAGACAGAGGCGATCCTCAGCCTTAATTAGACAAAGCACCTCTTTCAATAGATGGAGATGAATATAGAGACTCACACTTCCTAAGATGCTGAGAACAAAGAGATGGTTGAGGCTCAGCCTGAAACAACATATTTTATACAACTCCATATGACTCAGAGAACATTGCAAAAGATCTGGGAGTGGAAATAATGTAAGAGGTGGCAGATAAAGAGAAGGGCTTTATCCAAAATGTTATCTTGTAAGCATAACACAATTGTAGCATTTTTGCCTCCTAACATTTCTCCCATACATGCTGGCACCTCCTAAAAGTCAGCTATGTATGGGAAAGAGGTTCATAAGATGCTACCACTTACTGCTGATTTATTGGAAACTAAAACATTCTGGGAGATGAGGAGGCATACTATTTCATAGTGTAGCCACTGTGAGCCTACCATGCTCTAATTTATAGTTGCAAGCCAAAAATTACAACGAGGGTCCTAGTTAAACTCTGTAAAATACAAAACAAATAAAAATTGTGGATATAGGAAAGAGATTTGTAACATGAGAGGTAGATTTGCTAGGATGGGAAGGAAATAAGAGAAGGTATATATGAGTAAATGATAATCAGAATGTATTATATATTTGTATGAGATTGGCAAACTTTCTACAAAATAACAAAGCAATCTCAGATTCATTTTATTAATTATATTTTACACTTTTTGCTTAGGTTGCATGGATATTTTCATTGCCCAATTATCTTATTTTGTGATTAATTACTACATATCCAAAACTATCTCAAATTGTACAAAATAACAGATGTTCAAAAATCATTTACTTTATTATCATTCATTCAGTATCATTTCCTACAGTATTTTTCATGTTTATATAGGTTTTTTTTTATCTTCTTGGCAATTTCAGATACTTATGTAATATATTTTGGTCATTTTCACTTTTCATTACCTTCTCTAATCCCTTTCCAATTCTGCTGAACACTGTCTTCTTTGCAATTACTCTCTTTCCTTATAACATGTGTATATGTTGTTTTTGTTTATTGTTTTTATTTAATTTGGGAGAACTCTCTTAGAGTTTCTACTGTTGCAAAGAGACTTCATGACCACAGCAACAAGGGGTTTAGTCCATTATCATCAAATGGTGGAACACAGGCAAACATGGTGCTGGAGAGGTTGCTGAGAGTTTTACATCTGGGTCTTCAGGCAGCAGAAAAGGAATGAGACACACTGGGCCTAGCTTTAGCATCTGAAAACTTAAAGCCCACCTCCAGTGACATACTTCCTCCAACAATACCACACCTACTCCAGCAAGGTCACACATCCTAATAGTGCATCTCCCTAGGAGCCTATGAGAGCCATTTTCAAACTATCACATCAAGTTAGAAAAAGACAATCAAGTGTAAATTTTTGTTACACTGAGATCAAAGAGCTACTTCCACCTTATGCCCAGGACATTTGAAACTAAAGGACACTACGTCCATGAGGATACAGCTAGGATTTTATTAGTATGTCAGGCTACAAAAATACTTACAACATATTCTTATTGTTAACAGTATTGTACTAAATAAAACTGTTTGCAAAGGAAGACTGAAGAGTTAACTCAGTGATATATCTTAAAGATAGAGCATATAGTCTGGAAGGAACCTCATGAGATAATCTACTGTTTTCCATTATAATTAGGTAGCTTTTCACCAGAAACATTCTGGTCATGTTTAATAAAAATATATAAAAGTAATATATTAGTCATCTTTGATTTACATCTAGTATCCTCCTATGAGGGAGTACATACCATGTCTGTCTTTCTTTGTCTGGGTTACCTCACTCAGGATGATTTTTTTCTAGATCCATCCATTTGCCTGTAAACCTCATTAAGTCATTGTTTTTCCTCTGCTGAGTAGTACTCCATTATGTATATGTACCATATTTTCTTTATCCATTCTTCAGTTGAAGGGCATCTAGGTTGTTTCCAGGTTCTGGATATTACAAACAATGCTAATATGAACATAACCTAGGAAATGCCAACTCCAGGGAGGCTACCTAGAAAATGGATCCTAGGAAAGACACAGGGATCACCCAATGACAGAGAAATGGATGAGATCTACATGAACAACCTGGACAACAGTGGGAGTAATGAAGGGCAAGATTTGAGGGAAAGAAAACTTAGGGGAACAGGAAATCCCAGATGGATCAAGAACAGAAAGGGAGAACAAGGAATAACAGACCATGACAAATGAAGACCACATGAGAACAGGAATAGGCAGAGTGCTCGAGAGGTCCCCAGAAATCCACAATGATACATCCTCTGTAGACTGCTGGCAATGGTAGAGAGAAAGCCTTATCTGACCTAGTCTGTTGATCAGATGGCTAAACACCCTAACAGTCGTGCTGGAACTCTTGTCCAATAACTGATGGAAGTGGATACAGAGATTCTTAGCCAGGCCCCAGGTGGAGCTCCAGGTGTCCAACTGTCGATAAAGAGCATGAATTGTTGAGACCAAGATTGCAAGAAGCACAGGGACAAATAGCCAAACAAATGGAAGCACATGAATTATGAACCAAAGGCTGTGGAGCCCCCAGCTAGATCAGGCCCTGTGGATAAGTGAGACAATTAAATAGCTTGAACTGTTTGGGAGGCATCCAGGCTGTGGGACCAGGACCTGTCCTTAGTGCATGAGCTGGCTGTTTGGAATCTTGGGCTTACACAGGGATACTTTACTCAGCCTGGAAGGAAGGGACTGGACTGGCCTGTACTGAATCCACCAGGTTTAAATGAATCCCCAGGGGAGTCTTGGCCCTGGAGGAGGTGGGAATGGAGGGGAGTGTCTGGGGAAAAGGTAGGGGTGGGGACGGGAGGGGGGAGGACAGGGGAACCCAAGGCTGATGTGTAAATTAAAACACAAATATAATAATAATAATAATAATAATAATAATAATAATAATAATAATAAATATATTAATTAAACCATAAGAATTAGTGTGTGAATCTCTATCTAACCTAATTGTTTTCCAAAGTAGTTTTATAGTATTTAGTGAGAATCAGAAAGAATTATGTTTTCTGTAAGTTAGTTTTAGGTATTTATTTAGCATTCCTCTTTAGGATGGGCACTCAAAAATTTACTTTTTGATAATGTGCTTCTTCTTTGGGATAGGAATTTACTCTTCAGAGATCATATATGTTTAATCTTGGTTCAAATTGCTGACACTATTAGAAGCAGAATGAATTATTAAGACTATTCATAAAAGGATATAATCAAAATATGGCAGTATTGGGAGGTGTAGCCTACTTGAAGGAAACAGTTGACTAGGGAAACATGTAGTTCCTTGGCCATTTTCATATTCTTTCTGTTTCCAATGAGATGAAAAGCTTCTGGTACATGATTCTGCAACTATATTCCAGCTTAACACAGGCCTATAGCATGAAGTAAGCTGATAAAGGAATCAAATTTCTGAATGTATGAGATAAAATAAATCTTTCTTCTATATAAGCTATCCTTTTTTTGCAATTTTCCATCATGCAGAATTGTCTGGAAAATACATTTTTAATTTTTGAATTTGTTGAGAATTTATCATATCATTTGTATTTATATTATTTCCAAATTTCCCTCTACCTCTTCCAACTCCTCCTGTGACTCCCTACTTCTCAAGTCCATGATCACTTCTTCCATAACTATTATTGTCATACATGCTTGTATATATGCATACAAACTACTATATTTATTTAGTTTGTTAGTATGCAGCATACCTATATGTACAGGGCTGACCATTTGAGATTGGGTAATTTATCATGTGATTGACTCTGTAGAAAATTTGATTCTCCCTCTACTAGCATCCATTGATTGCCTATAACTCTTCATTTAGAGGTAGGTCCCACATGATCCTCACCCTACCACATTGACACATTGACCTGTGTTGTAGTAATGTAAGTCTTCTTCAGGCAATCATATGGTTGAAATTTCATGGGTGCAGCTTTCCTGGTCATGTCTGGTAGACCATATCTAGCAGCAAGCATCCTGATCGTCTTGCTCTTAAAATCATTTTGGACCATTTCCCATGATATTCTCTGAGCCTTAGGAGTATTATAGATGCATGATTTGGGTCAGGCATTCCAGAGTTATTTATTTTCTGTTATTTTTACCACTTTGTAAATCTCTGTAATAGCTGCTCTCTGTGGCAAAAAGAAGCTTCTTCTATGAGAAATGAGAGTTAGACTCCTGTATATAAGGTTATGTATTTAGAATACAGATAGAAATTATATTGTTTTAGTAAAATAGCTGTAGTAGATTCTGCTCTAGAGTCTATGCCCTCTTTAGCCATGTGTAGATGGATACATTTACAGTAACAGGCATGGAATCCCTCCTCCTGAGCAAGACTTAGTTCCAACTAGAAAGCTGTTGGTTATTCCCAAAGTAAAAGTACTACCACTGAATCAATGGTGCATTTTGCAGGGCCAGTCATTGTTGTGAATTTTTGGTGTTATCTGGGTAAAATTATTGGCTGATTTTCTCCCTTGGCAGATGGAACATCACCTTTCAATACCATTATAAATACATATCAAGGAAAAAGTTTCCAGGTCATTTCCTGCTTGATTCCTCTATATCCTATGTCCAAAATATGTGGGCTTGGGCAATAGGGAATTACCTTCAGGTTTCTGGAGGTTACCAAGGGCAATGGAAATATCAAATATTGTTTTAGGAGTATCTTGGGACCCCTTTAACCAACAACACAAAAGGAAGTTTCTTGTGCCTGGCATAGGGTCTTTTGTAGATAGTATATAGTTCTTGTATGAGGAGGAATATTACTTTGTGTGGTAAAACTTCATTTGTATTATAAATCAGTAAGTTTTAAAAATGCTTCCTTGTTGATTTTAAAGAAATATTTAGTATTATTTATATTCTTTTCTTCCCTTTCCCTCTGTATGACTTTTCCTACTCCTTCCCCAGTTACCCCATGCACAATTTTCCCTTTTCCCCTAACAGCACTCCTGTTGTAGTACACACCTTCTTTTACTCTTCCTTTCCCTGGTCCCTGTCTAGCTTTCCAGCTTCTGAAATTACATAAGATTATATGTTCTAAAGACTAAGAGCTAGGAGCCTCAAATAAGGGAAAACATGTTTGTCAATTTTACTTAAATAAAGCTTAAACAAAACAAAACAAAAAATCAAACAAAGGAGTTCATTTAATATTTTAAAATTGACTCAGTCAATTTTCAAGGCATAATACAATAACACAATTAAATGAAATGCATCTTATCCAATCCAATAAAGAAAGATTATTTTTAAATACTTTAGTGATTTCCTCCAAATATTCAGTCAGACAAAAGCTACTCCATAATGTTTCAAGATTTTATTTGGCTACTTATAAAGCTATGGTTCTTGGGGTCAGAAGCCATTGGTTCAAATACCACATTAATATTGTCTATGATTGTCTATGTATGAGAACTCAAGACAATTATTATGACAGATATCTGATTACATCTGACCTTATAAAATCTCCAGTGAGGAAAAACAGCTCAAAAGAAGTGTTTGTGCATATATAACACAGAGCTGGGATTCTACTGCCTGGCCATATCCAAGAACAGATGCAGTGTCAGCACAACTCAGCCAAGGCTTAAAGAAACAATTTTGTCTATGGTTTTGCATCATAAAAATGTGTGGTCTTTAACTGCCAGTGGTATGTGTAATAAACTTAAATAATTTTACATCAAAACAACTTATCAGGAATCATTGCAAGCAATACTATATTTCATTAATTTAGGATGCAGGTTGTTTTTTGAAAAATATTTATCTCTTAAAACCAGTGACTAGTCACCTTTGTTTACATCTAGTATCCTACTATGAGTGAGTACATACCATGTTCATCCTTCAGAGGCTGGGTTACCTCACTCAGGATGATTTTTTTCTAGATCCATCTATTTGCCTGCAAACCTCATGATGTCATTGTTTTTCTCTGCTGAGTAGTACTCCATTGTGTATATGTACCATATTTTCTTTATCCATTCTTCAGTTGAAGGGCATCTAGGTTGTTTACAGGCTCTGGCTATTACAAACAATGCTGATATGAACATAGCTGAGCAAATGCCCTTGTGGTATGATTGAGTATTCCTTGGGTATATGCCCAAGAGTGCTACAGCTGGGTCTTGGGGGAGATGGATTCCCAATTTTGTAAGGAAGCGCCATATTGATTTCCAAAGTGGCTGTACAAGCTTGCATTCCCACCAGCAGTGGAGGAGAGTTCCTCTTGCTTCACATCCTCTCCAGTATAAGCTGTCTTCAGTGTTTTTGAACTTAGCCATTCTGACAGGTGTAAGGCGGTATCTCAGAATCGTTTTGATTTGCATTTCCAGGTAGGGATATTGAGCAATTCAGGGAGGCTACCTACAAAACAGGACCCTAGGAAAGACACATGGATCATCCAATGACAGAGAAATAGATGAGATCTACATGAACAACCTGGAAGACAGTGGGAGTAATGAAGGGCCATGTTTGAGGGAAAGAAAGCTTAGGAGGGCAGGAGATCCCAGCTGGATCAAGAACAGAAAGGGAGAACAAGGCATAACAGACCATGATAAATGATGACCACATGAGAACAGGAATAGGTAGCATGCTGGAGAGGTCCCCAGAAATCCAAAATGATACATCCTCTGTAGACTGCTGGCAATGGTTGAGAGAAAGCCTGATCTGACCTAGACTGGTGATCAGATGGCTAATAACTGATGGAAGTGGATGCAGAGATCCTGGGCCAGGCCCAACTGTCCAATTGTCCAATTGTTGAGAAAGAGGAGGGACTGTAAGAGCATGAATTGTTGAGACTAAGATTGGAGAGGCACAGGGACAAATAGCCAAACAAATGGAAGCACATGAATTATGAACCAAAGGCTGTGGAGCCCCCAGCTGGAGTACGCCCTCTGGATAAGTGAGACAATTGAATAGCTTGAACTGTTTGGGAGGCATCCAGGCTGTGGGACCTGGACCTGTCCTTAGTGCATGAGCTGGCTGTTTGGAACCTTGGGCTTACACAGGGACACTTTGCTCAGCCTGGAAGGAGGGGACTAGACCTGCCAGTACTGAATCCACAAGGCTGAATTGAATCCCCAGGGGAGTCTTGGCCCTGGAAGAGGTGGGAATGAAGGGAAGGTGCTGGAGGGAAGGTGGGGATGGGGGCGGGAAGGGGGAGGGCAGGGGAACCCATGGCTGATGTGTAAAATTAAAACACAAATATAATAAATAAAAAAAAGAAAAAAGTGTCAAAATCTTTAAAACTAGATCAGTGTGCAGTATGTTTAATATTATATATATATATATTTGTATGCATTATAAAGATGTATGCATGCACATATAATAACAGTGCTAGTTCATCTATAAGAAACACAAATGTAAGTTTATTTTGGTCGCCTTATTTTTCAGAACACACTCCACCACAGACAAGACTTGTAGCAAATAACATTCAATATATAATCAGTGTGAGATTAAATATGTAGCTTGGAATTTGAATAATGGAAACATTAATTACATTGCAAAATAATTTTAATTAAATTAGTTTTTGAGACAATTGCATGCTAATAATTGCCATCATATCTCACATTAAAAATTATAAATAAATATAATTTTAATAAATGAGTCAAATTAATTGTAAGTATATTACATTTTCAATTTTCACAATATTTATTAGGTATTTCACCATTATACATATCTGTAAAATTAAAAAGAAAAAAATTTTAATCAGGATTAGTAATGTGTATTAATTCCACAAGAAATTGGTCCAAAGGTGAGCCTAACTGACCACAAAATATGAACAAGACAATAATAATGGGAATTGAGTCAAGGACTTTTTTTTTAAATAATACAACTTTGGTACAAACATAACATCTTTCAAGTTAAAGCAGAGATCTCAGAAGTAAAGAAACCCAGGGCTTCTCCCTAACAGATCATGAAAACTTTTTCAAGATTCATGCAGGTTTGTTTCCCTAGTGTCGTCTTCTTTTCAAATGTTACCTATATATTCTAGTTATTTTCTTAAGCATAATTGTTTTCCTTAATATTTTTACAATTGCTCTTCCTCTCAAGCAATTGTTAGTTACCATTCTTAGGTCATATATACCTTTGAGAATTAGATAAAGTCAATATCCCAGAAATAAATTTTGTTCTTCCCTTGAAAAGAACACAAACAATTCATGGAAGTATAGATTCCCAAAAGTCCTCACAGGTCTATGGAATGAAGTTTAATTTGCAGAGTGAAGTCCTTTTTGTTGTCCAGAAAATCAGCTAGCATTTGCATTAAACTCCTAGTGGATATTGTTGCAGACAAAGCAATCTCTGATTCTGTCTTATCCTAAGACTTTTTCCTTCATATCATGATTTCAGTTCAATGGACATACTGCTGAGAGCAAAACATGGGTTAGTCTTAAGTCATGTTTTTCTCCATTAAATAATGAATAGCATATATGTGTATGCAGTATGTATGTGTGTATGTGTATGAGAGCATGTACAACAAATATAGTTAGCGGCACCCTAAACAGTAGAGACTTTACAAATAATAAAGCATATTGCCTACAATCTCATTTTTAGAATAAAATTTTAGCTACTTAAAGAAAATTCCTGTTCTCTGAGAACCAGAAAAATGGGGTAATATTCCCATCAATCTATACAGGTGTATATTTAAATGATGCTTTGAAATTACTCTATCTGTGAAATTAACTGTATGTTCAAATATGATTCCCTGGTATGTAGTGGAGTTTCAGACCAATTATTATTTAAATTAATACAAGTTAAAGTATTCACTTCTTTTTTTTCTACATGTTGTTCAAAACTGCATGCTCATTGAAGGGCTCCTTTGAGCGAATATCCTGGAGAGAAGAATTAACAAAATTATCAAATAAATGAGAGAAATATAATAGTAATAATACAGAGAATACCATTTTTCTGAAACAAAAATTCATATTCATTGCACATGCTCCTTTTTAATAAAAATTTTATTTCCTCCCTGAATAGAGAAGGTATAACCAAAGGGAAAACACAACAAACACCAGAGTTCTCAATATTTTTTGGGTCATAGCAAAGAGAATCATAAAGGAAATACACTTGTGGGAATTGAGGTCTTATTAATAAAAGATCCAATGATGCCATGATTCAAAAATGCCTTTGCCATGTCCGAAGAGCAAAGATATCACAGAAAGTATTTCAATTCGTATACTGACTCTGAGTGGTAAGGAACCATTAGTTAATAATGCTGCTGTATAGCTGAATAAGTAGACAGAAGCAGGATGCTCCTGCTGGGAAGAAGCAAACACTGCTTTTGGAGATACTGAGATTATTGTAGATTATATCCTATTTTTGCTACATTTGCTACTTCTGGGAAGAAATGTACTTTGTAAGGTGAAGGCTTTTTAATGATGATAATTGTCTACATAGTTTTCATTAAAATGAAGATAACTTAAAATAATTATAGGAAATTTAGCCTATTAAAATATGGCAAATAGTAATTAACATATATTCATATGTTATTGTCATGAAATTCACTGACACATAAGTGGTACATTAAACATGCCTTTGGTCTTCATAGATCTGTAGCTAATTTTATTTTAAAGATGAAAAGGTAAAGATTGTTCCTTTCTGTACTTCACATTATTCCTGTAGTTACTAGCTTTTGAAAAAAATTCTCCATACAGAAATGAATTAAATAGGATTTCTGTAATTTTAGGTTTACTAAAAGAGAAGACTGACAGAATTACACTGAGGACAAAGGACAGAGCTTTATTGAGGTACAAATTGTTCAACTGTCTGTGAAAAAAGGGAGGGCAGCCCAGTGAAAGAGAGCTGGGTTTTTATAGGTTGTTATAAATTGAGCGGGAGAGTGGCAGGAGAGAATTAAGTAGAGGGAACTGCTGAAAACAAAGAAACTGTCTGTAAACAGAAATTCTTCCAGGGGAACCTCTAGTCATAGCAGGATGTAACACGAATCTTAGATGGTCTTTTAATAAAAATCCCAGAGCCAGATATTGGGGTAAATCTGAAAGATCAGAGAGGCAGAGGGCAAGCAACTAGTTCTTACCCCTACTAAATCCTCTGCCAAGGATTAAAGTCCTGGGATTAAAGGTGTGGGCCACCATTGCCTGGCTGTTTCCAGTGTAGACTTGAACTCACAGAGATCCACACAGATCTCTGCCTCCTGAGTGATAGGATTAAGGGTGTGTGCCCAGGCAAGTTTATTAAGGCACAAAATATATTGGGGTACACCATATATCCCCAGAGCAGGATGCTGTGGTCTTAAGTCAGAGTCCCAAGACATGCAAAATGCATAGTTTTTATTTCTGGAAGGGGCTGGTTTTCTTAGACAGGGTCTCGGGCCAGGCTAACAAATAAATTATGAATACAGGTCTACCTCACCTTAATGATTGACAAATGACATTCTGGTTGCTGTAGTATGATGGTCTCCTTAGAAAGAAAAGAGTGAACTTGAAATTGGCTTTCATATCATTCCCTAATATTAGTAGCAGATGCTTGATTTGGGGTAATATCTAAGTTTCTGAAGATTTTTCTCTATGTTACAACTGGTTCTTTCACCATGATCTATTTTCCTAAGCCCTGAAGTCTTTAATCTGAAAAAAAAAAGAAAAATTATTTTGAAGACATATGTTTAGTATTTTCTCTTTCATGTCCCTAGGCAAATGATATTTGAACATTATGATCAAATCGAATGAATGAGGTAGAAAACAATGAATATCATTTAAAGTAGCGTGTTACAATATAATTCACATATCAAAGAAAGAAAAAGAAAAAATAGTGTTAATTAGCAAAGGACTGAGACCTTAGAAATCATGAGCCAAAATAGGTATTTCCTCTGATTTTTTTACTTGGTTCAGGTGTTTTTGTAAAGCTGACTAAAAATAAAATTTTTATCTATTATAGCATTAATGGTGTTTTCATCCCAAATGATATTGTATGAAATAATTATCATCCATGGATATTATGAAATACTGTCACCAATACAGTGTTAAGTTGCAAAAGAATTGGTCTAGCTTTGATCTGTATTTCACAATGATATCAATCTATAAGTTGTACTTACAATTGAGTAAGGTTTTATATATATGTGTGTGTGTGTGTGTGTGTGTGTGTGTGTTTATATATATATATACATAATTATTTTTATTTAAAATTTATTTCATTTTACGTACCACTGTCCCCCCTCCCTTCCCTTCTCCCATTCCTCCTCACCTCCACTCCCCCACCCCACCCTGCATTCATTCCTCATAGTGGGTAAGGCCTTCCTTGTTTAGTCAAGACAGGCTGCCATACCAAGTTGGGGCTACTCCTAGCTCCTCCCCCCTGCATCAAGGCTGAGTAAGTTATCCTTCCATAGTCTGTTCATGTTCCTAGGATAGGTCCTGGCACCATTGCCAGAGGCCCCACAAACAGATCAAGCCACAAAACTGTTACCCACATTCAGAAGGCCTAGTTTAATCCCATGTAGCAAAAGGGAAGAGAGTCACCAAAAATAACATATGAAAGAAGCTAAAAACAGGGATCAAAATTGAAAATTCTCCACCAAGCTACCTTAAAGTGACAGCTATGCAGAAGAAAAGCCCAAAATCTACAAATGAAAACATTCAGGCGTGTAGTTGGAGAGCTTCTCTCCAGGTTCCACCAAGCCCCCGCAGCCCCATAACCCACGTATAAAATAATCATACACACACTTATATTATTTAAACTGTTTGGCCATTAGCTCAGGCCTACCATTGTTGAGCTCTTACTCTTATATTTAGCCCATTTCTGTTAGTCTATACTTTGCCACATGGCTTGTGGCTTACTGGTGTCTTTACATGTTGCTTCTCATGGCAGCGGCTGGCAGTGTCTCCTCCCAGCCTTCCTGTTCCCAGCCTTCTCCTATTCCTTGTCCCACCTACCCTATCCTTCCTGCCTGGCTACTAGCCAATCAGCACTTTATTTATACAGAGTGATATCCACAGCACTTCCCCTTTTCTTTTTTTGTTAAAAAAGGAGGGTTAACTTTTACATAGTAAAATTACAGATAACAAAACAATTATCAAGCAAGAATTATAGTTACAATATTAAAGAAGATATCCTATCTATCTTACATTTGTGAGTCTAAAGTTCTATATCTAACTTACCTTAATTCATAACTGAGGAAATTATAACTATCTAGTCTTCAACCACATCAAAGACCTCAGAAGGATATAATATTATCTGAGAAACCGGAGAAGGATGCAAGCAACTTTTGGGAGTCTTGCAGGGTAGACAGGGACAGCTGGCAGCCTGGACAGTCACAAAATGTTCCTTTGTAAATTTGGGGCATTTGTCTTCAGCCCACAGGGCTACAGTCTCTCGGTTGGTCACTTCTCTCAGTGTCCTGTAGAATGTCTGGCAGTTTCCTCTGCAAAGCAGGAACCTGAAGGACCATATTGTCAAGCAAAGTTTAGTGGTCACCTTTCTATGGGTCCTGCACGTCCAGTCGATCAAGCAGTCCAGGAAAGAACAGTTTCTTGCCCAAATGGCTATTTTTGCCAAGGTGAAGATAAACTCCATATGAAGTGTCCTTAATGCCCATCCTCCTCTCTGCGAAGTAAATTGGTGCTGCCAGGAGCAGACATGTCTCACTGTCTAGAAAGTCTAAATTTTAAAAATATTTTAAATGCCATATTCTGTAGACCTTTGAAATGCTTGAAGATTACCTGTCTATCTGAACTATCTCTGTGTATACTTAGAAGGCTTAACTAACATGGCTATGAGTATGATTATCATAGATGACCAGTTATTAATCTATTTTTAATTATCCATTACAATTTTAAATGAGCTTTACAAACATAATACCTTAAACAAGAGTAGAAATATACACACAGTATAACAAAATTATCTTTAAGTTTGTATCAATAGACTAAAATCTATACCAATGTAAAACATTTAAAATGAGTTGTTGCTCTTTAGAAATAAGTTCATTAATCTACCCTTTCATCCTATCATATCTATATCATATCCCCTTTTTATCTTTAGAAAGAGATTGCATTCATAATCAACCTGTTTTAAATAAAATATTGATTTTTCTCTGTCCCACACCAGAGGGCTCTTCTGATTTGGGACACAAGAATCTCTTAACCTTTTCTTTTAACAATGTGCTTGGGTTTAGAGAAGGAGTGAGCTATTTCTGTCTCCAAAGCCAGCTGGGAATTTGGGCATAGTTTTTCTTACTACTTCCTGCTGGAGGGGTTGCTGTATCTTGTGGGGACATAAAGAAAATTTTAGGATTATGAAGTAGTCCATGAGGGTAAACCTCTGAGCCAGTTGCCTTGAAACCATTCTGGATGTTGGATCATCTGGGCCATTGTGTCATTGGAGACCTTTCAGGTGGTCTTGGCTGATCAAACCTGATGTATCTTAATCGGGAACAAATCCACAGCCTCTGGCTTTCTGTGGAAACAAAAGCAGAGACTCTTTTCCAAAGCAATATATCCTTATATCCAAATTTTGAAGTCAAGGTACCTTTAAAATTTACATATTTGCTTAGCTCAACAGCTTTTACAATCAAATCTTTTTCTGCAGTTAAAATTCCCAAAGACAAGTCAAACCAGATTCTCTGTGTAATATCCATCTTTGTAAGACTGAAACACTGCTGTGGCTGCTGGCTCCGCCCACCTCAGCTTCCCAACATGGTGGTGGTACAGTTTACCACCAGCTCTGGAGCCATGTGTACCATCAACTATCAGAAATAGTTCTATCAAAGCAGTGCATAGCCCAGAAACCTAAAAAAAAAAAAAAAAAAAAAAAAAAAACTAGCAAAGGCTAAATTCAACATGCAGCAGAGTAAAGTGCTGCTTGTAGATTCCTCATTCCCGCCACACTGCAGGTCAGATGCACACACCAGGAACCCACCATAGTAGCTCAAACCAGCAGGCTGATGCTAACTTGAGAGAGACAACTAGGAAGCTGTTTTTAGCTCTGTTTTAGAATCTTTTTTTTCTCAGGTTTTAGGTGGAAACTCTTGCCAACACGTTGGGCGCCATTTGTAGTCAGGACAAATCTCTCTCACCCTCCAGTCCCACAGTCACTCATACCCAACCAAGAAAGCACACAGAAACTTATATTGCTTACAAACTGTATGGCTGTGGCAGGCTTCTTGTTATCTACTTCTTCTATCTTAAATTAACCCATTTCTATTAATGTATTCCTTGTCACATGGCTTGCGGCTTACCATTACCTTACATCTTCCTTGTCCTGGTGGCGGCTGGCAGAATTTCTGCCCCAGCCTTTCACCTCCTAGAATTCTCTTCTCTCTTGTCCCGAGTATACTTCCTGCCTAGCCTCTGGCCAATCAGAATTTTTATTTACACAGAGTGATATCCACAGCACAGGCAGGCCCTATGTTAACAACTCTCTTATCCAGGCTATTTCCCTCCTTTCTGGACCACTTCCAACTTCAAAATTCCTTTCTTAATATATTTCCAACTCAATCATTGTCAACATTGTTTACCAGTATCCACAGGTCCCTGATTCAGTTCTTTGTCTTAGGACACAAGAACTTAAACATCACAGTTAGAGCCCTCTGAACTCCAACCCGCATCTATTATATCAACATATAAAACCTTCTTGTATATATGCAGTCACATTCATACTACCTCATTTACCATATTCTACCAACTGAAAAGGGTCACAAATTGTACCCATGCAAAGTGGAATTAATTATATTACAGTGTAAATACTAGGAAATGGGGATTTCAGTGTTCACCTAAGATAGCTGAAAAAAAAAAAAAACTCATTTATCCTTCGGTAATGTTTTTACATCTGGTTTTTGACAAATTACTTTTTTTCTGTTACTAGAACTAGATATTGCCTGTGAACTTTCATTTTTTTATTTACAACAAACTCATGTTTATGATCTCATAGTTTTTAAAGATAACTTTAGATGGAACAAGAAATTTACATTAGAGGGAAAGTGTTGTGATATTTTTTTAATTGAATAGTTAATAGATGCAGTATAATTTATGTTCTTTGAATAGCAAAGATTTGTTTCTCTTTATATATATATATATATATATATATATATATATATATGTTTTAATATGTATAAAAGACTAAATGTCCTCATACTTCAGTGTTTCTTTTATTTATGCAGATATAGATATGAATGTTAAATCACATAATTATTGCTAATTTGGAAAATAGTATTGGAATGCTTCAAAGAATGATTCAGAGACAAAATACTAAGGGAATGAAAATAGTATGTTCTCTATTTTATTGTTTTAAAAACAGTTAAGTGATTATTTGTATGATAAACTGCAATCAATTTTTGTGAAAACAAACACATCATTGAATATGGCATCATTCCTGAACACTTATACTATTGTGGGAAGTCATTGTTTCCTAAGGATTTTTTTCAGTTAGGTTTCCTTACAACTATAACTGTTAAGTGTTAAATCTTAAAGCCTGGGACAAATGTTGTGGTGCCTATTTAATGTATTAAAGTGGACCTAGCCAACAGGTTCTCCCAACATTTCTCAGTCCCTAAGGTTTTGGCACCAGATAAATGGAAAAAAAAAAGAAACAAAAGGAAAAGACATGACTGCTTCTGGGTATGGTGTAGGAGAAAGTATATTGTAGATGTGTTGGAGAGCATAGCCAGATACATGGATATCTGTGAGAGTCCACAGTGGACCTGACCGTGAGCCAGGTGAGGAGAGGGAGGAAAAGTGAGAGGGGTGACCAAAATGGCTAAATTATATAGGGAAAAGTATCTGTGAGAAGGGCAGCCCAGCATGTGGGGTGCCAGCCACAGGTCCCTGTAATAGGTAGGACTGAGGGATGCAGGGAGAATCTGGTTAATAGGTATGCTCTCATATGTGAAATAGGCACCTCAGCTGTTCTCTCTGGTTTGAGGCCTAATATTAAGGGGATACAAATGTAAATTAAATTATGAAATTTTCAAGTAAGTGGATGCATTTGGAAATAATCATTTTGAGTGAGATCATTCTAATCCAGAAAGATAAACATAAAATATTTTCTCTCACTTGTGTATGCTAGCTTCTGATGTTTATGTTTCATTTAGAATACTTTCAAGGACAGAAGAGAGAAGGCAGTGGTATAATGGTTTAAAGGTAGTTAATAGAAAAAGAAGTGTTCAATTGATGTTGGAGGATGGAAGAGGAAGGAATCTGGGAGGGATAAATAACACTAAATGCCTTTTGGAAAAGTCATATGGGAACCTACTTACTACTGTAGGAACTTCATATATATATATATATATATATATATATATATATATATATATATTTAAAAAATTATAATGTAATAACTTCATAATGGAATAGCAGTGTCCTTACTAGACACCACAAGCTAACTAATGAAAAGCCTAGTGCCAGGAATGGGTCAACTCTTTTGGAATTGTTGGATAATGAGATTGCCCAAACATTACAGGATATTGCCAATTCTATTGGTTACCCTCCAGAACTTGAAGGTAAGACCATATTGGTAAACACACCACATATTTAAAACACAGAACATGGAAAAGGACAAGCTGTTACTGACCTGGAAGCTTCATCCCTACTGGTTTGCTTTCTTAGTGCTGAAAGATGCTGCATATGATAATGGAAGAGAAAAATAATAATCATTCTCATTTAGATGTGTTCTCTGTGAGCTACAGAAACAACCAGCCTCATGCAATAGTGGACTGAATATCATGGGAATAATCTAACACTTTCTGACAGAATGTAAATCCTACTCCATAAGATACCTGGCACCAATGTTAGTCCAAGAACCTATGGCTAGACAGTTGATGGGCACTAGATGAGAATCTACTCTAAATGTAATGCTAAATGGACATAGAATTTAATTGATTCCTAATGATTTACACTATATCCATAGATTTATGCTTTTTTTCAACTCTCATCAAAGAAGCTTCTATTTGCAGTAGATGCTGACTAACACAAAGACCCACAACTGGCCAAAGTGCAGAAAACATGTGAATGCAGAATGTTTAGCCATCAATAGAACATCTATATCATAGAACATGTGACTGCAGAATGTTTAGCCATCAGTAGAACATCTATGTAACAGTCCTTCCTCCCAAGGTTTCAGAATCATTGGGGAAGAAGAGGCAGAAAGACTCTAAGAGGCAGTAGAAGTGGAGGCAGGCAATCAAGCTGTGTGCTCTGGAGACAGCAAAGAAACTGTACATATGGACTCAGAGAATATGATAGCATTCATCAACCCCATGAAGGTCAAGCCAGAACAAATCCCTGCATGGAGAGGAGATGTAGCATGAAATTTTACTCCTAGCTGTAGAACTATTAGCAATTGAAGTAGAGTCAGTTTTCTTTAACAGTGTTATTCCTGGTTAGTACACTATACCCCAGTAAAAGGCCATACATCCAATAATATACAGGCAGCAAAAAAATGGACTTGATGAGTTAAAAAATATAAGGAAGACATAAAGTTGGATGAGTATGGAAGGAAGGTGACTATTGCAGGAGTTGGAAGAGTGGTTAATATGATGAAAACACCCTATATAAAATTCTTAAAGGATTAATGTGAAAACAAGGAAGAAAATTTCCTCAGTATATACTGTCTTTATCTTCTCATATCCTTTCCATCTGATGGGCAAGTGGAGTCTGATAGGAAATTTGGACTTCATGGTCTTTTAACTATATTCAATAATTTGAAATCTGTGTGTGTTTACTCTCTTAGAATGCTAAAAAGCAATTTTTAAACTTCCTTCAACAATATCTGCAATTTTTCAGCCAATTGATTTTATGTAAATTAAATTAGAAGTGCTCACTGACAGCCAATCTTTTAGACTAACTGATAGCAGTAAGGTAAAACATTTTTATTTTCTCCTACTAAAATGTTACTGTATTTCTTTTTTTAAAGGGTACTATTTATTTCAAAATAAAACCTTTATAACATAATATTGCTGACTTGTGCTATCCTCCAGATGCATAGTTTCTTCCAATGCCCCATAGAAATATTAGATGGATTAGAGCTAGAATCAGGAACCAAGTAGGAAGTACCATTTCCTGTACAATCATACTTCACATTTATCATCTAATTTTCCTGCAAAGTATAAATAACTCATAGAATGATTAAGGTTTTAAGTTAACTGATGCATAACACTGACCTGAAAAATGCTTAGCAAACAGTAAAGACTAAAAGTGGTTACTCAAAAATTTTAGTGTTATAAGCAGCAATAGAAGTTACACTAGAATTGGAGGAACAATGCACTCAGCAATAACATGATTAAATAAGACTAGAAAATACCTTAGCCAAAGTAAGTTTGCTCAGGACAAGTTTTGGTGAAAATATGAAACATGATGTGTTGGTGAGTGTGAAAATCAGTTCAATTTATTTGAAATAACTTTGAAATGCTCAGTCAAGCTGAAGATTATTATGTCTCATAAAGGGATTAAAATATGTCCCACAATTTTGATACATATGTATCTGGTGGCATATATACAAATGTATATAAATATTCATTGTTGTTAAAACTGACAAAAATGAAGAGCAATCCAATTGCCCATAATAAAGTCAGAATAAAATAAACTTTTAAATAAATAAATGAATTTAAATTCCTTTTCTTTTTTTTGTTTATTTTTGTTTTTTTGGGTTTTTTCTAGACAGCATTTCTATGTGTAACAGTCCTGGCTGACCTGAAACTCGCTTTGTAAACCAAGCTGGACTCCAATTCACAGAGGTGTGCCTGCTTTTGCCTCCCAAGAGCTGAGATTAATGCTGTGCACCAGCACCTGGTTTAAGTTCCCATTCTTATATGTAGAAATAATAATTCTGATTAGAAAAGGGAATCTTAAAACACTGAAGTCATGGTAATGTTATTCATTTAAGAACCACAAAGAAAGGAGAGTCATGAACAAGCTGAGAGGTCTGAGAGAGACCAAATATCCTTCTCCTCCTCACAGAAAGACTGACTGAAAACAACTGATGTAAAACTCCCTTTGTGAGAAATCAGAAATTAATTAATAGATATTTTTACTTGAAACTGGTAAATTATACAACTGAATCTACTATGGAACAGCATCATATAATCAGGAGAATCCTCCTTGCTCTAGCTAGGTCTATCCAGAGACCTAGCCTATAACTAGCTTTGAAACTGATAGGGTTACTTTCTGACAATAAAAGAACATGGTTGAGAGGTTTTTTTGTGGTTCTCTGGCCCCAAAGGAAAAGTCATGACACATGACAGAATCCACTAACAAGAGTTTTATCAAGACAAAGGGACAGATATGAACAGGCTTGTGGAAGGACACATGCAAGAGAGAGAGAGAGAGAGAGAGAGAGAGAGAGAGAGAGAGAGAGAGAGAGAGGGAGGGGGAGGGAGGGAGACAGAGAGAGACAGAGACAGAGAGAGAGACAGAGAGAGAGACAGAGAGAGAGACAGAGAGAGAGAGAAAGAGAAACATGGCACTACCTTATAAAGGCCAGGAAGCACCTGTGCACATAGGCCCACTTGCAAGGATCATGTGCGTGCCACTATGTGACTGTGTAACCACAGGACATGGGTCACTCAGGACATGTAACCCAGAAATGACTAGGCAGGGATGACTAAGTGTTCCACTGGGCATGCATGACCATGGGGTGTGGTGGGAATTCCTATCAATGATAGTTTGAGTTACTTTAAAGAGCTATTGTACAAAAGCCACGTGTTTGCTTTTTTGGAGAGGAAAAATGTGATAGTTGTTCCAAGGATTTGTGATCAAATTATTTACTGGGAAGCTCCTTCTCTTTAAGTTCAATGCATGGAAGTTGGGAGAGTTTGGCCTGTTTTGTTCGACCAGGTATTAATACACTGAATCAGGTAATATGAAAAATCAGCCATAGGGAGATGGCTCAATAGACAAAGGCACTTGGTGTCAACCTAATGGCCTGAGTTTAAGTCCCAGTTCACACACTCTGATGTAATAAGACTCTCTTTCATACTATCCTTTAATCTATATATGTGCTCTATAGCAGTTATGGGTGTGTATGTCTCTCCCTCTCAAACGTATAAACAAACAGGCAAATAAACAAATAAATAGGTAAATGTAAGACAAAAGCAAAAAGGGCTCTATATACAAAGAAAGAAAATATTCAGTAACTGATTGTTGGCTCAAATAATCTAAGGAACAAATAAGATGAAATAAAACATCATCACACTGAAGCACACTGTAAATAAATTGTCAAAAGTTGGAGAAGTTTGAAAGCAACAATGTAAAAGGAATTAACAAGTCAGGCATGGTTTTAAATGCCTGTAATCCCAGTACATGGTAGATTAAGGTGTGGTGATATTTTATTTGTGCTGAAATGTGATTTTATTTGTATGTTAATGAAGTTTCCAGGGGATCAGAGCTAAAAGCAAGCCATTTATCAGGAGTCTGGCAGTGGTAGTACATGCCCTTAATCCGATCACATGGCAGGTAGAGTCTCTGTGTGTTCAAGGACACAGCCAAGCAGTGACCCGAACCTTTAATCCCAGTACCAACAATAGAGACCTGGAAGTCTATATAGACAGGTAGTGACAAAGAAGTCATGTGGTTGGGTTTAGAGCCAATGAGAAGGCAGAACAGAAAGGCAATTTAAAAAAAAAAGCTACACAGGAGAAGGTCTCTCCCTCAGGGGAAGGACTGTAGTGAGCAGTAAGCTAAAGGCTATTAGCTAGTGCTCTGATCTCTTGGGCTTTTAACTCTGTATTTGGCTCTGTATTCCTTATTTAATAAGACTGTTTAGAATGTCATCTACATGAAGGCAAGAGGACCAGAGTTACAAGGTCATCTTTGGCCATATAGTGATTTAAAGGATAGCTTGTGCTACATGAGACCTCATTTCATAAAATAAAAAAAAAATTGTGGCCCGTTGTTTATAAAAGATTATTATAAAGGTTCTCAGTGAAATTTTCAGAAAAATAGAACCAAACAAAGGTAATGGATTGCAGAGCAAAAGGGTTAAAATGATATATCCAAGGAGCTGAAAACAACACAAAACTAAAACACTACATAAACAAACAAACAAATAACTGTACTAAGCAAAACTATCCTTCAAAAGTAAAGAGAAATACGTATTTTCTAAACAAAAAGAAGCTAGGAGACTTCTTCACCACTAGACATATATGTGAGAAATAATAAGTGGAATTCTGTAACTTTACATGAAAAGTAGTAAATAGTATCAAACAAGCCTATCCTCTGTCTATCAATAATGCTCATTCTTCATATTATCATTTTCTTAATTTTTTTCATATTGCATATTTTTGAAATACTTCCTGGGTAGAATCATTTTAATAGTCATATATTTTCTTTCTTCCTTTTTTTGTTTTTATTTTTGAGACAGGGTTTCTCTGTGTAGCTTTGTGCCTTTCCTGGAACTCACTCTGTTCCCCACGCTGGGCTTGTACTCACAGAGATCTGCCTGGCTGTGCCTCCTGAGTGCTGGGATTAAAGGCGTGTGTCACCACCACCCGGCCAAAGTTTTGTTTCTTGCACTAGGATTAAAATGTTATATCTTATTGAATTAGTTGGATACTTGGATTTTGGCTTATAATAGACTATTTTAACAATAAGATATTTTACAAAGGCCTCAATATTTTGACATAAAATTGTATGAAAGGAGTTGGAGATGCAGCTCATAGGTAGAATGAATGAACCACAGATTCAAGTCTGCAGCACTGAAAACAAGAGCTTGTAGCTAACACACAAGATAAATTAATCAAAGAAATAAATTAAAATGCCAAGACAAAAAAAAAGGATAGTGAAATCTGAAGATACAGAAATAAATCATTTATCAGATGAATAGGAAATAAAGAACAAAGTGATACTCACAAAATTTTTCCCTAACAAGGACTACTTAAATATAAATATATTAAAACATCTCCATCTAAAAAAGAATGAATGGATTGTTAAAATGACCAACTCAGGTGTTAGAATTGAAGTATAGATATTCATGGGCTTCTTATAAACGAATTGCTAAATGGTCTTATTAAGTAAAAAACCCAGAGCCAAATATTGGGGTAAGAAGCTGAGAGATCAGAAAAAAGCCAGCCATGTTGTTACCCACTTGGAGATATTTGGCCAAAGAGACATACCTTTCTGTACACCCATGCTCATGAGCCTTTCTGTTCTACCATCTCATTTCTTTTCCACCCAGTACATCATTTCCTCTTCCGGCCTAGCTCTGTCACTTCCTGTCTATCTGTACAGACCTTCAGATCTTTATGGTTCATTAGTGTTGAAATTTGAGGCATATGCCACCATACCTGGCTCTGTTCCCAGAGAGGTATGTGCCTACCAAGTGAGTGATAGGATTAAAAGCATGTGCTACTGCCTGACCTCTATGTTTACTATATTGGCTGGCTTTTTCCTCTGTTCCTCAGATAAACTTTATTGGTGGACACAGATAAAATGAAAAAAAAAAAAAAACACTGTCTTTCTCTTGACTCAGATCATCAAGGAGTAAAATTTCATGCTATATTTGTGAGTCTACTTTGTCCCATACATGATGCTACCATTCACCCAACTAAAGCACAACAAGTACCACTCTAAAGGGGTTTGCCTTGTAACTCATCCATGGAATCACACACATTATTCCTAAGAATCTCATGACAGGCTACAACAGTAACTATAGAACTGCAATCAACCTGCTTAAGGAGTTTAAAAGGACATGAACAAATGCTTGAATAATCTAAAACAGGACAGAAATAAACTTTAGATTTACATTCAAGAAAATATAAACAAGCACCTGAATGAAATAATGAAAGCAATTCAGGATTTGAAAAGTGAATTCAATATAGAGATCAAAATACTGAAGGAAACACAATATGAAAGTAAGATGAAAGTGAAAAAGTAGTAATCCCTTTAGAAAATTCAGTAGAAAATTTTACCATGAAAATAAATCAGAGAGAAGCCTGAAAATAAATCAGTCCTAATATCATGACTTCAAGACAATGTTGAAATACTGGGAAAATAAAAGAAAATGAAGAACACTAAAACTTATACAAAGAACCTGAAGAAATATTGTGACACTGGGAAAAGAATAAATTTTATGAATTATGAACATAGAAGAATGCCAGATCAGTGGCATACAACAGATGTTCAATAGGATTATAGGAGAAAACTGTCTCAAACTAAGGCATCATCCCTCTTCAGACACCAGAAACACGCATAACACCCAATAGATAGGACCAGAAAAGAAGCTCTGTCATGTTATATAAAAATGTTAGATACACAGAACAAAGAATGAGCATCAAAAGTTACATGTCTCATGTAAAAGCAAACCTGTTGTAAGAACAGGTTTTCAGTGAAAATGTTAACAACCAGAAGAGACTGGGACTAGGTACTTCATTTCTTTTCAAAGACCACAGATACCACCCAAACTACTTTAACCAGAAAATCTGCCATAGTTGTAGGACAAAGAAAAGCTTTCCATTATGTAAACAGACTAAGTGGCTGGAGAGAGATGCTTTAGTGGTTAAGACTACTGGCTGATCTTAGATGACCCAATATTGACATGGTAGCTCACAACTACTCATAATTCTAGCTTATAGAATTCCATTGCCCTCTTCTGGTCTCTGAAGACAGTAGACATACACATGGTGCATACACATATACACAAAACATTCATACACATAAAATAAAATAAACTATATTTTTAATAACCAGGTGTGATATTGCACACATTTAATCCCAGCACAAGGGAGGCAGAGCCAGGGAAAGCTCTGTGACAGTCTGATCTACACACCAAATTTTGGGTCAGCCAGAGCTACATAGTGAGGCTCTGTCTCAAAAAATAAAAAAAGACAGACAGACAGAAAGACATATTGACAGGAAGAAAGAAAGAGGGAGGAAAAGGAAAGGGAAAGAAGGAGGGGGAAAGTGGAGGGAGGGAAGAAAAGAAGGGAAGTGAGAGTAATAAATTATTGTTTAGTCTCCCATGTATTAAAAAGGACAGAAGAGAAAATATTGAGAAATAACATCAAAATGAAATATAAGAGTTGAATAATCTTATAGATGAAATGCACCTAAGATACATGTACAGAAATTTCAAAACAATTGTAAAAGAATATGGTCATCTTCTCATAAACAGATGTCCTTGGTAGATTAGATGGTAAATCAGAAAATAAATCTTCCTGATTTATTCAGGGATCATCTGGTGAGATACAATGATTTATTTTTAGTTTTACTTTTTTTCTAATTATATTTGTATTTGTATTTCTATAGGCATTGTGATCTATAATGTGATCAATTTAAGAGCAATTTACATGGGCTACTGAGAAGAATGTGGAGGGTTGAAAGGAAATAAACTGTATATACTTGTTAATCCAATTGCCCTTCTGTAGATGTAACTGTCTTGTCAAATAAGAAACACAGAGCCAATTGCAGAGTTAAAAGCCAAGAGGTCAGAGCAATAGCTGAGAGCTGAAAACCTTACCCTTCACTGCTGCTCTGCCTTTCCTCTCTGCAAGAGACCTACTTCCTGTGTTTTTCTCTTTTTTTATAGACTATCTGTTCTGCCTTCTCATTGGTTGAAAACCCAGCCACATGACCTCCTCATCACTGCCTGTCTGTACAGACCTCCAGGTTTTCTATGGTTGGTAATGAGATTAAAGGTGTGAGTCACCATGCTGCCTGTGTCCTTGAACACACAGAGATCCACCTGGCTCTGCTTCCCAAGTGCTGGGATTAAAGGCATGTACCACCAGTGTCCAGCTTCTGCTATGGCTTGCTTTGACCCCAAGGCAACTTTATTAACATACAAATAAAATCACATTTCAGTACAAATAAAATATCACTATACTCTTCAGTGAAGCTTGTTTCTTAATTTTCTTCAGGATTTTTTTTTTTTTGTGGGTTGGATGATCTATCTAAACCTCAGAATGGGGTGCTAAGAGTAAGGGTATTGAATATTTCTACCATTAATTATGGGTAATGATCTGACATTATATTATTGCCTTATGAATTTAAGAGACCCAAAATTTGTAGCATATGTATTTACAATTATTATACCATCATAATGAATTTTTCTTTTTAATAACAAGTGCTGGATTTCTTTATCTCTTCTGACTTTTTGTTTAATTTTCACCTTTTCATATATTTGTATGGCTGTACTACCACAGTTTTAACTTCTTTTTGCTTGGGTAGCTGAATACTTTCTGCTCTCAGACTGCTGCTTCCTTTGCTAATGGGTGTTTGTTGAAAACAACACTTGGATCTTGGGTACCTTCTCTTATGCAATATAGTGTTCAAAGTTTTAGGTAAATCAATCAGATGAAAAAATTAAATTGATACAAAAAGGCAAACATTAAAATCATCCCTCTTTGCAGATGACATGATCATAAACTAAAGTGAGCTTAAAGACTGTCAGAAAACTATAGAACTGATAAAAAAAATATAGCTGAGGAACAGACTTCAATATCAACATCAAAAATGAATAGCTTTCCTATATAACAATAATGAATTGTTTCTCAGTCTTATCACATAATTTCTCCTTTTCCTTTCATTTTCCTGAACCATTCCATGTATCCTCCTTGCTTTCTTCCAAATTCATAGGCCATTTTTTTATCAGTTGTTGTTATATATATTTATGTGTGTGTGTGTGTGTGTGTGTGTGTGTGTGTGTGTGTTTATTATTTAATATAACCTCAGTTTGACCTTTTTGTATTGGATTACCAATTTTGTATTGAGTAACAATGTATGTATTGGATAACATCCTTGGAGAAGATTATTTCTACCATTCTGAGCACTCTTTAGTGGCCTGCAGTTATTTGTGTAGGTTTGAGGCCTTGTGGACTTTCTCCATTCACTTTGGCATGTCTATATTTATTGTCTTTCTTTAACTCATTAATATCTGTTGATTACCTCCCTCTTTTGATGCTTACATTATGACTTCTTGTAACACTAGTTCTAAAAATAAAGACACTCAGGTCAGTTCCAGCTCAGTGGTCTCTAGACCCTGTTTCTGAAGTGCATGAGGTATTCAGAAATAGGTGTTTACTTTTCACCCCTGGGGGGAACTAATGACAATATCAATAGTATGAATATTTTGGCAGTCTATTAGATAATACTAGTAAACAACTCAAGAGGGCTTCTTTTGATTATTTTTATATTATTATATTTTATTTTTTATTAATTAAAAAATTCAATTTTTATACCCCAATCACAATTTCCCATCCCCTCCTTTCTTCCAGTTCCCTCCTCCAGCTTCTACTGTACTCCCATCCCCCTATCCACTCCTCCTCTGTCTCCATTCATAACAGGGCAAGCCTCCTATGGGTATCAATAACCATAGCTATCAAGGTGAGGCAGGACTAAGCTCTGTCCCTCTATCAAGGCTGGGTGAGGCACCCCAACATAGAGAATAGGTTTCCAAGAGCTACTCAAGGGCCAAAGATAGGTCCTGATACCACTGCTAGGAGTCCCACTATCTCTGATCCTGCGGGCAGGGGGAGAGCAGATGCAGAACCAACAACACAGGATTTGGGAAGTTTGCAAGCAATCTTGTTTATTAAACAAAGGGCTGAGGTATTTATGTGTGTGCTGTTTGATGGGCTTTGATTCTATGGCTATTATGGCATTTCTTGATTTGGCCCTGGGTCTTATGACAGCAGTTGTCATCTTAGGAGTCTGGTTTCAGGCTCCTCTGGATCAAGGCACAACTGTGCACATCATAGCTCTTTGTTTAAGGTGTGGCCCAGTGCTTTTGGCCTTAGTCACCTCACCCCATAATCAGACCAAACTATACTACACACATGCAGAATACCTAGCTTGACCCCATGCAGGTTCCCCAGCTGCTGGTCCAAAGTTCATGCCCTCCCAGGAGCCCAGGTCAGCTGTATCTGTCAGTTTCCCCATCATAACCCTGCCACCACCCCCATTCATGCAACACTTCTTCCCTCCCTTCAATAGGACTCTCAGAGCCTGTTCTAGCACTGGGCTGTGGATCTCTGCATCTGCTTTCATCAGTTACTGGATGGAGGCTTTCTGATGACAATTACAGTAGTCACAATCTGATTACAGGAGGTGGCCAGTTCAGGCACTCTCTCCACTATTGCTAAGAGTCTCAGCTGGGACCATCCTTGTGGATTCCTGAGAGTTTCCCTAGCATCAGGTTTCTCTTCAACCCCCAAAATGCCCCACCTACATCAAAACCTCTCATTCATTAATCTCCCCCCATCCCTCCCCCAGCCTACCCAACCAGATCCCTCATGTTTCCATTCACCTAAGTCCTATCCCTCTCCTTCCTCCAATTTACCTAGGAGATCTTTTTTATATCACCTTCCCAGGGAAATCTATGCATCCTTTGGACTCTTTTTGCTACCTAGCCACTCAGAGACTGTGGATTATACCCTGCTTATCCTTTACTTACCAGTGAGAACATAACATGTTTGTCTTTCTGGATCTGGGTTACCTCACTCAGGATATTTTTTTCTAGTTCCATCCATCTGTCTGCAAATTTCATGATGTTATTGTTTTTACAGACCAATAATACTTCATTGTGTAAATATACCACATTTTCATTGCTTAGTCTTCAGTTGAGGGGCATTCAGGTTTTTTGCAGAATCTGGCTATTATGAATAATGCTTCTATGAACATAGTTAAGCAAATGTCCTTGTGGTGTGATAGAGAATCCTTTGGGTATATGCCCAGGACAGGTATAGCTAGGTCTTGAGGTAGATTGATTCTTAGTTTTCTGAGAAACTTTCATATCAATTTCCAAAGTGTCTGTACAAGTTTTCACTCTCACTAGTAGTGGAGGAGTGTTCCTTTATTCCACATCTTCTCCAACATATGCTGTCATTAGTGTTTTTGATCTTAGCCATTCTGACAGGTGTAAGATGGTATCTGAGTTACTTTGATTTGTGCTTTACTGATGGTTAAGGATGTGAACAATTCTTTAAACATATCTTGGCCATTTGAGATTCTGTTTAGATCTTAATGACTTTTTAATTTGATGTCTTGTTTCTTGAGTTCTTATACATATTTTCAAGATTAGCCGTCTGTCAGATGTAGGATTAGTGAAGACCTTTTCCCATTCTGTGACACTGTCCTTTTGATTATTGACAGTGTCTTTTGCCTTACAGAAGATTATCAGTTTCAGGAGGGCCCATTTATTGTTGGTTGATCTCAGTGACTGTACTACTGGCATTCTATTCAGGAAGTTGTCTCCTATGCCAATGCATTGAAAGCTACTTCCCACTTTTTCTTCTATCAGGTTCACTCACTGTAACTGGATTTATGTTGAAGTGTTTGATCAACTTGGACTTGAATTTTGTTCAGGGTAATAGATATGGATCTATTTGCATTCTTCTACATTTTGAAACCTAGTTATGCCAGCACCATTTGTTGAAGATTCTTAATTATTTCCATTGTACAGTTTTGGCTTCTTTGTCAAAAATCAGGTGTTTGTAGGTATGTGGATTTATGTCAGGTCTTCAATTCCATTGATGCACCTGTCTGTTCTTATGTCAACAGCATGATATTTTTATTATTATAACTCTATATTAGAGCTTGAAGTCAGGGATGATGATACCTCCAGAAGTTTATTTGCTTTTCCATATGAAATTGAGTGTTGTTCTTTTTGGGTCTGTGAAGAATTGTGCTGGGATTTTGATGGAGATTGCATTGAATCTATAGATTGCTTTTGGTAAGATTGTCCTTTTTACTATGTTAATCTTATGGGTACTTGAGCATGGGAGATCTTTCCATTTTCTGATGTCTTCTCCAATTTCTTTCTTCAAAGACAGTGCTTGCCATACTGATCTTACACTTGTTTGGTTAGAGTTAACCATGCCATTTTATATTATTAGTGGCTATTGTAAGGGATGTTGTTTTCCTGATTCCTTTCTCAATCTGTTTTTCATCTGTATATAGGAAGGGTACTGATTTTTTTTTAGTTAATTTTGTATCCAGCCACATTACTAAATGTATTAATCAGCTGTAGGAGTTCTGTGATAGAGGTCACTTATGCATATTATCATGTCATTTTCAAATAGCTAAAGTTTGACTTCCTCCTTTCCAATTTGTATTCTCTGGATCTCCTTTTGTTGTCTTATTGCTCTAGGTAGAAAACTTCACATACTATATTGAATAAATATGGAGAGAGTAGACAGCTTTGTCTTATTCCTGATTTTAGAGGCAGCTACTCTCTTTGACTCCTGCTTTCCAAATAAATCTCTTCAATAAAAGTGTTTTGGGTGTGAAGATCTTCACTCACTGGCATAGAGAAGACCCTTGCTGAGACATCCATCAGTGGACAGAGCAAGGAGGAGCTGAAAGAGCTGAAAAAGTAATACTTTTCTCCCGAGCTAGAGAAGATTGCTACATTTTTGCAATTTTTTAGGCTAGAGTAGCAGAGCTCTGCTAGGAAGCCCCCCTTAAGTGGGGGCTGAGCAAAGTTCAGCTGTAGCGGCTCTCTAGGAGAGGAGCAGGATTGCTATATCCTATGGAGAGACAATCCCTCATCATACCAGGTATAGCCTGACTCTCCTGAACAGTCAGGATACCATTCCCTGCTGAAGCAGTTCCAGGTGTGACTCTCCCAAGCAGGATTGGGCTGCCTCTTTGCTACCAGAGCTGTCCTAAACAGCTCAAGGTGTTTCCTGACTCCAGATGTGTTAGGGACCAAGATGTCAGGAACCAAACATGAACCATGGAAAGTACTATCTAGGTCAGAGAACGAGTCATAAGCCCACTGTCCCTTCCCAGAGCAGTAACTCCCGTTTAATAACCAGAGGCCCCCAAAGATAAGAGAACATCCCACAGTCAGGTGCCATGACAACTGAACGTAAAGAGCATTCCATGGTCAGGCAGCCTAGCAACAGAATAAACTGCCCCTGACCAGTGACCTTAGCTGACATCTCACAGTTGCACAATCTGTCTCACACATCTTGCACCCCTTCCATGTTCTGCACACCCATTTTCCTCTTCCCTCCTTCCTGCCCCTTCCCCTCCTATGCTATATAAGCCTTGCTGAAGAAAATAAAATTTGCAGCTTGATCAGAATCCTGTCTTGTTGTTGTCTTTCATGTCCCCTGTTTCTTTCATTCGCTACCACAGGTGGGTTGCCCTTGTTGAAACCCCACTGGCCGGGACACCGATGTAGTAAGGACACCTTTCCCCAGAGTTGCAAAACTCACATTTTGGTGCCAAATCCTGGGACCAAACACACAGAGTTGCAACAAATTTACTTACAAATATGTAATAGAATGATTCCTTATAACTCTTTCAAACACCCATATTTCTATTTTATATTCCCTCCTACTTAACTATTTACCTCTTCTTCCTCCCTAAATATTTCCCTCTTTTTCCATTTTGTTCTCTACAGATGAGCACACCAATTATTTATCCAATACCAAGTGGTCATCCCTAAAAGCATACATACAAGCAACACTAAACACACTGAAAGTTTTGAATTTATGAATACATATGTATATACATATATGGATGTAAAACAATGAATGAAAAAATGTCACAAACTTGAAAGAGAACATAGAGGAGTATCTGCAAATGTTTACAGGATGAGGAAAAAATAATTTTAATTATATAATTTGAAGAAGAAAAAAGTAATCAAAATCAACTATTGTATCCATAGACAAATAATGAACAAGCTGAGAAAGAAATTAGAAAAATAATCTCCCTCACAATATTTAGGAAAAAAAAACAAAAAAAAATATTTAGGAATAAACCTGTTTTAATTACTTTTCAATTGCTGTGCCATGGTACCATGATGAGGGTAACTTTGTGTGTGTGTGTGTATGTGCATGCATCTGTGTTTTGTTTTTCTCTTTTTTATTTTAATTGATTTTTGTATAACATATTCTGTTTGGAAATAGATTATTAGTGTTTTTAGTTTCATAAGGAGAGTCTATGACCATTATAGCTTGAGTATAGCAGCAAGCATGAAGGAATGGTGCTGAAGCAGTAGCTGAGTTCTTATATCCTGGTCCATAAGCATGAGGAAGAGAGAGGTAACTGGGAGTGGCATGGTCTTTTGAAACTTAAAGCCTATCCCCATTGGAATACTTCCTCTAACAAATTCACATCTACTAATCCCTCCCTAAGAGTTCTACCAACAGAAGACCAAGTGTTTAAATATATGAACCTTGGGGGTCATTCTCATTCAAACCACAATACCTAAGCAAGTACTAAAAGCCAGTTACAATAAAATATTTGAAACACTGAACAAAGATTTTAGAAGAGAGAAAGTCATTCCATGTTCACAGATTAGATAAACTTAATATTGTGAAAATATCAATGCTACTGAAAATAATCTAAAGATTAAGTGGACTCAAACCTCCAGTGTCATTTTTTACAGAAATAATAATAATAATAATAATAATAATAATAATAATAATAATAAAGATTCTTGAAGTTCTTAAGGAATCATGAGAAAAAGGAACAATGCATCAGAATTAGAACACTGGATTTCAAACACATTACAATGTTTCAAAGCCAGCATGATGTTGGCACAAAAGAGACAGATAGGTGAAATTGAGTATGTTAGAAGACTCAGAATTTGATTCACACAGCTTAGAGCTGCACAATTTTTTGACAAAGATGCCAAAAACAGACATTGGAGAAAAGAGACTGTTTAACAAAAAAATGCTATAAAAATTGGATATCAGCATGGTAAATAATAAAACTAGATCCATACACATTTTCCTGTATAAAAATAAATTCCAAATGGATTGAAGAACTTAATATTTATCTGGAAACTCTGAAACTTTAAGCAGAATTCAAAGAGAAAGCAAATTAAGCTACAAGCATTTGCTAGGATTTTTTAAATGTACTCAGATAGTTTAGAAAATAGTATCAAGAACTGTCAAAAGAAGTGCAAGAAATTTAAAATTCTCTGCACAGTGAAGGATATAATCATGTAAAGACAGCCTACAGACTAGGAGAAGGTCTTTTCTATCTGTATATCTGACAAGATGGTAGAATGCATAAAGTAGTAAATGAACTTGTGCGCATTTGTTGCTATTTTGTTTTTGTTGTTGTTTGGTTTTTATTTTTCAACTTGTCACAAACATATCTAAAACAGAGACTCTTAGTTGAAGAGCTATCTCCATAAAACTGTCCCGTAGGCATGTCTGTGGGACATTTTAACATTTAAAATATAATGGCATAATTTCTTCACTTTTGTCTATCCCTCCCATATATATATTATATATATATATAATTTTTGCCTATACATATACATGAATAAATATTCAAATACAACCTGCTGAGTACACTCAGTGTTGCCTCATGCATGTATTTCTAGGGCTGGCCACTTGGTATTAGATAAGCATTCAAAAGACTACTCTGGGGAAGGCTTATTCTCTTTCATCAGTTGTCACTTGAGAGTGAGGCCATGGGAAGTTCCTCCTACCTACATCAGAATATCAACAGTTGCTGAAATTGTCCAGGTCTTGTTCAGGCAACCATGTATAAATATTTAGAATGCAGTTATAAATTATGCTGTTATAGGAAAGTGGCAGTAGTATACTCTTCCTCCAAGATTTATGAAAATATTAGCGACATGTGATTGCCCAGATTTTCAGAACCAGAAGTTATTTCGCTTCTGTTAAGTGAGTCTTGAGTTTAATTAGATATCTATTGGTTACTGTCAAGATATAAATGCTGCATGGTGGTGATGGTGCATGACGTTAATCCCAGCACTCAGGAGGCAGTGGCAAGCGGATCTCTGTTAGTTCAAGGCCAGCCTGGGGCTACAGAGTGAGTACCAGGAAAGGCTCCAAAGCCACACAGAAAAACCCTATCTCAATATAGATATATGATATAGATATAGATGCAACTATTACAACTTTAAGGCTATTTTGCCATGATGGCCATTCCTGTGGTTTATAGACTAGACCGCTAGGGTCAGGGACACCCCTGGGAAAGTGTCCTGGGATGCATAAGAAATCAAGTTGATCAATCCATTGCAAGCAAGCCTATAAGCAGCTTTCATCCACAGTTCTGCTTCAGTTTCTGCTTCTGCTCCTGTTTGAATTCCTTCCCAGAATTCCCTCAAATTATGGACTATGTTTGGGACATGTAAGTCAAATAGATTCTTCTTTTCCCTTGTTCCTTTTAGACATGTTTTTTGCAGCAATAGAAAACAAACTAGAAGAGACTTCTACAATGAAAATTTTAAAACAGTGAATGAATAAAATATTTAAATATACAAACACCTAAAACCAAAACACTTCAGTTAATAAATGTGCTAAGTGAAACAGTTCTCAAAAGATAACTTTTAAATACACAATAAACATGAAAAATATTCAAAGTTCTTATCAAAATGCAAATGAAAGTTAAAATAAGAGAGAGATTCCTTTTCACCTCAGCAAGAATGGATTTAATAAAGTAAACAAAAAATGGCAAATGCTTATGAGGATTTGGGGAGAGAAAACTTTATACATTACTAGTAAGAACATAAACTTGTATAGCCATTATGTTTGCCACTGTAGGTTTCTGAAGAATCTAAAGATAGAACTGCCATATGACCCACATATACTGCTACTCTACTTACACCTAAAGGACTATAGTCAACACATCATAGAAATACTTACACAACAGCCAATTGCAGAATCAGCCTAATTGTTCAACAGGTGAGTGCAAATGACCAAAATAGGTTTATGCACTATGGAGTTTTATTCCATCATAAAAAGGAATAAAATCCTTGCTGGAAGCTGATTCAGCTGAGGATCATAATATTAATCAAAATAAACCAGACTTCTGAGGGCAAATATTGGATATTTTCTCATTTGTTGATCTTATAATTATACAAGATACATAAAGTACATACATGTGTACAGTGTGAATGTGTGTGTCTCTGTGTGTGTGTTTGTGGCATTAACATAAATGGGAGACGAGAGGGAAGAAGACTAGCAGGAGAAGCAAAAGATGAGGAGGAAAGGGTGGTTATGAAAGTGTGAATATAAACAACATATATGATACAATTGAGTAAAAATTTGAAATTTACATATATAATGAATATATACATATATATATATACATATATATGTATATATATATATATATATATATATATATATATATGTTCAGTTATCACATTTCAGGAAAATATAATACCAGACTTAATTCAGTATTGTGCTAAAATAGCTCTTAAACCATCTGCAAGTTCCTCAATAATTTTAAAATAGAAAAACAATGTAATACAGCTTTCATAATTCCAGGTAACTTCTCCCAAGTATTAAAATGGCAAAGATCATTACATCATTATTCACAATGGCAAATACATTTAAACTATCCATTAGTACATAAAGATAAAGAAAATATGACACATGCACAAAATAATTTGTAATAAAATTCAGCTTGCAGGACACAAATTTATAATACTCAATACTGTGAATGAAACTTGAGAATATTAAGCTAAGTTCAATAAGTCAGACTAAGAAAGACAAATACATGATTCTAGAAAATAGTAATGAAAGAGAAAATAGTTATGAAAAAATTCATAACATCAAAGAGTAGAAAGGGGGTAACAGGTAAGCAGAAGTGAGAGAAATCCAAAATTAGTGTCAATAGACAACAACTTTAGTCCAGCAAGATCAATAAACTCCAAAGACGCAGGAGAGGTGTCCCAGCAGTAAAGAGCACTTTTGCTCTTCCAGAGGACTGGAATTTGATTCACAGAACCCACACAATGCCTCACAGCTGCCTGTAGCTCCAGCTCCTGAAAATTAGATGATTCACCATGCCCCACTCAAAGGATATATTATCAGTGACAATTGCAAGACAGTGGAGACTCTCCAATCTGCCTACACATCATGGAAAAGCTTCAGTGATGCAACTTAGTGAGTTATCAACAATGCTGGGGAAGGCTTTTCTGTGATATATCTTCCTATGGGTCACCAATGGTCCTATGAAACATCCCTCATCTGTACTTATGTATGTAACCTCAAATAAACTCACTGATTCAATAAGCTAGACTTGAATAGAATTGTTTCTTTAATCTACCAGTGTCCTATCTGGAGTGAACAGATGTTTGCTCATGTCTCCACCAGAAAAATAATATAATAAGTATGGATAATTGAAATAAAACATAAGTGAATAAATGCCATAATATAATTATAGGATACTGTCTCTATTTTACAGGTTAAAGTTCAAAGAGAGAAGGTATCCCCATCAGGATTAGAGGGATTTTCTTTTTTTTTTTCCTTTTCATTCGCAAATAGGATTTATTGTTCAGTTTCTCATATTTTTCATTATATTTCAATGAGAAAATGATTACAACCTCCAAAAACAATATTTTAATGATTTAATGTTTCAACTGATCTTATCTGAGCACCAATGAGACAGTTCTGCTATTATTGTCTGTGTTGTGCAAAGCTGTGACCTCATTGGGATCACCATATGAAGATGGACAAAAGTAGACCCCATAAAGTTGTCTTCTATTCTATATACTTGCATCATGCATAGATCTCTCTCTCTCTCTCTCTCTCTCTCTCTCTCTCTCTCTCACACACACACACACACACACACACACACACACACACACACACCAAGAAAAATTATAAAGTAAATCTCATTATTATTACATTATGTGACATCACTGGATAATTCCTTTAGAAGTTGCTGTGCCAAATGGATAACAGATGAGGACATGAAGATACATGGAACTCCAAATATTTTATATATATATATATATATATATATATATACATATATATATATATACATATATATATATATAATCAAATTATATTGTGAAATATACAGTTGATCACAAGATTTCTTTCAATACATACATGAAATATTTAATGTTTCTTATATTCTGTATTAACTATTTTACCATTAACATATTAAAATATTTTGTCAAAACAATAATGTTTGGGAGCACATCATCTACCCTTTAATCCCAGGGTCATGGTTTTGAGCCTCATTTCGGGTGCCATTTGTAGCTGGAGAGTATCTCTTTGGGTCCCACCTAGCCCTACAGTCCTGCAGCACACTTATAAAATAATCACTCAGATTATTATATTCCTTATAAACTGTGTGGCCATGGAAGGTTCCTTTTTATCCAGTTCTTATATATTAAACTAACCCATTTCTATTAATCTATAAGTCACCACATGTTCCATGGCTTCACCTGCTGCTTTTACATGCTGTTCCCTGTATGGCAGCCTGGCATCACTCTCTCAGCCTTCCTGTTCCCAGAATTTTCCTCTCTCTTTGTCCCATCTATACTTCCTACCTGACCACTGACCAATCAGCACTTTATTTATTAACTAATCACAGCAAAACATTCAGAGCATAAAGAACATCCCACAGCACTACTTAGACTTGTACTCAGGAGACTGACACACAAGGATCATGAATTCTAATGTATTCATGACAAAATACTGACGTTCAAGCCAGGTTGGATAACAAACATTTCGGGGGAATTTCTGAAAAATTATGAAAAAAATGAAACAAGGAACAAAAATCCACCACCCTCTCCCAGACACCCTTACTTGAAAAGTATGATCACATTCTGTGTGATATTTAAACAAAAAATGAACACTTAGATGATAGCCATCCTATTCCATACCTTGCAGCAGGTAATTCTCACTCACTGAAGGCAAAAAAATGAACAAAAGCCATAGAAGGAATATAAGGTAAACAAAATAAACTTCATTAATTGGATTTGTCACACATATCCCACACCTCAGTATCTACCTCAAATGTGACAAAATAGAAGCTGCAATGTCATCTTCATATCAGTCTTTAGTGAATTTGGTTAATAATTTACTTACTTCAAGGCTACAATTAAAAAGATCTGAAATAATTTTTTTTTCCTTGAAACTGAAAACAACTGTTAGGTCTCAAGTCTGAATCAAGATGATATAAAAAAACTTTATAATATTGACAGGGATAGATACATGGCCAAGCCTCTAATACAAGTTCATTCCTTGGACCAAGGTCTGGTAGTCTAGATGACTTCCAGTAATTACTGCTACAAGAAGCTCCAAGGGTCTTAGCTTATTGGAAACCAGAATTTACCTACACACACACACACACACACACACACACACACACACACACACACACACACACATTGCATAATTAAAATAAAAACAAATCTTTAAACTAATTTGCAATCATGAATGTTTTTCTATGTAATTCCTTTCACAAGGGTGTTCATACATCTAAAAAGTTACAGAGCTTTTCTCCATCATGAATTGGTTCATGTAACAAAAAGTAAGCATGAAGGCTTGAAGTCAGAGAAATCAATCCTTTTCAGTCTATGATATCATTTTGGAAGATTTAGGAAATGCTTCTCTGCTGGAAGAAATATGTCACTGGGGGTTGGCCTGAGAATTTACATCTGCACAGCATTTCCAGTTTACACTTTCTTCTTGTGGTGAAAGTAAAGGATGTGAATTCTTAGCCTTCCACTTCAGCTGCCATGTCTGATACTTGTTTCCATGCAACTTTCACAGGGTTCATGTATTGCTCTGGAACCAAGGGCCAAATTAAACTCTTCCTTTAGTTCACTTAGAAAAGATGTTTTATCAAAGCAGGAGGATTCATTTTCTCATGTAATTGAAGAGATGCGTGAAATCTAAGAGGGTTACCTTATCATTTAAATTTATAAGCCTTTTGTCCAGTTAATTTTCCAGGTGTAAACAAAATAAAGGACACCATAATTCTTAAACAGATTATTGACATGTGTCAATTTTTGGCTCCAGATAAATAACCTTTTTAGATAAATTTCCAAAGGTCTTATTAAGAAAGACAAACCCATAGCCAGGTATTGGGGTGAATGCTGAAAGATCAGAGAAAGAGAACAAGCCACATCCAAACTTACATTGCCAACTTCTTAGCTGATCTTGTTTCCTCCAACTGGAAGCCTCTGAGTTTTCACTCAAATGGATCTCAGCTGAACTGTTGCTCAAAAGACTACAAGCTTAAAAACATTCTAGTTCCTGGTGTGCATGCCTTATATGTTTTTCTGTTTCCTGACATCACTTCCTGAGATTAACCTATTTAAAACAAGTAGTTCCTTTTCAAAAGTATATTCAATCATCTTATTATATCATATCCATATTCTTACTTTTTTTTCAGAGTAGATTCAACAATCTACCCTTTTCTCTATCCTTTTTTCTTTTACTTTTCCTTTTTTAAAAACAAAAACCCTGTATCTAATCTCCTTTGTTTAACTTTTTTGACAATTAATTGATTAACATCTTGTAACTAACAATCACAAAAAATGACAATATCCATAACTCTTTAAATGACCAAAAAAAACACCCACCCCAACTTGTGGGAATGTGGGTGTTGTATTTTTTAAAATACTTCCTGCTATCTAGTGGTGAAGATATCTTTATGGATTTCTTAAAGGAAAATATTTGGTTTAATTGTCAAGTCCTATATCATTTGTCCAGTCTCTGCATAATGGGAAGTCAAGTAGTCTGTGAAGCTGAATTATCTCAGTCAGCCATCTAAAAATTGTCCACAGCAGTTTGTCCAAAGCATATCCTTAGGTGGTTTTAATCAGTTTATAGACTTTATCACATTCCATGGGTAATCATCATTGTGGGATTCTATTATCCTTTTACAATTTTCAAAGTTGCTTTTAGGCATAGTCATAGTTCCCCGTAGAATTTATTTTTGCCTCCTCTGTGGTTTGGAGCAATCATTGTCTGATAAATGTTTGTCTCTCAGAACCACAAATGTATTCCTTAGAAGAAAATATCTTTTTTTGTGCACATTAGAATTTTTTATTATTATTATATTTGTGTTTTAATTTTACACATCAGCCATGGGTTCCCCTGTTCTCCCCCTTTTGCCCCCCCCCCCACCATTCCCCCAGGCCCTCCCCTCCATTCCCATCTCCTCCAGGGCCAAGACTCCCCTGGGGATTCATTTAAACCTGGTGGATTCAGTACAGGAAGGTCCAGTCCCCTCCTTCCAGGCTGAGCAAAGTGTCCCTGTGTAAGCCCAAGGTTCCAAACAGCCAGCTCATGCACTAAGGACAGGTCTGAGTCCCACAGCCTGGATGTCTCCCAAGCAGTTCAAGGTATTCAATTGTCTCACTTATTGAAAGGGCCTGCTCCAGCTGGGGGCTCCATAGCCTTCAGTTCATAATCCATGAGATTCCATTTGTTTGGATTTTTGTTCCTGTGTTTTTCCAATGTTGGTCTCAACAATTCATGCTCTTACAGTCCCTCCTCTTTCTCAACAACTGTACACCTGGAGCTCCACATGAAGCCTGGCTGAGGATCTATGCATCCACTTCCATCAGTTATTGGATGAGAGTTCCAGCACGACTGTTAGGGTGTTTGGCCATCTGATCACCAGACTAGGTCAGATCAAGCTTTCTCTCCATCATTGCAAGCAGTCTACAGAGGATGTATCATTGTGGATTTCTGGGGACCTCTCCAGCACTCTGCCTATTCCTGTTCTCATGTGGACTTCATTTATCATAGTCTCTTATTCCTTGTTCTCCCTTTCTGTTCTTGATCCAGCTGGGATCTTCCGCTCCCCTAAGCTTTCTTTCCCTCAAATCTTGCCCTTCATTACTCCCACTGTCATCCAGGTTGTTCATGTAGATCTCATCCATTTCTCTGTCATTGGGTAATCCCTGTGTCTTTCCTCAAGTCCTGTTTTCTAGGCAGCCTCACCGGAGTTGTGTAGCAGTCTAGCCATCTTTGTTTTACATCTAGTATCCATCTATGAGTGAGTACATACCATGTTTGTCCTCCTAAGTCTGGGTTACCACACTCAGGCTGATTTTTTTCTAGATCCATCCATGAGCCTGCAGACCTCATGATTTCATTGTTTTTCTCTGCTGAGTAGTACTACATTGTGTGTATGTACCATATTTTCTTTATCCATTCTTCAGTTGAAGGGCATCTAGGTTGTTTCCAGGTTCTGGCTATTACAAACAATGCTGATATGAACATAGCTGAGCAAATGCCCTTGTGGTATGATTGAGCATTCCTTGGGTCTATGCCCAAGAGTGGTATAGTTGGATCTTGGGGGAGATGGATTCCCAATTTTCTAAGGAAACACCATATTGGTTTCCAAAATGGCTGTATAAGCTTGCATTCCCACCAGAAGTGGAGGAGAGTTCCCCTTGCTCCACATCCTTTCCAGCAAAAGCTGTCTCCTGTGATTTTGATCTTAGCCATTCTTACATGTAGAAGGTGGTATATCAGAGTCGTTTTGATTTGCATTTCCTGGATAATTAGGGATGTTGAGCAATTCCTTAAATGTCTTTCAGCCTTTTGAACTTCCTCTGTTGAGAGTACTCTGTTTAGTTCTATAGCCCATATCTTAATGGTACTCTTGGGCATTTTATTGTCTAATTTCTTGAGTTCTTTATATATTCTGGATATCAGCCCCCTGTCAGATGTGGGGTGGGTGAAGACCTTTTCCCATTCTGTATACTGTCGCTTTGTCTTGCTGACCATGTCCTTTGCTCTACAAAAGCTTCTCAGTTTCAACAGGTCCCATTGATTCATTGTTTCTCTCAGTATCTGTGCTACTGGTGTTATATTTAGAAAGTGATCTCCAGTGCCAATGTGTTCAAGAGTACTTCCTACTTTCTCTTCTATCAGGTTCAGAGTAACTGGATTTGTGTTGAGGTCTTTGATCCATTTGGACTTAAGTTTTGTGCATGGTGACAGATATGGATCTATTTGCAGCCTTCTACACATTGACATCCAGTTATGCCAGCACCATTTGTTGAAGATGCTTTCTTTTTTCCATTGTACATTTTCGGTTTCTTTGTCAAATATTCTATGTTGATAGGTGTGCGGGTTAATATCAGGGTCTTCAATTCGATTCTATTGGTCCACATGTCGGTTTTTATGCCAGCACCAAGCTGTTTTTATTAAGGTAGCTCTATAGTAGAGCTTGAAGTTGGGGATCATGATGCCTCCAGAGGTTGTTTTGTTGTACAGTATTCTTTTGGCTATCCTGTGTTTTTTGTTTTTCCAAATGAAGTTAAGTATTATTCTTTCCAGATCTGTGAAGAATTGTATTGGTAATTTGATGGGGATTTTGTTGAATCTGTAGATTGCTTTTGGTAAGATTGCCATTTTTACTATGTTAATCCTGCCTATCCATGATCATGGGAGATCTTTCAATTTTCTGACATCTTCTTCAATTTCTTTTTTCAGGGACTAAAAGTTCTTGTCATATAGGTCCTTCACATGCTTAGTTAGAGTAACCCCAAGGTATTTTGTATCATTTGTGGCTATTGTAAAAGGTGATGTAGCTCTGATTTCCTTCTCAGCCTGTTTGTCTATTGTATATAGGAGGGCTGGTGATTTTTTTTTTGAGTTGATCTTGTATCCTGCTATGTTCCTGGAGGTATTTATTAGCTGTATCAGTTCCTTGGTTGAATTTATGGGGTCACTCATGTATACTATCATGTCATCTGCAAATAGGGAAAGCTTGACTTCTTCCTTTCTAAATTTGTATCCCCTTAATCCCCTTATGTTGTCTTATTGCTCTGGCTTGAAATTCAAGTACTATATTGAATAAATATGCGGAGAGGGGACAGCCTTGCCTTGTTCCTGATTTTAGTGGTATTGCTTTGAGTTTCTCTCCATTTAATAAGATGTTGGCTGTTGGCTTGCTGTAGATTGCCTTTATTATGTTTAGGTATATTCCCTGTATTCCTGATTGCTCCAAGACCTTTATCATGAAGAGGTGTTGGATTTTGTCAAATAACTTTTCTGTATCTAGTGAGATGATCATATGTTTTTTTTCTTTGAGTTTGTTTATATGGTATATTACATTGATGGACTTTCGTATGTTGAGCAATCCTTGCATCCCTGGGATGAAGCTTACTTGATCATGGTAGATAATTGTTTTGATGTGTTCTTGGAGTCTGTGTGTCAGTATTTTATTGAGTACTTTTGCATCAATGTTCATGAGGGATATCGGTCTGAGGTTCTCTTTCTTTGTAGCATCTTTGTTTGGTTTAGGAATCAGGGTAATTGTAACCTCATAGAAGGAATTTGGTAATATACCTTCTGCTTCTATTGTGTGGAATAATATAAAGACTATTGGTATTATGTCTTCTTTGAAGATCTGGTAGAATTCTGCAGTGAAACCATCTGGTCCTGGGCTTTTTTTGGTTAGGAGACTTTTAATGACTGATTCTATTTCCTTAGGGGTTATTGGACTATTAAAATGGTTTATCTGGTCTTGATTTAACTTAGGTATGTGGTACCAATCCAGAAAATTGTCCATTTCTTTTAGATTTTCCAGTTTTGTGAAGTAGAGGTTTTTGAAGTATGACCTGATGATTCTTGGGATTTCCTCATTGTCTGTTGTTATGTCCCCCTTTTCATTTTTGATTTTGTTAATTTGGATGCTCTCTCTGTGTGTTTTGGTTAGTTTGGATAAGGACCTGTCTATCTTGTTGATCTTCTCAAAGAACCAACTCTTTGTTTCATTAATCCTTTGTATTGTTCTCTTTATTTCTATTTTATTGATTTATGCTCTCAATTTGATAATTTCCTGGCATTTGTTCCTCCTGGGAGACTTTGCTTCTTCCTGTTCAAGGGCTATCAGTAGTGCTGTCACGTCACTAGTGTGAGATTTCTCCAGGTTCTTTCTGTAGGCATTTAGTGCTATGAATTTCCCTCTTAGCACTGCTTTCATAGTATCCCATAAATTTGGGTATGTGGTGTATTCATTTTCATTGATCTCTAGGAAGTCTTTAATTTCTTTCTTTAATTCTTCCTTAACCCATTGGTGATTCATCTGAGCATTATTCAGTCTCCATGAGATTGTAGTATTTCTGTAGTTTTTTTCTTTTCTTTTTTTTTCTTTTTGAAATCTAACTTTAAACCATGGTGGTCTGATAGAACACAGGAGGTTATTCCAATTGTTTTGTATCTGTTGAGATTTGCTTTGTGGTTAAGTATGTGGTTGATTTTAGAGAAGGTCCCATGGGGTGATGAGAAGAAGGTATATTCTTTTTTGTTTGGGTGGAATGTTTTGTAGATATGGATTAAGTCCATTTGAGCCATAACATAATCTAAGACCATTATGTTTCTGTTAAGTTTCAATTTGGCCAATCTGTCCAGAGGTGAATATGAGGTGTTGATGTCTCCCACTATTAATGTGTGGGGTTTTATGTGTGATTTAAGCTTTAGTAATGTTTCTTTTACATATGTGTGTTCCCTTGTGTTTGGGGCATAAATGTTCAGAATTGAGACTTCATCTTGGTGGATCTTTCCTGCGATGAGTATGTAATGTCCTTCATCATCTCTTTTGATTGAATTTAGTTTGAATTCTATTTTGCTGGATATTAGGATGGCTACACCAGCTTTCTTCTTAAGACCATTTTATTGGAAATTCTTTTCCTAGTATTTTATTCTTATGAGGTTTCTGTCTTTGAATTTGAGGTGTGTTTCATGTATGCAGCAGAACGATGGGTACTGTTTTTGTATCCATTCTGTTAGTCTGTGCCCCTTTTTTTGAGCTGAGAATCAAACCCAGGGCCTTGCACCTGCTAGGCAAGCACTCTACCACTGAGCTAAATCCCCAAACCCAGTCTGTGTCTTTTTATATGTGGATTAAGTCCATTGATATTATGGGATATTAATGACCAGTGATTGTTTGTTCCTGTTATTATTTTTATTATTTGGTGGTAGTGTGTGTGTACTTCTCTTCTTTGGGGTTTACTGCTGTGGTGTTATCTATTGCCTGTGTTTCCATGGGTGTATCTGCCTTCCTTAGGTTGGAATTTTCCTTCTAGTGCTTTCGGTACACCTGGGTTTGTGAATAAGTATTGTTTAAATCTGGTTTTGTCTTGGAAGTTCTTGTTCACTGCATCTATGATGATTGAAAGTTTCGCTGGGTATATTAGTCTAAGCTGGCATCCATGATCTTTTAGAGTCTGCATTATATCTGCCCATGTCCTTCTGGCTTTCAAAGTCTCCATTGAGAAATCAGGTGTTATTCTGATGGGTTTGCCTTTATAAGTCACTTGGCCTTTTTCCTTTGCTGCCCTTAATATTCTTTCTTTTTACTGTATGTTTAGTTGTTTAATTATAATTTGGCTAGGGGACTTTATTTGGGTTTCTAGTCTGTTTGGTAATCTATAGGCTTCTTGTATCTTCATAGGCATTTCCTTCTTTAAGTTGTGCAAGTTTTCTTCTATGATCTTGTTAAATATATTTTCTGTGCCTTTGAGTTGGTATTCTTCTCCTTCCTCTATCCATATTATTCTTAGGTTTGGTCTTTTCATGGTGTCCCAAATTTCTTGGACATTTTAGGTCATGACTTTGTTGGTTTTAGTGTTTTCTTTGACTGATGAATCTATTTCTTCTACTGTATCTTCAACACCAGAGATCCTCTCTTCCATCTCTTGCATTCTGTTGGTTATACTTGCCTCTGAAGTTCCTGTTTGTTTACTCAGATTTTCTATTTCCAGCATTCCTTCTGCCAGTGTCTTCTTCATTTTTTCTATTTCCCTCTTCAGGTCTTGGACTGTTTCCCTTGCTTTCTCATGATTTTCTTTCAGGGACTTACTGTTTTCTTCTTCTTTAATTGTCCTTTCCTCTAGATTTATAGCGTTCATCCCATTTTTTGTTTGTTCCTCCACTTTATTTTGGATTTCTTCTATATAAGGCTCTAGCCTCTTCATGATGTTACTTATAAGGTTGTTTTCTTCTTCTTCTTCCATTCTGTGTTGTTCATGTCTAGCTTTTGGAGAAGAGCTAGTTTCTGGTGATGCTGCATTGCTCTTTATTTTGTTGTATGTACTTCTGCCTTGACGTCTGCCCATCTCCTTGTGGGTTTGTTCTTGGTCTCATCAGTGTACTTGTTCCAGACAGAGCTGACAGATTTAGAGAGCCTCTCTCTCATCCAGATGGAAGCTCTGGGCCAGATTGGAGCTCTGGCTGGATGGGAGCTGGGGGCCTGGGAACTGGGGCCAAGTTGTCCAGATCGTCCCAGGATGACTTGTGCCCAGGGGTGGGACCCAGAGGTGGTTGCCTCTGTGATTACAACCCCAGGCACTCACCTCTGGTCCAGATGGGAGTTCTGGGGCAGGGTGGAAGCTGGGGGCTGGTTTCTAAGTCTCAGGAAGTGGCTGGGGTCTCAGGCAGATTGCTGTGGGGGCAGGGCATGGAGGTTGTAGGGTTCACCAGAGCATTTTGGAGAGGGAGAACCTTTCCAGAGGGGTTGGGGAGTCCTGCTCTATGGCCAGAACCTGGGGACCAGTTGGGCATGTCCTCCCTGGAGTGGCTGGTGCCCGAGCTGTGACCCAGGTGAGGGCCTCAATGATTACAACCCCAGGCACTCACCTGTGGTCCAGGTGTGAGTTCTAGGGCAGGATGGAAGCTGGGGGCTGGTCTCTGATTCTCAGGAAGTGGCTGGGATCTCGGGCATATGGGTGTGGGGGCAGGGTGTGGAGACTGCAGGATGTGCCTGCAGTCTTGGAAAAGGGGAGCCTTCCTGCAGGGCCCACTGAATGGCCAGAAACTGGGACCAGGACTGTAGGTGCCCAGGGGTAGGACCCAGGGGCAGTTGCCTCTCTGACTATAACCCCAGCCACTCACCTCTGGTCCAGCTAGAAGAGAATCTCTTAACAGCAGTTTCTCCCTTTGACTTGCCTCACCAAACGACTCCAAACTGACCTGTGTTAATGCTTTCTTTTAACAAGATGGTTGTGGCAATTTTTTTCTGAACAAGCAGCAGTAAACGCTTTCTCTCCAGTAGCAGTGTTGCCATCACCACCAACATGATGACAAGCAGCTGGCAACTTGAAGCAGAAGCCACCATCTCCATGGTCCCACCAGGACCATTTGTAGCCTGCCCAGCAACAGCTTCTCTAGAAGGATTTTCTTAGTATTACTCCATTATTAATGGTATTTACTTCCTTTGACATTTGCCTCAGGTGTTATGTCTATTACTTAAGCTACCACACATGTTAGCACTCAAAGTCTCAGACATCATAAGAACTGGACACAGATATTTAGTCTCAGTAGTTCACAAAATATGAACACATTTTGAAAGCTTACTCTATCAAATATCCCATGACAGTGGAATGCAAATTTATTGAAAACTGTACTAAATGTGAAACATCTCATTTAAGTAGAAAATGTCCATATTTGAAGTTTACATTTCACAAAATCTGGTAAATATAAAATGTGAAAATAGTTCTAATTTTTTCTGTGTTGCTTTGAATTTTGAGATAGGTATTTCTATGAAGACAGACCTTCATTTATTTTCCCATTGAATAGACTGACCAGCAGATGGCAATATTGCAATCTCAAAATGACCTTAAGTTAAAAAAAAAAAAAAAAAAAAAAAGGAAAACAAGACAGGAACAAATTTAATGTTGTGAAATTTTGGTCCTCCTCACATTGGTAATAAAGATGTATTTACTTTTTTGTTTATGATTTGAATTGCATAGGTATGAAAAAAGATCTACCTCACAAAATTTATACATTGGACAACATATACCCTTTGGAGAATTTTTCCACACCAATAAAATTCAATGGCTTGTGTACATATCCAGAAACATAACAATCATTTAGAAATTTTTAAAATTATTATCTATAGATTATATACTCATTTTTCACAATGACATTAAACAAATGAGACTTCATACAATTGATTATTTTTCATTGCCAATGTTCAGCAATATGCTGATAATTGATAAAAGTCTACAGTATGATAATGACTATGGATTTTCAGAGGAGAAAGATTGTGAAATTTCCAAATAAGCAAAAACTTTCAGTATTCCTGACTAATGTGAAAAATCAGGAAATAGAAAGAGTGCTGACATTTACAGGACAGTTTGAGAACTGGTTAAACTACAAATGTACAACAGTCCTGAGGACAGCCAACTTATTGCTAGGCTTATGACACATAAAGCAAACTTGGGTATGTCACTCCACCATGGAGGTTTAATAAATATTGAAAACATATAGTCAAAATAACAGTCCAAATTTCTTCTTGTCCTGCTTACATCCTATCTCATCAATTCACAACTTTCAGCTTCCTTCCCACAACTATTTTTGGGAATCCACAGAGGAAAACTGATATGAGCTAATGAGCATCCCTCATGGCTTCCATCTGGATTATGCCATTTTATCCCTTGCAGCAGCAGATGCTTCGAGTGGCTTATTTTCATGATCTATATCAAGGTTGTGTTTGAGAGTCAGACATCAATTAACAATGTTTCTTCTACATATGGCTTTTCAAAATGTGTATCTAATGTTGTCTTTATTCTAAATATCAAGTGATATCAAACACTCACTGATCACAAATATAAATACATGCATCCTAAAGTATCCAGAATGTATGTTATGACTACTGCCACAGGAGTATGTTTCCAAGCCACAAATACTGTTGATGTTATAGATACTATGATGCTGTGTAATGTTTTGCGCAGAAACGGAAGAATTTGTCCATTTCATCTTTTCTTTTCAGCAATAATCTCAATGCATCTTTATATTCTGACTGTTAATATTTGTCTTGAAAATAGTTATGGCAATTTATGTTTAGTATACATTCCACAAGCTGTTAGTCCCATATAGAACAATATAAATGACACACAGATGCTCTATTCAGATTTCCCTATCCTTCATTGCCAGGAAAATGTCATTTGATGAAACTCATGTGACTGAATTTTCTCTATTCTAATAACAGTAAAATCACAATTCCCTCTTACAGCTGTTATTCATCAGACACTATATAGGATGTTTTTCCCATGTTATCTAGTTCGCTGAAAATTTGAAAGAGTTGGATGTTACAGAGGAGGAAACTGAACCGGAAAACTTGATTACTAGGTGGCAATACTGAAGGTGAAACTGCTGTTTGTCTCAGAGCCTTAATTTATGTCATTAAATTAACAGACTACCCAAGATGCTGTTTCTGGCAAGTATCAAAAACTCACTGATCCCATATAAAACAGTTCTTACTACTCAGTGCAAAAGCTGATTAAAAGAGCTTGTCAAACACTAAATATTATCTCTTTTCCTCATTTTAATGATAAGAAAAAATCCAGATCTAGATTCAGAAACTTAGTGAATGAATGAGAAGAAACTTATTCTATCTCCTTTCCCTATAACTCTTCAATAGTGCCAAAATTAGGGAAAGAACTAATTTATTTTGTGTATGCACTTATGTGCAAACAAAACAAAAACTCATTTTCTGTTTGACAATGTTGTTGCTATCTATCAAGAGAAAATGTCCCACATAGAAGAACATATTTATGAAGACAGAAGCAGGGGAAGACTTTTGGGACTAAGTATACTTCATTCATTTCCCTTTGCATGCAGTTTGCTCCAAGGTATGCAGATAGAGGCCTTATTTCTAGGGCTGTCCTCCTCTTCCAAACAAAGTGTGTCAGCCTGGAGTAGCACAGTACTCTCCTGTGAATCATAGCACCCTAGTAAAGTAGTTCACAGGTCATTATCTGAATTGCTTTGCAATTTTCTGTAAGGCATATTACACTATAGGAAAGAATAACCACAACAAAGTAGGGAATTAACAGACATTTCTGTTCATTTCTAAAGGTGACAATTTCTGCAAAAGATCACTCTCACAGAAACTGTTATATCTATCTGCAGATGAGAATACAGACTCAGAGAATTTAAATGATGTAGAGTATTGAAGCTGAGTTGTACTACAGTGTATTTTCTTCTAAGTACTATCTACCACATGGCCCTTGATGATTGAAAGCTTACAAATGCCTGACAGAGATATTACTAGGAATTCAAATGAAGAAAAAAGTTGCAAGGCAACTACATTTCTTTATTGTATAGCATATACAGCAATTCTGCAACCAAGCTGCTAACTAAAGGTATGTGCTTGCATTTTAAAAATAAGCAATTCCACACTACAGGTGGTTCCTTTGCTTAATTCTTTTCCGATAAGCTTCACAATTCTTCTGATCACAACTATGAAATAACTGCAACTTAATTTTAATAATTCAGTGATAAAGACATCTAAGTCATAAAAAGTTTTCCTTTGCTTGTTTTGCATTTAGAAATTGCTTCCCTGACAATATATTGAATTTAAGTCTACCCAGAGCTTTTAATGAAGATTTATTTGTCCTCTGGCTAATCATTAATTAAACCTCTTTTAGATCAATTAAGTAAATCACTTTGGAGATATTCTATTATCTTCTCTATAGATGAAAATCTTTGTTCTTTGTATGCTATGAATCATCTTCCATACAAAAAATATACAACTAATAATTTAATAGTCTCTTTTTTTATTAAGAGATTTTTCTATTCATTTTACATATCAACCACAGACTACCCTGTCCTCCCTCCTCCCAACTCTAAGCCTTCCAACCCAACCCACCTTCCCCCATTCCCACCTCCACCAATGCAAGGTCTCCCATATGGAGTTAGCAGAGCCAAGTACACTCCATTGAGGCAGGTCCATCCCCTCTTCCCTGCACCAAGGCTGCATAAAGCCATAGGCACCAGGCTCCAAAATGTCAGCTCATGCACCAGGGACAGGTCCTGATTCCACTGCCTGGGGGCCCCCAAACAGTTCAAGCCAAACAGCTCTTTCACTTACCCAGATGGCCTAGTCCAGTACCATGAGGGTTCCTCAGCTATTGGTCCACAGTTCATGTGTCTCCACTAGTTTGGCTAGTTGTCTCTCCCCAGCAATCCACAAAGATGACTCTACCATAGACTACTGGCAATGATTGAGAGGGTGCCTATACTGACCCACTCTAGTGATTGGATGGCTGAATACCCTGTCATCATAAAACCCTCATCCAGTAACTGATGAAATCAGATGCAGAGATCCATGGCTGGGACCCAGGCAGAGCTCCAGGAGTCCAATCAAAGAGAGAGAGGAGGGATTCTATGCGCAAGCAATATTGAGATCATGATTGGAAAGAGTACAGAGACATCTAATAGTCTCTTCAATGGGTAAAGTTCACATAGTTGTGGGCTGAAAATTTCTTTTAATTTGCTCATAGACACTGAAGAAAAGCACCAGTATATGCTTATAATTTGTATTGTCACTCTTTTGAGTATTTCTGTGAACACAAATATTTTTCCAATAAATTATAAAAAGACAATAAATACTAACAATCTAAAATAAAGAAAAGAAAATACCATTCATGTACGACTTTTATACAATAAAAGGAAATAATTTAGGAGACAAAAGATTTTACAATTACAAGAGTAAGCTATTGTTTTTGAAAATAATATGCTTAAAGTTGATTACAGGATATGAAGCAGAAATTTGGACTGCCCTGTTTCTGAATACTTCTAAAGACAATTTGCAAGGGAAATTAAATCATACAGGCATAATGTTGTATCAACAAGGAAAATAGTGAGAGATTCATTCCAATACATGCTCTATTGATGTTTGAAAGTCAAACTTTATCTTCTGACAGTGTTACTTGTTATAACACGATTTTCTACTGAATGTCATTAATAAGATGATATACTAATTAGTATTTTCATCTTTTGAATATACACAGAGTAATATTCTCATTTTAATGTGCAATATGAATAAATACTTACTAGAAATCAACATGAGCTACATTAAAACAAATATTCCAAGGAAAATAACATTAAGATTCATCAAAGAGTAATTACCTTTGGTAAGTTACATATATTTATTAAAGACAAAATAATTTTACTGTAGCCCCTCAAAAATATACTTATATATTTAAAAATAAATTAATTTATCTAATTTACAACTTGCCATAGTTCCCCCCTCCTCTTATTCCCTCCCCTCCATTTCCCACCTCCCCAATCTACTCCACCTCTGTTTCTGTTCAGAAAGGTGTAGTCCTCCTATAGATACCAATAAAGCATCACATATGAATTTGCAATAGGACTGAGCTGCTCCTATTGTATTGAGGCGGGGTAAGTTAACCCTGTATGACAATAGGTTCCCAAAAGCCAGCCAAAGTATTAGGGCCAGCCCCTGATTCCACTGTTAGGAGTTCCACAAGAAGACCAAACTATACAGCTGTCACACATAGGTAGAGGGTCTTGTGATTAAACTAGGGGTGGATGTGTATGGGAACATGAGGGTTCTGCTTGGTATGGGGATGAGAGGATAGTACTGAAAGATACTACTGGAAGAAGGGGCATTTCAGGATCAGGTAGAAACCTGGTACAACAGAAACTACCAGAAATCCACAAGGATGACCCCAGCTAAGACGTCTAGCAAAAGCAGATATGTAGCCTGACCTGGCCATCTCCTGTGATCAGGCAAGACTTCCAGTGGAAGGATTAGGACACCAACTTAGCAGTTCCTATGGGATGTGCTTGGTGTGGAGGCTCAAATATGGTGCAGATATTGTTGGAGTGGCCAAAGGACTGATACAGCCTTAGACCCATGTCTTGAGAGTAAGCCCCCCCTTGCAAAACTTCCTATAGTGCCAGGAACCAGAGTCTTGATGGCTCAGAGACCTAAGATAGAATCAAACATAATTGGCAAAAGAAGTAAAAAAAAATGAGGCCTAATGTATTATGCTACACTCATAGATTGTTACTTATCCCAGTTGTCTTCAAAGAAGCTTCACCTAGCAACTGAATGAGCAGATGAAGAGAAAGCCACAGCCAAATATTAGGCTGAGCTTGGGAATCCTGCTGAAGAGATGGAGGAAAGATAGCCACTTTGGAAATCAGTATGGCGGTTTCTCAGAAAATTGGTAATCAATCAATTGAACTCAAGACCCAGCTAGACCACTCTTGGGCATATACCTAAGTAATGCTCAATCATACTACAAGGATACATGCTCAACTATTTTCATAGTAGCATTATTTGTAATATCCAGAACTTAGATGCCCCTCAACTGAAGAATGGATTAAGAAAATGTGGTACATATACACAATGGAATGCTACTCAGCAGAGAAAAACAATGACATCATGAAATTTGCATGCAAATGGATGGAACTAGAAAATATCATCCTGAGTGAAGTAACCCAGACTCAGAATGACAAACATGGTATATACCCACTCATAAGTGGATTCTAGATATAAAGCAAAGGATAATCAGGCAACAACACACAACTCCAGAGAAGCTAACTAAGAGGGAAGACCCAAAGAGGGATGCATGGGCCACCCTGGGAAGGGGAAATAGATGAGATCTCCATGAGTAAACTGGGGATGAGGGTGGGCAATGGAGGGTAGGGAATAGGGGATGAGAACATAAGGGGATGGGATGGTTGAGCTGGAACAGTGATAGAGTGGGAAAGCAATGAAAGAGATACCATGATAGAGAGAGAGATCATGGTGATAGAGAGAAACCCAGTGCTGGGAAGTTGCCAGGAATCTCCAAGGATGACTCCAGCCTGGACTCCCAGCAATAGTGGAGGGGGTGCCTGAACTGATCTGGCTTGCCCCAGAGATCAGAATGGTGAGTACCCAAGCTGTCATCACAGAGATTTTCTTCAATGACTGATGGAAGTAGATGCAGAGATCCACAGCCAATCACCAGGCAGAGCTCCAGGAGTCCAGTCAAAGAGAGAGAAGAGGGATTCTATAAGCAAGGGCATCAGGATCATCATGTGGATAATTGCAGGGATGACTAAACCAAATTAGAGGGAACTCATGAAAGTTGGCTCAATGGCTATGGAGCCTACATGGGATTGGACTAGGCCCTCTGCATGGGGAGACAGTTTTGTAGCTTGAGCTGCTTGGGAGGCACCCTGGTGGTAGGGCCAGAATCCATCTCTGGTGTATGAGAGTGCTTTTTGGAACCCACTACAATGGGACACCTCTGGCAGCCTTGAGGCAGGGGGAAGGGCTTGGGATTGTCTCCAGTGAGTGTGCCTCCCCATGGGAGGCCTGGCCTTCTTGTGGGTGGTTGTTGGGGGTGGGTTGGGAGAGGGAGGTTGGGGAAATGGGAGGAGGGAAGATTGATGTGTAAAATGAATGAAAAAAATAATTATAAAAGAAGAAAAAACAAAAAAAAAGATTATATGAGCAAGAGGGGTCAAGGATATCACAAGAAAACCCACAGTATCAACTACCCTGGGCTTATAGGAGCTCACAAAAATGAACCAACAACCGGGGAGCCTGTGTGACACCGACCTAGATATTTGTACTTTGTATAAGACCTTCTCAAAAAAGGAGGGGATATACTCATTCTTGATGCTGTTAAGCAGTGCTTGGCAGTAGATTCATTTGGTCTTTAGATCAAATCTAGCTAACTATATTTGCGAGAAATTTAAACTCCTTACCATTTTATTTTACCATTAAATTATAATATTAATTGATTCATTTTAAAAAGATGTCATATTACTTGAAATTTTTGACAACTGAGTTTATACTTTGCGACAATTATTTTTTGGTTTATTAGTTGTAGTCATTGGGTCTTCTTCATATTTCCAAAGAGGTATACAAGAAAAAAAAATACTCATCTCTCCTAAAATCACCCAAATATGATAGGTTAAAACAACTCTTCTGTTGTGGACTAGAATATCTGATAACAATGTAAAGATGTATTGCATTTATTGGTGTTGCAGAAAAAAAAATGTGTTGCATTTGCTTATGTTGCATTTGTTTAACTGTGTAAAGATGTGTTGCTGTTTAATCTTGCTTGCCTAAGGTACCAGTTTGGTCTAATAAGAAGAGGAAAGGACAATAACCAGAGGAGGGATAGGCAGAGCAGATGGACAGAGAGAAAAAGGGAGCCAGCCACCAGGTCAGCCAGTCAGGGCACAGACACCAGAAGGTGAGGAAGCAGGAAAGCAGGGTATGCAGTTCATGGATGATGTAAATGAGCCTCAGTACAGTATATAGATAAATAAAAATAGGCTAATTTAAATTTCAAAAGGCTAGCTAGAAACAAGCCTAAGGTAATGCCAAGCATTCATAGTTGACAAGTCTCCCTGTCATGATTTGGGGGCTGACAGTCTAAAAAAGGCTGCTACATTCTTAATGAATTTAAGATCAAGATCATCCACTCACCCTGATGTAAGTGATGAGATTTTTACAGAGTGTCACATAATTAAGGCAACATAATACACCAAGGACTAACCCCTCAGTGTATCTTATAATATGACTATAATATTTGTCTTCAAATTAACCTTGTTTCCACTTCTCATGCTTAGAATCATTATTGTCTTTCATTGTTCTAAGAAAAATAAATGATATACATTTATATAGAAAAAAGATGTTGGAAAATTTCAAATAACGTTTAGATAATGGAAAATAACTGGCAGTCAAATGACATAGTAAAGAAAGTAAATTTTTTTATTTGAGGAGAGTGTTTACTCCAGCTATTAACAGATGCTACAATTTACATACTATCAATGAAGGAAATAATGTACTATCCATGTCAAATTAACATATTTAAGTAATTTTAATCTTTAATTGATGCATATTAAAGTATATTTTTTTATAAGTAGGAACCACATGAAATTTGATTTTGCTACAAAAATGCTAAGTAATTTAGCCTAGAAGAAACAAAACAAATCTATCATAATACATTTTGTGATACCAATGTAAGATATGGAATAAAGATCATAGTAATGGATACTTTTAATTCTAGCACTTGTGGAGCAGAGGCATGTAGATCTCTTTGAGTTCAAGTCTGGCCTAGGCTATAGAATGAGTTCCAAATCAGCCAGTGCTCCATAGTGATACCCTGTCTTAAATATCAACAAAACAAATGAAATAAGTTATAGTTTATTATTCAAAATAGTACCTTGCCATAGCTTGTATTTCAAGACTAAGATAAATTCCTTGTGAGGCTTGGAAGGAAGATGAAGAAGAAATTATAGTATCAATACTTTATTTATTGTTCATAATCCTTTGGGTAATAATAATACTGAATTTTAAAAGTTCATTTAATGTACTAAAAAGCACAATAACTCAAAATTTTTCTTGATTTGATAAAAAGTTTTAAAGCATTTGCCAAGCATTAGTTTATATCAAAAGTCAGCAATATTCAATGATGTATTTATTCAGCAAGATCTACTAGATGTTAGTAATGATTTAGATTCTCAGATACATCAATAAAAAAACAACACAGAAGATTCCTTGCCTTTATGAATCTTGTTACAGTGAGGAAAAACAGAAATAAAAACTCAATAAGAGATAAAGTATAGAAGGGAACAGAGTGACAAAAACTATGGGGGACATTTAAACAGCCCTAAAAACATACATACATACATAATACATACATACATGCATATTACTATGATACAAACAAAACATGTTATATTTAGGAACACACACACACATATATATTTAAATCTAGGAACAAGTACTGAAAAAAGAGGCTAAGGATTAGAAAGAGCAAGAAGCTATATTAGGAAGGGGTTTATTGGCATTGAGAAATGACATAATTATATTATAATTTTAAAAGTAAAAGAAAAAATGAAAACTAGGATAATTGAGCACTAGAGTCAGATACTCGCCATTTCAAATATGGTTATTGTTACTTAACACATGAATATAATACACATATCACCTCACAAAACTCAATACCACGAGGATATGCAGATATTAGAAAGAAGAGCTTTATTGGAAAGGAATAACTACTGCAAAATATCTGTTGTAGAAGCATATTTTCTTTGAAACACATGACTCATACCAAGCTGAATGAACAGTATGAATTAGGAAAAGAATTAAGAAACTAAATTGGAAGAATAATGGTCCAATGTTCTGCAGATTATTTGGGAACATGAAAGTCACTGAGTAAATGTGTGACAAAGTAAGAAGTTTAAGGAAGAATAATTTGATGCTTTCAGAAGAAGTATTTATACATCAATTTATTATTCTATAAACCAGTGTAACTAGCAATGATGAAAATCAATACTGTACTTTATGTTAAAAGGGAATATATGTATCTAAATAGCTTTATTTTAATTTAATTTTTTTTGCAAATTTAATATATGGGTAATATGAATTTTGTCCCTTTCTTTAACCCTCCAAATCCTCTTGTGTATCCTTCACTTTATCCCAAGTCCATTACCTCTTTTAATTATTGCTGTGATTTATACACATGCATACATTTTAAATATATTAAATTCATTTACTGTTGTTTGCATGTGCATGAGTTTACAGCATACCCCTTGGATTTGAATAATGCATTAGGGAGCTTACCCTATCAGAAAACTGATCTTCACTCTCTTAGTAGCCATTGCTTGTCAGTTTCTGAAATTTCACCTATCCATATTTACCCATCAATTGGTGTTGCCATTCTACAGCAACACCTGTTATTCAAATATTTATTATTTATTTATTCTATTATTTTGATTTTATAGGGGCATCTTATCTGTCATGTCTATAATGCACTATCTTGCAACAGACATACTGTTCCTCTGGCTCTTATACTGTACCTCTTCTTTAGTTAGACTCCCAGGACACTGTAGATGCATCAACTAATGCTGGGCACCCCATAATCACTTATTCTCAGCATTTTGGAAAGGTGTGGATCTCTGTAATGGTCTCCCCCTGCTCAGAAACAAAACAAACAAAAAACAAACAAAAAAACCACACATTCTTTTATAAAGGTTGAGAGCTACACTTATCATTTATCTGTGGGAGTGTAGATACATATTTAGAATACTGCTACCAATTTGGATCTGGAAATTGGCAATAGTAGGTTGACCTCTAAGGTATATGGTACCTTGAGCCTTGATAACTAGCTAGATTTGCAGGACAAGGCATGCATTTTCTCCCATTGAGCAAAGCTTAAGTCTAATTAGATAGCTGTTGGTTATCTCCAACATAAAATGTCATAGTCAGAACATTGGGGATGCTGTCATCATTGAGGGTCATAGGCTTTACAGCTGACTATGAATATTGATTATATTTCTCCTTTAGCAGCTTGCAAAGTATCTTCTATCACAAAGAACTTATCCTAAAGGAGGAGGCTTTCATGTCAATTCCATTTCCATTTTAAGAAGCCCTACGTTGAAACTATATGGTATCTTCATCTATAGAGTCTTACCTGCAAGTTCTGGGAGGTGACTAAAGGCCATAACAATAGCCTATATTATTTTTTCAGTCTTTTGGACCCCTCTGACAAACAACTCAAATGGAAGTTTCCAAGCCTAGCACTGGGTTTTTGTTAGATAGTTTTGGCTCCTGAGGGCTGAGGTGGCATTATTGTCCTGTATGGTAACTTCATCAATGTTTTTTTCTTTTAATGTCAGTATGCACACACACACACACACACACACACAGAGAGAGAGAGAGAGAGAGAGAGAGAGAGAGAGAGAGAGAGAGAGAGAGAGAGAAACTTAATGGTGTGTATCTTAACGACACCATTTTCTATTGGTTTGCAAATAGACTGTAAGAAAGAAAGTTCAAACACCAAGAACAATAAGCAGTATTTTGTAATAATCTAGTATAGAATATCAGTGACCTACTGTAGGGTTACTAGAATTACATAAGACTTACTACAAATAGACATCTAAGCTGTTTCCATTTCCTAAGCTATTATAAGTAGAACAGCAATGAACATGTCTGAGCAAATATCTCTATATTAGGATACTACAGCCATTTGAGTATATGCCCAAGAGTGTTATGCTGGATCATAATTTACATCTATTTCTAGCATTTTGAGGGGCTTCCACACTATTTGCTATAGTGACTCTACAAGTATATACACTCACTAATAATGAATGTTTCCCTTTCCCTATGTCCATGACACTTGTCTTTATTTTTTTCTTAATCACAGGCATTCTGAATGGGTTAAGATAATATCTCAAAGTAGATTTATTTGCATTACCCTGATGGATAAGGATATTTAAAATATATTTCTCATCCATTTATAATTGTTCTTTTAAAATCTCTGTTTAGTTCTATGTCACAATTTTTAATTGTGTTGTGTATTTACTTTGTATTTCTTTGTTTTGTGTGTTCTTTATGTATTTTAGACACTAGCCAGCTGTAAAATGAATAGCTAGTAAAATTTTTTTTTCACTGTTAATCTGCCCCTTCACAACAATGTTGGTTCCCTGTACTGTACAGAAGCTTTTTAGTTTCATCAGGTCACATTTATTAGTTGTTGGTGTTAAAACTGTTCTTTTAGATTCTTTTTCAGAAAGCCCTTTCATATGATGATGAGTTCAAGCACATTCCCTACTTTTTCCCATGCCAGATTTAGAGTATTTGGTCTTCTGTTGATGCTCATTTCTTGATGAATTATTAGGTCAAATCAACACATTTTTTGAATTGGTTTAATAAGTACATGATTGAAATGACTGTTAAAATGAGAAACAACAAAATAATTCCCATGTACTCAAATATGAATGATTTTATTCAGAATATTTTTATGGAAAAAGAAGAGATGATTTGTTTTGAACATTGTAAGTGTGATTTCTATTTGGCATCCAAGTGAAAGAGTCAGCTTGATATGTTAGCCTAGAACTTGCAAGAGAACTGTATACTAGAAATATAAAAGTTTTGGCTTTTAATTTGTGTTTTGTATTTAAAATCATCAAACAGGCTGAAATCTTCAAATGGATGAGTACTCACAGGGAAAAAGGAAAATATAAATTAATGTAAGTTCTTGGTCTCCAGTGTTCAGCAGGAGAGAACACAGTGGGCAGGAATAGATCATATAAAAGTTACCAGTGATGTAGGAGAAAAATGAGGAATGTCATCATCTGTTGTTAGATTCATCAAGATAGAAAGCTTAGAATTTCCCATTATGTTCTTTAATATATTGGTCATTGAAGATTTTCACAAAAGGTTTCTCTTCTTGTACAATATTGAGAATGAAGTGTAAATGGCTGAAAAGATTATTCATCATGTTATATTGTAAAGAAAGCAACATAAATGGTGTAGCAGCTACAGAGTGATGTGAAATTCAAGGAGGGCTTTACTTTGTTTCAGGATGGGAGACAGGACAAAAATCAATACCAACTACAGGTGGATGTATAAAATCTGGAAGGAAACAGAATGGGGGAAAAACAGATTAATGAGACTAGGATTGGGGAGAAATATAGTACTAATTATCACATATAATGTAAATTTTATTTCCTCTAATTCCTAATCCATGTATTCAATACTGCACTACTTCAGCAAATTATAACCTTGTAAACATAAGCCAGTTTCACCAAGAACGTTCTGTTTCCCCTTTCTCCTCTTTGTTCCTGTTACTGCCTTTTGAAAAGTTTGCTTTTTGTGTGCTGGAGTAATATAATTCATGTCCATCATGGTTTAGTTGAAATTCTCCCTCACTGAAGGCCCTTTGTAACTACTCTAGCTATCCATAAATCAGTTACAATCTCTAACCACTTAAATTGTCTTTAAACATACATTCGCTAAAAACCATCTAACTTTGACACACTGTGTTTTCTGTACACCCAGAATGTCTTATCCTTAAGAGTCCATGTTATATTTCTGAGAATGCTAATGAACTATGAAATCTTCTGTTCTTAAGTCTGAAGTATCACAAATATCTAAACAGAATATTTGTTGAAGTATTAATAGTATCATACTAGCACATTTCAGGCATGTGAACTTTCAAAAACTTTACAAATGACTCTACTGGATTAGTATTATTGAGAGCTGATCTATAGTCAACTGGTCCTGCAGAGTATGCCTGAAAGAGTATGGAATTACAGGTTAGTAATACTGCATTGCAATCCTAATCATAGCACTAACTGCTGTCTTACAAAGAATGTTGCCTTTGTTTTCATGAATATGTATATGTATATGTATGAATAAATTTACTCAGTACAATTTGATAAATTTGTGTATATGGAATCAATATGATACAGCAAACAAAAAACAATGTAATAGACCTATTCATCAATTTCCCATCTAGTTTGAGTGACAGAATTACTTTTCTTCTGTAATGAACACTTAATATAGAATTTTCCATCTTATCAAATTAACTCCTATCTCTTTACTGTTTTCATTTTGTTCTTGCATTGCTTTGCTGATTTGGTTTAGCTGTCTGTGTTTGCTTTCATGTCATTGATTGTCTTTAATTACAGACAGCTAGTGTTGTCAGTCTCTTAAATATGCACTTCCTTATGGTTGTGTTCCTGATATGTGACTTTATTATTTGAATGAAGTGTATTTTTCCTTTGAATGCCTAATGTTTTTGTTGTTGTTATGACAGGTGAATTTCAATAATCAGCATCTATTTGTCTTTACCTACTGTCATTGTTTAAGGGAAAAAGATTCATTGTTCTACACAATGAGAAATTGTAGTAATTCTCCAAAATTTCTAATGATCTGCCTTTTTAAAATTTTAAATATGTACTTTTAGTCTTGGTAATGTCAATGAACATTTTGTCCTTGTTTGTCAGAAACTCTAATCACATATTTTCTCTGTAGTCAGTTGCTGTGAACACTTCTGCTTTTGCTGGCTTCCAAACAGTGCTAGCAGTTCTCTAAATGATTCAGATTAGGTGAAAGATAAAACATTTTTCCGGCCACTTAGAGAGTATTCAGAAAATCCAGAACATGGTCAACCTTTTGTCCCTTCTTAAGGAAAGATCCGGAGGTTCGAGGCTTCATTTCAGTGACAGTATATTTGATTTTGATGGGAGGAGTGCTATGGATGAACATAAGGAGTGTTACCATAATTTTACTGTTTTGCCATGGAGTAAGAGAGAAAGTGAGATATACAGAAGAAAGAAACAAAAAAAGCCCAGAAATAAAAGGTAGACGGGATAACGTAAAGTTAAGAAAAGTGACAAGAAACAAGCTATGCTATGGCCAGGCATTTATAATTAAGATTAAGCCTCCATGAGTGATTTATTTGAAAGCTGGGTGGCAGGCTCCAAACGAGTAAAAAACAAACAAAAAACTGACAACAACATGCAGCCCAGGCTAGCCTTCGAACTCGAGATCCTGTGCCACCTTTGCACTTGGCTCTATGGCTCCACAGGGAGGTGGGTGAGTGGACCCTCCAGTCACTGCTGCAGGCAAACAGGAACAGCCTTTCAAGCAGGATGCCAAACACAACACTGCCCTGCCCTTCTGGATGAGGTGGATGTCCTGGCTTGGATCTGGGCGGGCACTGTCATGTCCTTGGGAGTGGAAGCAAGGGTTGGAGAGGGAGGGCAAGGGGCAAAACAGTAAAAATTATGGTAACATTCTGTATATTCGTCCATATCACCCTTCCCCCCAAATCAAAGCTGGAAACTTACCTAGTTTTGTGTTCATCTGAGGACTATAGATTTTCAATTGATTTGGAGACTGTTTAAGTGGTATGTATGCTCATCCATAGTATTGGTAATTTGATAATGGGGAAGACCTAAATATTCTTAGAATCTCATTATACTGAGTTAATATATGTGAATTCATTTCATAAAATAATGCTGTCACTCCTCTACCTTCCTTACCATGCTCTTCATCTTCTGACTCCTCATCTCCCTTCCTTTTTCCCCATCTCCTCTCCTTTTCCTAGCCCCTTCTTTTCTGGCTAATATAGTCACTTTCATTAGAAAAACATATCATTTGCCTCCTATAAGTAAATTTTTGATTGGTAGCCTTGATTGTATCTCTATATTTTTTGCACAAAGACACTAAGACACAACCAGTCCTAATGCAGACTGTTTCACTAGCTACTTAAGGAATATTTGTCCAGTTTAAGAATGTAGCTGACCACCTGCAGTCACTAATATGTCTTATTCTCCCAGAATTTAAAGTCACAATCTTCTTTGTATTAATTTGAACCATTTAATTTAAAGTGCAATGATAGCCATGATGATATTTCAGAAGCCCCATGCTAAGATATAGCATATTATATAGAAGGTATTTGTAATGCACTCTTTGTTACATAACTCCCTGTGGCAAGGGTTATAGATATCTGACTAGAGCAATTGACATGCATCACCACCATTACTATACTCTTCATCCTCTACCTCCTCAGCCTCCCTCTACCACTTCCTTATTTCCTTCTTCCTCCTCTTATTGCCCACTATAGATATAATTCCTCATTAGACTTCTTGGACTTTGTCTCTAGTTTAGTGTTTTATCTCTAAAGAATTCAACTAGCATAAGTATATATGCAGTGGTGTGAAGTTACTGGAAGTTGTTTCAGAGTAGCTACATCTTAAATATATTTCAACATATACAATTATTCATGTTAGTTCTATTGGAGAAAAGATCATTCATTTTCTTCCCATGTATGTGTATGTAGTTTATAAGAGATCATTCTTGGTACATCTCAGTACACAGTAGCCTGGAAAGTGATTCATACAAGACAGCTACAAAGATACTTTAGACATTTCAATTCCTACCTATGACACTTTTAAATTTATCATATTGTCTCAGTTCAATACTTACCCCTTTGAAAAAACAATGCTTCCTGCATTATTTCTTTTCAGAAGTCAAGTATATATTATACTAAAAGTTTATACTGTATTTATTCACACCTAGACACAAAATTTGCATGAATTCCAAGCAAGATATATGTATGTACATATACATATGTATGTATGTATTATGCATATGTATATATATATATATATATGTATATATGTATGTATGTATGTATGTGTTATATATGTATGTATGCATGTATGCATGTATTTGCTTGGCTAATTGCTTTGGGAACATAGGTTCACTTTATCTCATGTTGGTTTTGTTATTTGTCATATACCTCAGGTTGGCCTTGAGTATGTGTTGCTCCTAACTCAATCTGCCGACTACTAGATTGACAGGCTTGCAACATCAGGACTGCTTTAAAACCTTACTTTTGTAAGCTTACTTTTTGTCCCAATGGAGAACACGTAAGAAATTTTCAAAAAAAGAAGTGATATGAATCTACTGACAGTCTTCTGCTCCAGCCATTGCTTTTCACAGTAATTTCAAGTTTTCATAATCATTACAAATAGCAGCATCTCTCTCTGCAGCAACTTCTATCCAACTGTTATTAATAGAGTTTTAAATTTTCTCAATATAAAAGCAACCTTCTGCCACCTAACAATTGGTAGTTCATTGGAGTACTCATTAATTTAGTTAATTGGTTTTGGAATTGATTCTCAATTAGTGAGGAAGCAAATGGAAGAAGCACTACAATGTCACTCTTTCCATTACTTTTTGCTATTTTGGCTGCAGCTTCTATGACCTTACACTCTTCTCTCTTTATATGTGCTTATGTAGAACAATTTTCTATACATGAAAAAGCTAAATTGTTCCAAAGAAAAATATGTCTGGTGTTCTTCTTTCTTGCAGGATTTTAAAGTTCAGTGCCAATGCTTAAGATAATTTAGACTAGATTAAATGTCAACACAAGGAAATCAATTTCTATTATTACATAAATACTGATTAGATAAAAAAGTATACATGTGTTGTTTGATAGGTGGCTAGGCAATTAGAGCTGAAAGGACTTTTGTCACTGAAAACAACTGGAGTGAAATATATAAGCATAAGTAAAGTGAAAATATCTATATTAAACTAATTTCATTTTGGTTAACATGATGTAAGTTGTCAGTCTTAACTGTATTCAGTTAGTATAAAAATAAATACTTTTCATTGAACACATACTGGCACACACCTAATTGGTAGGGAATATGTAAAATTAAGTTTTGTCTTACAAATACTGATATAATTTGGAGCCAGGGAAATCTTTTTGAAGAAGTGTAAATTGGCATTATAACCCCAGTAAAAGTATTAATGTATTGTTAATAAATATTTTATTTTATTTGAATAAATTTTAAATTATTCATTAAACAAATACTTACAGAATGTCTATTATGCTCACTACTACAACTATTCACCCTTTCCCTCAAATTAAAATCATTATGCCTAGGTCTTACAAAATAAAACATAATTATTAATAACACAAAATAACATGTTTATATAATATCTACCAAATTTCAATGCCCATTGCTGATAGAATCCTTCGTTCCTCTCTTGGACTGGCCTCCTGGAGCTTTGCCTGGTGCTTGACTATGGATCTCTATATCTGCTTCCATCAGTTACTGGATGAAGGCTTTACAATGACAGTTAGGGTATTCACTAATCTACAAAGACAATCGAACCAAGCTAGTGAGAACTCGTGAACTTTAGACCAACAGCTATGGAGCCTGAATGGGACTGGACTAGGCCTTCTGCATAAGCAAGACAGTTGTGTAGCTTGGTCCGTTTGAGGGGCCCTAGGAAGTGGGATCAAGATCTATCCCTGGTGTGAACTAGCTTTGTTGAGGCCATTACCTATGGTAGGACTCCTTGCACAGCCTTGATGCAGGAGGGATGGGTTTGGACCTGCCTCAACTGAATGTACCAGGCTTTCCTGACTCCCCATGGGAGGCCTTACATTTTTGGAGAAGAGGATGGGGGTAGGGTGGGGGAGAGGATGGGGGGGAGCAGGAGGAGTGATGAGAGGGGTATGTACAGTTGATATGTAGAATAAAAAATTTCTTCATAAGGAAAAAAGAATACATACCAAATCTCTAGAAATTATGCTATACACTGAAAAATGCTAAAGGAAACATTACAACATTGTGTTTAACTTCATAGTTTTCGTATACATTTGAAGATAAGAGAAATATCCAGATCCTCACATAGAGCATGGTATAAGCAATAAAGAGAAAGTGTTGATTATGTTAATGTCCAAAAGAAATTTGTTAAGTATGAGTGAAGAAGTATAAGGGCATTTATACTGTTAGGTATTCATGTTCATATGTGATCATAATATACAATGTTAGATTTTATATTTTTCCTAACATACTAAGGAAGTGTCATTTATTAGTAAGCTGTTTATTATACCAAAAGTTTGTGTGGATATCATGCATTTTTTAAAAGAAATAACTATTTTAATGTTGGAATACAGTGTAGCTTCAAATCTGCATATTTTCTGATTTAAATATTTATAGACAGATGTAAAGGATGAGAAATGTCTAAAAAAACAAAAACATGGAAAGAATTTTGAGAAATAATTTTTTTCTAAGCAAAATAATTTTCAATAACAGTAGATAAATTTTACTTCTTAGTTTATCCTTTGTGCTCCCACATTTCTATGGTCAATAGGAAAGAATTCAAGAAGAGATGTTGAAGATATTCAATCTCTAAGGCAGCAGGGAACTTTAGTCTACCATCAAATGGGGGAGTGAAGCAATAGTGTAAATGATGGGCAAAGAAATGAGACCCAAATTTGACAAAGAGTGATATGTATTAATCTGGAAATATGATGTAGTTGAAAGTTACACACACTATTCTTTCTATTCCTTCTATACTGGAATGAGAAATACCTAGCACATTATAGTCAATATTTACTACAAATCTGCGGAAGGTATGCCCTGATCTGACACTTATATGGCCAACACTGGGAACAATAGAAGAAGGTTTATAAAAGACCAGTTATGAATATCATTGATGAAAGACATCAGAAAGAAAAGAAATTTGGACTATATTTTCCAACACACACACACACACACACACACAGAGAGAGAGAGAGAGAGAGAGAGAGAGAGAGAGAGAGAGAGAGAGAGAGAGAGGGAGAGAGAGAGAGAGAGAGAGAGAGAGAGAGAGAGAGAGAGAGAAAGAGAACAGTATACACAACAGCTTTTATTATCCAAGCTAGCATGATTGAGTAATAAAATCACCATTTCATATATGGCCAAAAGAGTTCAGCAAAAGCCTATAGATATCTACAAATCAGTTTGAATAAACTTAATATTAAAAATACTAAGCTAAAAAAAAGCACATGAAAATGGAGAGGGTCTTAATAGGATAAAACTAAGTGTTGTGGGAAAGAGAAGATTGAGCAGAATGTACAATATACATATATGAAATTGACAAATATTTATTTAACAAAAAACAATTAAAAATGCAACTTATGGGGTTGGGAATTTAGCTAAGTTTTGGTGATTGGATGGCCAAAATCCCTAACTGTCATGTTAGAAATCTCATCCAGTGACTAAGGGAAGCAGATGCAAAGATCCACAGCCAGGCCCCAGGGGGAGCTCCAGGAGTTCAATTGTCCAGAAAGAGGAGAACAAGAATTGTTGAGACCAAGTTTGGAAAAAGCACAGGGACAAATAGCCAAACGAATGGAAACACATGAACTATGAACCAAAGGCTGTGGAGCCCCCAACTGGATCAGGCCCTCTGGATAAGTGAGACAGTTGATTAGCTTGAACTGTTTGGGAGACATCCAGGCAGTGGGACCAGGACCTGTCCTTAGTGCATGAGCTGGCTGTTTGGAACCTGGGGCTTATGGAGGGACACTTCACTTCGCTCAGCCTGAGAGGAGGGGACTGGACCTTCCTGGACTGAATCTTCCAGGTTGAGCTAAATCCCAGGGGAATCTTTGCCCTGGAGGAGATGGGAATGGGGCATGGGCTGGGGGGATGGTGGTGGTGGGAGGACAGGGAAATCCATGGCTGATATGTAAAATTAAATTATAAAATAAAAAGATGCAACTTATAAAGTTAAGAAAGTGAATACTGTCTTGTGATGGGGGAAGAATGATAAGTTTCATTTAGTAATATTCCACTTATTGAATAATAAATATTTAAATAAGAAATGGCAATCTTAGTCTTGAATTTTTTTTTATGTGTTAAATCCAGATATATATCCTTTCAACTTTGTCAGTTTCTAAATGTTTATTTGCAGGTATCTTTAGTTCAGGTTCTGTAGCACAAAAATAGCCATGAATCATATAAAAACAAATGCATCTTCACAAAATTTTCATGTATGGAGTCTGACATTTGAATTTCACAAGATTTCTCAAGCCATGACACATTCTCTTTTTCACTTAAACTTTTAAAACATAAAAATACCTTAGCTTATCACTTATAAAATTTGATTGCTGGTGTATTCTGAGGACCTTGGTTTTCTGACTCCTAATTTAGACTAGCTGTCACTAATGGAATGCATAAAAATAATTTTGCAAATAAAACTATGTAACTTGAGTCATATTTACAATGATGTTTATTTAAAAAAAAACTTTATTTTCCTTTTAGAAAAAAATCTTTATTTTCCTTTTAGAAAGCCTTTCCACTGACTTTCAATGTAAATATTTGGCTGGAGAAAAAATTAATATCATATTCAAGTACTCTCTGAATGAGTGCATTATTCTTTCCATGGTTTGTTCAAATAGTAGAGATATTTACATCTCTGGTTACAATATTTGAGTTCTGAGAACACTGAAAGTACATTGCAAACTTTAATAGAAAGTTTTATGGTATGATTGTATAATCATACAGCTTGAAATATTAATAAGTGGGATATTTTTGTTTTCTTTAACTAAATAGAATATGAGATCTAAAAATTATATGCTGAATTAATTTAAATTGATTCCTGTTACATTTATATTTACCATTACATTAATTTGAACGATGCCCCTTTTATTTAGTATTTATATTATTGTATATTTACTGTCCAAATAATGTTTAATATTTTTCATATTCAAGCATATATAACATTAACATTGTTCATGTCTATACCCAATTACTTTCTCTTACCCTCCACTAATCCACTTGTTCTTGCTTTTATGCCCTCTCTACCACCTTCCCTTCATTTTCTTTGAATACATAAATTGAACTGAACCAAATAAGGCTGGCCATTTTACGCTACCTAAGAAATAAAACAAGAAAAGCACTGGGTATGGGTACCCTGATAGGTATCAGAACTATTTCCCACCATCATGGATTCATTGTTGATTTCCAACTAGGAAAATGATTTTCTGAATGTATGTCATTGAAAAATTTCCAAAAAACACACAATTTATAGTCTTTGCAATCTGAAACTTTAGTGAAAATAATAAATAAATATTTTATGTGACATAAAAATATAGCATTTGGAACATAATACTAATGACTATAATTTATACATCTTGTGTATTCGTTTTTTTAGTGGTAAAAATTTTTATTAGTTAAATTTATTCATTTATTTTACATACTGACGGCAATCCACTCTTCCTCTGTTTCTGTTCAGAAACTGGCATGCCTCTGATAGGTGTCAATGAAGCATGGCATATAAAGTTGAAGTAGAACTAAGCTCTGTAGCTAAAGTTTCCTTCAGTCCTGCCCATTTCCACAGATCCCACAGCCACTTATAAAATAATCATTCAGAAGCTTATACTAATTAAAACTCTTTGGCCTATTGCCTCAGGCTTCTCACTTAGCTAGATCTTAGTTATAATTTTCCTTGGTTATGATAAATGATAAATTAGATATGATATTTTAGAGTCACAAATAAAGGATAGATAAGATATTTTCTTTAATTTTACAAAATACAAATAGACTAGATATTGTAACTGTGATTCTTGCTTGATATATAATTTTACTCGATTAAAGTTCAAACCTTTCTTTTGTTTAAAAGAAAAGGGAAAGTAATGGGGGAATGTCTTTTTGTATGCTGTGGAAATATGTTGCTCTGATTAGTTGATAAATAAAGCTGTTTGCCAAATGGTGAGACAGAACAGAGTTAGGTGGGATATTCTAACTAGAAAGGAGGAAGGAGAAAGGTAAAACAGAGGTGACATTGCCAGCTGCCACTATGAGTAAAGGACATGGGAATCCGTGATTGATATGTAAGACAAATAGAAAATCTCCTAATAAAAAGAAAAAAAAAAGATACTGGTGAACCACAAGCCACATGGCAAAGTATAGATTTATAGAAATGGGTTGATTTAAGATGTAAGATCTAGCTAGTGAAAAGCTTGCTGTGTATTCTAAACATGTACTTAAGCAATTAATACATGTTAGCATACTTTACTATTTTTTGGATTTTTGAGACAGGGTTTCTCTGTGTAGCTTTGGAGCCTTTCCTGGAATTCACTCTGTTGCCTAGGCTGGCCTCAAACTCACAGAGATCTGCCTGCCTTTGCCTCCCAAGTGCTGGGATTAAAGGCCTGCACCACCACCACCCAGCTTGCATACTTTACTTTTTATCAACAAATTAAAGTATATGTGATTATATAAACTAGCATTCCATTATTAGTTATTCAAAGTCATTAAATATAATAATTTACCTTAGGCAGAATTTTATGAATCTAAAATATCATTGTGAATAAATTCATATATTTCACCAGGCTGCTTAAAAATTCCCTGTCTCAAAAAGTGTTCAAAGTTAATGACAGAAATTATAAATCAGTCCAAAAAAGTATTGTGGAACCATAAAGTTAAAAAAATACTCTCTAGCAATAAATGCTCTGTAATTAGAATGATATTGAGATGATTACCACAAATTCTTACAGTATTTCCATTTATTTAAAACTACTATCACCTAACTTCACTCTAAATCAATGTAATTTAGAATCAGTAGACTGCAGAAGTTCCACATACATGAATACTGACTTCCATTACACTAATCTACATATGCACAAATTATGATCTGCAACATGAAAGTCCTCATGATACATTTATTGAAATAGGCAACAAATTAAATAAATAGCTGTTTGGGTTTCCACAACCAGTAGCCTTTATGACTCTCTGGAACTTGATCTCTCTTTTCTCATTTATTAAAAAAGTTGAATTTGAAGATCTTTAAAGGGTCTTTCAGCTCAAAAATTTTGTGATTCCTTAATAATGATGTTACTGGTAGGATTCCTTTATAATAAATCAATAATAATCAATAACTCTTGGTGACTTTGGTTCACTGACTTTGATGAGCTTATCCATTCTGGAGATGCAATGTAATTTAAAGTTGGTCTTGTTGGTTAAGTTACCAGCATATGAAGGTGCAGTTCAATTTTGAAAGTTCCTATGATCGTGGGAGATACTGTCAAGCCACAAAGACAGAAATCCTCTATGTGGAATCTCGTATAATCCCTTTGTACTGACAAGTGATAATGAAACACTCGGAGGACTCCTCTTCAAGTTCTTACCAAACTAAGGCTGTGTGTTTTCTTGAGTCCTGGAGACAGGAATAAATCATCCTATAATAAATGAGAATATTCCTACAGGAGGGAGCTGGAAGGAGGCCACTCAATTAGTTTTCAAGACTGCATACAAGGAGCACGTGCAATGAGCTATTTTTTGATGAAAAAAGTAAATGACAATTTATGAAAAAACTGATGCCCATTAAAAAATTTGCTAAGTGATTTACAAGACTAGTTTTCTTTCTCCTTTGACTATAAAAAAAACATTGTGTTTTTAAAAGGATCTGTCACTTTCATAACAGAATTATTTCATAAAAAGACAAAAAATTCTTTCCTTGTGTTAACCATTGATCTTCTAAAAGTAAAGGAAAATACTTGCTTTGTTTGTCTGCATTCCAAAGTTAGAAAATATACAACTAAATAAATATGTAGCTAATCTTGGAAATAATGCTTACTGTTTCATAATATAACAAACATACTAAAACTCAGGAATTACTAGATAATTTAGGATAATATATTATGTTTGATACATGCATATAATGTTGGAAAATACTTAAATAAAATACAGATCTTAAAATTTAAGATACTATAGCAATTAATGAAAGTGTGAAATGTCTATTAACTTAGAGATTTTTAGAGATTTCTAGCTAGTGACCAAAAGAGATTTTCTACTACAGGAAGTTTTATTGTCATGGTTCCACCTCTGTTTCTGTGGGGAGGGGAAGTGAGGGGATATTAAGTCAGCAGATGACTTCCCACAGAAAGTTCTCAGCTTGTGTTTAAGGATTATGATTCTAAAACCAGTGAGGACAAAAACAAAAGAAGGGAACTGATTTCTGTAGTAAGCAATCAAAGAGGGAAGACTATTGTCCACAAGCAAGACTTTCAAATCCTTTTGACAGAGTAATTCACAAACTGTGTAAGATTTACTATTTATTATAATTATGTATCCTTAAAATAGCCTGTTTTTTATCATATTAAATCATGAAGGGAACGTGATCTAGAGAGGAAGGAAAGAGTAATGAACTCAATAACGTTAATTTCAATCATGTAACAAAGTCCTCAAAGAAGGAAAGCTCACAAGGTAGGGATAGGAAGCATATGCAAATGTGAAAATGGAGAAAACTTTGGAAATTTGTGTTTATGACTGTCTTAATTATTTCTAGAAGTATATTAAGCCTCCTAATGAAGGATGAAGATATTTTTTTTTCTTATTGAAAGGAATTATCAAAATTTTAATTACGAATCTACAAATGCAAAACCTGCTAATCTCTTTAAATATAACACATAATACTTCTATCAAAACTAGTATTTAGAGAAAAGATGACAAGAAAGTTGTGAATGGCAGTGGAGTAAGTTTAAAATAAGCTGACTCAGTACAGTGATGAGTATATTTGCTGATCAGGCAATTAATCATTTACTATAAAAAAAGAATTCTTTAAAATAAAATTTGACTTTCATACACACCATTAGAGAATTTTTACATTCATACCTTGTTATGTACAGTTAAGGACATGAAGTTGTACAGTAAGAGCACAATGTTGGTATCAATATTGGAAAAATGCTCAAGCATTGAGTTACAATTGGAGGCTGCAGACACCTCTGTATTTGCATCATACATATTCTAAATTGCAGGCTTTCATAAAGCTATTTATGCTTTACCCATATTGGTTTTTCTAAGGAGATACTGCTTGGTACCTAGTGCCATCATTTTTTTTTAACATGTGAGTGTGCAAGCCTGACTGAAATACCAAATTTCCGTATCATGTTTCTACACTTCTACGAGTCCATGAATATTAGAGAAAAGACATGAATCTAAGCAGTTCTCAGTGTACATAGCCCATTCATTTATGCTTTCCTCCTTTCAAAAATGTACTCTGAATGTTTCTTTCTTCTTAAGGCTGTCCAGAATTCAAAGGGGGAAGTAATCACTCCAACAAACAAGATTATGTAAGACTTTATCTGTACTATTTAGAATTCCTCTTTTTATGCATTTGTGTCATTAAAACACATGCATGCCTTCTTTTATATTCTTCTAATACTTGAAGGCAAATATTTTGTTCATCTATGTACATTGAACTGGTGTAATATTAATCTATTAATTTAATTATTCAACAATTATTTTGACTGTCATCTTTATTTATTTTATTACATTACTATTTATATACAAAGACTGAATAAAGAGAGGGATAGCAAGGATGAGTAATGATGGTATAGCAAAAGGAATTGAATCATGTGAACATTGTTGTTGATTATTTACAAGCGATGGGCACTGATTGTTTACAAGAATGGAGCCAATAAATAATGCAGACTAAAGTCTTGATGCAATAGACAACTGTATCTAGAGAATCAGACAATTTATACTCTGAGGGTTAAGAAGAGTCAGTAAAATAAAGTGTACAATCATAAGAACAAGCTCTACTTGACAAAAATATGTTTTTCTGTAGAGGCATACAAAGAAACAATGGACAGTTGATATGAATAATCTGAAGCAAACTCACTCTTATCCACTATACCTGGGAGGAGCACAAAAGCATATTCCAAGAACAATTCTGTGTTTTGAAAAACTAAGGTCACAAGACTCTTTTCTTTTCTTTGAGTCTTCTAATAAACACTCAGAATTCTCCTCCCGTGGCTCCATTCTTGGACCATGTTCCAGTTGCTGATGAGCAAAGGATATTTCAAATGTTAATGAAATAAAGGAATAGAGAAAACATGAGTGATAGTTCCTTAAAAAAAACTTGTTGAATATGTATATGCTGAAATATAATATAATCTTATCTATTTCTACATAGTGATTATGTTTTATATTATAAAGGCACTTACAATATTTTAGATTTTATTAGCAGTATCTTTTTTAAATTTTTGTTCTGGTTGCTGATCTTTATGTACTTGAAAGGCATTGACCCTGTTTCTCACTTTAGCATTATTCTTGAATGTAATGTCAACAGTACAGAAAAATGAATAGCCAGTTTTTTAACTCATTAATTCAAAAAGTTCAGAGATTTTGTAAATCTTGTATATGGTTTTGTAACTGAATGTAGTAGACTTATATCTTAATAAGTAAAAACCCAAAAAAGCACACTCAAGAGATAAAAGACTAGAGAGAGTTTTATTACTTGCAACAGACGAGAAGCTACTGGTATTACTTAGAGAGCAACATTTTCCCTAAAGAGAAAGCTTAAAGGAATTTAATTATAGAGATTATATTTAATTACAGGAAAGCTCAGGAAGGGAAAGACAAATTCTTGAGAATGTTCATTTCCAGACATGCATTTCTGAGTAGGCTCAGTTTACTACCATGTTCAAAAAGTAAATAAGATTGACATATTTCTGAGTAGAGAATTTAGTATTGTACTGAGCCAAGTTTACTCTAGGTCACCTAAAAATGAGACAGAATGACTCAACAATCTTAGATTATCCTTTTTAAGATTCTCCAATGCTTTTAGTTGAAACAAACAACAACAACAAAACTCTACAAAACAAACAAAAAACACAACTGACACTGTGCTAATGCTCTCTTAAAGCAGTAACAGTTTCTTCCACTGTAAATATAGAAACTTTTCTCTAAAAGTACCAGTCTCACATAGAAGCTAACAGTATCTCTAAATTATTCCCCCTAAATTATGTTATCTAGCAAGGGTCACTAAATAGTAGAATTGAAAACCCGACTTTTCAAATTTTTATTGACTCTTTAACAGTTCCACACATATAAAATGGACTTTAATCATCGTCCACTTTTAACCTCCTCTCCTTTTGTTCCCTTCAATAATCCTCAGTATAGCCTCCTACACCTTCAAGGCTTCTTCTTTTTTGTCTTTTGAGATTTTTTTACTATTTTTTTTTTATTTATTTTACACACTGACAACTTTTTCTCCTTCCTCTTCTCCTACTATCTCCCCCACCTCCCAACTGTCCCCCAATCCATTCCTCCTCTGTCACCTTTCAGAAAGGGACAGGCTTCCCATTGGAGTCAACAGAGCATGGCATATCAAGTTGAGACAGAACCAAGCTCCTCCCCCTGCATCAAGGTTGAGTGAGTCAACCCAACAAGGGTAATCATTCCCAAAAGCCAGACCAAGTGCCAGGGACAGGTCCTGATCCCAGTGCTAGGAGCCCCACAAACTGGCCAAGCTACACAAAACAACAGTCACATAAATACAGAGGACTTAGTTTAATATCATGCAGGCTCCCTGGCTGTTATTCTTGATGAGGGAGAGAGGGCATTTTTGGGTTAAGGAGAAATCTGGTGCCAGGGAAACTCCCAGGAATCCACAGGATGACTCTAGTTGAGACTTCTAGCAATAATGAAGAAGGTACCTGAACTGGTCTTCTCCTGTAATCAGATTGGTAACTACCCTAATTGTCATCAGAGAGTATTCATCCAATAAGTGATCGAGGCAGATACAGAGATCCACAGCCAAGCACTGGAATGAGCTCCAGGAGTCATGTTGGAGAGAGAGAGAGAGAGAGAGAGAGAGAGAGAGAGAGAGAGAGAGAGAGAGAGAGAGAGGAGGGATTGTACCAGCCAGGGGGCAGGGGAGCAAAGTCCTTTGACAATTTTATTCATGGTTGTGGTTGTTTTGATTTAATATATCCCTCATTCACCCCTCTCCAATTCCTCTCCTATACTTTCAACTACTTATCCCTCCCAACTTCATGAGCTGTTTTCATATCTACTGACTTCACTTAGTGATACCTGTATGAACATTGGTGTATATTTCTTAAAAATGACTTCTTTTCCAAGCAGCCACTAACTGACAATATCTCTCCTGCTAGACATGGGACTTAATGATGGTCTCCTCTACCCATTCTTGGATTTTGGCTGGATTAATCTTTTGCAGGTCACAATTTTTATGAGTTATTTTCTGTGCAACAACCTTGCTACACTAGGCTAACATTATTTCACTGTATACTACTTCTGACTCTTACAATTTTCCCAAGACCTCTTTCATGATAATCTCTGAGCCTTCGTTGGAGGACATTGATATGGATATTCCATTTAGGACTAAGCACTCCACAGTTTCTTATTACTGTCATGGTGATCAACTGTTTGTCTATGTATTAACTGAGAAATACTACAAAGGAATGATGATGGCTGATAGAAACAAGAACCAACTTGTTTCTGATTGGGCACAAAGAACTGCATTTCTTTTGACTTGTGAATCCATGTTCATATTCCTTTGGCTACTGAACACCCTGGCCAGCTCTTTAGGGATTGGATGGAGTGAAGGCCCTTTGGGGTCATGAGTGTACAGCTTTCCACTCACCTGAGGAATGGCCATGGCTCTTGGGTGAGCAGTTACTTGGCTATGGGCGTGGGAAGAAATGGCCTTTAATTACTGATTGTATTTGGTATACATTGTATGATACTTGAAGTGATAAAAGGTACTTAGCAGCTCTTAATTGAAATCTAAGTTCTTTACTGCTTTCCCTCCCTGCCCTGTCTCCTTCCTTCCACCTTCTTTGCATTGTGATGATCTAGTGGGCATGTCTGTCACCAGGACAAATGCCTCCTATAACCTTTCTTTTTTATTTTATTGTATTTGTGTCTTAATTTCACATATCAGCCATGAGTTCCCCCTGTCCTCCCCCATCCCACCCCTGCTCCGTCGCCTTTGCCCCAGCCCCTCCCCTCCATTCCCATCTCTTCCAGGGCCAAGACTCCCCTGGGGACTCATTTAAACCTGGTGGATTCAGTACAGGCAGGTCCAGTCCCCTCCTTCCAGGCTGAACAAAGTGTCCCTGTGTAAGCCCAAGGTTCCAAACTGCCAGCTCATGCACTAAGGACAGGTCTGGGTCCCACTGCCTGGGTGCCTCCCAACAGTTCAAGCTATTCAATTGTCTCACTTATCCAGTTGGGGGATCCACAGCTTTTGGTTCATAATTCATGTGTTTCCATTAGTTTGGCTATTTGTCCCTGTGCTATTTCCAATCTTTTATCTCAGTGGTAGAGCACTTGCCTATCAAGCTCAAGGCCCTGGATTTGGTCCTCATGCCCAAAAACAAAAAACCAGCAAACAAACAAAAAACAAAAAACAACCAAACCAACCTCCTATAACCTCTTAATAGTTGTGTATAATGAAAACTGTAAACTTTTTTTTAAAATAAAATGTGCATATAACTTGAAAAAAAGATTAGAATTTAGGAGTCAGCTGATTGATACATCTATTAAACAGAATAACAGTGTTGGATTCTCCCCTCAGGGGGATCAGCTCTGCTGCTATAATTTTGGTTCAGATATTAGTACCTGACATGTTCTATGTTATAGAATGGGCCTTAGATCTAATTAGAAAATAATAGGATACGTTCATAACATCCATGTCATCATTTCACCACTGGGGACATTTTACTAGATCTGTCATAATTGTAGCCCACAGGATCCATATCTGGGTAACACTGCTGGTTGTTTTCTTCCCTGGTAATGTGCACAGAACCTTCCATCACCTTGAAAGTTAGCCAGTAGGGATGAAGCTTCCATGTTTAGTAGAGATTTATCCATGTGATGTGAATCATGTATGTGGTGTATCTTCAGAAATAAGGTTTTGCCTAGAGGGAAACCAAGAGCAATGGAAATAGCCTGTAATGTTGGAGGGACCTTTGAGATCCCACTAACCAATAACCAGAGATGAGTTAGCCCATGCCTAACTTGGGCTTTGATTTTAAATGCCTATGGTATCTGGGAGATGCTCTTTTCCTCATTATACAGTAATATCATTTCAAACCTTTTAAAATATATGTGTATATATTTTAGGAGCCTTCTACAGTAGTATGGGGTTTTTCACTCTAGAATTTTATTTTTATTTACCTGACATTACTCATTACACAAATGTTGAAGATGTTGAGGAGTATTGCTCATGGAAATTAAAGACCTGAAGTCTCATAACTCCATTAATCCTACTATGAAAATCAAGAGTCAACAGGAAAGGATAAGTAATTCCTTAAGAGTTTTGGAAGAACACCAAGAATTTGCCCACCATAACAGTTAGATGATGCAAACTTGGAGAAGAGAGGCTGTGGCTGCTTGTAAGATGGAGCACCTGAGTGTGTCATGGGTGCTTACTCTCTCTACTGCTGACTTAAAGCATATTCAAGCCTGTTCCTGCAGACTGACCACTGTTTCCATTTAAAGAATATTTTTATTGGATTTTTCTGAGGTTACATGATGTGTCACTCTTTACATTTGCAATAATCTAGAAGGGATCCATGTCATAATAGGGATCCACTTAGTAGACAGGGTAAATGGTCCAATCTTCAAGGAATTCCTTCTAGTTAGAAATTTCAGAACTTAAGATTTATTTGGTACTGAGAAACTATAACCATTGTGTTGGAAATGATAACTCTAAATTATCTATCTTTGTTCCAGAACTTCTAAGCATGTGTAGCATTACTAAGGCATATCTAACTTTATGTATACATATGAATTCCATTTTATAAGTATACAAATACACATTGTATGCAAAGCATTTAAGGTTGTGAAATAAGCAGTACTATTTCAAATAAATGAAAGTACACATTGTTGCAAGCTAGATTTATATTTTCTTCAGTAATCATTTCTTACCCAACTATGTTAAAAATTAATTTTATAAGAAAATATATAGTCTGATATATAAAACTGCATTCTTATGGTACAAACCACTAAAAATATCTTAAGTTCTAAGTCACTAACTTCTACAAATGTATTCATGGCACATGAATTTTCTGTTCTTTAAAATTTACCAGAAAGGAAAAAGAGGCAGAGTCTCCAAAGGACACAAATCTCATTATTTTACATCTTGGGGGAGTCTTTCATTTGTCAATATGGGGTTTCTGGTATCATTTTTAAATAGTATCAGAGGTGTGAATAACTTAATTTTCTTTCTGAACAGAACAATTAAAGAATACAGTAGTATTAAGGGAGAGGGAGAAATGGACCTCCACTGTAGCCTGTAGTGTCTCTGTCAAACAGTAAGAATGATGACATCATTTTCAGGTGGCAGCATAAAGTTATATATGCCTTAGAAAAGATGCAGTAAAATGACTTTTTAAAAAAATTGAAAATATGTTTTTTTTCTTATACAATGCATTCTAATCATGTTTTTTCCCTCCTCTAACTCCTCTCCACATTCCCACCCTCCCATATCCACACTGTTTCTTTGTATCATTAGAAAACAAATAGGGATTTAAAATTATAAAATAATATTTAAAAAAAGAATAAGATAAAACAAAAAATAGAAAAAGTAAAAGAAAAAGAAAAACCACAAGAAACACATATAGTTACAAGGACCTATACATTCATACAGAGAGAAATCCCATAGAAACACAAAAATCAGATACTATAATACTTAAGTAAAACACAAGTTAGATTTCAAGAAGCCCAAAGAAAGCATTTTGAGAAAAAAATGTCAAAAAGAAACAAACAAACAAACAAAAAAAAACCCCACTGAGTTCAATTTGTGTTGGCCAGCTACTGCTGTCCATAGAAACCTACTCCAGAAGAAGGTTCTTAACTTATATAAGTATATGAAAGGAATCTGAAAGGATTCACAAAACAACAGGGGATGCAAAGCCTCAACTAGATATCTCTTCTTACTAAATGAAATTTCCAGTATCAGGAATGGGTTAAACTTAATCGATTTGTTGTCCCCAAAGAACTCCCCCACCACACGTATACAGAGACAAATGAGCTATTGCCAAGGTTATTTGTTGTTCTCCACAGAGTGCTGGAAAGGCTTTATTGCTAAAGATAACACCTACACACCTCACCTCATTGAACACAGAGAAGATGAGCTGGTGCCTACCTACTGAAAAGTGGTAATAGTACTGGAGGGTAATCTGCAAAGGAGAAAGGCAAACGTAAGTCCAGCTACAAATCTGCAATCTACAATGTTATCCTGCCTACATGATATGCTGTTGCAATGGTGGCACAAATACTGTGGGAGTAATCAACCACTACTTAAGGCCCCCTTCATTAGATATAATTGATGATAAACACTGCTCAGGAGTCCAAGAACATGGGACTAGATAGGCCATGGACCTAGTGGAAAACAAATAATAATGTTCTGCTAAAGAATCATAGCAATAAAATGACTTCTAACAATATTCTGTTCTACTCATTGATAATATCTTGCTCATATATCAACAGAGAGCCTTCTACCTGCAGCAGATGGGAACAAATACTTTCTGTTTTGTTTTTGATTAATATTAACATATTTTTTCTATCTGTCCATATATACTGATTGGCCTTGTTCCCATGCCTCAACTCCAAATGTCATCTTAACTCCCAGATATGCCCCCCATTGTACTCTCTCTCTGGGAGTTGCTTTTGATATACCGTATCTTGCTCTTTCATTCTTCCCTCCTTCCTTTTCTTTCTTTTCTTTAATTTTACATCAATAAACCTATAACAAATTCCTTCGCAAAAATGAACCCTCCTTACAGTCCATGAAATTCATTCTATGAATTTCCAAAGCAAGAAACCAGAATCACTGTCTCAGTGCAAGTTGTATGTTACCCTTAATTCCAGCATCAAACTAGTGACTTAATTTTATCAAAAGCGAGAAAGCTCTTATCCTTTTTAATTATTTGTGTTTTTTTTTCTCTGTTTAACTTTCAGACATTTAAATTTTTAGGAATAATTCTCCAGGTAATCTCTCAGTCATAAAACTTTGGGAAAACCTCAGCTAAATAATTTACACAGACACAGATGTACACACACACACTCAAATACACACACACACATCACCACCACCACCACCACCACCATCATCATCACCACCACCACACCTTAATGGACAGCTGAAATACATTACTTAAAGCAATTCAAAGAGAAATACATTTATTTAGATCTTGATACCATTCCTCACTAGCTATCTGCTAGTTATTCATCTTTAAGGTTTAACTGTTTGATACACAAAGCATTAAGAATTGACTAGAGAAAGGAAACTTTGCCTTTAGCCAAACTTCTATGTAAGTGTTAATATAAACTTTGGAGTGTGTTTTGATCCTGGGTGAAAAAAAAGACAAATGAGGCCCCAATCTATGTGAGGGGAATCAATAAAGGTGTAGGAAAACAGAACACAATCAAGTACCGAGAATGACTTAAAAATATAGTCCCCTTATGCCTAGTCTCTCAAATTTGCATGAATTGGATGTTATTAGTGGCACAGATCTTAATATAATTTACTAGGAAATAAAATTGAAACTGGCACAATCCTACTTCCATTCATCTGTACCTGAATTTCCCCCAAGCTGTATCAGCACACATTAAATTCCTTGCCTTGAAGTCTTGTTAGGTTAACACTAGTGGTGGGAGAGATATCAGCTGCAATTGAAAAGAGAAGCTCAAAATCCCAGGACATATACTGCTCACTTCAATTTATTAGTCACTGAAGGTAGATGAAAGCATGACAAATAAAATCACCAAGTCCATCAGTAGAGTAACCTAAAAATGCTCTTACCTGGTGGATTCAGTCCAGGTAGGTCCAGTCCCCTCCTTCCAGGCTGAGCAAAGTGTCCCTGTGTAAGCCCAAGGTTCCATACAGCCAGCTCATGCACCAAGGACAGGTCCGCAGAGATTCTTGGCCCTGGAGGAGATGGGAATGGAGGGTAGGGGCTGGGGGGAAGGTGGGGACAGGGGTGGGAGGGGGAGGACAGGGGAACCCATGGCTGATGTGTAAAATTAAAACACAAATATAGTAAATTAAAAAAAATAAAAAGGTGAAAAAATGCTCTTACCTTTCTGAGTCAGGGTTACCTCAGTCAGAATGATTTTTTCCAGCTTCATAAATTTTCTCAAAAATTTCACAGTTGAATAATATTCCATTTTGCATATGTACCACATTTTCATTATCCATTTTTCAGTTGACATCTAGATTGTTTCAATTTCCTCTTTATTGTGAATAGTATGACAATTAACAGGGCTGAACAAATATCGCTGTAGCAAAATATAAAGTCCTTTGAGAACATTTTCAGGAGTGGTATAGCTTTTGGAGGAATTTCCACGTTGATTTTCATAGAGTCTGCATATATGTATACCTCCACTAACAATAAATAAGCGTTCTTATTTCACCACATCTATGCTGACATTTGTTGCTGTTCTCATTTGACAAATTTCATAGCATCTTTGGATATTGTGAGAATGAGTCCTCAGGGAATAGGTCCCAAAGTTAGTTCCAGCTAGATTCCTCCAATTCTTTTATCTGAAGTTTGTGATGTCTTCAGCAATAGGATATTCCCTTCAAGTTCCAGGAGACAAGATAAGGAAATGGGAATAACCTATTTTGGGAATCTCTTCAACTCCCTTAACCAACAACTCATGGGGAGAGTTCCCATGCATGGTACTGAGTTTTTTGTTAGTCTGGTTCTTGTGAGGAGATTCATGTCCTTGAATGACATTATTTCAAACAAACTATGTATTTCATTCAAATATATAATCTCAAATTTCTGTTTTGTGATTTCTTTGTGTATTAAGCACTAACCTAGTACCATATGCATAGCTGGTAACAATTTTTTTTATATTCTATAGGCTGCCTTTTCTCTTGAATGATGGTATTCTTTACAAAAGCCTTATATTTCCCTGAGGTTCCACTTGTCAACTTTTAGTCTTAATGTATGGACTACCAAGGCCTTATCTATATAGTCTGTACCTATACCTAAAAGATGAAGTATATTCCCTATATTTTCTTATATTGAATTAAATTTATCAGGTCTTTGTTAAAGTTTTTGATCCATTTGGAAAATGTTTTCTCTCATATGTTGATATTAGGTTAGAATCTTATGATATGTGTGTTTAAATTAGAGTATTCATAGTAGTCATTGAGAAGGGTGATTTAGGAAAGGGGACAGAACACAGGTACTACAAAAAAAGATACTATAAATCACTGAGAAAATGCTCTACAGTCTTGCCTACAGCCTCATCTTATAGAGGCATTATATCAATTAAGGTTCTGTTCCTCAGATGACTATAGTCCCTATCAAGTTGACATAAGACTAGCCATTACATGGGATTTGTTGATCAAATTCCTTCCCTCAAGGCTCAGGGATCAACGCAGAAGATTTGGTAGAAAGATTGTAAGAGCTAAAGCTGATGGATAACTAAGTAAATATGTCTTCTAGATACAACAGTGCTGAACATGTGAATTCTGAGAAATGAAAATAGCATGCACAAAACATGCACAAGTTCAAACCAGAAAGAAAGCCCCAGCACTGAGAAAAGAAAGTGCTCACAGAATTCCACCCATAATCAAGAAGTTATTTGCAATTGATACCTATTAGGAAAGTAAAAATCAGTGGTTTCAATGGAATGTCACTGGGTATATCAACACATTCCAGAGCAGGCTCTAAAACTAGACTCTATAAACTTTTGTTTGTTTTAGCTTGTGGTTGCTGTTTGGTGAGTTCTTTGTTTTTTATTTGTTTCTATTTTTCCCTATTTTGCATTTTTTTGAGACAGTAAGAGAAAAAGAGAAATAGATATGGAGATAGATAGATAGATAGATAAATAGATAGATAGATAGATAGATAGACAGATAGATAGTAGACAGAGAGACAAAACAAATATGAAGTTGGGTGGGTAAGGAGATAAGATTTGGGAGGGGTTGTGGGAGTGGAGATACACTGGATGAAACATTTTTGAAAAAATCCTGGGATGGATCCTGATCCTACTGCCAGTGTGCCCCTTAAGCTGATCAAGCTACACAACTGTCTTGTCTGTTTAGAGGGCCTAATACAGTCACATGCAGGTTCCGCAGCTGTTGGTCTAAAGTTCATGAGTTCCCACTAGTTGGATTTGTTTGTCTCTGTAGGTTTCCTCATAATGATCTTGATTCCCCTTGCTCATAGAATATTCTCTCTCTTCGGGCATTTTGAAGCACATTAACTATGGTGGAATGCTTTGCACAGCTTTAATGCAGGGGACAGGGGCTTGGACTTGCCTTAGCTGAATGGACCAGGCTCTGATGACTCCCCAAGGAATCTTACATTATAGAAAGAGAGAATGGTGGGTAGGTTGGGGAGAAGGCTGCAGGGAGTGGGAGGAGGGAAGAGAGAGGGATCTGTTGTTGGTATGTAAAATGAATAAAATATTTCTTAATAATAAAAATGTTTTTAAAAAATCATGAGAGCATATAGAGTTCAAATACAAAACAAAAACAAGCAAATAAACAAAATATATCTATAAAAGAAATTGGATTTATAATGAATAAAACTGGAAAAAATCAGAAAGCACAGCCCCTAAGGTTTCATTAGTTAATTCTATCAAATATTTAAGACAGAATTGGTAGTAATCTCTCAAAAATTCTTTGAGAAAATGCAAATATATCCTAATTTATTATTGTCATTATTTTTCAAATATTAAAACCATGAAACATTACAGTATAATGTATATTACACATTTGATACATATATTATCACACATTTATATATCACTGTTCATCATATATATATATATATGTGTATGTATATATATAAAATAAATACCACATGTTTAATAGCAAATGATGACAAATTGAATCCAAGAAAACATAGAGGTGTAACATATCAGAACTAATGGAATTCATTCCTTGAGTTCCAAGTTCATTCAATATTCACAAATCAGCATAATCATCTTATTAAAGACTATATAAGAGAAAAATGATTGTAGCTAGAAATTTATAGTTGGCAAACTTCAACAGCCATTCATCACTTAAAAGAAGAATGTGACTCTTCTTTTTCTGTTAAGAATTTTTTTTATTCATTTTAAATACCAATCTCAGATCTCTCTCTTCCCTCCTCCCAACCTTCCAGCTCCTTCCCCCAACCCACCCGCCATTGGCTCCTAAAAGAAGGTATGGCCTCCCATGAGGAGTCAGCAGAGGTCGGTACATTCAGTAAGGGCAGATCAAGTCCCCCACCCCATACTCCCTGCCTCAAGGCTATGTGAGGTGTCCCAATGTAGGTAGTGGGCTCCAAAAAGACTTTAAATTAGGAAAAGTGAAAAGATAAGTTCACATAAACTGGAAAATATCAAATATTTGTCTTCTAATTGGGAATAAGTTATGAAAGAACTTTGATAACCTATGTTTGTCAAGATCATACTGAAAATTTAGTTAATGGTGTAAGAGAAAAATCAAATATTATGACTATTTAGAGGAAGAATTAAAATATTCTTTTTCACAAATGACATAATTACCAATTATACAAAAGACAAGGTTAGTATTTAGAGTAAATAAAGAGCTACAAAAACTAAACTAACAATTCTCCTTCTACTACTCATCCAAATGAGGTTGCAGGAGTCATTAGACCAATCTATGGTAGGCAGGTAGAGAGAAAGAGTGGTAGCAAACACTTAATGAATAGCTGTTGAAGATGGCAACTTTTCCTCACACTCCTGACTAGAATCAAACACCTAAAGCCTGGAAGGATCTTTCTTCTGTCAGCAAGGCCCCCTGTGGTGACCAATCTGACCTGCTCAAGGCCAGAACCAGGACATATTTTTCCAAAGTTGTGGGCCTGTCAGCCTGTCTTTCTGAAAGTGACCAACCCTAAATCATGAAAGAAAGATATCTCAAACACCCTTACAAGCCCCAGCGCTTAAGGAGAGTAGAGACATCAGCTTCCCTAGATGCCCTCTGCTTTGCAGAGGGTTTTTCTGTCCCTGTGCGTGATCTCTATGTGTATTTGATTTCCTCGTCTAGAATAAAAACCATTATTCAACTGCTGATTCTGTCTACTGTGTCTGAAATTCATCCTGCTTCTACTTGTTTTGCTTGAGATTTTTTTCCTGCCCTTTAATTCTTTAGCTGTTAAATAAAATGAACTCAATAAAGAATTCTAGTTAGTAACACAATCACTGACTGGTCTAATGAATATAATTGGTAGTTTAAAAATAAACATGTGGAAGATTAATATTTGAAAAAGTGTTTACTATCCTTACTCTTCAGAGAGATGCAAATTACAATTACTTTGAGACCATATTTTGTTCCAGTCAGAATGTCAATGTCAAGAAAACAATGTTCAACAAATACTGTTGAGAATATGGGTAAAGAAAAATACTTATCTGCTAATGATGAGTGGGTAAAGTGATGTGGTCACTATGAAAATCATTATGAAATTTCTCAAAACTGTTAACATATGCTATGTCTGTGCCAGCTACCACTTCTGAATATATACCAAATGATTTCAAACTTTTGCAGCAAAGATGCTTATTGCTGCACAATTCACAATAGTTGAAAAATGGAACCAGCTTAGATTAAAATCAACAGACAAATAGATAAAGAAAATATGGTAAATAAATGGAAAGAAATTTTATTTAGGTATAAATTAACATGAAATCACAAAGGAAAATATGTATAAATAGAGGTCATTAGGTTGAGTGAAATAAGTCAGACTCAAAAAGATAAATACTGTATGTTTTTCTCATAAACATTTTATTTTTTATGCATATGTGCATATATATATATGATATGGAACATCAATTACTAAAATGAAGGCCATGTAAAGGGAAACAGAAAGGCGCCTAGTGGTGAGGAGAAAGAAGACTATCAAGGACAAAGGAATGGATAAGGAAAAGAGTGGTCAGTAAGACTAATTAGAGCAGAATATGAAGATTACATAATGAAACCCATTACTTTGTATGATAACTTAGAAATAATGATGAAAAGGGAAATAATTATAAATTTATTAGTATAAAAATGAATTAAAAACAAAGGCAATCTTGCAAAAAATATTTAGAGTGAAATCATAAATCACGTTTATAGATACTCAGTATTATGATATAAATTTTAAAGCATAATTTATAGATTCAATGAAATTCTGATCAATATCTCAAAAAAAAATGTTAAAGGGTACCTTTGTGTGTCATGATATATACAAACTAAAGTTTATATATAGAAGAAAAACAAGGCCAGATAATTGAAACTACTGATAATAAAGTTTATTTAAAACCATAATAATTAAGCTGGCATGACATACATGAAAGATTAGGTCAAAATAATTGAATATGGATCCTAGAAAAAGACACAAAAATATAGTCAACTGGTTAAATGAGATAATTTAGTGGAAAGACAGTAGGTTTTTTCTTCTTCAATAAATTATGTGGAATAATTGAATATTCTTGTGTAAAAGTGCATCCAGACCTATCAGTCTGTTTTAAAGACACATTAACACAAACTGGATCATAGATCTAGTTATAATAAAATAACATATATATTACATATGAAATGTTCAAAGATGTGGATTTGTTGAAAAGCATTTGGATAAATCAAAACTAACTAATTAACAAAATATTTCATTAGCTTTTATTAAAATTAAAAATGATCTTCTATGTATTGTAATTTTAAGAAAGTGAGAAGACAAGCCACAAAATGTGTATAATGTCTTTACATCAGTTACATACATTGAAAATATTAAAACATACTTGACAAGTGAGATAAACAGGTACAACTTATGGGTAAATGATAGTAATATATTTTATTAAAGATGGATAATGAGAATCTACATAAAAGCAATGTGTGTGTGTGTGTGTGTGTGTGTGTGTGTGTTTGTTTTTTTTTTGTTTTTTTTTTTTTTTTTGAGCTGAGGACCAAACCCAAGGCCTTGTGCTTGCTAGGCAAATTAAAACAACAAAGCATAACTCTGTATCTATTAAATTGGATTAAATAATGAAAGTAAAATTCTAATGAGAAAAAGAGAAGTTTCCATTCATTGCAGATGAGAATACAGACAGAGTATACATATTCCATGAGAACAAGAAAGAATCCTGAAGCTTTTGTCCCTCTCCTCCCCTCCCCTCTCCTCTCCTCTCCTCCCCTACCCTTTCCTCCCCTCCCCTCTCCTCTCCTCTTCTCTTCTCTCTCTCTCTCTCTCTCTCACACACACATACACACATATATACACACACAGACATACTTTCTTGCTCATTTTTCTTATAAGTCATACAATCAAAAACACATTAACAACAATCTGTTTTAGCACCTCATGATTATTTCCAACACTGTTTCATTAAAAGTAACCAGATATTCTTGGATAACTGGCTGTATAAGAAAATAAGGTAGCAATGGAGTATCACACATAATTAAAAGCAAAATCCATGAGCCATAAATTGTAAATTACATACGTAAACATTCGTGAGTGTATGTGTGTGTGTGTGTGAGAGAGAGAGAGAGAGAGAGAGAAAGAGAGAGAGAGAGAGAGAGAGAGAGAGAGAGAGAGAATTTGTGTGTGTGTTTATAGAGAAATATGTAGGATAAGAAAAAATTTGGTCAAATTCAAAAGAGATGAAGAAAAAAGCAGTTATAAAACAACAATAAAGTTCAAAAAGTCATAAAACATCATGCGGATATCTCACATGCCTATAATACATGTAAGTCTGTGTACATGATCACTTCTTCTGATGATACTTATCCTAAGAGCCATAGAATTTCCATCTTAAATAAGGTTTCTCCTACCATGATAAAAACAGCTTGACCAAAATCAACTTGGGAAGGAAAGGGTTTATTTCAGCTTACTCCTTGTGGACCATCATCTAGGGAACTCAGGACAGAACTCAAGGTATGAATCTAGTGTAGTGGATAGCCATCCCAGCATTGGCCTGGAAGTTCCAACCCCCATTGAGGCTTCGGTAATGGTCACACCCACAAGGCAGGGCGGAGGAGGAAGCAGAAGACCAAGGATCAGGAAGACCAAGGATCGGGAAGAGGTCTTGCGCTTGGTTCCTGGACCCTGGACGCTGGAGGTAGACGTAGCAGAGTTCTCCAGAGAACACCACCGGACTACGCTATATCTTTTCCAGACCCTGCAAACTACTCCTTCATTTGTAAGTTAGCCCACAAAATAAACCTCCCTTTTAACTATGTGGAGTGGCCTTAATAATTTCACCAATATCTGGTGCTCACGTAGGGCAAATTCCAAAGGCCCAGGCAGCTCCCTCCCTCAGCCTCCTCCCCCGCTGGCAGGTACCTAAACCCGCCTGCAAAGTTCCATTTAATCAGGGGACGCCTACAAGGTTCCATTCCCGAAAAAGGGAGCAGCTGGTCTGGTCTCAGTTCCCTAGGTTAGCCCCTAGACCAGTAAAAACCGCTGTGAGTGAGGCGTTCCCACCCCTCCCTGAGTGCAGGCTCCCCGCCATCTTGGCTCCTGCCTTCAGCTGCCACCAGCCAAGGTCGCCAGCAGGCCCTGCTTTGGCGCTATACCAACGCCTCCTGCTGGCTGAAAAGTGCTACTGCACCACCCAAAACCACAGAAAGGTAAGCTTATTTCAAGTAAAAGTACTTGATAATTTTACACCTTAAAATTGACTAACAAATTTTGAGTAATTATTGTAATATGGCTGACAACATTACCTCACAAGAATTTAAAAACCTTTTTGCCTGTATGATGAATGACATTTTCCTGGAAATATATGACCTCCCTAAGACATATCTGTCCTGTACCATTTTGACATTCATTGTAATAATTCACACAGTGTTTAAACATTGGTTTAATAATAAGAACAAAGATGAGTCATTATTGGGGTGGATACAGGCTTTAAAAGATAGCAATGAAGACTTACAGAAAAAGATTCTCTTTCTGGAATCTGCTAACCAGGATTTACAGGCTTTAAAAGTTAGCAATGAAGGCTTACAGAAAAAGATTCTGTCTATGGAATCTGCTGACCAGGACTTACATAAAAAGATTCTCTTTCTGGAATCTGCTAACCAGGAATTACAGGTTTTAAAAGATAGCAATGAAGGCTTACAGAAAAAGATTCTTTCTCTGGAATCTGCTGGCCAGGACTTACATAAAAAGATTCTCTCTCTAGAATCTGCTAACCAGAATTTACAAAACAAGCTTGTACCCAAAATTGCTTTTATTGATAATAAATATGAGTATTTAATGGATAGAACACTAACTCTCCAGAGTGAAGTTGTAGCTACTCAGACAATATATAAGGAAGAAAAAATATCATTACTTGATAGGATAAGGTCCATGGAAACATGTGTTTCAGAAGAACATAAAAACTTCCATGATTCCATGAAAAATCTGGAATCCCTTACAAGAGAGGAGGTTTACTCCCTGGAACAGACCCTAGGTGCTCGTTTACAAGCCCTGGAGGAAACTCTCAATAAACATGACAAGGGGCCTAATAAGCAGAAGGGCAAGACCATACAGGTTGTAACATCTCCAGTCTAGAGGCTTGGAGCAGTACTGTTTACTGGCTTCTCCCCCATGGTTTGCTTTTTTATACCACTGAAGACCACTTGTCGAGGGGTGGCACCATGCAATATGGTGTGAATCCATTATATCAATAACCAATAAAGAAATATACTACAGCATTACCTAGAGGACAATCTAATAGAGACATTCTCTCAACTTATATTCCTTCTTTCCAGCTTGTGTCAATTTGACATAAAAGTAACCAGCTCAGTATCTGACAAGAACTCCAACACCAAGCAAGAGAAGCCTTCTTTTGGGTTGTTTGTCAGTGTTATCCAAGAGACTCTGATGACATTATAGGCTATTATCATTGCTCTTGGTTTCCCCAGAGGTGGAAGATAATTCGCTACTGCTGATGAAGCTGTGCAATTCAGACAAATGACCCAGAAGGCTAGCTTAATCTGACCTGAAGACCTCCAGAGGCTGTATGCAAGTTTCCAAAGGAGAAAAGAAAGACAACACCAACAAAAACAATAGTCCTAACCTGCTGTGATGCCTATGAATCCAAACAATGACCAGCAAGGTAAAATATCCTTAATGGTGTACTATTGGCACATACCAGGGCTGTAACCAGCAGCTCTCTAATTGGATTTAAGGCCTGCCCAAAAGTGGGAAAGCATTCCTGGTTCTGGAAACCTAACCAAATGCCTGGGGCTACTGAAGTCATGGATCTGGGAGGAGAATATAAAACTTCTGTTTTGCTACAGCAGCATAATTTCAAATTACATTCTACATATTAATCTTTATACTCACAGATAAGTGTAGTTCTCATCCCTTATCAAAGAAATTTCTCTTTCCAACAGCAAGAGACCATTGTGGAAAAGTACTGATATAGCTTAAGCCAATTTATAACAACCTAGAGTCATTTGAGAGATGGAAACTTGAGAAAGTGCTTCAAAATAATTAAGATCAGGCTTCAAGCAAGCCTGTTGAGCGTTTTCTTAATTAGTGATTGATGTAGGAGAGCTCAGTTTATTGTGGGTGGTGCCACTCCTGACTGGTATTCCTGGGTTCAATGAGAAAGCAGGCTGAGTAAGGCATAAAAAACAAGCCAGTAAGCAGCGTTCTCCACCCTAATGCCTCTGTATCAGTTGCTACCTCCTGGTTCCTGCCCTATTTCAGTACCTGTCCTGACTTCCTTGAGGATGAACATTGATATGGAAGCATAAGCCAAATAAATCCCTTCCTCTCTAAGTTGCTTTGGTCATGGTGCTTCATCACAGCAATAGTAACCCTAACGAAAACAGAAAACCACAACCAACCAAAATGCAGAGTTGTAGAAACCATTCACAACAGATCCATGTACAACACAACTCTTGTGCCTAAGTCACAGGGATCCTTGCAGAAGATGGACCAGAAGGATTGAGAGAGCCAGAGGCCCAGGAAGTTTGCTCTGAGATTGTATCTTGTAGAAAGTTTAGAGAAACTATACCTATAAGGCTTCAACAATATGGCTGCCTAAACAAGATGTAAAGAAGGATAAAACCAACAGACATGCTAACATGAAAAGGGGAAGCTTCTTTTTTTCTCAACCCTTGACAATCACCAGCATCTAAAAATTCCCAGGGAAGAGCATACTAATAATAAATGGTCAGCCCTGAAAACATACCTACAAGTGAAATTATACCAATTAATCAATTTGTATTAATATGTGTGTGTATTTATACTTTTGTACATATGTAACAATAATTAAGATAAAAAAGCAGACATTAGTTTTAATGTTTTTTAATCATTTTATTGCAAAAGAATAATAATTTTAAAGTTCACTTTTAGGGAAACTGAATGTAAATTTTTACCTGTTCACTGTGCATAAATTCCTTCCCCAACATTAAACATAAAATAGAATGGAATGGAGAAAGAAAGAGTTTAAGTGACCTGACCTTATATGAGTGGCATTTCATATGCTTGGGATGTAGCTCAGTTGCTCAAGTGCTTGCCTAGCATGGAGGAGGCCTAAATTCTATCACTAGCATTGTATTCAAAAATAACCATGGCAGCCAGGCAGTGAAGGTACATGCCTTTAATCCCAGCACTCAGGAGGCAGAGGCAGGTAGATCTCTGTGAGTTTGAGGCCAGCCTGGGCTACCAAGAAAACAAGTTCATTGCCAGTCGTCTACAGTGGATGCGTCATTGTGGATTTCTGGGGACCTCTCCAGCACTCTGCCTATTCCTGTTCTCATGTGGTCATCATTTATCATGGTCTGTTATTCCTCATTCTCCCTTTCTGTTCTTAGTCCAGCTGGGATCTCCTGCTCCCCTATGCTCTCTTTCTGTCGAACCTTGCCCTTCATCACTCCCACTCTCATCCAGGTTGTACATGTAGATCTCATCCATTTTTCTGTCATTGGGCAATCCCTGTGTCTTTCTTAGTGTCCTGTTTTTTAGGTCGAGAGGAAGCCTGATCTGACCTAGTCTGGTGATCAGATGGCAAAACACCCTAACTGTCGAGCTGGATCTCTCATCCAATAAATGATGGAAGTGGATGCAGAGATCCTCAGCCAGGCCCCAGGTGAAGTTCCAGGAGTCCATTTGTTGAGAAAGAGGAGGGACTGTAAGAGTGTGAATTGTTGAAACCAAGATTGGACAAGCACAGGGACAAATAGCCAAACGAATGGAAACACATGAATTATGAACCAAAAGCTGTGGAGCCTCTAATGAGATCAGGCCCTCTGGATAAGTGAGACAATTGAATAGCTTGAAGTGTTTGGGAGGCACCCAGGCTGTGGGACCAGGACCTGTCCTTAGTGCATGAGCTGGCTGTTTGGAACCTTGGGCTTACACAGGAACTCTTTGCTCAGCCTGGAAGGAGGGGACTGGACATGCCTGTGCTGTATCTGCCAGATTGAGCTGAATCCCCAGGGGAGTCTTTTCCCTGGAGGAGATGGGAATGGAGGGGAGGGGCTGGCAAGAAGATGGGGGTTAGGTGGGAGGGGTGAGTACGGGGGAACTCATGGCTGATATGTAAAATTAAAACAAAAATATAATAAAAAAGAAAAAGAAGTTTAATATTTCTCTTGTGGATACCCATTCCTAAGTTATCATGAACTGTATGAGACCTTGTCTGAAGAAACAAGGTGGTATTTGATGTCTGTTGCCTTACTCTGTCAACTTGACAAAAACTAGAATCATCGAGGAAGACTGAACTAGATTTGAAAAAAATGACTCCAACAGATTGGCCTATGGGAAAGTTATGGAACATTTTCTTGATTAATATTTAATATGGGAATGCCCAATCACTGTAAGTGGTGCCACTCCTGGGCAGGTAGTTTTGGGTTTTATTTAGAAAATCAAAATAATTGAGTTATGGAGAACAAACCAGTAAGAATCATTCCTTGGGAGTGTTTGCTTTAACTCCCACCTCTAGATTCTGGCCATGATTGAGTTCTTGCTTTGGCTTCCCTCATTCATGTATTATGACTGAGACTTATAAGCCAAAAAAACCCTTTCCTCCCCTGGTTGCTTTCTTTCATGATCTTTATTATAGAAGTAAATACTTAATTAGAATACTCCCCAAACCTAAAGCCTGAGAAACCTGAGAAATACGTCAGATTGATCTCATCTTTTAACTGTTCTGAAATATACTTGACCACCTTTTCTCCAAAATGTGAAAGTTCTCAGAAAAATAGATGGTATGAGATACTCACTACCTCATTCAGTAAGACAATTAAATATGACAACTAATATAATTCAGTATCCTTGATGGGATGTATGTTTGGACTGATATAAGAAAATACTGATATAAGAAAATATAGAGTAGGAGTAATACACTACAGAATTTTGCTTCTCAGAGTTACAGTAATCTGAAAAAGACCAAAATAACAGCAGATTTGGTATTATCTGAAGTTTTCCTTTTGTGTTTGTGATGAATCCTAGCTCAGTAAAAACACAACAAACTCCCTTGACCTGTTTTGTAATGATCTACTTCCCATTTATAAATACTCTGCTTTCATGAAACTATTTGCACAAAATTAACTTTTGTTAATCTCAAAAGTTGGTGATTTTAAACTCAATTAGTTGTTGTAGAGCAACCATTCAAATCATAGAAGGTGAATAGAAAAAAAAAACATGAAGAAAAAAATAAAAAGGAAAAGGTAATATGAAATAAGAAAAGCAGAATAAATTGTAGAGTGAATTGAAAGCACACACATATCAAATTTTTCTTTTGATGTATCTATTGCATTCTATTGTATGCAAAGCTATCTCATTTTGAGAATTATGCATACATTCATTATATTTCCCTGCATAGTATTTTTTTAACTCTTCCTCACTGTAGCTTATACCCCTGCTACCAATACTTAGGTAATAACTTCCTAAAAATAGACAAAACCATATGACTTTATCTTTCCTCCAGGTGAGAAGTGGGATCCAGACAAGGTTTGTAACTTCAAATTAATGCATTAAAGTATGGACAGATAAAAGATGTTTATGAATTAGTATGAAGAGAAACTCCATTAAGAAATATAAAATATATCCATTTTGTTGTTTTCAGATTCATGGAAACATAGAAGGTACATTTTTGTGTAATTGAGTGAGCATGTGTGTAATAGATTGTACTTATAATTCAAGTGATTTTTATGTTTATATATTTAACTACACAATTGGAATTTTGCATTATTGAATTCTTGTCTACTTTCTTCACATTCAGTGGAATGATCTCTCCCACTGTGCATGCAGATACTCATTTTGAAAGGAAGATTTAATGGCTTTAGTCTATGTTAATTGCTCCTTTTCAAAGAGAAAGCATGAAATCTCTCTTGATGGAAGTAGTTTTTATGATCTTTAGGAGCTGATGGTAAGAGAATTAATTCTAATATGTGTCAGGGATTATTGTACTAAAGTGTTAAATTATATGCTTTCAGGAACTCAGAAGCTGTATTCAACACCAAATCTCATTCTAAGTATTAGAATTCCTTTGGCAAAGAGGCAAAGGCTGATCAGCGACTCCTTAGGGAGAACTTAACAGGGAATGAAAATGAATAGAATCAGCATTCTTTTCTTTAAATGCATAGAAACTTTAATTGACCACAGTGCAGTGGCTATTTCCAAAGATATGACTCAACTCACAATTATTTTTTGGCCCCAACATTTCTGCTCTTCTCATTACCATGTATTTGTCTCAACATGGTAAGATTTTCATTTTGGTAAAGTTTCATTGTGTGTGTGTGTGTGTGTGTGTGTGTGTGTGTGTGTGTGTGCGCGCGCGCGCAGCACTCAGTTTTCCACATGTATCATTTATTATGTCAGGTGTTTTATTTGTCAATTTTATTCAAGTAGAGTAAAAAAAAAAAGGTTGAGGTGAATTAAAATTGTATCATTTTATTGTGAGGAAAAGGGACTGAAAATTGAATTCAGCATTTAATGGTTGAGTGATGGAACTAACCATTATCAGATTCCTGCCTGTTCTCAATCAGTATGTTACTAATTCAAGACACTAAGTTGTTGGAATAAATTTCTACATGAAGAACTATAGTACCTCATATATTATATACATAGGTCAGTTACATTTATTATGCTAATTTTCATTTGACTGCTGAGAAAACTGAGACGACAAAGATCAAGTACAGTTTTCTAAATTATTAAGTATATTGTTTTGTCTTGAAACCTTAACAGGATTTTATTTTTTACAGAACAAAATTATCTCCTCACATTTTCAATATCACAAATATCATGACTTATGATATATTATGTGGTATCTTTTGATACATCCAATCATTCAGTATGATGTCTATCTCAGTTTTCTGAACTTATTCATAATGACTCCTGTGCTGGACAGTTTTATATCAACTTGACACAAACTAGAGTTATGTGAAAGGAGGGAATCACAATTGAAAAAAATGGCTTCATAAGATTCAGTTACAGTACATTTTCTTAATTAGTATTTGATAGAGGAGGGTGACTTCCTTGTGAGTGATAATATACTTGGGCAGGTGTTTCCGTGTTCTACAAGAAAGCAGGCTGAGTGAGCCATGAAGAACAAGCCTGCCTGGCCTCAGTATCAGTACCTGTCTCCAGTTTTCTGCCTTGTTTGAGTTCCTGTCCTGACTTCCTTCAGTGATGAAGGAAATTATCTTGAATGCAAGGAGAAAACATTTGAACTGTCAGTGCAAAACACAACTCTCATCTCAGAGAAAGTAAGGGGTGATTGGCTTGGAGCCCTGTAGTTAGAAGTTTTCCTGTGTCCTACCAGGTACCAGAGCTGCTCAGACCCAAATAAATACACAGAGACATATATTTAAATACAACTGCTTGACCATTAGATCAGGCTTATTACTGACTGGCTCTTACACTTAAATTAACACATAATTATTATCTATGTTTAGCCACACGGTTTGGTACATTTTCTCAGTTAAGCCTTGAAATCTTGCTTCTTCTGTGTCTGGCTGGTGACTCCTAATTTATTCCTTCTTCTTCCCAGAATTCTCCTTGTCTGCTTGCCCCACCTATACTTCCTGCCTAGCCACTGACCAATCAGCATTTTATTTATCAACTATTCAGAGCAACATATATTCACAGCATACAGAACAACATCCCACAAACAAGTCTCCAATAACATGTTTCAAGGTTTATGTGTACTTCTGCAATCAAACAGCAAAAGGAAGTCTAAGTCAAGGGATTTTTTTTTCAAATACCTAGGAAACTCAAGTAGACAGTAAAATGGTTACAGATCATAAATGCAAACTGATGACATTCTTAGCTTTGGTTTTAATGAGAACTTGTGTGTTAAGTTATACAAATTGCAAACTTTCTTAATTATGATTTTGTACATATATCTGTGACTGCAGTATTTGAGAAGGCCAGAAGAGGAGCTGGAATTATGTGTGGTTGTAAGCTGTCCAGTGTAGGTGCTGCAATCCTAATTCAGATCACCTAGAAGTGCAAGCATTCTTAACGGCTGAACTATCTCTCCACTTATCCCTAACACATATTTTTGCCTGATATTTGAGAGGATGTTTTGTCAGACAAAAGAATTGATGTGAATAGGTGACAAGGAGATAAGAGATAGCCCAAGATAATTTGACTATGAATCTGTCATATTCTCCTTATCCATACTCATGCAAATTTAATCAGTCAGTCAAACTTGTCAAATCTTCAATTCTTATGTGATTTCTCTCTGTTAATTTCATTTCACACTGGCCAAATTTAATTTCCTTGATTCTCTTTCCTTACCTTTCCTATTTCTTGTCTCAAGTTATCACACATCATATTTTTCTTTCTTCCATGTTTATACTTGTGCATATTTGGAGTCTTTAATTTTATAGATCTTAACACTAGACTAAACTTTGCAGGAACAAAGTGATGTCATACTAGTATTTCTGTGCAGTATTTATCACAGTGATTTGCATTAAATAGACTCCATGTGAGTGTATCAATAGATAAGTAATTACTGCTGTGAATCATAAGAATAATACATTTCTATATAGATTATTTAGGGGAATATTCATATTTTAAACTATCCTAAATAAGCACTGTGATCTTGATTTAATAAAAAATAATCTATGAGTCTAAGAACTGTATTTCCTATGATAACTTCTCTTAATTGTCATGAATTAAACACATACATCTTCATTATTTGGCCAATAGGAAAATAAGAAAGGTCAATCCTGGATGATTAAATGTTTTATGATATGTGTCCTGCCCCTAGGACCCATCCCTGGAACACAACCAGTCCCTGGGAACTCCCACCCAAATCTGTCCCAGTTGCAGGCTAGCAAGCATAACTCCTGTGGGAAGATCCCCCTCACCAAAACCTCCACTGAACCCTGCAATCTGAACATCCTGTTCCATACCCATCTGCCTGAGACCCTAGTGAATTCCTGAGACATGGAAATAAAACAGCCAGCTCTCATTGACCAAGAGTAACTTTCTGAGGCATGAAAACCAAAGAGCCAGCTCTCATTGCACAAAGAGCTCTCACTGGACCAATAGTAACCTTCTGAAACAGGGAATCTGCCAGCCCTCTTTAGACCAAGAGTGGCTTTCTGATACATAGAATCTGCTACCTCTCATTGGACCATGAGAGGCTTCCTGAAACACAGAATCTGTCAGTTCTGACTGGACCAAGAGCTCCTTGCATCATAGAATCAACTAGCTTGTATTGATCTAAGAGCAGCTCCCTGAGAAAGAGAATCTGCCTGCTCCAATTTGACCAAAAGCTAAGATTGTCCCAGAGGGCCGACCTGAGATACAGAAACAGCAAGCAGAGAGTGGACCAAAAGCACCTTGCTCAGACACAAGTACCTGTTATTCCTATTAGAGGAGGAGGTGGGCAGACATCAAGGCAAAAATACATATAACAACATAAAGAGCAATAAAGCATCACCAGAATGTAGCCCTCCTCCAACAGCAAGACCTAAACATCGTAATGTAAAAGAAGCAGAAGAAAGTGACCTTAAGAATAGCATCATAAAAATGCTAGAGGCCTTTCAAGAAAAAAAAAAAGAAAAATGAAATTAAGGAAAAGGCAAACAAAAAATGGAAGAAATCAATAAAGAAATAGTGAAAAGGCCAAATAAAAAATGGAAGAAATCAATAAATCCCTTAAAGAAAGCCAAGAAAACCATGAAAAAGCAATTAAACATGTGAGGGAAACAGTCCAAGACCTGAAAATGGAAATAGAAACAATGAAAAAGACACAAACAGAGGGAATGCTTGAAATAGAAAGCCTGTGTAAATGAACAGGAAACACAGATGCAAACATAACCAATAGAATACTAGAGATGTGTAGAGGATACAATAGAGGATATAGCTTCATCAGTCAAAGAAAATACCAAAGCCAAAAAGTCATAACACAAAATGTCCAGGATTCTGGGACACCATGAAAAGACCAAACTTAATAATAATAGGGATAGAAGAAATATAGAGGAACTCAATGGCACAGAAAATATATTCAACAGATCATAGAAGAAAAACTTTCTCAACTCAAAGAAGAAAATATCTATGAAGACACAAGAAGCATATAGAATACAAAAACAGACTAGACCCCCAAATAAGTCCACTCCCCACATAATAATTAAACCACTAAACATACAGAATAAAGAAAGAATATTAAGAGCAGCAAAGGAAAAATGCCAAGTGACTTATAAAGGCAAACCCATTAGAATATCACCTGACATCTCAATGGAGACTTTAAAAGCCAGAAGGATGTGGAGAGATGTAATGCAGACACTGAGAGACCATGGATGCCATCCTAGACTAATATACCCAGCGTAACTTTCAATCACAATAGACGGAGTGAACAAGACATTCCAAGACAAAACCAGATTTAAGCAATACCTATCTACAAATCCAGCCCTACAGAAAGCACTAGAAGGAAAATTCCAACCTAAGGAAGTTGGATACACCCACAAAACACACAAGCAACAGCAGCAAATCCAAACAAAGAGGAATACACACACACTACTACCAAAAGATAACATGAACTACCAATCACTGGTCATTGATATCCCTTAATATCCATGGACATAATTCACCTATAAAAAGACACAGGCTAAGAGAAGGGATACAAAAGCAGGACCCATCTTTCTGCTGCATACAAGAAACACACCTCAATTTCAAAGATAGGCACTACCTCAGAATAAAAGGCTGGGAAAAGTCTTTCCAATCAAATGGTCTTAAGAAGCAAGCTGGTATAGATATCCAAATATCCAAAAAGACTTCAAACTAAAATCAATCAGAAAAGATCAAGAAGGACATTACATAATCATCACAGGAAAGATCCACCAAGTTGAAGTTTCATTTAGAATGTTTATGCCCCAAACACAAGGGCATCCAAATATGTAAAAGAAACATTACTAAAGCATAAATCACACATCAAATCCAACACACTAGTAGTGGGAGACTTCAACACCCAACTCTCAACACTGGACAGATCTGCCAAATCAAAAATTAACAGAGAAATAGGGGTTTAACTGATGTTATGACTCTAATAGATTTAATCAATATCTACAGAACATTGCAACCTAACAAAAAAACAATGTATCTTCTTCTCAGCACCCCATGGGACCTTCTCTAATATCAACCACATAGTTAGTCACAAAGCAAATCTCAACAGATTCAAAAAATTTGGAATAACCTTCTGTATTCTATCAGACCACCATGGTTTAAAGTTAGATTTCAACAAAAACAAAAATTAAAGAAAGCCTATAATCTCCTGTAAACTTGATAATGCTCAACTGAATCACCAATGGCTCAAAGAAGAAATAAAGAAAGAAATAAAAGACTTCCTAGAGATCAAGGAAAATGAATATACTACATACCCAAACTTATGGGACACTATGAAAGCAGTGTTAAGAGAAAAAAATCATAGTACCAAATGTCCACATAAAGAAGTTGGAGAAATAACTCACTATTGAATTAACAACACACTTGAAAGCTCCAGAACATGAAAAAGCAAAGTCACCCTGGAGGAACAGACACCAGAAAATAATCAAATTGAGAGCTGAAATCAATAAAATAGAAACAAAGAGAACAATACAAGGAATCAATGAAACAGAGTTTGTTATTTGAGAAAATCAACAAGATAGACAAGCCCTTATCCAGACTAACCAAAAGACAGAGAGGGAGCATCCAAATTAACAAAATCATAAGTGAAAATGGGGACATAACAACTGACAATGAGGAAATCTAGAGAATTGTCAGATCATACTTCAAAACCTGTTTTCCACAAAACTGGAAAATCTAAAAGAAATGGACAATTTCCTAGATAGGTACCTAAGTTAAATCAAGACCAGATAAACTATTTCAACAAAGCAATAACCCCTAAGGAAATAGAAACAGTCATTAAAATTCTCCCAACTAAAAAAAGCCCATGACCAGATAATTTCAATGCAGAATTCTACAAGATTTTCAAAGAAGATAATACCAATACTCTATAAATTGCTCCACACAGTAGACACAGAAGGAACATTACCAAACTCCTTCTATAAGGCTACAGTTACTCTGATTCCTAAGCCAAACAAAAATGCAACAAAGAAAGAGAATTACAGCCCAATCTCCCTCATGAACATTGATGCAAAAATACTCAGTGAAATATTGGCAAACTAAATCCAAGCACACATCAAAACAATTATCCACCATGATCAAGTAGGCTTCATCCCAGAAATGCAAGGTTGGTTAAACATATGAAAGTCTGTCAATATATCACATCATATAAACAAACAAACAAACAAAAAGATCATTTCCTTAGATGCTGAAAAGGCCTTTGAAAAAACGTCCGACACCCCTGCTATGGGATGTTCTCTCTTCTGTGAATGTATTGCTCTGATTGGTTAATAAATAAAACAATGATTGACCAGTAGCCAGGCAGGACGTATAGGCAGGACAAACAGAAGACAATTGAGGGAAGTCAAAGTCTGAGGCAGAGAGACCTGCCAGCTGCTGCCATGACAAGCAAGATGTAAGGTACCAGTAAGCCACAAGCCACGTGGCAATTTATAGATTAATAGAAATGGGTTAATTTAAGATAGAAGAAGTAGATAACAAGAAGCCTGCCATGGCCATACACTTTATAAGTAATACAAGCGTCTGAGTGATTATTTTATATGTGGGTTGTGGGACTGCAGGGGCTTGGTGGGACGTGGAGAGAAGCACTTGAGCTACACACCCCTTCATGATAAAGGTCTTGGAGAGATCAGGAATACAGGGAACATGCCTAAGTATAATAAAGGTAATTTACATTAAGCAACAGCCAGCATCAAAGCAAATACAGAGAAACTCAAAGTGATTCCACTAAAATCAGCAAAAGATAAGGCTTTCCTGTGGTGGGTATTGTGTTCCCTGAAATATTGTGTGTTCCCTGAAATAAACATATCTGGGGTCAGAGAACAGACAGCCACTAGAACAAAGCCAAAAATGGTGGCTAGAAAATGGGAAGAGTAAGCCATAGCAGAAGTTGGGCGGTGGTACACGCCTTTAATCCCAGCACTTGGGAGGCAGAGCTAGCGGGATCTCTGAGTTCAAAGCCACTTTAGAAACAGCTAAGCATGGTGACCCACGCCTTTAATCCCAGAAACCCAACCTTTAATCCCAGGAGTGGGGGCAGAAAGAGAAAAATATATAAGGCATGAAGACCAGAAACCTGAGCAATTAGAGAAAAGCATGTAGTTAGTTAAGCATTCGGCTGGTTAAGCATTCAGGCTTTGGAGCAACACAGTTCAGCTGAGATTCATGTGGAGGAGGACTCAGAAGCTTCCATCCTGAGGAAACAGGATCACCTGAGGAACTAGCAAGGTGAGATAGCCGTGGCTTGTTCTGCTTCTCTGATCTTCCAGCCATCACCCCAATAACTGGCCTCGGGTTTGAGTATTATTAATAAGACTCTTTAAGATTCCTACTAAACTTTCCACTTTCCCCATATCCATTCAATATAGTACTTGAAGTGCTAGCTAAAGCAATAAGTCAACAAAAGGAGATCAAGGGGATACAAATTGGAAAGGAAGAAATCAAACTTTCACTATTTGCAGATGACATGATAGTTTACATAAGTGACCCCAGAACTTCAACCAAGAAAATCTTACAGCTCATAAACATCTTCAGTAACAGGGCAGGATACAAGATTAACTCAAAAAAATCAGTAGCCTTCCTATATACAAATGACAAACAGGCTGAGAAAGAAATCAGAGAAACATCACACTTTGCAATAGCCAAAATAATATAAAATACCTTGGGGTAACTCTAATTGAGCAAGTGAAAGCTCTGTATGACAAGAACTTTAAGTCCCTAAAGAAAGAAATCAAAGAAGATATGAGAAAATGTAAAGATCTCCCATGCTCATCAATAGGTAGGATTAACATAGTAAAAATGGCAATCTTACAAATAGCAATCTACAAATTCAATGCAATCCCCTTCAAAATTCCAACACAATTCTTCACAGACCTGGAAAAAACAATACTCAACTTCATTTGGAAAAACAAAGGATAGTCAAAAGAAACCTGTACAATAAAACAACCTCTAGAGGCATCACTATCACTGACTTCATGCTCTACTATAGAGTTATAGTAATAAAAACAGCTTGGTACTGGCATAAAAACTGACATGTGGACAAATGGAATTGAATTAAAGACCCTAACATTAACCCACACAACTTTTGACAAGAAACCAAAATGTACAATGGAAAAAAGAAAGCATCTTCAACAAATGGTGTTGCCATAACTGGATGTCAATGTGTAGAAGACTGCAAATAGATCCATATCTGTCACCATGCACAAAACTTAAGTCCAAGTGGATCAAAGACCTCAACATAAATCCATTTACTCTGAACCTGATAGGAGAGAAAGTAGGAAGTACTTTTGAATGCATTGGCACCGGAGATCACTTTCTAAATATAACACCAGTAGCACAGACACTGGGAGAAACAATCAATCAATGGGACCTGTTGAAACTGAGAAGCTTTTGTAGAGCAAAGGACATGGTCAACAAGACAAAATGACAGCCTACAGAATGGGAAAAGATCTTCACCAACCTCACATCTGACAGAGGGCTGATATCCAGAATATATAAAGAACTCAAGAAACTAGACATTCGTCAAGTTGATGTGGTGTGTGTGTGTGTGTGTGTGTGTGTGTGTGTGTGTGTGTGTGTGTGTATTAGAACCTGCTGGGTCCATTCTTGTTGTTTGTGTACATATATGGTTTCGAGGCTAACCACTCAGCACTGGACTAGCCAGAACAGGGTTCATCACTGGGAGAAGCTAGTTCTTCCAGTAGTCAGTAGCTGCCTATAATTCATTGTCTAGGGGTAGGGTCCACAAAATGTTCCATGTTCCATGCTAACATGCCCATTGATGTTGCTTTTGTTCTAGTTTATGCAGTCATTTCTAGGAAAGCCTGTTCACGACAGACTTATCCTAACACTTAGAATATGTTTATCCCTCTTCTGCAATGCTTCCTAAGTCATAGATGCAGGAGCTGTGATGTAAATACATTCTTTGTGGCCAGTGTGGTTTTCTGTGATGGTCTCCATTTGTAAAGATGTTACTTTTTTAAAAAATATATTTATTGTTTTTCATACAGATATTTGTGTTTTAATTTTACAAATCAGCCATGGGTTCCCCTGTTCTCCCCCTCCTGCCCCCCAATTTTGCCCCAGCCGCTCCCCCCTCCATTCCCATCTCCTTTAGGGCAAAGAATCCCCTGGGGATTCAGTTCAACCTGGTAGATTCAGTACAGGCAGGTCCAGTCCCCTCCTTCCAGGCTGAGTAAAGTGTCCTCACATAAGCCCCAGTGCATGGATGGGAGGAATTTGAGGGCTGTAACTGAGAGGCTCTGGCGATAGGAAGGGGGGGGTGTGTGAAATGATACAATTCTATTTCAAATGAGAACATTAGAAAATGAAATAAAAATCATCAAAGTTTATATTATTTACTAGAGTTCTCTATTTTTTTTTTTTTTGTTTTGTTTTGATGAGGATTGAACCCAGAGCTTTGTGCTGGCTAGGCAAGTGCTCTTCCACTGTACATTTTTAAGGCATTTGTCTTAACAAAAAGTTTCTTGCCAAAACGGCAGGCAGGCCATGTGGGAAGTCTCCCATTTTCCAAGACTGCAGGCAGACCCTACAACCTCCACGCCCTGCCCCCACATCCATTTGCCCAAGACTCCAGCCACTTCCTGAGAATCAGAAACCAGCCCCCAGCTTCCATCCTCTCCCGGAACTCAAACCTGGACCAGAGGTGAGTACCTGGAGTTGTAGTCAGAGAGGCAACCACCTCTGGGTACCACCCCTGGGCACCAGCCATCCAGGGAGGACCTGCCCAACTTGGCCCCAGTTTCTGGGCATTTGTCAGGCCCTGTGGGAAGGCTCCCCTTTTCCAAGACTGCAGGCAGAACCTGCAGTTTCCACACCCTGCACCCACATCCATTTGCCCAAGACCCCAGCCACTTCCTGAGACTCAGAGACCAGTCCCCAGCTCCCATCCTGGCCCGGAACTCCCATCTGGACCAGAGAGCCCCCAGCTACCATCCACCCTGGAACTCCCATTTGGACCAGAGCTTCCATCCTGTCTCTGAACTCCGATCTGGACAAGAGGAGCTCTCATCTGAACAAGATAAGGAGACCCCAGGGACTTCCTGAGACTCAGAGTCCAGCCCCCCCAGCTCCTATCTGGCCAGCACTCTCATCTGGACCAGACCTCCCATCCGGCACAGAGCTTCCATCTTGACCGGAGAGAGGCTCCCTAACTCTGTCAGCTCTGTCTGGACCAAGTACAATGATAAGACCAAGAACAAACCCATGAGGAGATGGGCCGACATCAAAGCAGAAGTACATAAAACACAATAAAGAGCAATATAGCATCACCATAACCAAGCTGTTCTCCAACAGCTAGACCTGAACATCACGGAATGGAAGAAGAAGAAGAAAACAACCTTATAAGTAACATCCTGAAGAGGCTAAGCCTTATATAGAAGAAATAAAAAATAAAGTGGAGGAACAGACAAGCAAAAATTTGGAAGAATGCTATAAAAAACTAGAGGAAAGGACAATTAAAGAAGAAGAAAACAATAAGTCCCTGAAAGAAAATCATGAAAAAGCAAGGGAAACAGTCTAAGACCTGAAGAGGAAAATAGAAAAAAGGAAGAAGACACTAGCAGAAGGAATGCTGGAAATAGAAAATCTGAGTAAACAAACAGGAAACTCAGAGGCAAGTATAACCAACAGAATGCAAGAGATGGAAGAGAGGATCTCTGGTGTTGAAGATACAGTAGAAGAAATAGATTCATCAGACAAAGAAAACACTAAAACCAACAAAGTCATGACCCAAAATGTCCAAGAAATTTGGGACACCATGAAAAGACCAAATCTACGAATAATAGGGATAGAGGAAGGAGAAGAATACCAACTCAAAGGCACAGAAAATATATTTAACAAGATCATAGAAGAAAACTCTCCCAACTTAAAGAAGGAAATGCCTATGAAGATACAAGAAGCCTAAAGAACACCAAACAGACTAGACCCCAAAAAAAGTCCTCTCACCACATAATAATTAAACAACTAAATGTACAGAACAAAGAAAGAATATTAAGGGCAGCAAAGGAAAAGGGCCAAGTGACTTATAAAGGCATACCCATCAGAATAACACCCGATTTCTCGATGGAGACTTTGAAAGCCAGAAGGACCTGGTCAGATATAATGCAGACACTAAGAGACCATGGATGCCAGCCTAGACTAACATACCCAGCAAAACTTTCAATCATCATAGATGGAATGAACAAGACCTTCCAAGGCAATACCAATTTAAATAATACTCACCCACAACCCCAGCCCTAGAGAAAGCACTAGAAGGAAAATTCCAACCTAAAGAAGGCAGATACACCCATGAAAACACAGGCAATAGATAACATCACAGCAGTAAACCCCAAAGAAGAGAAGTACACACACACTACCACCAAAAAATAAAAATAATAACAGGAACAAACAATCACTGGTCATTAATATCCCTTAATATCAATGGACTTAGTTCACCTATAAAAAGACACAGACTAACAGAATTGGTATGAAAACAGGACCCATCTTTCTGCTGCATACAAGAAACACACCTCAAATTCAAAGACAGACACCTCCTAAGAATAAAAGGCTGGGAAAAGACATTCCAATCAAATGGTCTTAAGAAGCAAGCTGGTATAGCCATCCTAATGTTCAACAAAATTAACTTCAAACTAAAATTAATCAAAAGAGATGATGAAGGACATTGCATACTCATCGCAGGAAAGATCCACCAAGATGAAGTCTCAATTCTGAACATTTATGCCCCAAACACAAGGGCACACACATGTGTAAAAGAAACATTACTAAAGCTTAAATCACATATAAAATCACACACATTAATAGTGGGAGACTTCAACAACCCACTTTCACCTCTGGACAGATCAGCCAAATTGAAACTTAACAGAGACATAATGGTCTTAACTCATGTTATGGCTCAAATGGACTTAATCGATATCTGCAGAATATTCCACCCGAACAAAAAAGAATATACCTTCTTCTCAGCACCCCCATGGAACCTTCTCTAAAATTGACCACATACTTGGCCACAAAGCAAATCTCAACAGATATAAAACAATTGGAATAACCTCCTGTGTTCTATAAGACCACCATGGTTTAAAGTTAGATTTCAACAACAACAAAAACTACAGAAATCCTACAATCTCATGGAAACTGAATAATGCTCAGATGAATCACCAATGGGTTAAAGAAAGAAATTAAAGACTTCCTAGAGATCAATGAAAATGAATACACCACATACCCAAACTCATGGGATACTATGAAAGCAGTGCTAAGAGGAAAATTCATAGCACTAAATGCTCACATAAAGAAGCTGGAGAAATCTCACGCTAGTGACTTGACAGCACACCTGAAAGCCCTTGAACAGGAAGAAGCAAAGTCTCCCAGGAGGAACAGACGCCAGGAAATTATCAAATTGAGAGCTGAAATCAACAAAATAGAAATAAAGAGAATACAAAGGATTAATGAAACAAAGAGTTGGTTCTTTGAGAAGATCAACAAGATTATTATTTAAAGTGTCTGCATAATTGGCTAGAATGAATTTATACTATTATTTAAAGAAAATCAAGAAATCTTCTGTTGGTAAAGCACTAGTCTGACCTAAAATATATACTATAATGAGATTTTGATTTTGAGATTTTGACTTTTCAGCATTCTTCTCTTATATTAGCACTAATTAAATAGAATATTATTTACTCTAATAAAGATATCTTGCATATTTTACATTGTTCTTCTCAAATTCTTAGGTTTGTAGTGATGTAATATCTACTAATTTTCTTGTAACCTTAAAATTCATTGAAGAATAAAAAATTGTCAGTATTTTTATTTTCCAAGCAAATATTTGAGAGTCTAGTGTAGAGTACTTTTCTGTGGATATGTAAGTCATCGATGAGGAATACAGATTCATTTAAATTCTGTGCAAATCTCCTTAATATAATATTTAATCTACTGACATTTAAAATATTGATAGCCTATAACATCAAGATTAATTATGAGGTCATGCATGTCAGAAATATATTATTACTGGAAATGAGCCATCATTTAGATGCTCTATAGGCTAATCATTTTCTCTGCCAATCTGTGCCAATTATAAAGGTAGAAATCTTAGAGATATAAATGTCAGTTTTCTCCACCTGCTAAAAACTGTGCTATAAACATTTCCAAAATTAAACATATAATTCAAAGATATCAGGAATTGTATCCATTAACCTATGGAAGCATCTTATTTTTACCATACCAGAATCTTAAAACTTTGTCATACATCAAACCTTCTGTGTACTGAAACACTTCTGTTCTGGTTGCAAGCAAGTGAGCACTTAAATAACTTTCAAACTTTTCATGTATTAATATTACCTGGTGGGTTAATTAAAGCACAGTCTTTCAACCTCATATCTAGAGTGTCTGCTTCAATAAATGTAGAGCCTGGTAATTTTCATTTGCTACAAATTTGCAGATAATGTTCATGATGTACATGCCAAGATTCCAGTTTTCTAATCACATGTTACTGTTTAAAGCAAGACTCCTTAAGTTATACCATGTACAAAAGTTACATAAAAGAATGTGAAGAGGTGAAACTTGGGTTAAGAATGTATTTTACTGGCATTTTTCATAATATTTGAGTTGACAATAATTTATTGAATATGACTCCAAATATACAAGGAACACAAAATATTTACTTATAACCAAGTGAGAACAATTGCTCTGATTTACTTTTGAAAAACACTAACTTAATGAATGACTAAAAGAAAGCACTGCAAATTTTGTACAATATAGAAATAAGTAAATTTTTAAATCTCAACTAACCAAAGCCATGGTTAACTAAAAGTAATATTCACTGTTACATATTTTTTCATAGTTTTAAGACAGAAAACATTCTTGAATACAGGAACTGTGGAGTGAAGAGGAATGTGTACCTGTTATCTTTAAGATTTGCATGAGAAAAACCAGGTCCACAATTTTAAACCAAATTTAAAACAAGCTTTAATTAAATACTGGTCAGGTCTTTGGCCATGTCCTTCTCTGGGTTCCCAGAAAATGGCCTAAAGTCACATTTTGCAAGTGCATTTCCCATCAGATCCAATTAGAGGCAAGGATCCATCCTGATGTATTTCATACCTAAGTACCTCCTGCCTACATGTGATCAAGTACATCCAGTGTAGTTGGTATAAACAAATTTCTTTAGTAGAGTGAAAATGTGGCTTTTTACTTCCCAAGAACTATAGCTCCCAGCATTCTAAGAAGTTATCTTGTCCTAGGTTAACTTTGCCTCTTACATTTTCTGCTTGAGTTGTATCCTGAGTTAAAGCATATATTCTGTGATGTGTACCTGTTTATATTGGGATCCAATAACCATCAGTTTAATGATACTCAAACAGGAAACAGTAAGGTCAAAGGCCCTGTGATGTCTGACATCAGAGTTAATACCTAGAGTGAGCCTGGAAATGGATAGGGCACCATTCAATTATTTAATCTCAGGTGCCCTTTTTTCAATGTTATTTTGAGTACAGCCAGATTATAATCTTACATGATTTGTATAGAAACAGCAATTTTATCTCAAAGTCATATAATGCATCTTTTTTCTGCATGAATCATGTCATGTACCCTTATTGTAGAACTCTTTTAATTAATAAATCTACCTGTTGATAAATTGAAGACCACTTTCCTAATATGCCATTGGTATTATAGATACCCATTTCGTCTCCAATGCCAAGAAGTTGACTGCTGAATTAGCATGACTAAATATATAGCTATGAACATACTAAGGATTAATCATCTTTAACAGTTTATAATAAAAATAACATTTTCTGAATTAAAGCTCCTTTTAATATAAAAAATACCTTAAATCATGAATATAGTCCATAGGAAAACTGGGAAGTTTTCTTTCCTGGTCCTTACATAGTACACCATTACAGAATATCACCATTTGTTATATGACTCAGTTTACTAAAATATCTATAGTTTAATGATGTTAGCTAGCCCTTTGCTGCCCCAGTTGCCAGCCAGTAGATAAGATTCCTGCAGGCAGGACCCCCACCAAAACCTACTATCAGACCCTACAATCAACAAGTCCCATGCCCTATCCAAACATACTCGCCCCCTTGCAATCCCAGTGGCTTCCTGAGACAAAGAATATACCATCTCTCATTGGACCAAGGAGTGAGTGACTATTCTTCCACCCATAGTCCTGCCTCTAGAACATAGGCCCCAGGACATAATCAGTCCCTGGGAACCCCCACCCATTGCTGCCCCAGTTTCTAACCAGCAGGGAAGACTACTGCAGGCAGGCTCCCCCACAAAAATCCCCCATCAGAGCTTACGATCTACAAGACCCACACCATACCTCAAATATACCTGTCCCCCTGCAACCCTAGTGGCTTTCTGAGACACAGATTCTAACAGCTTTCATTAGACCAAGAGTGAATTCTTGAGACACAGAATCTGCCATATCTCATTGGATCCAGAGTGGTTTCCAGAGACAAGGATCCACCAGCTCTTGTTGGTCCAAGAGCTGTCACTGGACCAAGAGAGGCTTCCTGAGACACAGAATCTGCCAGCTCTGATTGGACCAAGAGCCCTGATAAAACCAAAAGCAGCCCCCTGAGACACAGAATCAGCTAGCTTGGATTAAACCAAGAGCAATTCCCTGAGAAACAGAATCTGCCAGCTCCAATTAGACCAAGAGTCAAGATTGGACCCAGTGTGGCCCTCTGAGTTACAAACACAGCAAGCACAGATTGGGTCAAGAGCAGCTTGAGCAGACACAGGCACCTCTTACACCTATTGGAGGAAGAGATGTGTAGACACCAGTGAAAAAATACATACAACAACATAAAGAGCAATATGACATCACCAGAACCTAACAGTTCTACAACAGCAAGACCTGAACATCACAACATAGAAGAAGGATAAGAAAGCAATGTTAAAAATAACTTTACAGAGATGATAGAGTCCTTTAAAGAGGAAATGAAAAATTCCCTTAAATAAATAGAGGAAAACACAAACAAAAATTAGAAGAAATCAATAAATCCCTTATAGAAAGCCAAAAAAAAGAAAAAAGAAAAGAAAAAGCAATTAAACAAGCAAAGGAAACAGTTCAAGAGCAATATGACATCACCAGAACCTAACAGTTCTACAACAGCAAGACCTGAACATCACAACATAGAAGAAGGATAAGAAAGCAATGTTAAAAATAACTTTACAGAGATGATAGAGTCCTTTAAAGAGGAAATGAAAAATTCCCTTAAATAAATAGAGGAAAACACAAACAAAAATTAGAAGAAATCAATAAATCCCTTATAGAAAGCCAAAAAAAAAAGAAAAAAGAAAAGAAAAAGCAATTAAACAAGCAAAGGAAACAGTTCAAGACCTGAAAACTGAAATAGAAACAATAAAGATGACACCAACCAAGAGATGGCTAGAAAGAGAAAATCTGAGTAAATGAACAGGAACTACAAATGCAAGCATAACAAACAGAATACAAGAAATGGAAGTGATTTTTATATATTTTGGATATCAGCCCTCTGTCAGATATGGGGTTGGTGAAGACCTTTTCCCATTCTGTAGGCTGTTGCTTTGTCTTGTTGACAATGTCCTTTGCTCTACAAAAGCTTCTCAGTTTCAACAGGTCCCATTGATTGATTGTTTCTCTCAGTGTCTGTGCTACTGATGTTATATTTAGAAAGTGACGTCTGGTGCCAATGCATTCAAGACTACTTCCTACTTTCTCTTCTATCAGGGTCAGAGTAACTGGATTTATGTTGAGGTCTTTGATCCACTTGGACTTAACTTTTGTGCATGGTGACAGATATGGATCTATTTGCTGCCTTAGACACATTGATATCCAGTTATGCCAGCACCATTTGTTAAAGATGCTTTCTTTTTTCCATTGTACATTTTGGCTTCTTTGTCAAAAATCAGGTGTTCATACTTGTGCTGATTAATGTCAGTGTCTTCAATTCAATTCCCTTGTTCCACATGTCAGTTTTTATGCCAGTACTAAGCTGTTTTTATTACTATAGCTCTATAGTAGAACTTGAAGTCAGGAATCATTATGTCTTCAGAGGCTGTTTTATTGTACAAGATTATTTTAGCTACACTGGGGTTTTGTTTGTTTGTTTGGTTTGGTTTGGTTTGTTTTCTCATATGATGTTGTGTAGTGGGCTAGGCCCTCAGGATAGGCAAAACAGTTGTTTAGCTTGAACTGTTTGGGAGGGCGGTCCCAGGCAGTGGGATGAAGACCTGTCCCTGGTGCCCAAGCTGGCTTTCTGGAGCCTAGTGCCTATTGTGGGACACTTTGTGCAGCCTTAGTTCAGGGCGGAGGGTCCTGGACTTGCCTCAACTGAGTGTACCAGGCTCTGCTGACTCCCCATGGGAGATCTTGCTTTGGAGGAGGTAGGAATGGGGGATTGGTTGGAGGAGATGTTATGGGTGGGAGGAGAGAGGAGAGGGGAATCTGTGTTTGGTATATAATATGAATAGAAACTCTATTAATAATTTAAAAATGAAAAAAATCACAAAAAAAGAAATGGAAGAAAGAATTTTGTATAGAAGATACAGTAGAGAAAATAGTTTCATCAGTCAAAGAAAACACCAAAGCTAAAATGTCATAACACAAAATGTCAAAGAAATCTTGGACACCATGAAAAGGCCAAACCTAAGAATAATAGAGATAGAAGAAGAAAAAGAATATCAACTCAAAGGGACAGAAAATATATTCAACAAAATAATGGAAGAAAACTTTGGCTGGAGTTATCTCCAGTCCTACCAGTCCACAGCAACTCAGACCCAAATAAAGACACAGATGCATATATTATTTAAACTGTTTGCCTAATAGCTCAGGTTTCCTGCTATCTAGTTCTTATATCTTAAATTAACCCATTTCTATTAATCTATAAATTACCATGTAGCTTGTGGCTTATCAGTATTTTATATTGTATTTCTTATGGCAGCAGCAGCTGGCAGCTTCTCCTGACTTAGCATTCCACTTCCCAGAATCCTCCTTTCTTTGTCTCACCTATACTTCCTGCCTGGCTATTGAACAATCAGCGTTTTACTTATCAATCAATAATAGTAACTCATTCACAGTATACAGATATCCACAGTAGAAAACTTTACCAACATAAAGAAGGAAATACCTATGATGATACAAGAAGCTTATAGAATACCAAATAGGCTAGACATCCAAAAAAGTTCCCTCACCACATAATTAAACCAGTAATCATACAGAATAAAGAAAGAATATTAAGATCAGCAAAGGAAAAAGGCCAAGTGTCTTAAAAGGGCAGACCTATTAGAATAACACCCAAATTCTCACTGGAGACTCTGAAAGCCAGAAGGATCTGGACAGAAATAATGCAGATACTAAGAGTCCACAGATGCCAGCCTAAACTAATATACTCATCAAAACTTTCAATCACCATAGACAGAATGAACAAGACATTCTAAGACACAACCAGATTTAAACAATACCAGTCCACAAACCCAGCCTTACAGAAGGCACTATAAGGAAGACTCCAACATAAGAGGTCAGATGCACCCAGAAAAACACAGGCAATAGATAATTCCACTGCAATAAATCCCAAAGAAGGGAAAGACACACACACTACCATCAAAAGATAACAAGAATTAACAATCACTGGTCATTAATATCCCTTAATATCAATGCACTCAATTCACCTATTAAAAAAAAAAAAAAAAAAAAAAAAAAAAAAAAAAAAAAAAAAACGCAGGCTAACAGAATGGATGCAATATCAGGATCCATTCTTCTGCTGCATACAAGAAACACACCTCTCTTCAAAGACATATACTGCCTCAGATTAAAAGGCTAGGAAAAGACTTTTCAATAAAATGGATTTCAGGAACAAGCTGCTGTAGGTATCTTAATATCTAACAAAAAAGACTTCAAACTAAAATCAGTCAAAAGAGATCAGGAATGATATTACATATCCATCACAGGAAAAATCCACCAAGATGAAATATCAATTCTGAACATTTATGCCCCAAATACAAGGGCACCCACATATGTAAAAGAAATATTACTACAGCTTAAATCACACCTCAAACCCCACGCATTAAGAGTGGGAAACTTCAACAGCCTACTCTCACCAATGGACAGAGCTGCCAGACTGAAACCTAACAGAGAAATAAGAAAACAACAGATGTTATGATTCAAAAGGACTTACTAGATATCTACAGAATATTTCACCCTAACACAAAGGAATATACCTTCTTCTCAGCACACCATGGAATCTTCTCTAAAATAGACCACTTGCTTGTTCACAAAGCAAATCTCAACAGATTTAAAAAAAAACTGGAATAACCTCCTGTATTTTATCAGACCACCATGGCTTAAATGTAGATTTCAACAACAACAAAAAATTACAGAAAGCCTACAATCGCATGGAAACTGAATAATGCTCAACTTAATCACCAAGGGATCAAGGAGGAAATAAAGAAAGAAATTAAAGACTTTCTAGAATTCAATGAAAATGAATACACCACATACCCAAACTTATAGAACACTATGAAAGCAGTGCTAACAGGAAAATTCATAGCACCAAACACCCACACAAAGAACTTGGAGAAATCTTACACTAGTGACTTAACAGCACACCTCAAAGGTCTAGAACAAAAAGGAGCAAACTCACCCAGGAGGTATAGACAACAGGAAATAATCAAATTGAGAGCTGAAATTAATAAAATAGAAACAAAGAGAATAATACAAAGAATCAATGAAACAAAGAGTTTGTTCTTTGACAAAATCAACAAGATAGACAAGCCCTTATCCAAACTAACCAAAAGACAGAGAAAAAGAGCATCCAAATAAACAAAATCACAAATGAAAAGGGAGCCCTAACAACTGATAATGAGGAAATCCAGAGAATTGTCAGATCATACTTCAAAAGCTGTACTTCACAAAATTTGGAAATCTAAAAGAAATGGACAATTTTCTGAATAGGTACTACATACTAAAGTTAAATCAAGACCAGATAAACAATTTAAATAGACCTACTATAACCACTAAGAAAATAGAAACAGTCATTAAAAGACTCTCAACCAAGAAAAGCCCAGAACCAGAGGGTTTTAGTGCAAAATTCTACCAGGTTTTCCAAGAAGAGCTAATACCAACACTCTTCAAATTGTTCCACAAAATAGAAACAGAAGGAACATTACCAAACTCTTTTTATGAGACTATACTTACTCAGATACCCAAACCACAAAAAGATGTAACAAAGATAGAGTATTACAGCCTAATCTCCCTCATAAACATTGACACAAAAATCATAAAATACTGACAAACTGAATCCAAGAACACATTAAAAAAACCATCCACCATGACCAAGTTGGTTTCACCCCAGAGATGCAATGTAGATTCAACATATGAAAATCTGTCAATGAAATACACCATATAAACAAACTGAAAAAAAAAAAAACCATGACCATCTCATTAGATGCTTAAAAAACTTTGACAAAATCTAACACCCATTCATGATAAAGGTCTTGGAGAGAACAGTAATACAAGGAATATATCTAAACACAATAAAGGTAATTTACAGCAACCTGATAGCCAACATCAAATTAAATGGAGAGAAACTCAAAGTGATTCCACTAAAATCAGGAGCATGACAAGGCTGTCCACTCTCCCCATATTTAATTCAGTATAGTACTTGAACTCCTAGCTAGAGTAATAGGACAACAAAAGGAAATCAAGGGGATACAAATTGGAAAGGAAGAAGTCAAACTTTCACTATTTGCAGGTGATATTGTAGTATATATAAGCAACCCCAAATATTCTACCAGAGAACTGCTACAGCTGATAAAAACTTCCAGTAATGTGGCAAGGTACAAGATTAACTAAAAAAAATCAGTAACCCTCCTATATACAAATGATAGATGGGCTGAGAAAGAAACCAGAGAAACATCACTCTTTATAGTAGCCACAAAAAATATAAAATACCTTGGGGTAACTCTAACTAAGCAAGTGAAAAACCTTTATGAAAAGGACTTTAAGTCTTTAAAGAAAGAAATTGAAGAAGGTATGAGAAAATGGAAAGATCTTTCATGCTCATGGATAGGGAGAATCAAAATAATAAAAATGTCAAAATTACCAATAGCAACCTGCAGATTCAATGCAATACCCATCAAAATCCCAACTCAATTCTTTACAGACCTGAAAAAAGCAATACTCAACTTCATATGGAAAAACACTAAATGCAGAATAGCTAAAACAATCCTGTATAATAAAGTCACCTCTGGAGGCATCACCATCCCTGACCTAAAGCTCTTCCATAGAGCTATAGTACTAAAAACAGCTTGGTATTGGCATAAAACTGACATGTGGACCAATGGAATCCAATTGAAGACCCTGATATTAATCTGCACACCTATGAACACCTGATTTTTGAGAAAGAAGCCAAAACTATATAATGGAAAAAAAAGAAAGCACCTTCAACAAATGGTGCTGGCATAACTGGATGTCAATATGTAGAAGATTGCAAACAGACCCATATTTGTCACCATGCACAAAACTCAAGTCCAAGTGGATCAAAGACCTCAATATAAATCCAGCTGCACTGAACCTGATAGAAAATAAAGTAGGAAGTAGTCTTGAATGCATTGACAAAGGAGACGACTTCCTAAATATAACACCAGTGGGACAGACACTGAGAACAACTCATAAATGGAACCTACTAAAACTGAGAATCTTCTGTAAGGCGAAAGACACAGTAAATAGGACAAAATAACAGCCTACAGAATGAGAAAAGATCTTCACCAACCCCAAATCTGACAGCGGGCTGATCTCCAAAATTTATAAGGAATTAAAAAAACTAGACATTAAAATACTGAAAAATCCAATTAAAAAATGGGGAACAATGCTCAAAAGAAGAATCTCAAATGGCTAAAAGACATTTGAGGAATTGTACAACATCCTTAGTTATTAGGGAAATGCAAATCAAAACTTCTCTGAGATACCATCTCACACATGTCAGAATGGCTAAAATAAAAAATAAATAAATAAATTTTAAAAAAAACAAAAAAACAAAACAAAACAAAACAAAACAAAAAAACCACCAGGCTTGTGGATTTAGCTCAGTGGTAGAGCACTTGCCTAGCAAGCACAAGGCCCTGGGTTCGGTCCTCAGCTCCAAGGGGAAAAACAAAACAAAACAAAACACTGAAGACAGCTTATGTTGGTCAGGATGTGGAGGAAGAGGATCACTCCTTCACTGTTGGTAGAAGTGCAAACTCATACAACCACATTGGAAATTAGTATGGTAGTTTCTCAGAAAACTGGGAATCAATCTATATCCAGACCCAGCTATACCACTCTTGGGCATATACCCAAGGAATGTTCAATCATACCACATGGATACATGCTCAACTATCTTCATAGCAACATTATTCATAATAGCCAGAACCTGGAAACAACCTAGATGCCCCTCAGTGAAGAATGGATAAATAAAATGTGGTACATTTACACAGTGGAATACTACTCAGCAGAGAAAAACAATGGCATCATGAAATTTGCAGGCAAATGGATGAAACTAGAAAATTCCATCTTGAGTGAGGTAATGCAGACTCAGGACAAACGTGGTATGTACTCACTCATAACTAGATGTAAAACAAAGAATATCCAGACTACAACCTATATCTCTAGAGAAGCTAGCTCACAAGGAGGACCCAAAGAAGGGTGAATGGATCACCCTGGGAAGGGGAAATAGATAAGATCCCTATCAGTAAACTGGTGATGAGAGGAGGGCAATGGAGGGTAGGCCATGGAGGATGAGGACATAAGGGAATGTGATAGTTGAGCTGGAATCGAGATGGAGTGGGAAAGCAATGAAAGAAATACCATGAAAGAGGGAGACATCATGGGGATAAGGAGAAACCAGGTGCTAGGGAAGTTCCCAGTAATCCTCATGGATGAACCCAGCTTAGACTACTAGCAATAGTGGAGAGGGTGCCTGAACTGACTTATCCCAGCAATCAGATTGATGAATACCCTAACTGTCATCATAGAGCCTTTATCCACTAATTGATGGAAGCAGATGCAGAGATCCACAGCCAAACACCAGGATGAGCTTCAGGATTCCAGCTGAAGAGAGAGAAGAGGGATTCTATGTGCAAGGGGCATCAATATCATGATGGGAAACCTACAAAGAGAGCCAAACCAAACTAGCGGGAACTCATCAAATTTAGATCAACAGCTGTGGAGCCTGCATGGGAATGGACTAGGCTGTCTGCATAGCAAGACAGTTGTGTAGCATTGTGTGATTAAGGGGGCCCCTGGCATGGGATCAATATCCACTCCTGGTGCTTGAACAGGTCTTTTGGAGCCCATCTATGATGGGACACCTTGCACAGCTCTGAGGTAGGGGAAGGGACTTGGACTTGCCTCTACTAAATGTACCTACCCATGTGAGGCCTTACCTTCTTGTAGGAAGGAATGGGGGATGAGTTGGGAGGCTAGAGGGGCAGGAAGAGGGAAGAGGGGGATCTTTGGCATGTAAAATTAATAAAATTTTTTCTTAATAAAAAGTAATGTTAATGAGAGATCAAGACAAACTTCATTTTAAAGAAAAGCATCCTTTCTAATAGCACTAGGATAGAAGATGAAATAAGTTTCAATAAATCTTAGAATAGCCTTCAAAATAGCTCTTAGAGAAGTATAAACAACCTCCTAGGACCGTGGTTAAGGCGACCTCACCAGGGTGGAAAGGCTGCTTGCCAAGAAGTAGTTATGATAAACAACATCTGCTGGACTCAAATGTCCTTGGATAATGTCTGAGAACTCCAAATGTCCTTTGATAGCTGTTGTTGATGAAAATTCCCCTGGGCCCAACTAGTAACCTAACCTAACGCCAAAGCTTGTACTTCCCAGCTTGCAGTTTTTCCCTTTAAAAACCCCTCACTCTGTGAGCTCAGGGCCAGTCTCCTCCACCTGCTAGTCAGAGTGTTGGAATTGGACCAAGTCCAGGCTTGCTTTGCTATTAATAAACCCCTTTGTGCTTGCATGGGATATCAGCTCTGTGGTGGTCTTGTTTGGAGGTCTCAAGATGTGAGCATTACATTAGCTAAACAAAGAGGTTAGTCATACATTCCTAAATCAGTCTCTGTTAGCATGAATAGACCTTAGGTAAGAAAAAAGCTCTTTGCCAGACTACGTAGGTCATTATCTTGCTGCATTATAAGATGGGAATACTTCAGTCTCTGGTGTATAGTGTTTGGTGCTCATAGCTGCGGCCTTATTTTTTTTCGTCTTTTATTTATCTATTTATCAAGATTAAAAACAGCATAATAAAATATCTTATAAATTCAAAGTGTCCCATAGCCTTATAAACTTAAATAATTTAGAAGCTGTTCCACAAAACGTATCCTTGTTTTTAATTTGAATTTTCCATAAAACTCCAAAATTTCCTTTTAAAGACGTTTAAAATCGTTCAACTGTATGCTCCTGCAATATCAAAATAGAGTATCTTTTTATTTCAAAAGTGAAAATACAGAATATAACCACAATCTACACAAGGCAAAACCGAGCTCCAACAGTGTAAACAATGCAATGCTCAATATCTGGCCTCACCCTTGGCAATACACACAGACTGTTTACTAGGTCACAACTGGCACTATGATACTTTAATGTCTTTACAACCAATAAACCAATACTTTTGGGCTTTTACAGTGCTTATACCCTGTGAGGAAACATCACGAAACATGACAGAATCCACTAACAAGAGTTTTATTAAGATAAGGGAGAGGGACAGATGTGCACTGGCCTGTGGAATGACTTGTGAATGAAGTGGGCCGAAATCATGGCACCAGCTTATAAAGGCTGTGCCGTGCGTGCTTATGCACACAGGTCCATGTGGCTATTCCACATATGTGTGTAGATCACATGGTTGCACTGTGCTCTTTATGCAACCATGCAAAGCAACGGGGTCCTGGTCATACAAGACGTTTTGATCAGAAATGACTAGGTGGAAATGACCAGGTCCTGCTGGGCATGCGTGGACATGCCCAACCGTTGGGGCATGTTGTGAATACATATCAAATACTATCTGGGTTACTTATATGTTACAATGTTTGGCTGCCAGCATGGTAGGTTCTTGTATATGAACACATGGTGGGGGAAGCTTTAATACCTCATTATACAAACACTATTTTTAAGTTCTATGTTTTGTAAAATTTGTTTTTAGGACAAGATAGGAATTACACACAAATACGTCCCAATCTAAACTATCTTGGAGACCTATTGCCATCTCATTGGTTGGGCCATACCATATGGTTACCCTTAGCCAAGATGGTAGTGAAGTTATGAGACATCTTTCTTCTCCAATCCTATCAAAGGTGGCACCTAAGGATGGTGGCAGTCCATGTATGGCTTGTGTTCCAAAATGTAATCATGCCACATGGTTCCTTTAAGATTACCTATGAATAGATTTCCAAAAAACAACCTCATATTATGAGTTTTAAGTTAACTTTTTGTTACGCATATTACAGATATTTTTTAACCATAGAAAGTTTATGTAAGAGTTTTAGACAATTAAATGAAACCAATAATCCCTTTAGTTTTTCTGCTTTGCTCTTTTCTCACTGTCATAGCTCTTGACCATTGACATAGACTTTAAAAGCATGACTGGGTCTGTAAGAGGGAGAGCCATAACCCAATTCCACAGCTGTCTTTTCAATAAAGTAAAACGACATAAAACAACTTTGATATTATATTGGTGAAATTATTAAGGCCACTCCGTGTAGTTAAAAGGGAGGTTTATTTTGTGGGGTAACTTGCAAATGAAGGGATAGGTTGTAGGGTCTGGCAAAGGTATGGCACAGTCTGGTGGTGTTCGCTGGAGAACCCTGCTCAGTCTACCTCCTGCATCCAGCATCCCAGAATCAAGAGAGCAAGACCTCCTCTCTATCTTGAGTCTTCTACTTTCTCCTCTGCCTGGCCTTGTGGGCGTGACCATTACCAAAGCCTCAGTGGGGGTTGGAACTTCCAGGCCAATGATGGGATGGCTATCCACTACATCTCCCCCTTTTGTCTAAATAAGAAAGTTCTAACCTAATACAAGACTATATGCAAAGAGATGGTAATAAAATATTGTCCAGGAGTAGTGAGGGATAATGACCTAGGTAAGTTGGACTTACAATAAGTGCAAACAATATCAAGCAAAAAACACATAGTGAAATCCAGGGAAGTCTAGAGTATGGGTAGGTGGCATGTTACAAAGATCATTCCAAAAGGTGTTCTATCCTAAAGAACCTGAGTCTAATAATATATTCTACCTAAGATATTACATATGTATAATATACTAAGTTGTAACTATAACTCCCAAAATATGCTTGCATCCTTCTCCTGGTTCTCAGGTAATATTATATCCTTCTGAGGCCTTTGATATGGTTGAAGACTAGGTAGTTATAATTTCCTCAGTTATGATAAAAGATAAGTTAGATATAAAACCTTAGACTCACAAATATAAGATAGGATATCTTCTGTAATATTGTAACTATAATTTTTGCTGGATAATTGTTTTACTATCTAAAATTTTACTATATAAAAGTTAAAACCTTGCTTTAAAAAAAAAGAGGAAGTGCTGTGGGATGTTTTGTATGTCAAATGTGTTACCCTGATTGGTTAAAATGAATAAAGTGCTGATTGGCCAGTAGCCAGGCAGGGACAAGGAAGAGGAGGAGGCTGGGAACAGGAAGGCTAGGGGGGACACTGCCAGCCTCTGCCCTGAGAAGCAACATGTAAAGACACCGGTAAGCCACAAGCCATGTGGCAAAGTATAGACTAACAGAAATGGGTTAATTTAAGATAGAAGAGGTAGATAACAAGCAGCCTGCCAGGGCCATACAGTTTGTAAGCAATATAAGTCTCTGTGTGCTTTCTTGGTTGGGTCTGAGCGACTGTAGGACTGGCGGGTAAGAGAGATTTATCCTGACTGTGGGCCAGGCAGAAAAACTCCAACTACAATATTATCTGTACCCAAATTATAGCGGTAACACCCATGTTACCACCACCCATTCACCATGTTCAAGCAGGGGGCTGTGGATCAAGAAACAGAGACAAGAGACAGGTCATTCACCTCAGCAGAATTCTGAATGCCATTAATTGAAGGAGGGAGGAGGCCTTATACACAGGCTTACAGCACAATGGGAGAACCTTGGAGGGCAGAAATTTGCTACCAATGTTCTACATTCTTGCATCTAAGCTGTTTACACCAAATGCAGGATACACAAAAAACCTCCAGTGGGTGTTCAGGAAAAAGGAAACCTGCAGGGAATCAGCATAGGGAGGACATCTGGTTAAGGTCAGCAAACAAGGCAGCAGCTACCCAAAACGAAGGCCAGGACCCTACACCAAATGACATTTGGATTTCTGCTGATTTAACCCAGTGACTACAAAGCTTAGAGATATATTTTGAGCCCAGGCAGCTAGCAGCAAAAGGAAGAGTAAAATTATAACCAAGAAACATAAAACACAGTAAGCTCATACATTCAAAGAAGGCCAGTCAGAAATAAACATGCATGCGATAGCCATCATGTATTCATATATTCAATTGAGACTGTTGCAATCCTGTCTCAACTCCATGTTTGCAGCAAAACTTAGACATATCAGAAAACATAGACCCATCTGTAATGATAAGGCACTCAAGAGGCCTTAGCGGGTTTGGACCAAGGTGCACCTGCAGGGGTGAGACACACCATGCAGCCACTGCAGACTGTGGAAATTTACAGGAAGTCTACCTGTTGTCAAATTTATTTTGGGGGGAGGGTAGAGGAAATGGGAGGAAGAGGCAGGAGGAAGAGGAAGAGGGAGGAGGAGAGAGAGAGTGAGCGCTAATTCTGGCAAGAGGAGAGGAGGAGGTTCTTCCTCTTAAGGGGGCTTTAACATTAGATGATATTAGGGACACTGGGCGGGTCTCCAAGGGGCAGGTCAGAATACTAACACCATCCATACAGACAAAGCTTCCTGCATAAACCAGATAAAACTTTTCCTACCCTCTTCAGTGTTATAATTCAGTAGGGCGAGGGGTACATTCATAGCTGTAGCTCCTAAATTCAATGCCCAGCTGTCGATAGTGCCTGTCTGCTTTGTAGGGGAAAAGGAATGCAATGGAACCTTTTGGTGCAGCACGGGGCTGGACAACCTTATGAGCTGCTGTAGTTAGTGGTTACAGGTTGTGGGCCTGGAGCTGAATCTCTGACTCTACAGTGATGCTGCAGCAATAGGTTGCCACTTGCCTACTTCCTCATGCCGACTCTGTGCTTCCACATGGCACTCCTGGGCTTTTCATCAAAGCTGCACACTGGGACCCAAGCCTGGCCCTGGGCATCGCACAGTGTGCCCTCCTGTGCACATACTGTCACTGAATCCCATGCCTCCAAAGTTAGGTCATTTCCGGAGTGATCTTTGGAGCTGCGCTCTAGCTTATCAGTCTTGTTATTTGTTCATCCTGTTGCCCTGAGTCAGAACACAAAAAGACAGGTACAGACAAAAGCCAAGACACAGAGCCAAAATGACAACAAAAATCACAAGACAGTGACATTAACAGTTGGAATCATTCAAAAGTCTACCAATCTGACCAAGGGAAATTCTCTTAACAAACCTGAGGCCACCTTCTTTAATAGTCTCCCTGCACAAGCACAAGCTGAGAACCCACCAGAGGCCTGCTCTCTCTCTCTCTGAGTTCTCTTAGTTTCCTGAATGCTTAACATCTCACACAGGGCCTCTCCAAAGCCTCAGCATAGTACCCTGTGTCATGGAGTGTCCTGGGTTCCTTAGCTTTGTTTTGTAGCATAGGCAGTGAAAGCCTGTTGATGGGCCTCTCTGAGTTCTTTGGCTCCAGATCTCACTAGGACATCCTCAGGGCTCCAAGGCAGGTCAGAAGAGACAAACTGGTGGTTCTGGCTGAACTTTTAGTTAACCACAAATAACCAATGGGCCATGGAACATCTCCCTTTGCCATGGACAAAGGGTTGGTGGGCTTCATGAGGTGCCCTACCTCAGGAGATTGGGGTCCCCCAGACCCCATAAGCCTCTGCAGGGGGAGGGGAACAAAATGCTTGCTCTATTCCTTTCAAGTGCAGTCCTACACCTTGGGAGTTCGCAAAGTGGAAAGCATCATCTTGGAGCGAAAAGGCCAGCTTCAGCAGAATTTGGATGGAATGGTATTTCATCTCCAGATGTTAAACCTGAGATTCTCAAGAGAAAAACAAGTTCCACAAATTTGAACCAAACTTAAAGCAAGCTTTAATTAAATACTGGCCAGGTAAATGGGTTCTAGCCATGTCCTTCTCTGGATTCCCAGAAAATGGTCCAAGTCATGTTTTGCAGTGGCTTAAAAAGGCAAAATCCATAATTCATTACATTTCCAATAAGGTCATCAAGGACAAGGATACATCCTGGCTTATTTCCTGCCTTAGTAGCTCCTGCCTACATGTGATCAAGCACATCTGATGTAGTTGGTTCAAACAAACTTCTTTAGTGGAGTGAAAATATGTAACTTTTAATTTCCCCAGAACTACAGCTTCCAGCATTCCAAGAAGTTAATGTTGTCCTTGGGCAAGTGGAGCTTACAGGTTAAATTTGGCTCTTTCACAACATCTTTACTTATTGACTAAAGTATATATAAATAAAAGAAACACATTCTATGGTTGTTTTAAACAAGAAAAAAATGTTAAAAATAACCATACTCAGAGGAAGAGAATGTAGAGGACAAATTGTAGGTCACTGAGGAGAGAACAGTGGGAAACTATTACTATTAAAAAAACTGGGTTTCTACTAGAGTGAAGAAAAATAGTGTAAAGAGAAGATGCTATGCTTTCACAGAAATGTACATATAGTAAAAAAAAAAATCATGGAGTTACAGAAAACATTGAAATGTTGAATTTTGTTTTGCATGTACTAAATAATAAAAATAAGATTGTATCCACCAGAGACTGGAGATTGTTTATTAAGCTTTGTCTGGTCAACTAAAGTATCATAAATCATATAGTGAAAATATTCCTTATAAATACAATTTGCCAAACTGTCTTGCTGTAGGTTATCTTATATAGCTAGCATTACTGACACTAGGTTTTGGTCCCAGAAGTACAAAGTTTCCTCTGGAGATGAGATAGCTGTTGCTACTGTGTCTAATCTGACAGGTGTTCTGACTCCAATTCCTGTTTACTAGCATCATTTCCTTCCTCTAAGAGACCTAAGCTTCACATTTTCATTTCTAGAGATTTCCAAAGCATATTATTAGACAGGACAGACAATGATACAAATAGTACTGGAATTGCATTTAACATATGGTCTTTTATATTGCATGAAATATATAGTTTCTAGATAGACTTGGAGTAATTATCAGATCCTGGAGGTGACTGGAAAGTTGAATGAATGATATTTTAATCTTTTTTTTTAACTGGGGGTGAGTACAGTAAAAACATTAAGATGAGAAATTTCTGAATCATGGGACATAGTTGAAATTAACAAGATGTGTTCTCTTTAGAAACTACTTCAAGATATTTAAAGATATTTGACAGACAAAAGATGGAAAATATGTGAAGATTAGATTCAGTTTATGTGACACAGCTTTTGGTTCCCTGTTTATAATATTAGGGTAGGCATTTTCTTGGTAAAAGGCTGCCCCTCATTATCAGCATTTGCCTATTATCATGCATTATTGTTCTGCAAACACCATAAATAAAGCAGTCATACATGCTACATGACTATAGACATAAATGTAATATAGGGAGGTAAGCAGGAAGACTAGAATAAATTCCTATGGATTTGATTTTAATTCATACTTTACTACCTTTATGATGTTAGGATAGCTACTCAGTCTTTTTGACCTTCTATTTCTTATATATTTAATGGAAAGAGAAAGAAAACCTATTCTATATGGTTGTTGTGAAGATTAAATATGGTAGTACATGTCAAGTAGTAAGAGAGGCTCAATAATTTTAGTTGTCATGATTTATGATCATACATTCAGTTACATACTCAATAATAATTGAGTGTAAATGGCATTAGATAATACACTAATCTGTGGTTTTCAATGTATATATATATATATATATGTATATGTTGTACTAATTTACATAAATTATTGTGATATTTAAATGCAAGGCTAACTTACATATGTTCTTTTTGAATGAACTCTATTATTAGTCCTGAGATCTTCTAAACAATTACGTCTCTTAATTCTTTCTCCCACTACAGAAATTACAGTTTTTAAACTGAAAGCGTCTCTTTGGGCAATGTACTTTTAGCAGGTCTTTATTGGTGTTTAATTTTCAAGAGAAAACTTGATTTACAGAGCATTTTCATAAGAAATTGCAAAGAAAAGTAACTAAGGAAGGTTTGAAGCAATTGATACTGCCACCCAGATAGAATCCGATATTTTGTTAGTGAGAAAGTAACATTGGATTACCAAAAACCTGAAACGTATCCTAAGGAAAGGTTTTTCAGGATATCGAACTAAAAATGAAGAAAGCTTGAGAAAATTAGTAAAGTAAAATTAGTGACTCAAATCAAGCTTCATACACTAGTTTCCAGGTTGGCTTGTACTACCTCATTTATCATCCCATTTTTCTTTTAGGTACAAGGCAAAATTCATTTGAATTTGCCCAAGAGCAGAGCATCTGGGGGGAGTTATTTAGCTGTGGTAATTATTCTGTTTTTCTCAAAGCATCATAATAAAAGGCTTGTGGGTAGCAACAGCAACAGGAAAGAGGAGAGCATGCAGTTTGAAGAACACCTTATTAAATACTAAAGAAAAAATTCCAAATAATTTACATGAAATAACTTCCCTCAGAATTGCTTGAAAGAGTCTTATGATTTCAAAGAAGTACCCCAAATATGGTTTCTTGGAAGCTCTCAGGGATATCTTAGTTAAGGGTATAACAAACTAGCTGTTTTTGCCTTTTAATAAATCTTCTATTAGAGTAGGAATTGAAGTATCCAGATTCAGTGTGTTCTGATGCTTCAGTTCATATGTAATTACACAAATGCTGTATTGAATGCTAAAAAGCATGATTTAATTATATCTTTAATTTCTTATCTTTACTTGTCACTTAGAGTTCGTATCACTTTATTGCTTTCCTTCCTAATTTTCCTCTTGGGTTAAAGACAAAGTCTGATAATAGCAAATAATTAAATTGCTTTCAGTTCAGAATGTCAATGTGAGTATGGTTGAAAATATCAATGGACTTTCTAAAAGAAATGATTAAATCCCAAGTTCCCCCACCTTGGGAAAATTGTTAGGTACTAACCTTTGTGTAGGATATCCTTTATCTTACTGACAACAAATACACTAATTTTTTTTGAGAATGAATCAGACTACCCCAAAGTTTTTAATTGCAAGCAATTTAAATGTTGATACCCAATTAATTATATACCAAGGAAGTTGGAGGCCTCTAGGAGTCAGTTATTGGTTCCCAGCAGCAATAGGGCCAGGCTAGTGGTGAACAGAGACAGTTCTACACCTGTGATATGAGCAAATGACGCTAATTATGAGTTGTTAGACAATAGCATGAAATAAATCAAGACACAGACTCATTTTGGTGATCTCTCTCTCTCTCTCTCTCTCTCTCTCTCTCTCTCACTCTGTGTGTGTGTGTGTGTGTGTATGTGTGTGTGTGTGTGTGTGTGTGTGTGTCTGTCTGTCTGTCTGTCTTTCTGTCTTTCTGTCTGCCTGTCTGCCCTGGGGAAGAATTAGATTGGAGGTTGATAAAAGATGACAATGGTAGGTAGTTGTTTTGAGTGAGGTTTGGGGGAAACCCAGTGAAATCCCAACAATTAAATTTTAAATTTACTAGTTTGGGATAGCAGATTTCTTTAAGGAAGGGCTTAGATAAACAGAGTATGTTCTATTTTTCACTTATCATTTCTTTAGATATAGTGATTTTTGTCCACCATAGTTTCATGATATCCTTCTCCAATGTTCTAATCAACTCCCACTTATTCAACATTCTTTCCAGACTTTCCTTCCATATATACATCTTCATAAATATAAAACAATTTCCCTGGGCTTCATCAGCTTTCTTCTCATTCTGCACTATTTATTTTCCATATTTGTGTGTGTGTGTGTTTGTGTGTGTGTGTGTGTGTGTGTGTATGTATGTGTGTGAGAGAGAGAGACAGAGACAGAGACAGAGACAGAGAGACAGAGAAAGTCACAGAGAGTACTTAAAATATATGTATCCTATAACTTCACCTTAAATTAGAAAGCAAAATTGCTTCCTATGTAGACAGATAGTTGAAGGACTTCAGCCAGTTGCATGCATATTGTGCTTTGGTCATCCTTTCCATTAATCTCATCAGCCACTAAAGTGTGTTAGTTAGTTTTTGAAATGCCTCTTAAACATCTTGTTATGTCCATTATTAATGTGTTTTAAGATCAACCATCTGTTATGTCCAATAGAAGGATATCCAACAGGACTCTGACTTTCACACTCCACTAGATTTTTTGTAATTATTTTCTCAAAGCAAGTCAAGTTCTTGCACAAAAACAAGGCAGATGGCCATATTGAAGCCTTAACTAATTATTCTTTTTCAATAAAAAATCAGGAGTCAGGTATTAGGGTAATAACATGAAAGATCAGAGAAGCAGGAGAGCAGCCACCAATGACTTCCTACCTCTTCCACTTCTTCCTCCAAAAGAGCCAAGATCCTCTATCAGCTCTGCCTTACTGTTTCCTGTCTCATATTTGTCTATGGTACTCTAAACTTCTATGGTTAATTTTAGTTAGCTAGTGACTCCAAGCAAGTTTTATTTGTCAGAACACAATCAAAATATTACACAACACCATATCCAGATTCAGGGTACACTGACAAGATTAGGTTCTATAGCTATGGTCTGACATCTAACAAGAACAAATATGTCTTATAAATTGAATGCAAATGTTTGTCATAGGAGGCATGAAATCACATCCAAGAACAATCCAGGTGACAAAATACACCTAAGGTAAAATGCCCTCAGCCTTTTCTCCTGGATTCCTTCTCAGTGCCTAAGGCACTATTTACTATGCATCATTCTTTTCACTGTGTTCTGACAACTTTCATTACTAAAACTAGTGACTTTGGATTTTTCTCCATAAGTAAACTTTTTTACTGTATTAAGAGATCTGTATAATAGCACTAATCACTTTACCTCAAAATTTCTGATAACATTGATGTTTATGAAGTGCCGTAGTGTGCAATTTTAGGTTACTAGGAATAATGGTATATATTATCTATGCTTAGCAAGTACTTGAGAAAAAAATAGATGAATAATATCAGTATTTCTTATCTTTTCTGGCTGTGTATTTGTTGATATGCTGAATTTCAAAACAATGGAATAAGAAATTTTTCTTAAAAAATATGACTATCTTTCTAAATATGTGAAATTCACTTTCATTAGTCAATCTTAGAAATGATTTGATTCAGTATTTCAACATATTGAAGAAACTAAATATTTAACAATTTTGTATAAATTATAAAATCAAACTTTTAAACAGTTACAGCTAATAGCAGTAATGTTTGGAGACTGAAGTAATGAAACTTTCTATTATCAAACTTGTCCTAGTTAGGGTTATTATTGCTATGACCATGACCCAAAGTATCTTATGGTTTATTTGTCTTTCATATCCTGAGAAATAGTCCACTGAAGGAGGAAGCCAAGGCAGGAACTCAAACCTGGCAGAAACCCCCAAGTAGGAATTGATGCTGAAATCATGGAGTGATGCTTTCTGGTTTTCTCCTTATGGCTTGTTCAGCCTGCTTTCTTATAGAACCCTGAACCACCAGCCCAGGAGGTAGCACCACCCACAATGAACTGTGTTCTTCCTGATCAATCACTAATTTGAAAAATATGACCTATAGGCCTGCCTAAAACCTGGTCTTATGGATATATTAACTCAGTTGAGGTTCCTTTTTCTCAGACCATTCTAGCTTATGTCAAGTTGATATAAGACTAGTGAGCACAATATATATAAATATTGGAAGAGCATGTAAGTAAAAGAAAGTAGTACCTATATGCCAAAAGTAAATATTTTTGCATAATGTTTGGATCTATGGAAAAAGATATTTAGCAGAACTATTCAAGAAGTAGTAGTAAATATCCATTTCATATGGCTTATTTATACAAAGAAATATTAACTTTAAAAACTAAGTTTTCCAAAATTATCACATTGAGAGCTATTATTTTTAGATAAATGGTAATTTATAAGTCTATGAAATGAATGTGATGTTTAGTTACAAATGATAGTGTAACTCTATGTTACTTGGTTTGTTAATAGATTCTAACAGAATTTTATAGTCAGGGCTCTCATAATACACAATTATTGCTCATCATTTTGAATTCTGAAACATGCCACATTAAGGAAGCAGTAGATATGGTGTTGCTGAGAGCCAACTCTGAGTCCCTTTATTCTTTATGCTGTAGCCTTACATGGTGGAGGGGATGGGTATGATATATGGAGTCTCATTCAAAAGGTGCCAAAATTTCTCATAGAGATTCACTTATACCCCATGCTTGAGAGTACATATATTTGGGGATTAGGCTTCCACATATGAATTTGGGAAAGCAATAAGGCACAAACTTTCAATCACTAGGAAACACATAAAATATTTCATAATTGTCTTAGTCAGAGTTCTATTGCTGTGAAGAGGTACCATGACCATAGAAACTCCCATAAAGTAAAACATTTAATTGGACCTTGCTTAGAGTTTCAAAGGTTTAGTCATGGTGGGAAGCATGGCAGCACATAGGCAGACATGTTGCTGAGGACATAGATAAGAGTTTTACATCCAGATCTTATGGCAGGAGAGAGAGAGAGAGAGAGAGAGAGAGAGAGAGAGAGAGAGAGAGAGAGAGAGAGAGAGAGGAAGTCTGGGTTGAGCTTGTGATATCTCAAAGCTCACCCCCAATGACACACATTTCTTCCAATAAGCACATACCACTTAATCGCTCCCAAATAGTGGTACTCCCTGATGGCAAAGAATTACAATATGTGTCTATGGGGGCCATTCTTATTGAAAGCACCATAATAAGTCATTAATATTTTAATGTGAGGTTATTCCTTGTTTGGCACTTGGTCTACATAGATATATTTTACATTGAAAGAGAAAGAGAAAGGAAGAATGTACATCCAACATTTTATAGATAAGTGAGATGTATTTGATTATGCTTTAACAACATGAAACTTTACATTACCATTGGCCATTGGGGAAATAGTGTTTAATATTAATAGATGCCTTCATTGTTGATTTTTCAAAGATATTTATTATTTTTTTAAATTATGTGTTTATATTGGTAGGTGAGTATGTACACATGAGTGCTCTTGTCCAAGCAATCCAGAAATGAATATTGAATAGAATAGAGCTGAAGTTACAGGCAGTTATGATTCACTTGACATGGGAAAAGGGAACCAAGCTCTGGTCCTCTGAAAGAGAAGTATACTTTTGATACTAACGTCAAGAAATAGAGTTCTATTACTCCCTGTGTCTCCAATATTTACAGAATTTGTTACATTTCTGTTTGATGATTCATAAAAGGAAAGATGTACAGAATTTGTAGTATCTGCCAGTAAGAGAAAGAAGTTTTAAAAAAAGACACAGAAATAAATAAATAGCAATTGTAATGTAGCTAGTTTTGTGAATACTTGCAATTGAATTGTTGATATGTCTGACATTATGCAACATTTTGAAACAAATAAGTGAAAATTCAAATGACACACTATGGACCATATGATCTTCTCTTCAGAGTAGATATTTTATATTTGTAAATTATAATTCTATTGTGTTTCCACTTACACAAATATATAGGTGAAATTCATTCTGAAGAAGGGAAAGTGATAATAGGATAACAAAATACAGACTTCAATTTCATTAAGATATATTAATTCAATTCCATTAAGGTATATTAATTCAATTAGCAAGACAGTGTAACAATTAATAATTTATTATTTTTGTAAAACAAAAAATAAGCAAGATATCAGGAAATTCTTTAACATAAAATGTCTTCATCTTAAACATTTTCAAAGGCAGATAATTCAAAATACATTGAGATTGATGGAAAGACATTTTTATTTTCTTTTAAATTAGAAACAAGCTTGGATAAAGCATATCTCCTATTACTGATCAGAATAAATAAAATACTTTGTTTTGTTCACTTACTTTCTAGTCCTATCTTTGTCATAAACTCATTTCTTGGTAAGACATTCATTTTTTTCAAAGTCTTAAAGAGATAAACAGTGAAAGAAAGTATTGTATCTTGCATTGAGATAATCTGTGAAGCTAGAGGAAATGATAATTTCCATTGAATACTGACTGTGTTAGAGAATGTTCTAAAATTTTTCATAAATTTTTTTTTATCTTCCTTGCAAGAATGAAGTGAGACATTAGGTGCTGTGTTAGAGAAAATGAAATGAGTTTTAAAACCCTGCTTTATAATAAGAAACTTTCCACTTGGCTTTTGAATATTATTTTGTCTAAAAGTATGTTCTTTTTGTTGTAACCCTTAAAATGCCTTTCATCCATCAATGCTCAATTCAACCACTCCCCCCCCCCCCCCAAAATACTGCCTCTGCAAATTGTATACAATGCATCCATACTTCATCCATTGTCCCTTAGAAGAGTTTTGCTCATTCATATAGAACTCATATCATTAATTTTATTATTGTATCCATCTCATTTGAGAGACTCTAAGCCTCCAGTAAAAATCAGCAACCTTACGGTTCAACACAGTTTTTGCAATATCTTGAATATTGCATAAATGTTTCCAGGTTGTACAAAATACACAATATTTTGTTTTATTTCTTGGTGGCACAAACTTGCTCAATTTGATTATTTAATTTCAAGTGACTTTGTCAATTAAAAACACCAGAAAACAATATGCCAAATTTTGTACATGTCTTTCTAAAATATCACATATTCTAGGACTTTGCTTTTCTCCCAAATTCACCAAATTAGTAAACATCACATATATTTAATTTCCTGGGGACATGGTTAACAACTGACTAGCAGATATAATAAATCAATTTAATCAAGGTATTATAGAGATGATCTATTAGTTTTCTTACTACTGTGACAGTATACTTGACTGAAAATAATGCCAAAATGCCTAATAGAAGGGATATTCATTTTTGCTCATGGGTTCAGAGGTATTAATCCATCATAACTGGGAACACATGGTAGGGAACCATGGCATACAGTAAGGAAGTATGACTAACCTGAATGAGTAGAACAAAATATAGCACCAAAGGCACATGATGTAGTGGCCAATTTCTCCTCAAAATGCCCTACTAACTATAATTTCACCCAATAGTCTCTTCAAATTGTGAGTCCATTAATGAATTAAGCTATTACATTAACTAATTTTCTCAGGGAATATTTCTACCAAATTACCAAGAAGTTTGCATTAGTGCATTAAAAAAATCTCTTAATTGGTAGTTTTCAATTAAATGAAGTTGGTAAACATTTTTTTCACCTTTTCCCTTTCTTATTTTATTTTCAACATGACAATCACCCAGTTATACAGAGAACTGTAAATATATACCATCTGTCTTTTTACTCTAGTAAAATTTTTAAATCCCCCTATACAACATATAGTTTAAATGAACCAGAAGAAAAAAAGTTACCAGAGAGGTGAAAAGGGGGCAGATTCAATATCCAAGTCTCTTTTGAAACTCAACGCAATCTCTTAATTGTAAAATCAAAATGCAAGTTACATATTTCCACTATATAATGGCACAAACTATACATTACCATTCCAAAAGGGAAATACTGGATCAAAGCAAGACCAAATCCCAGGAGGGAAAACTCTAAATCCTATAGCTCCATGTCTGATGTCAGAGGGCTTAGATGACTCTGCACTTCCAGCTTTGCTGCCTACAAGATAAATCTCTCTCCTGGTCTGGTTCCACTCCCTATGTGTAACTCCCCTTAGCGGATATCCCATGGCCTTGGCATGTCAAACATCTTGGGGTCTCCAACACAATCTAGACTTCACTTTCTCTACCTCATGCAATAGCTTCTCAAGACTATTGAGAGACACCTCTGCCACACAATGCCTTGCATCAATGGTTCTCCTTAACCACAGAGGAAGATTTCACGACTACTTTAACTCATGTATCCTTTGAGACTAAAAAGCCAGAACCATGTGAACAGCATTGCCAAATTTGGCTGCCTGCTTGGAATGGAGACTGGCCTCCTTGAATCACATTTGCAGAAGGTTTGATTTGTTTTTTTTTTTGTTATTATTATTATTATTTTTTTTTTTTAGAAACAGGAAATTCTTTAGGCCTTTTCCCTTTACAAGTTGGAAGTTTAGCTAGGTGGGGTCTTGTCCTGAGGTCTCCCATCCCTTAATTCCATTTTGCATCAAGCCTCTTAAACTCCTTATCTCTTTTTATCACAAGCCTTTTGGCTCCAACATTAAATTTCCTGCCATTTTTTTTCTCCTCAAACTATGCATTTTGTAATTCTTTTTTTCCTTACTTTGTTGTTGACTGTTTTTACTCTTTGCTCTTTGGGGGGGTAGGCCTGTCACCCAGATTCCAAATACATCACACACAGAGGCTTATTCTTTCTTATAAATGACCGGCCTTAGCTTGACTTGTTTCTTGCTAGCTTTTCCTAACTTTAAACCATCCTATCTACATTTTGCTTCTGTTTTTGTACCTTTCTCTATTTTTTTCCCTTCCCTTCTTATTTTGTGTCTGGCTGTGTGGTAGTGTGGCTGTGTGACTGGTCCCTGGAACCCTCGTCTTCTCTTTTTCTCATTCCTTGATCTCTTTTCTCTCTTTTTCTCCTCCTATTTATTCTCTTTGTCTGCCAGCCCTGCCTATCCTTTCTCCTGCCTTGCTATTGGCCATTCAGCTCTTTATTAGACTAATCAGGTATTTTAGACAAGCAAAGTAACACAGCTTCACAGAGTTAAACAAATGCAACATAAAAGAATGCAACATATCTTTGCATCATTAAACAAATTTTCTACAGCACAAACAAATGTAAGATATCTTAAAATAATATTCTATAATACTACTTGCTCTTTTTCATTGTAGACCTCCATAGGACCACATGACAGAGTCAATGTTAAGTTGTCTTGTAATCTGCTCCACCAAAGAAAGCAGTCCATTGCTTTTCAATTTAGCCTCAGTCTAAATCTTGGGACAAGAGATGAAGATAACCACATTCTTTATCAAAATATGAGAATGGTCTCTATCCCAGGAGCTAATATTGTTCCTCTCTTGAGTTGGGCCTCCATAGTCTGAATAATTTTCAGCAGTACTGCTTTCCAAACATATCAAGTTGCAGTAAGTCTAAGACCTCCCCTTGTAGTAAGGCTGGGTAAGGAAATCCAGTATGAGGAAAAGGATCCCAAGAGCCATCCAAAGCACTGAGAACAGTCCCTGCTCCTATTGTTAGGAGTCCAAGCTACACTGTAGCTGGAGAGTTTCTCATGTTGGAACTCATGGCAGCAGCTGGTAGTGTCTCCTGACTCAGCCTTCCTGTTCCCAGTTATAATTTTTCTTAGTTATGGCAAAAGATAAGTTAGATATGAAACCTTAGACTCACAAACATAGGATAGATAGGATATCTTCTTTAATTTTTTCCAAATACAAATAAACTAGATATTATTAATGGTAAACATTTTTATTCAACAGTTTAAGACCTATGTTACCACCCATTGGACAGTTCAAATAATACTTGGAAACATTAACAGCCTACTTCTAAAGAAACAATAGCTAGTAGAGGAATTTCAACTACCACTAGGCAAGGAGATGAATATAGTTATAGAATAGAGTATTCTCAAATCCTTCCTCCTGTATCATTAAAATTTAGGAAATTGGGAAAAAAATGACACAAGAAACTCTTTGCAGAGAAAGAAAATGAATGAAGAATTTCCATCTCTATAAAAAATGGAATACCATTAGAAAGTAATCAAGGAAAACAAAATTAAAAGTCATTATCACTATATTTATCTTGCCTAATAAATAAACATTTACTTAGCCTCATAAAAGCATGAGTAGATTCAGTGATTAGAACTCATAGACAACTTTCAACACATTAATGTTAAAAAATAGAGAAGGGCAGTTCCCAGCATCCAGCCAGCAAGTGAAAGAACTGTGGCCATGCCACACCACTACCTCTGCCACCCACTGAACTCTGTTCCCCCATGCTACACTGCTGCCCAAGCCTACCTATCCCAGCATCCTCTCTGCAACATCAGCAGATCCTATAGGCACAAGCACTACCCACACCACATGGAAGAACAGGCAGAAGAACAGGCACAAGCAACACTCATACCATTTGGAAGAACAGACAATGTAGGCACAGGCACAACACACACCAGGATAAAGAACAGACTCTATAGGCACAAGAAAAGCTCACACGAGCCAGAAGAACTAGAGGATAAGCTGAATTTAGGCACCCAAACCTCAGCTGAGACAACAGGACCACGGATGACTAGCCAATCAGCAGAACCCTTGGACATTCAGGCCAAAAGACATTAAATGATACAAATAATAAAGGAACAAAAGGCCCATTGAATGAAAACATCATGAGAATCACTATCTGGACCTATAATTATCCCAAACCCAGATAGATAAACAGCAGTGTAAGAATACATTCAACAACAGAAAGGCCCATATGGCATCACCAGAACTCAATGGTCCTACAACAGCAAGACCTGAACATCCCAATACATATGAAGCAGAAGAAAATGACCTTAAAAATAACTTTATAAAGATGATAGAGGCCTTTAAAGACGAAATGAAAATTCCCTTAAAGAAATGGAGGAAAAGACAAACAAAAAATTGGAAGAAACCAATAAGTCCTGCCAAGAAAGCCAAGAAATAAAATCAAACAGATGAAGGTAAGCAGTTCAAGTCTTGAAAATTGGAAGAAAACACAAAACATGATTTTATAAATGGAAAATCTGGGCAAGTGAACAGGAACTATAGATGCAATGACCACCAGCAGAATGGAAAAGAGAATCTCAGGCATTGAAGATATGATAGAGGAAATAGATTTATTAGTGAGGAATAGATTTATGCAGGTGAAGGTACAAGAAGCTTACATAACACTAAATAGAGTATACCAAAGAAAAAATTGACCTCTGCACAAAATAATCAAACACTAGACATGAAGAATAAAGAAAGAAATATAAAGAACTGCAAAGCAAAATGGCCAAGTAGTATATAAAAGCTGACCCATCAGAATAACAACCAACTTCTAAATAGTGACTCTAATAGATAGAAGATACTAGACAGATGTTTTGCAGACACAAAGAAACAACAGATGCCAGCCCAGACTACTAAACTTAGGAAAACTTTCAATCACCATGGAGAGAGAAAACAAGATATTCCATGACAAAACTAGATTTAAAAAATACCTATCCCCAAGCCAGTCACAGAGAAATCACTAGAACAAAAGCTCCAGATGGCTCAGAGGTTAAGAGCACTGCTTGCTCTTCCAAAGGTCCTGAGTTCAATTCCCAGCAACCGCATGGTAGCTCACAACCATCTGTAATGAGATCTGGCTCCCCATTCTGGCCTGCAGGGATATATGCAGACAGAACACTGTATACATAAAAATAAATAAATAAACCTTAAAAAGAAAGAAAGAAAGAAAGAAAGAAAGAAAGAAAGAAAGAAAGAAAGAAAGAAAGAAAAAGAAAACTCCAACCCAAGCAAGTTAGCTATACCCATGAAAACACAGGCAATAGATAATAATACATGAGCCAAACTGAAAGAAGGGAAACACACACTACCACTGTTACCAACAAAACCAAAAAGATAGCAGTAACTAACAGTCACTAGTCATTAATATCAATTGACTCAATTCACCTATTAAAAGACACAGGCTAACAGAATGGATTTGAAAACAGGATCCATCCTTATACTACACACAAGAGACACGTCTCAACTTCAAATACAGACATTACCTCAGAGTAAGGGGTTGGGAAAAGGTTTTCCAATCAAATGGAACTACGAATCAAGCTGGTATAGCTATCCTAATATGTAACAAAATAGACTTAAAACTAAAAATAATCAAAAGAAAATGGAGTAGGACATTTCATATTTATTACAGGAAAACTCCATCAAGATTATATCTCAATTCTGAACATTTATGACCCAAATACTAGGGCACCCACAATTGTTGTTTTTTGTTTGTTTTGGTTTTGTTTTTTTTATTTTTTGAGACAGGGTTTCTCTGTGTAGCTTCAGTACCTTTCCTAGAACTTACTTTATAGTCCAGGCTGGTCTCAAACTCACAGAGATCAGCCTATCTCTGACTCTCAAGTGCTGGGATTAAAACTGTATACCACCACTGTCCTGCTTGGGCACCCACATTAAAGAAAATACTACTAAATTTTAAATCACACATCAAACCCCACACATTAATATAGCGGGAGACTTGAAGTGTCACCTCTCCTAGCTCAAGAGTACTGAGACCCCAGAGGCATTACCCATTCCCTGCTTCCTCTACACATCACTGTCTTGGGTGTAGGCTACCAGGGAAGACTCCTGAAGGCAGGCTTTGCCACCAAGAGCTCCCATTTGACCTGACCCTGCAAACTACAAGATCCACTCCCTGGCCACAAACCAACCATCCCCCGTGACCTCAATGGCTTCTTGACACACAGAATCTACCTGCTCTGATAGTGCCAAGATGTGAGTGTCCCCTCTCTTAGCCCCAGAGTCCTATCTCTAGGACCCAGGCCCTGGGAACATAACTCATGCCCCCCTTCCCCCACCACCAGTGTCACAGGTACAGGAGAGCAGAGAAGATTCCTGAGGGCAGGCATAGCTACCAACACCCCCATCAGACCAGACTCTGCAATCTACAAGACCCACTCCCTGCCTCAAAACCATGCCTTTAATCCCAGCACTTGGGAGACAGAGGCAGGCAGATCTCTGTGAGTTCAAGGCCAGCCTGGTCTACAGAGTGATATCCAGGACAGGCACCAAAACTACACAGAAAAACTCTGTTTGAAAAAAAAAAAAAACAAAGAAAAAATAGAAAAAAAAAAACTGCTTAGAATTGTCATAAAAGCAGATATGTGAATCAATGAAATTGAATTGAAGACTCTGACATTAATCCACATACCCATGAACATTTGATTTTTGAAAAAAAAACAAAATTATACAATGGAAAAAAGGAAGTATCTTCAACAAATGGTACTGGCATAACTGGATATCAGCACATAGAAAAATCCAAATAAATTCATATCTATCACCTGACACATATCTCAAGTTCAAGTGGATCAAAGACCTCAACATAAATCTAGTTACACCTAACCTGATAGAAGAGAAAGTGGGAAGCAGTCTTGAATGCATTGGCACCTGAGATCACTTCCTGAATATAACACCAGTAGCATAGACACTGAGATCAACAATTATTAAATGGGACCTCCTGAAACTGAAAAGCTGTAAAGCAAAGGAACCTTTCAATAAGAAAAAATGGCAGGTTACAAGAATGGGAAATGATCTTCACCAACTCCACATATGACAGAAGGCTAATCTCCAATATATATAAAGATCTCAAGAAACTATACATCAAAATACCAAATAATCCACTTAAAAATGGCATATAGATCTAAACAGAGAATTCTCAAAAGAATTAACTCAAATGGCAGGAATACACTTAAAGAACTGTTCAATAGAGGAACATTGGAGAAATGCAAATCAATATGAATGTGAGATACAATCTTATGCCTGTCAGAATGGCTAAGATCAAAATCACTGATGACTGTGTAGTGGATAGGCATCCCAGCATTGGCCTGGAAGTTCCAACCCCCACTGAGGCTTCGGTAATGGTCACACCCACAAGGCGGGGCAGAGGAGGAAGCGGAAGACGAAGGATCGGGAAGGACTCGCTCGCTTGGTTCCGGGACGCGGGACACGAGAGGTGGACCGAGCAGAGTTCTCCAGTGAACGCCTCCGGACTACCCTATACCTTTGCCAGACTCTGCGACCTACCCCTTCATTTGTAAGTTACCCCACAAAATAAACTTCCCTTTTAACTACGTGGAGTGGCCTTAATAATTTCACCAATACACTGATGACTGTTTGTGTTGGAAAGGATGTGGAGTAAGGATAATATTTTGCAAACATGTACAGCCACTTTGGAAATTAATATGTCAGTTTCTCAGAAACTTGGTAATCAATCTACTTCAAGACCACTCTTGGGCATATAACTCAAAGACTGCTCAATCATACCACAAGGACACTTGCTTAACTGTCTTCATAGCAGCATTAATATGAAATAGCCAGAAACAACCTAGATGTCCCTCAATTGAAGAATGGATACTAAAAATGTAGCATATTTACATAATGGACTATTACTCCAGTATAAAATACAATGACCTCATGAAATTTGCAGCAAATGGATAAAACTAGAAAAAAATCATTCTGAGTCACGTAACACAGACCCAGAAATACAAACATGGTATGTACTAACTCATAAGGGGATATTAGGAATAAATATAGGATAACCAACTTACAATCTACAGCCCAGAGAGGCTAGATAGTAAGTAGGGCCCAAAGGGGAATGCATGGATTTCCCTGGGAAAGAGAAATAGAAGAGATCTCCTGTGTTATACTGGGCATGGGGTTGAGGGGATGAGGGATGGGAACATGAAGGTGCTGGTTGGATGGGCTGTGTTTGGGAGGTGGATTGATGGCAGGATTCAGGTGGGAAGTAATGAAAGATACATCTTGATGGGGGCACATTTCAGATTTAGGGGGAAACCTGGTACCAGGGAAAATCCCAGGAATCCACAAGGATGACCCCAGATAAGACCCCTAGCAATAGTGGGGAGGGTGCCTGAACTGGCCATCTCCTGTAATAAGATTGGTGACTACCCTGATTGTCATCAGAGAGCCTTTATCCAGTAACTGATGGAAGCAGATGCAGAGATCCACAACCAAGAACTGGGCCCAATTCTTGGAGTCTTCCTGAAGAAATGGAGGAGGAATTGTAAGAGCCAGGAGGTTCAAAGTCATGAAGGAGGAACTCACAGAGACAGCTGACCTGAGCTCCTGGGAGTTAATGAACTCTGGATAAACAGTTAGGGAGTCTGCATGGGACTTACTTAGGCCGTGTGTGTGTGTGTGTGTGTGTGTGTGTGTGTGTGTGTGTGTGTGTGAGAGAGAGAGAGAGAGAGAGAGAGAGAGAGAGAGAGAGAGAGAGAGAGAATTGTGAAACTTGGTATTTTAGTAAAGTTTCTAACAGTGAGATCAAGACCTGTCCTTGGCACTTAACTAGCCATTGGGAACCTGTTCCCCATGCTGGATTCCCTAGCTCAGTCCTGATGCAGTGGTATGTGTGTGTGTGGGAGCTGTTCTTGCCTCAATTAGATGTGCCATGTGTTCGAGCCCATAGGTGGCCTGCTCCTTTCTGAATGGAGAAAGAAGAGTACTGGTTGGTGATGGAGTAGATGGGAGGTGGGGAGAGGGAACAGGAGGAGAGGAGGGAGGGGAAACTGTGGTTGGTATGTAAAATAAATGAAAAAAAGTTAAAATTTTAAAAAGATAGAGAGGAGAAAATACATTAAATAAAAACAAGTGATAACAAAGGAGTTAAGTATGACAGCAATAAAAATAAAAATCAAAAATCAAGAAAAACACTGTAGTCAGAAAAATGTAAATCAAAACCACAGTGGTATATACCATGTCATATCAATTAGATTTTTCCTGTAAAAGTAACAATTTTTCATAAAGTTGTGGAGAAATAGGAACTTTCATTTACTGTACATAGGGATAAACACGAGTATACTTATGATACAGAACAGTATGAAGTTCCCTTTAAAACCTAGGTAAAGTATCACAGTACAATATAATCCAGTAATCATGTTATCCCACTTCTGGTTATATTCCCAAAGGACTGAATACAGTATGTTAAAAAGAAATCTATATGTGCTTGTTGGAAAAGAGGATAGGCAGTGGATACAGGAGTACCACTGGGTAGAAAAAATAATTTCTAGTGTTTGACAGCATGGTAGGATAACTCTTGTTGACCACAATTAATATACTATTTCAAATTCCAAGTAGATTAGATTTGGATTGCTCACAAAACAGGGAAGTAATATATGTCTTAGGTGATAGATATGCCAATTACTGTGATATGATTATTATATGTTGTATATATGCACTAAATTGACAACCTTTTCCCAAATAGATATGTATAATTACTATGTATCAATAAAAATATAAACATACTTAAATATTTTAATATACATATTTAACTGGAGGCCTTTGTGTCTTTCTGTGGGTATTTGCATATGAGAGGAGTACAGAGATAGTATATAATTCCCTGGAGTTGGAGACTTAGGCAGTTGTGAGTCACTTGATATGGGTGCTGGGAACCAAATCCCAGTCCTCTGGAAGTGCAGCAACTATTGCTAACTTCTGAGTTATTAATTTTTCCCCAAGAAATATATTTTGAATAATGACCATGGCTTTTGAGTCTTTCTTCCAATATCAAGAATAGAAGAATGAACAAGAAGAAAAAGTAAAATTCTGGTAAATTATAATCCAAATAAATCATTTTAAATGTTAATGGTTTAAGTAAATAAATCAAAGTCTGTCAGAGTGAATAAAAAACAATATGTTGTCTACAGGTAGATCTCTTTTAATATAAAGACAAATAGAAATAAGAGCAGACATTTTTGAATGGGCATGGTGGCCTGTGACTGTAATCTCAGGAGTTAGGGATCACCAACTGAAGAGCTACAAGTTTGAAACCAGACTGAGCTACATTGTGAAATCTAGGCCAGTCGATACTACAATAGTGACATCATAATAAAAATAAAGTAAATAAAAGGTTTGAGGAAATTTGTTATGCACATGCTAATCAAAAGATAGAATAAAATAGCAATATTAAAAAAACAAATTTCAGAGAAACATAGGGAAGCTAACAAGATTAAAGAAGGACATTATAGGGGCTGGAGAGATGGCTCAGAGTTTGAGTATGCATTACTCTTTTAGAAGAATAGACTTGGGTTCCAAGCATTCAGGCTGAGCAGCACATCTACCTGTAACTCCAGTTGCAGTGATCCAACATATCTAGCCCTGTGGGAAACCACACTCACTTCTTCAAACATGCACACATGCACTGACATATGCAAACACATACATATAATTAAAATAATAAAATAACCTTTAAAAAATCGCTGTACCATTACTAAAAAGTTAATTCTCCAAGACATAAAACCAGTAATGTACATATGCTGAACAAGAGAGTTGTCAAATATGTGACACAGTAGCCCATAGATGCACAAAGATAAATCAATATATCTACTATAACTGTTATAAACTTTACCATATCTCATCAATAACTGATAAATCCCTCAGAAAATTTGTCAGGAAGAAATAGCATTGCAACCAGAACCTTTTTAAAGTTTAAAATGTTACAGTCAATTTCTTAAGAATTTCAGCTAAAACCTGTAAGTAACTTGGCTCCCATTCCCTTGTTCTAACAGAAACAGAAAATTATTTTTCTTCTTTTTTATGTAGTACCTTGTACTAATTTTGTAGTTTTTGAACCCCTGGATGATTGATACTAAAGCCTTCCAGGACCAGTGGCAAGATGGCTTAGTAAGTAAAATCATTTACTACCTGAGTTTGAAATCCAGGAACCACATGTAGAAGGAAAGAGATGAGTTATCCTCTGACCTTGTAATTTGTGAGATATCTTAAGCTATGCACACACACACACACACACACACACACACACGCACACACACACACTCACACACTCACATTCACACTCACATACACCCGCACAAAATGGTACCTATTTATAGAGTGTAGCATGATAATTCAACATTATGTAGAGTATACAATAAATAACACATTAGCATTGTCATCTTCTTCTTGTAAAGACTTCTTTAGTAAAGACTTTGAACTTCATACAAAATACATAAATGATAATGATCTTGGCTGGGCTTGGTAGAACACACCTTTAATCCCAGTACTTCTAGGGCAGAACCAGGCCTGTCTCTGTGAGTTCAAGGCTAACCTTGTCTACATAGTGAGTTTCAGGCCAGTCAGTATTACATAGTGAGAGGCTGTTTCAAAACACACAAATCAAGCCCAACTATAATAGTTGCAGCTTTCCTTGTAACAGATGATGATGGTGATTCATCTGCAATTCCGCAATCAAGAAGTTGAAACTCAACAAACATGAATGAGAATTCAGCCTGTACTGTATACTGAATTCATGTCTACTTCCTCAGCATGTCCTACATGTATGTGCTACCACAACCATCCTCTAATTAAGTCCCAGAAGAGGGGCAGAAAGATTGTAGGAGCCAGTGATAGTGTACATTTGCCATGAAATAATATTTCCTACATGTGGCAGGTCTATTACACACATGAGTTCACAAAAGAGTAGCTATGACTGCACACAGAAAATGTGCATAGGGTCAATTTGGCTAACCAAAGTCTAAGCAAGAATGGGAGACTGGCTCCTAAAGTCCTACCCCTAGATAAGGAGTTATAAGCATAGATGTCTGCTGGGGAAGAGAGAGAGAGAGAGAGAGAGAGAGAGAGAGAGAGAGAGAGAGAGAGAGAGAGAGAAGAATTTTAAAAGGTCTTATTAATAAAAACAAACCCAGAGCCAGGCATTGGGGGCGGGGGTGAATGCTGAAAGATCAGAGACACAGAACCAGCCACTGCCAACCTAGCCTCACCAACTCTTCAGCTGATCTTATTTCCTCAAACTAAAAGCTTCTGAGTCCTCACCCAAATGGACCTCAGCTGAACTGCTGCTCAAAATCTAAAAGCCTAAAAAGGCTCTAGTTCCTGGTCCTCATGCCTTATCTGCCATCACTTCCTGGCATTAAAGGTGTGTGTCCCCATGCCTGGCTGTTTACAGTGTGGCTTTGAACTTACAGAGATCCAGACAGATCTCTGCCTCCTAAATGCTGGGATTAAAGGCGTGTGCTACCACTTCCTAAACCTATGTTTAATATAGTGGCTGTTCTTGTCTCTGACCCCAGATAAGTTTATTGGGGTGCACAATATATCAACCACAAGAGAGAGTCAGTTTTCTTCAAGGATAAGGCCCCTGAGAGGCAACCAAAATCTAGTAGATGTACTGATATTTATGTACATACAAGCAGTACTAATTAGATTCAGTGGGTTTAAAAGAAAACCAAGGAACATGTGAAGTTGGGAGGAAAAAGTGGTGGAGGGGTAGAGAGGAATTGGAAATGAGAGAATTGGGGGTGGATTGATTTGATCAAAACACCTTATATACGTACATGGAGCTCTTAAACAATAAAAAAATATAAAAAACACCAAGACTAAAACAGACTATCATTGAAGTTCTTACTGGGTGGTGGGTGTAGCATGAATTAAAATAGCTGGAAATGGTCATTGTGTTGGTTGGGTCCTCCTTTTTTCTAACCTCTTGATTAGCATACAGAGAGCTGAAATAGTTGGCTCTACCAGCTTTTTGCCAGCTTTTTATTTGTTTTACAGAAGATCCATTTTCTGGAACTTTTTCTTCTATTTTACTGATATTGTATACAGCAGCTCCTAATTATTGAAACAGTTTCTAGTGCAGAGGAAAAAATAGAGCAGGAAAAGAATACAGTGAGATTTAAGGAAGCACAGGAAAGCCTGTTATCTTTAAAGCATACCTAGACACTAAGCTGTGAACAGAAAGTGCTCTGTATTACAATGCACTTAGTATAAGAAGTTGGAGTAGAACACCAGACTTTTTGAAAGCACTAAACATACACATGCAGGCTCATGAACAATTTGCCTTAATCTATACAGTGTCAAGCAGTGAATACAAACTCAAAATTGACCACATCATTATTGACTAAAATACCATTATCTTTGGGGAAATAATGTTTGTGTTACCTGGAAGAGACTAATGTAAAAATTCCAGGACTCTTTCATATGCATTGTGGTTGAGATATGAATAATGGTATAAAGAATCACACTAGAATAATTTATAGTCTGAAAAATAGATCTGACAAGGTTATCTATATTGCTATAGATGAAAATCTGAAGGCAACCTTTGATATGATGAATAATACCATTACAGAAATAATCCCATTTAATTCTCAAAAAACAATATGAGACCGATAGCTATTGGTATCATTAAATGTATTTAAAATTTCCTTTTATGTACTACTTCATTTCAGTACAAAATATTAATATGTGATATGTTTGTCACTGGTCATTTTTAAATTTCTTGTGTTTCTATTGTGGTTTTTCTCTTTAATCAATTAGTTTTTAATTTGGTTCCATCTTTTAACCACCAATGAAACAGTTATTATAGTGTAACTATAGTGTGGTTATTTAATTTTATTTGTTGGACTTAGTTGTGGAAATCAGGTTGTAAATCAGCCTCACAGCTCTCATCAGGTTTTATGTCTTAGAATGTTATTACAAAATGATTATTTAACATTTTTTTCAATTAATGACACATCCTTCCCCTATCATTAGGCAAGGCATAAAATGCTGCCTTTTTAGAGAAACTTTCAGAGCCTTCAGTATGTTCATAGGTACTCCAAAACACCAAGAGAAGGCCATGACCTTTAGTGGTTAAATGTATATTCTCAGAACAGTGGACAAGCATGTATGTGAGTCTCTGTTGCATTATTACCAACTAGAAAAAAGTTGGGTAAAATCTTAATACTTAACCTGCATACAAAATATTTTTTCCTCAAATTTACAAATTGAAGACAAATGTGCTTCCATATCTCTGGGTGGAAATTCAGCTTTCAAGGAAATAATTAAGCTGAATTGAAATAATCAGGGTGAAACCATAATTTGATAAATCAATACCCTTACAAAAGATTTTAGAGAGAATGATTTTTGTGTGTGCCAGCTCCTTTCTCTATTCCATGCTCTATCATTCTTTCACTCCCTTGTTCTGTGTCTCTCCACTTCTTGCATTACAAATAGGTTTTGACAGCAAAGTGAGAAAACAGACATCAATAACCCAGAAATAAATCCTTCACTTGAAATGAAATTTTATAGAAACTTAATCTCTCTCTCTCTCTTCCTGTATAGATAGACAGACAGACAGACAGATATATGGAAGTGAGCTCACTTAGCAACATGCTTGTTAATGGAAATACCAGGACTTGAGACAGATCTCTAGAGCACAGGTTAAAAAACAAAACAAACTGGGCTTGATATATGAATCACAGCTCTGGGGAAGGGAGAGTAGGGTGTTACCCAGGGCTCCCTGGTCAGCCAAGATGGTCTATTTGTCCAATTCCAAGCCAGTGAAATACCCAGTCTCAAAAAAACAGAGACTGCACCTTTGTAATAACATCCTAGGCTGTTCTGTACAATCCACATTCATGCATAAACTTGCTCCCCAACACAAACATGCACATACACATGAACATGAGAAATGTATATGCATATGGAGAAAATGATAGAGCAAGAGATCCTAGAAAAGTTCTTGGTTTGTAGTTACTGCCAGTACAATTTCTTTCATGGTACACTGCTTTTTGTAGTCTAATGTTAATCATATTTCCTTAAAAGAAGATAATTCACCAATTGAAAATGTACTCATTTTACTGCAGCAGATTTTTCTTCTAGGTTTAGGATCAAATGAAGATTTCATGGTGAGTCTGTCATCTAAAAGTGGTCATTGACTATGGGCAACAAGTGAAAATACAGTTTTGATAAGAATGGCAACTAGTAGAAAGCTCACATTTTCTTGTAGACATGATTTAACTTAGTGTATGTTCTTAGATGGAACAGAGAGTTACAACAACTTGCCTAAAGCCCTGCTGATAGAGAAGAGCCAAACTCTAAGCAAGGCCAACTGAATTTGGTGTTTGTGCTCTTAAATGTCATGATACTCTGTCCTTGTTAACTTGGAGTCCATAGTTATAAAAAAAAAAAAATCCGCTGTTGAAATGAAAGTCCGACAATGTCAACCAGTTCTGCAGCATCTACTGACTTTCTGTTTACTTATTCAAGGCAATATTTTTTTTTATTACTGTATGACCATGCAATGGCTCAGTTCCTTCCAGCACGATGTCCACATTCTACCTAAACAGAAGAGAAAGTATCACAACAGATGCTTTTGCCAGTAGAATTAACTCCACTATTGGACTTCATTTTCAGTCAACATACAAAATCAGGATCTTTTGACCAACCCTTGTTATAATAAAATGGGATCCAGCAAAATCACTTTAAGAGAATCCTGTAGCTTTGAAAACTGACAAATTATATCATCTCCTTAGACTTTGGGGAACTGGATATACTTTGACACAAATCCTAAGCTTTTTTTTTTTTTTTTGGTTTTCTGAGACAAGGTTTCTCTGTGTAAAATCCCTGATTGTCCTGGAACTTGCTCCATAGACCAGACTGGCTTTGAATGCACAGAGATTCACCTACCTCTGCCTCTTGAGGGCTGAGATTAAAGACATGCACTACAACTAATTGTCCCTTACTTAGCATTTTATTTGTCATTTGTAGGACCATTTCTTATTTCCTATTTTAACTGCTCTCCCAATATAATATCACATCTAAAATACATGTAAAAAGTTGGTACAATCTGTGACTAGTAAAAAACGGTTGGAGAAACAAGGACCAGCTTTTCTTCATTAATAGTCTTATAGTTGCATTTACCTATTTTATCAAAGTGTAGAGACCAAAGTTTAAATTTCATATTTCTCCCTTACTTACATGGTGAATATTAACATATTTTGTCTCACATTTCTATTTTCATTGTCAAAAAAATGTTGACTCTAATACATATTTAATAAGATAGTCTTGAAGATTAAATGAAAAAAACAAATCATATACAAAGCATTTCTTTTATCTATAGAATATACCATATACCCCATATATCCTAAAATAGTCAGCAAATATACTAATTATTATACCCTTAAACCTCCATATATTCATAAATGGCTTGAAAATTACTGGTTTTATAAAATTTAATAAGCAAATTGATGTGGCAACTTTAGAGTAAGATGGATTTCTAAACAGTCTTATTAAAGAAAAACCTGGAGCCAGATATTGTGATGAAAACTGAGAGATCAGAGAAATAGGACAAGCCACAGCCAATCTCACCTTACCAACCCTCAGCCTCCAGAGGGAGCCACTTCCTGTATACTCACACTTATATCTTTCTGTCTTTGCCATCTCACTTCCTTTCTCTGTCCAGCTACATCACGTCCTCTTTCTGCCCAGCTCTGTCACTTCCTGTCTGTCTGTACAGATCTCCACACCTTTATGCCTAACTAGTGTTGGAAGTTAAAGGTGTGTGCCACCACACTTGGCTCTGTTCCCATTGTGGCCTTGAGGTCACAGAGATCTGATGAATCTCTGCCTCCTGAATGGTAAGTTTAAAAGTGTGTGCTACAATTGCCTGACTTCTATGTTTAATATAATGTCTGGCTTTTTCCTCTGATCTCCAAGTAAGATTTATTTTTTAGAACACAAATAAATATCACTACACATTAGCTACAGTACAGTTTGGCTTTTTTCTTATAAAACAATAACATATTGCACACTTCATATTTTTTAGTTTTTCAGAGATGCTTAATGGTACAATCTGTGGTCAGGTAGCATAACAACAAACTACAGATGCTCCTTGATTTAAGATTAGTTTATGTTTCAATAAAGGCAAACAGTTTATTACAGCAGTGCTCTGTGGAAGATCAGTTGTTTACCTTCATTGCCAAATGGTTATCTAGAAGGAGCGACTCATTGCTGCTGTTGTGCATTGAAAAAGGATATCATATCATATTTTCCTAGCCAAGAAATGAATCAATATAAAATGTGAAATATAATTTTTATTCAGTGTTGATAGCTTCCACATCTTCATATGGGTTAACAAGTGTGGTTCCCCTGAGCTATGTACGACACCTGAGTCTTCAAGATAAATTCTCATTATATAGCCCAAGTTTGCCTTTCACTCAGTAATGTAGCCTACATGATAGGGTCTTCTTTCCTCAGTTTCTTCTTAAGTGATGACAGTGGAGGCATCGACCACCACTCCTGGATGAAAATGATGTATTTAATTGCAAGTACAGAAATATGAGTGTTCAAACTTGGTGCTTTGCTCTCTCTCTCTCTCTCTCTCTCTCTCTCTCTCTCTCTCTCTCTCTCTCTCTCTATATATATATATATATATATATATATATATATATATATATATATATATATCCCTTTTTGTGTTAGATACTAAATGAAGAAAAAAAGAAACAAAAAGGAAGAAATGACTGTTCCTAGTTATGGTGGTGAAGGTTTATTGTAGATATGAGGGAGAAAACAGTCAGAGGCAGAGGTATCTGGAAGGGTACAAAGTGGACACAATATACTGATTGAACCAGGCCATGAGAGGAGATGGGGTAGAGGAGAGGAGAGAGCAAAGAACCAAGACCCTAGGAGGCCAAGAAACCCAAAGTCCAAAGGGACCAAAAGGCAATATAAGCAAAATGGCTTGGTTATATAGGGATCAGAGAAGTTGTGGGAAGGGCAAGCCCATTCCAGTCCCTGCTTTGGAGAAGTTTAGGGTAGGGGCTAGGATATGTGTGCCAGGACTCCCTATTACAAGTAGGGACTGAGGGATGCTGTGAGAACTTGGTGACCAATATCAGCTTTGATATGTTAATAGCCATCTCAGACATTTGTCCTAAATTTGAAACCTAACAGACACTTAAAAGTTTTGAAAGGTGAGAAATTCAAAAGGGGATTGGAGGACTATGGTCTTCCCTCAAAAAACTGATTAAAGTTGTTAACACTGGAGTTGTTTTTCTACAAAAGAATAAGCATAAGTTCTCTCTCTCTGTCTTTTTCTCACAAATGATGTGCTCTGCCATGGTACAATGCAGTACAAATTCCATTAGAAGACACTGGCAATTTGATGTAAACTTCTTACCTTCCACAAGTAAGAGAAACAAAGTTAAGTACTTTGTAAATTTCTCACAGTTGAGAATTCTGATATATTAGCAAAAGAAGGACAAAGAGACTTAAATTAGTAAAAATTACTTATTTTAAGATGTAGTAATGATATTATAAATCTACAAATACTCATCTACTATATGCTTAAGGACAAGATAAAATTTTAATACATGTTTCTCTAATCCCTTATCTAACCATAAGGCTCAAATGGTATGGACTATATAGTTTTATGCTTGAGTGAGAGAATGGGGGTACCTCAGACAAATAAGGAGGAGCAATTAATTCACAGTACTAAGTTTAATGTATAGTAGGTTTTTTAAAAATTACTTGGTCCCTTTTTAGGAATAAAATTTCTTCACACTAATTTGAGATATTTACTATCTGTGGGCAGAGGTTAGACAGCAAACATGGGGAAAATGAAACAATACAAACAAAAGGAGATGACCTCTATTGGCCAGTCTGTAAAGATTTCTTTGCAGAGAAGTCAATAATTACTTCTCACATAGGAAATATAAAACATTCTGCATGAACAGTGTGTCCTTGTGTCTTAAACACTGACAAGTAACACTTGACCAGCACCTTGACCAATATTGTCTATGTATTCATTATCAACTGGCTTCTCTCCTGAGATAGAAAGTAGCCTCTTAAAGATATGTGAATTCCTCAGAAGTAAATATTTTGAGTGAGCATACTGAAAGTCATACTCTGATTTCATGATCCATAAATACTTATTTAAATATGCCTTGAGTGCCCATGTGATATTAACTTGCTATTCTTATGTGCTATTTGAAAATCTTTGGCACAGGAGAGAAAATAATGCCTGAGGGCACCATTTTTGTTTAATTTTATGTGTATAGACTACAGCAAGAAGACTTATAAATTCTTAGTTTATAGTTTTGAGTTATCAGGGATAAGTACAGCACTCAATGTAGCCGAGAATGGCCTCAGTCTCATATTTAGCAAATTCTGGTCATTAACACTCTTTCTCTAGCCTCCAGATGAAAAGATGGAGCATGTTCCCAGTAGTTTGTGGCCTTTATAAAATATATACCTTAAAATGTTGTAGCAAGTATTGTGGGAGAGAACATGATATCTGCATCAACATACTCTGTATTACTGAAAATCAAAATATGTTGAATTTTTCAAGTAAGTATTTTTAAATGCATTTAGTGTTGTCAAGTATAAATACTGAGACTCATATCCTTCTAATAGTATGTATAGATTATTAAGCATAGAGTTTTATGTATACTATGTATGTACTTCTAGGTCAAAAAAGGAATATATGAAAATAATGCAAAAAATAGGTGCCAACACATGTTTCAGTTAATATATAATAGACTTACAGTTAATTGGGGAGTTAAAATTTTTATGCCTCCAAAATATGTATGTTCTGTATTTAATTATTAATTTCTTAAATAATTAAGGGGATCCATAAACAATTCATAATTAATATAAGATTAGCATTTAGGAAGAAAATTCAGCAATGAATGTTCTTATAATTTTTTTTAATTTATCACAACTTCCAACTTAGAAAAACTGAAGAGTGACTAAAGTTACCTCCTGTAATTACAGCAAACAGAAATAAAATTCTTCTCTTCTTTCTTTAATGAAATTCTAATAATAAGATATTCTCAAGTAGTGTTTGGGCTTTGTGAGCCTCTCATTCATCTATGCTGGAATATTGACTGATTTGATCTTGTGCAGGTCTTATGCAAGTAACACTTATCTGAGTTGATGTGGGAAAAAGCCTTGTTGTGTCTAGAAGACAGCAGTTCACAGCTCTCCTCCCATCTGAGGTCTCATATGTTCTTTCCCATCCTTATCACACAATGTTCCAAGAGCCTTAGATGGTGAGGGATTTGTTTAAGGGACACGTCCTCAGCTAAGCATTCAGATTTGCTTATAATTTGGCACTTTGACTAGTCAAGAGTCTCTGCATTACCTACCAGCTAACGCAAAAGGGTCTTCTCAGTACACTGTTGAGAGTAGCATCAATTTATGGGTATAGACGTAAATATTTAGAAACCAAATTGACAACAAAAAAACATTCCAAATTATCCTGCCTTGGGCTTTTAGCCATCAGTAGAAAATGAGGAATCAAATATCACTACAGTTTCAGACCTCATATCAAATCAGGAAGTGGTTGGTTATGGTCATAATCACCATGTCTCTATTATAGCAATGGGTACATATTGTAGGACAGGATTTTATTGCAGCATGAAGTACATTTTCTCCAAAGAAACACATATAGCACCTTCTGACTAGGTATGGTAGCCAGCAGGGAGAAGGTTTTCTAGTCATTTATAGATTTAGTTTCTAAGTACAACATTCAAAATATGTGATACATTCATCAACTAAGTAGCTCCTACTACCTAGTTATGGTGGGCAACCAAAAACAATAAGAGTAGCCTTTTTGTTGGTTTTGGGTGCCTATGGGGACTCTCTGTATTTGAATTGGTTTTTAATGTCATTCAGCCTAGCAATTGATGGTTTGGGTTTAGAAATGAACATCTGGATTCAAAGTTATTAAACCCAATATTAAAACTGCCTCATGACCTTTTGGAGTCCACTACCTATGGTGGGACACCTCGCATAGTCTTGAGGAAAGGGGACGGGCTTGGACCTGCCTCATCTGAATGTACCAGGCTCATGGAAGGCCTTACCTTGCCTGAGGAGGGAATGGGGTGTGGTTTGGGAGGTGAAGGCTGGGGAGAGAGAGGAGGAAAGAGGGGGATCTGTGATAGTTATGTAAAATGAATAAAAAAATTCTTAATAGTAAAATAAACTACCTCACAATACAATCATTGGTCAAATTACATGGAACATAAATTAGAAAAGAATTAGACATAGGAAAGGTATTTCAGGCACTGAATGTCTAAAATTTACTAGGGTATAAAAATGACCAACAAATTTTTTAAAGAAATAGTTATTCTTTATTGTCAGTATTTGTTTGTTTTGCCATTCTTCAAAAATGTTTGGTCCATACTTATTGTGTGCATTAGTTTTCATTAATCATATTATCAAATACATGTGAGCTCTTCAGATAGCACTGATAGTGCATCCTATTTCCAATCCTTAGAAATTTTAATACTGCACATATTTAAAAAATTGTTGTAGTAAAGAAAAATAGATCATCAACTAAAATTTGTCATTTTCATTTTAAAAAATAGATAGATATGAAAATTGTTATTTAAGTTAATAAGTATACTATTTGGCAAGTTTCATATAGGTATAGAGCACAGATCTTATGAAAAATAAAAGAGAAGCAGATATTTTTGGCTTACAATTTGGCTAAAAGAGAAATGATTTCCTATGACCATAAATATCAAAACATAATTCAATACTAGTCAAGGTAATGTTACTCAAGCACTGAATTTATAAAGTAGTGTACCAAATACAGTGATGTGGTTGTGATACTGTAAACTTTCCAAATTAATCTGCTGTGTTACTACCAAAAGGGAAGTCACTTCAAAAAAGAAGACATGTGAACAGTAGAACAAAAGTCAAGAAACTCGTATTATTTCAGGAAAGATGTTAATTCTGGATTTGTTTGTATCCATAAATTTATCAGTAAGGAGAAATGTTACTGAAGATGAAATTACTTAATCATTATTCCTGTTGTCTGAATGCATTATTAATCCCCATCTGTCTACAAAACCTTTAGGCATTATTTCTGGTGGGAATTGATTATTAACTGAAAAAAAAAAGGTTTATATCTGCTTTTTAAATCAAGATATTAGGCAAAACAAAACTTTCACAAGTGGCATCAGAGTTGTAGATGCAGTCATTTAGTGAGGAAATAGCTGGGAAAAATTCCTGTCATAAAATGACAAGACACATAAGGGCAAGGTGATAATGATGGATCTTACATAATAGAAATACTGTTTTGGAGGATATTTCAATATTCTGTAAACACCTTTTGTCATTTACAAACTGGTCATATTTTTGCATCATATTTAACTAGGGGAAATAGTTGGCAGGGCTGAAAAGAAGCCCTTCTAGACTTAATTGGAGTTTTTAAGTTTGGTACAGGCTACATCATGGCACAGTATGACAAGCTCAAAACTAAAAGCATAAAGATTTTGTATTAACTTTCATCTCTACCTATTACTTTCATCCCTAGCTATGTCATATTTTAACCTTTTTGTTGTTGTTTCCTATGGAGTGGTCAATTTTATAATCTATAAAATGATTTTTCAGAACAAACCATCTCGGAAGAAAGTAATTTTCAATCGTATTTTTCAATGAGATTAAGTCTATCTTGTGGGCAACATTGTTGTTAGAATTGTATTATCCCTCTAAAATAAACAGTTTGCTTGAATAGTTTAGTAATAACAAATGCATGATCCAATCCTCTAAATAATCCTCTATGAAATGTTGAGGTCTTCCCGGACCAGCTTTTACAGAAATCACAATGGATGAATAGATATGCTGCTTGTAGATTATTTCAGAGATGTGAATCATTGAATAGACAAGAGGAAAAAATAAATGAAATGAAATAAAGGTCATGAAATGACATAAACATGAAGCTAGAGGCCTGAGATGAGATATGAAGGTCAAATGACAGAGTAGGAAGGCATTAGGTATAAAGCTCCAGAGCTAAAGTAATTTGAACAACTCAGTTTTCATTTATCTAAGTGCCTTTCCTGAAAGATGTTGCGCTGTGTTAGTAAAAGCAATATAATGCACTAGGTATATAGCTCTTCTGTTGCTGTCTCAGCTAAAAGCCTGAAAACCTTGCCTGAATTTTATCATGGTATGTTTTTCAACAACCAGCTTGTGTAATAGAGAATCATGGTATGTGTAGGTCCATACCATTACTTACAAATACAATAAAAGATAAGGTGGCACTAATGGCTGTCAATGTCTAAAGAAAATATTTCAAGTGCACAAGGTATTTTTAATTATTTCATTCTCCCAATTATCCAGAATAGTATGTGAATATTCTAATAGGGATTCTAGCCAGCTTTATTCATGAAGCATATCTTTCTTTTTTTCTTTTTTTTTTGTTTTTGTTTTTTGAGACAGGGTTTCTCTGTGTAGCTTTTGCACCTTTCTTGGATCTCACTCTGTAGACCAGGCTGGCCTTGAACTCACAAAGACCCGCCTGCCTCTGCCTCCTGAGTGCTGGGATTAAAGGCATGTGCCACTTCCACTCGGCTTATATCTGTTTTTATTAGAAGTTGAACTCTGCTGTGTTTCTGTATTGCTGCTTCCTAACAGCAAGTTTTTCACCAGGAGAACACAATTTTTCAATTCATCTTCAATTTAGGGTGCTGTAAGTTAAGTAGGAATGTTTGGCTAGAATAGGTAAGATTTTTTTTTTCTTGAAAAACTTTGTATTGTTATTTCAGAGTTCATGACAGAGTTTTTATATAAGTATACCTTTAGAAAAATATAGATTGCTGCAGGTTATTGTGTAAATAATATTGTTTCTTCTGTAAGATAAATTAAAAATACATTATTCTAAGTTAGCTAATAAAACATTTTATCGATTAAATTGCTGAATTACAGAGAAACTGAAGAGTTATAAGAGGAAATATTTAATGGACAATGTACCTAACACAATGATGTAGATTACCGAAAACTCATTTTATTACAAAATGCCCTCACCAAGACAAAGTGGATTAGCATTCAAGACGCTAATGAAGATAATTTTGTCAAGGTCATTAGATGCTCAATAGTGTTTGGAGGAGCTGTAAAAGAATTGCACCTGGTTGATCTCATAATGGTTTGTATATCAGACAGTGGGAAATGGTGTGCAGATTGGTTACCAATTATTTCAGAAGATTAGTTACAGCAGTTGCAGATACATTTTGATGCATAATGCCAGGCAAAGAACAGGTTCACAATCACCTGTTATAAATTTGTGTCTAATTACGCTCGTCCACGTGAGGTATAAAATACCTCAGGGTTTCTATAATAAAGCCTTATTAAAGTGGATGAAAATAATTGTGAAACTCTTCCTGTTAGTGCTAATGATAATACAGATGCTAATTGCCCCGATAGGCCTTTGAGGGCTGTATCTACTAAAACGTCCTTCTTCTTGGCTTTCCTCACTTCCTGACAATGAAATTCCTAATAGAAACCTATTTGTTTAACTTTGTGGATTTGAAATTTAAACACCCTTATGCAAAATAAGAATGATTATTTGGTATCCTTGGTTCACATGCAAAAGAGAAAATGTGACAACATTAACAAAAACACTAAAATAACAAATATGTGATTTCGTATTCATCAGTAATTGTGGACATTTGAGGACCATGCAAGTTACTATAATTTATTTTAATAAAGCTATCTGTCCTGGCTATTTCATAGTCTTCAATTAAAGTAATATTTATTATTGTCTAGTATGTGTGACTTTCTATTATGTAATGTTTTAAAAATGAAAATGATAAAGATTTCTTCCTTCTCTTATCCCAAGAACTTCCAAATAGATTTAAAAGGCAGATAGTTCCAATGTGACCAATACAAGACAGATTGTGTTCACCCTCATATCTTAGAAAAATAAAAGATGTAAAACATGGAACCAAATGTAGACAAGGAATGTAGAAAAGTCTCATGGAGATTTTTTTGTATTTAAATAGATCTTTGGGTACATAACAACATGAAACAGATTGTGATTGCCTTATTCCCTTGAGACAGAATCACTTACTGATTCTGAACCTAGGGTGGAGGCCAGGAATTCAAGTAAACCTTCTATTTGTATGGGCACTGGGGTAATAGACATGCATCCATTGCTGGTTGTTTACATTGGTGCTAGGCATTTGAACTCAGGTCTTCATGCTTTCTCAGCCAAGGCTCTTATTAAGCACTGAGCTATGTCCCTAGCCATGGAACCGAATTTTCATTTTTGAAATCTTGTCTACAATTCTTCATTTGTTGGTAATTCAAGCCTAATTTAATTATTATATTTTTTCATCTGACTGTTTCTTGCCTTTTTGTGTATATATGTGTATGAGTGTATGCAAGTGTGTGTGGGTGAAGATGCATGCATCTGTACATAGAGAGGTCAGAGGTCAATATCAGATATCTCTACTTAATCATTTTCCACTTTGTCTTCTTACACAAGACTGATCAAGGAGCTCACCAGCTTGACTAGACTGTCAGAAAATTAAATAGTAAGGGTCTTCCTGTTTCCACTTGTCTTTTACCTGGAACTACAAGCCTGTAGATAAATATTCTTTATTGGTTAGAGTGCTTCTCCACACATCAGGATCATAGTCATCAGAATTTTAATACTTGGCCTAATTCTTACACCTTAGTTGTAACCAGTTGATTGTGTTTCCTATTATTATGGCCATTTTTTAAATATAAACTTCTAAACTGCATTTAAATTTGATTGTTGTCTACTTATGTTCTGATCATAAGACATTATCTGCATGTATACAGTAAGCTTCCCTCTAAAGATAGCCTTTCCAGTTGGATCCAAATTATCTGACTGAAGCCAGGAGAAGTGGCACATGCCAGCAAATGTATCACTAAGGACAAGGTAGCAGTAAGAAAGGAAAACGTGGACTCCAAAGTCAAGCTTAGCTACACAGTGAGTTTGAGGCTATCATGTACAATAGAGACCTTGTCTCAAAAACAAACAAAATATTTTACTGAACTTTCCTTTTTTTGTATCATTCTTTTAATTAGACACCTTTGGGTCAAATCGCTTTGGGAATTAAGATGAGTTTCATTCAGATGATCTTACTGTAACATCTATCAGCATAAACTCCTGCCCATAGTGTGATAAGTATAGTTATTCTTATTGCCTGTCAGGTTAGTTTCTTCCAAAGACTCATCATGATGTCAATTTAATTTTCACTTCAAATGTTGAATAGTGGAGGGCCAGTTCAATAGAAATTGTATACTCAAAGTTAGTCACAGGCATTTTGAATGGCTTATGCCATCACAAAGAGTAAAGGCCCTTTCAGGTATATAATAAAAGAAACACAGTCTACTTACAACAATAGATGTTTGATATACTTAATGAAAGCATTTTTATTTTCAGTAACTCCCTATTTCCTGGCTGTCTTTTGATACTTAAAATCAATAACAGAACATTTCTGAGAACATGAGTCCTTCACTTTCTTCTTTTGTCTGACTTTCAAAAAAAAAAAAAAGATTGTGATTTATTAACAAAAATATACTTTTCATTTCTATAGAAAACAGAATTTGTTGAAGGAATAAAATCAATTACCATTTTAAATAGTTTTTTTAAGATTTGTTTTTCAATTTAATTATGTAGCGGTATGTACATAACTGTGAGTGCAGGTGCTCACAGAGGCCAGAGGCCTGTCTCACTCTACTTTCGATTGCTGTGACAAAGAACATTAATTTGGGAAGGAAAGGGTTCAGTTTGCTTACATGTTCCTATCACAGTCCATTAGCAGGGGAATTCAGGGTAAGAACTCACACAGAGCAGAAACCTGGAGGCAGGAACAAAAGCAGAGGTCATGGAAAAATTCTACTTAGTGACTTGCTCCCTATCAATTGTTCAGTCTGCTTTCTTATACAACCCAGAACCACCTGCCTTGGGGTGCCACTGTTCTCAGTGGGTAAGGCCTTCTCACCTCAATCATTAATTGGGAAAACATTCCCACAGTCTTGCCTACAGATCAACCTGAGGTATTTTCTCAGTTAAGGTTCACTCTTCCCAGATGAGTCTAGCTTGTGTCAATTAGACAAAAACATTAAACAAAAAATACTAACCAGCACCCCCTGAAACAACAGGCTGTTAAGTAAGAGTCACCTGAGGTAGATGCTAGAAGCTAAACATTCAACAAAACAGCATGTGTTTGTTCTTAATGCTTAAGCTATCTTTCCAGTCCCACATAGTTTGGCACTGTCAAGAACTATGTCAAGAATTATGCTTAACACACAGGTCACAAGATATTTTTTTCATATCACAGATCAGGTCAAGAGAAGTATATAACACACTCAAGACGAATATGAAATCTTCTAGTGTCAGTAATAAAACCAGAGAGCATAAGAAAAGTTGAAACTTTGTAGCATGTGTAAGTAGATTTTGAGATATAAAACTCTAGAACGATGGCTGTCATATACTTATTCTCAGTCTTGAATAATGTAGTAACAATTAAGAACACAACTATGAAGGTCATGTTCAAACAACAGTAATGGTCAGAGAGCAAAAATCATACAAGTAAATTTCAACATAATTAGAAATGTGCAAAAGTAAAACAATGAAGTCATTAGCATTAATTTGAGCTAGTGTGAACTAGATTGAACTTAAGATAGTATAGTAAAAATGGTAGAGATTATAGAGCTCACAGAAGCAGCTTAGTTGCAATATAAGAATATCAATGGACTAATCATTAGTTAAATGCATTTCCTCATTAATGTGTAATAAGTTTATATGAATTATTTTCTTTGCAGTTTTGAGACCTACTTGAAAACTCATAGTTTAAATATTTCCCAGTAGATAAGAACAGAGAATAAAGAGCAGAAGCAACCTGAAGTGATAGCAAGAAACATAGCAGATTGCAGTTCATTACCCATAGAAGAACAGAATAGACACTGTCTTCTGAATAGATGTTGATATTTCATTCATTAAGAAAATAGAGCAGCAAACTGTTCTCAGCAGAAACTGGAAAAACATCCCAATCCATTTGCCAATATTGGCCTTAGGCAAAGGCAGAACAAAGTTCTTTAATTTTGTAAGTAAATATTGATGATGTTGAAATAAAAGATTTTCTATTACTTTTGTTATAGGACAGTGAGAAAAATTGTAGTTGGAGTTTTCCTGTGTCCACCCACTTCTGCAGCCACTCAGAACCAAGTAAATACACAGAGACTTATACTGCTAATAAACTGTATGGCCATGGCAGGCTTCTTGTTATCTAGTTCTTATATCTTAAGTTAACCCATTTCAATAAATCAATACCTTGCCATGTGGCTTGTGGCTCTCCGGTATCTCTCCATCTTACTTCTCCTGGCAGAGGTAACTGGAAGTATCTCCTCACTCAGCCTTCCACTTCCCAGAATTTTCTTCTCTCTTGTCCTGCCTATACTATACTTCTTGCCTGGCTACTGGCCAATCAGCATTTTATTTATCAATCAAATCAGAGCAACACATTCACAGCATGCAGAGCGATTGATATTCACAGTGAAAATATTTGTTTCAACATATGTAACAGGCCTTAAACTACTCATTTGGCATCAATATTAGTTATTTCAAAAATATATATAATGGAGTACCCCTTATGTGATAGGTAAATTGATTAAGAGATGACAGGGTATCATAGCCACTGCGGAAACTTTCTTTCAAGTTGATCAGTGTGCAAGCATCAATTTAAAGTTATTTCACTCCTTTCAAAATATCAATTTACCTCTTAGATTATGAATCATTCCTGTTACAGAAGCTTCTTGTTTCTTCCTTTAGACTCAGAATCTCACCATCTTAAGACTAAACCTTTTGAGTCTTACAAAGTGAACTAAGCAAATGAACTTTTAAAACTCAAATGTCTCAATTCAGAGCATTTGCATCCTAATACCAAGTATAAGAGGAGAAGCAGAATTACAGCTCATTCTTTAGAAACATTTTATTCATTTTTCTCTTTTTCTGTTCTCAATTGTAATGAATATAATGGATCATTCTCTGTTTTCTTACCACCTGAATTTTAGTGTGTCAATGATAACTGTCATCATCTGGATTGGAGCATTTATCATACAGGCTGTTATTCAACTGAAACTTGAACTGCATTTCTAATGTTCCTCTAATTGCCAGCTGTGAGATCTTTTTACCTATTGATAAAAAAAAATGTCAGTTCTGAGACTCCCATTCTCAAGTCTTTACGGAGAGTAAATCAAGATGTCATGATAGTTCTTTTGGATGAAAAATTTAATATCATAGCTTAATTATTGTTACTTGGATGCTATAATCTTCTTACTTCTTATCATAATAAACCCAGATAGATAGGGTCAGAGACTTTTAGTGTACTATAAGGTGAAAAAGACTGGTGATTAGTATATGAAAAAGAAAACCTTAAAGAGTTAGAGTGACAATAGCAATTTTGGAGTTTATCAGTGTTAGAGAAGAGTAGAACAAGGAAGAGGGGGCTGCCTGGAGGAAGAGAATTCTAACTAAGAGTAAACTGCCTTGGGTAGATCAAATAGAGCTTATTAAGGGAACAGGAGAGCCAGCATCCCTGGAATGAAATGAGAACATTGAGAAGCTTGAGGTGTAGTTAGAGATATATTAGGTACTTTGATCCTTTAGTTTTACTTAAACATTTTATCAATTCTTAGTTTTGTATCATGTGCTTTGATCATATTGACCACTGCTCCAGCAACTCCTCCAAGATCTAGCCCTTCTTCCATATCCACGTAACTTTATGTCTCTTGTCCTTAAAATAAATCCTCTCAAGTCCAACTTGTGCTGCCCATATATTCTTGGTTGTATGCATTCAACTGAAATGTGCTCATCTTACCAGGGACTGTATCTTAGAGGAAACTATCTCTTTCACAGAAGTTAAAAATTTTCAATAGCTCTATGGATAGGGTTTATATTTCATGCCAAATACTTTGTTCTTTTCTGAATAAGAGAGAGAAGATGATGGTTACATGTACAGGACAAAAAATCATTCCTAACATCATGTATACTGTGTATCTAATAGAAATGCTTTCTTAGTAGTTTAACATTCTGATGGTATGAGAAAGTAGATGATCGAACTTGAATTGTAGTTGGAGAGCTTCTCTCCAGGTGCCGCCAAGCCCTGTTAGTCCGACAACTCACTTATGAAATAAACATACAGACATTGATAATATTTAAACTGCTTGGCCATTAGCTCAGGCCTACCTTTGTCTAGCTCTTACTCTCATATTTAGCCCATTTCTATTAATCTATACGTTGCCATGTGGCTCGTGGCTTACCAGTACCTTATCTCTTTCTTGTCATGGCGGCGGCTGGTAGTGTCTCTCTACCCAGCCTTCCAACTCCCAGAATTCTCTTCTCTCTTGTCCCACCTATACTTCCTGCCTGGCCACTGGCCAATCAGAATTTTATTTACACAGAGCGATATCCACAGCATTGAATAAAAATTATAATTAAGGATTAGCGTTTTATTTGACTAATTTTTATTAAAATAAATAATAAAGTCATCATTTCTTTCTACCAGATACATAGTAAATATCTTTGCAAATGGAGTTGGATATGCAACTAAAATGCCTCAATAATTAGCAGTACTTAATTCATTATTAAATAAATAATAATATGAATCACATTAAAATTATCTTGGTATAAGAAAAAATGATAATATTGTGGGATTGGGAAGCTACCAACTTTTGGTAATGAGATTTTCTACTTTTCACTGTCATTAACCAAATCCATAATTTTCACTCATTTAAGCAATATTTTTTTAGTTTTATTCATTTGTGTGTATGTATGTGTGTGTGTGTGTGTGTGTGTGTGTGTGTGTGTGTGTGTGTGTTGTGTGTTTTGTCTGCATGTGTATGATATGCATGTCTTGGAAGTAAGAAAAGGGCATCAGATCATCTGAAAATGGAGTTAATAGGAACTTGTAAACCACCATGTGAGTGCTATGAGTTAAACCCAAGTACTCTGCTAGAGTAAAATATGCTCTTAACAACTAAGCCATCTCTTCAGCCACTTTAAGCACTAATATTGTATGGTATTGTAAGAGATAAATTAATAGATTACTTAGCACACTTCTGAACACCACAAAATGGGGTTTTAATAACATAATTAAATTACAAAAAACTACTCCTTGGTCCACTTAAATTTATGGGGAAAATGGATATCAAATCATTTGGTAGCTATATTTCTTCAGTGTTTTAGATCATACTATATCAATACTCATATATGTAGAAACTGTACAAAGTTAAAAAATAGCAAGTAGATATTTTTGAGAGTAGATAATATTGATATGGATAACTTAGATTTTATACTACCAACAATATCAAACAGAAACCACTGTCCTCAGTTTCCTACATAAAGAAAGCAGATCAAGGATAAGGATTTAATTATTTTGCTTAGCTGAGAAATATCAGCACAGGAGACAAATCCAGAATACCTAAGTTCATTATCAGTACTCCTTTCATTTTGTCATGACTCTTTTTAGCTGCCATTATTTCTGTTTATTTATCTGTGTTTATCTTAAATGTGATAGAAATATCTGATTTAATATTAAAATAGAATATAAATAACAACAGCAAACCTCTAAATCATCTAAAGATGAGTATTAATGAAATGAGCACTAAAAATGGCCCACATATAGCCCCACTTCACACTGCCAGTCATTGCCTAGAAACAATTGCAACCTCAGAATTTTAGCAACAGAATGATCCTAAATTTTTGCAACAAACTTGACTTTGACTAATGATATGTGACCTCTTGTTAGAGAAGATTATAAAAAAGGACCAAATATTTTCCACTTCTTGCTGCTTAAATAAGTATATAAAGGAAGTATTATGGTTCCTTTCAAAAACTTTTATTTATATCTGCAAGTGAGTTAATATAAGGATATGCATGTAATAAAAAGCTTTATCATGAAATATTAAAGAAAAATATATAATAAAATACTGTTAAATGGCAAATATGGATAAAGAATAGAGATTGCTTTTTCAAAAACTTGAATACCAGTTTGAGACTACCATATTCATACATCCATTACTACTGCTTTACTACATCTACTTAGAGAAAAATGAATATATTTACCTACAGTATAAAGCTACATCAGATACAAAGAGTTTGTCACATTTTCAAAACACATGTTATTGGAACAAGAACAAGCGATTTATCAGAGAAATGTGCATTGATCTCTCATCCATTGAAAGCATCACTCATTCCGAAAAGACGAAGGTGAGAGTAGACTGAAAATGAATATTGGTTGTTGGTCTCTTTCCAAAGCTTTAAGGCCTGTAACTCTATCAGAAAAAGTCTAAATGACTAATTAATTTTTATGGCTGTTTAAGAGACTTTTTATACTACAGGACATGAATAGAATTATTTCATATGCATATTTCTATCAGAAAACTGAGACATGATGAAGACACAACTTAATGAAAATAATGGGATAACATGTGTGGAGTCTTCCTGTGTAGTCCTGAGGTGTATCTGTTGCTCTACAAAAATGATAATATTTAAAAGGACAAACACATAGACTATATGGGAAAAAGTTGTACTACACTCTTAGTTCAAACTGAGTTTTGATCAACAGCATGCATATTTTAATCTCATTAGTCCACCAACTGATAACTTTTTGATTTTTACATAGTTGAAATAAGTATAATTTTTGTTGTATCAGAAATTCTTGTGGTACTTTAAAAAAGATTTCTGCATAAGCTATTATTATTATTATTATTATTATTATTATTATTATTATTAGTTTTTCAAGACAGTGCCTCACTGTGCAGTCCTGGCTGTCATAGAACTCATGTAGACAAAACAGTCTGACCTCAAACTCATAGAGATCACATGATTTTTCCTACCAAGTGCTGGGATTAAAAGCATGTGCTCTATGCTCAGCTTCTATTAGCTTTTTTGGCATTAGTCTTATTCATAATTATTGTCTGCTTTTGCTGTTATAGTTATATAAATATATGATGCATTAAAAAATTCTCTTCCAAATTAAAAACCTTGAGTTTGAGTCCTGGATATTTTACTTTGCAAGCACCATTTTGAAAATAATTCTATTTTCATTTAGTTCTATTTGATTAAAATTTTCTTATCAGTTATTATTTAAAAAATCCTCAGGACTTAATAAATAATATAAGAATTGCTGACTGTGACATTCTGTATTGCAAATTTTTTTTACATGGTCTCTTTGAATGACCACATATGAGAAAATTACAGTCCATTGTTGACATACTATATCATAATTCAGAGGCATTCAAATCCTTTATATATTTAAATGTAATACTTAACTCTAAAATCAATGATGGGGCATTTTTTCAAAAGATAAGAAAATAATGTTTGTATGTTTTTACTAGAAACTAAGTCTATAGCAAAATAATATTTCATATTTTATAGCATATGGGTCAAATATTTTGATTATTAATTTTAAAGCTGGTTTCAGTGATAAAATTTTAATTTTAAAAGTCCACTCACCTGAGTGATGTAGAAAACTACTACGATCCACTCAGGTTTCCCTGACTGACTAGATAATAATAACCCATTACATTAGCTCACTCATTTTTCTCAACTTATCTCAGCCATTTAGTCTCTGCAATAGGTCTGAAAACTAGCACTGACTTTTCAGTTCAGAAATATAACTATGGATATTTGAACCATAAAAAGATATTTGAATAAATGGTGTAAAGTAAATCATATTTAGTCAGACAAGCACTGTGAAAAAAAGTAAAACATGTGCTAGCAATTATAGTCATGCTATGTCCAGACAGTTTTAACTTAGAGTTACACTCATGACAAGAATTTCAGATTCATTTGTGGTTAGCAATCTCTTACGTATAAACTACCAGTCATCAAATAAGGACATGAGTAAGTCCTCCAGGTGAAACTATAGACCTTCCCGGGCAAAGATATGAAAGATTTCTAGGAAACCAAAAGACATTAAGTAGTACATTGTGTAGGAAATTCATGAATACCAGGAGAAGAATCTCTGAAACCATGCAAAAAGGTATAAATCAAATATATCAATTCAACTGCTGAGAGAAGAATCCCAGAGGAGAACATGAAGAATATCCAGAAAAAGATCAGTTGTTTGTAATCTTAAGATCATGGACTTAGAAATGCATTGTGTGGACAACAATAATCTTAGTACAGGGAGCCAATGACAGTGGGATTATTAGCTGGAAACCAGCTTAGGCTACAGGGTAAGTACTGTTAAAAAATCTACGGACTTATTAGGAAGAATATTAAGTTCATCCGAATAATATGCTAGTGATTGCAAATACTTTCCACTTAAATATTTTACTTAAAGAGTAGGCACTGTAAGTATTAGTATTATTTTTATATTCTATTTAAGAAAGCCAACTTGACAGGAATTAAAAGGATGGCATGAAAGCACATAAGCTAATAAATGATGGAGTCATGATTGGGTTTTGAATTCAAGGTTTTTCAAAACAACTTTTTGATGAAAACAGTTGTTTCTATAGGCTACAGGAAGTTTGAAAAGAAACACCCAAACTTGTTAGACTTAACAAAACAGAAAACAATTACTTTTCTCAATAGAGACCTCAATATTTTTATGCTATCTATCTAGACATAGAGATAATACTACTGGTTTAAATAAGTTTTTGGATTTGAAGATTAAGTAGAGCTGTATTTAGCAGGGAACATTACAGAAAGACTTCAATTACTCAACTGTACCAAGTGATGCACCCATGTAGAAAAACTCAGATCTTTGATATCTACCAGAGAACTATCTACTTTATTAGCCTCCTCAAATAAATTTTCCACAGAGCTGATAATGTAAATAATCTTCAGTTTTCACACTAACATTTTGGTGATGTCACGGATATTTTAAGAAAAAATATCTAACACCAGTCTGAAGTAGCAATGACATATTCCTCTCTTGAAATATAAATAATTTCAGAGGGAGAATTTAGATGCAAAACTGAGATACTTTTGTTAGAATCTTTTAAATAAGACTTTGAGAGGCCAGTATTGTGGAATGCCATTGTAATTCTACCTCTTGGAAGGATGAGTCAAGGAGATGAAGAAGTCAAAGTTATTCTGGGTTATATAGGTTCAGAGCAGCCTTGGATATATAGGATGAATCTATTCCAAAAAGCAATTTAAATTACACTTTTGTTTTAGGACGTTCAAATCATTAGGAATTTTGAACAGTTAAAAGGAAAGACATAAATTGCATATTAAAATCCATTACTTTTTCTTTAGCTTATTTTTGATATAATTGCTTTTAACAATTTATATTTATTTATAGTACTTATTAAGCTACTAAAACATAATTATTCTGTTTTTGTTTTTCACCAATTATTTTATGTATCTAAGAATACACATATATATTCCTAAATATAACATGTTTAGTCCATATGTTACTTGTATATACGTTTTTATGGCTGATCATTTGGCATTGGATAACCAATTGGTGTGCTCTTCCTTGAGGAGGACCACTTCTCCTGATCCCAGCTTTACAGTTGCCTATAGTTGTTTTTTTTTTTCGTAGGGTTGACAGTTTGTGGCCTATCCCCTGCCCACTTTAATATGTCCATTTTGATTATCATTTTTAAGCTCATTTTTGGGCAGTCATGTTGATTTCACTAACACTGAGAAGTTAGCTAAGCTTCTAGTACAGTCATGATTAACTTCTTATTGAGCTGGTCTTAAGTCCAATTAGAGAGCTGTTGGTTATCACAAGATATGCATAACACTACTGCATCCTTAGCATTATCATGCCACACTTGTCATTTTTGTGGCTCATAGGTAGCATAGCTGGGTAGGACTATCAGGTGTTCAACTCCTTTGGAATCTTGCATGATACCTTATGGTACCATGAAAACTAGTACTTAGGAAAGAAACATTCACGTAGTTCCATCTCAGTTGTTTCTGGGCCCTGTATCTGAAGTGCATGATGTCTGCAGAAACAGGAACTCACTTTCCATCTCTGAAGGACAACCATGGGCAAGAGTAACAGACTGTATGTTTTGGGAGTGAGTAGCAGGATACAAGTGATCTAATAGCAGAAATGGGAAAAGGATCTTTAGAGAGGGAGAGGAGGTAAAACCAAAGAAATTGGGAGGAGGGTAGTGTGGAATAGCATGATACAAGCCATCTAATAGAGGAAAAGGGAAAGAGGGGAGCTCTTTAAAGAGGAGGGATGTCAATATAAAAGAAGCAATTGGTAAAATAACAATAAGGATATCTAAAAACGCTACAAGGAGTCATATTATTAATTATTTACTGAAAATCCCAATCATTCTGGATATAAGTATACATCTACACCTTTAATTACCTTTTCTCATCTTTACTGATGGTGCTCTTTCCAAGAGCTGAAGACCTAACAAAAACTCCAATACTATACATGAGAAGTTCCCTTTTATGAGTTGCAATTGCTTTTTAATATTGAGTTATTCATACAGATTAAGTATTTGTTATTTTAACTGCAATTTTGAATTATATTTATTTAAATCTAGAATACCTTTTTCTAGTATAAATTTAAAAGTAACAGAAAAATAAAATCCTAACAAAAATGACAAAAAGTTATCTTCTCTTTGTTGAAAATGGTGAATATTTTACTAAAGCATGATACAATTACTGAAAAATAATCACAGAAAACATGTGCAACATATTACCTATGTAGCTGTGAACAAGGTCCTTATATCATTTATTTCAAGCTCCATTATTATCTGCAAAGCTGGATAAACTTTTGAAAGAAAATCATGCTATATGTTAATTTCATATTAATATTTCTTATTTCATTTACATTAGTTTCATTATTGAAATAAGATTTGGGAGTAGGGGGAAGGAAAAATATTATTTGCTTTAGAGACTGAGTTTGAGTAATTGTAGGTACTTACTGTCTCATCTTGGAGATTCTTTTCCACCAAAGGGCACCCGAAACTATATATTAGAAAATATTCTGGCTCTCCAGAAAAAAATCAGATAACTCAATGGTAATTAGTGCAAATCAAATAAAGAATTATCATAAACCTAATTTTGAAGAACTGATCAATAGCTAACAAGTCCAAATACATTTTGAAATATTACAATTTTTTTTTCCAAAAGTCGTGGGGTCTAGTCTTTATAAAAATCACCCAAACATCATTTTCTCAGTAACTATAAATTACAAGAAAACCTATGGTAGAACAGGAAGAGTTTCAGTCTCAATAGATATGTGAATGTTTGGAGAAATATTAAGGATGGATGATTTTGAGAGTTTACATTTAAGGACAGGAAAGCAAGAACTTAAAAGCATATGAACTGCAAATAGGTCTTGCTTTCAAGTATGTATTCTTCAGCCCACATAGGGGTAAAACTGTTACTTATATGTAAGACTAAGAGCTATAATTAGTCAGTAATAAATTCCATAGTATTTTCTGCAGAACTTGTTTCTCATGAGTTAATATTTTAGGGGGAGTGGGAAGTAAATATCACATTTTTAAAAGAAGTAAGATTTGAGAATCACTGAGTATGACTATTCTATCCTGTAGATTTAAAAAACATAAATGTATTAAATGATCTTATAATTACTGTAGAAAAAACAGTTCCTTTTATCTCAGTGTTGCCATTTTATATTTCATGTTAAGAGACTTTTCAAGAAAGTGTTGATGATATGGATTCTGTACAGTTTGGAAAAATCTCAAATGATAGTGAAAAAATAAGACTAGGAAATAAGTGATAAGTATCAATTTGTCTGTTGCTATGATTAAATAACCTGACCTCCCAAAAAAACCTAAGGGAGCAATGATTTATTTTTGCTAATAATTGCAGGATTTAGTCTGTCTCTATGAGGAAATTAAAGCAAGAAGTTGGAGCAGTTAGTGTGGGGGACATACCCATTTCTCTGTGGGAGGCCCACTCCCAGTTTTTCCCCAGGGTACTCCTGAGAAGAGAGGAGTGATAGAGGGGAGAGAGACAGATAGAAATCCAGGATAGCCTCAGGAGGGCCTGGATCAATACCCACAGCCCCCTTCTATCTTTTCAAAAGAGCTTTTTATAGGAATGTCAAGTGGTGAAGCAAAAGACCTCCGCATAGCACAGGAAAGTGCAAACCCTTCCAATCACCTGGTAACCACACACATGGTCAAGCCATCTTCTAATGCAGCCCTGCTGTATAAAACAAGCTCAGATCTCACTAGGAAACCTTTGTGAGCTTCCACAACTTAGTCATAGTTCATACATAGCCAAGAGTAAAGCCAACAAGTTAATGCATTCCTGCTTACTCTCAGTTCACTTTCTCCCCTCCTTTACAGTCCCAAGTGCCCTGCCTAAGGAATGGTATGACCCACAGTGAGTGGATCTTCCCATCTCAATCAATATAATGAAGATAATCTCCCACACACATATCCTGAGACCAAACTGATATAGAAAATCTTTCATTAAGACCCTTTTTAAAAGAATGACTCTGTCAAGTTAACAAATTAAACTGCCCATCCATCACACATAGTGATTGTCACCTAATATAATAAGACAGTTCTAGATCCTGAAGAGTGATGGTGACACTAATGTTTAACGCTTTACCACCATATTCTAAAAAGAAAAGGGAGTAAATAATATATATTAAATGTATGGTTTCTGTGGGCAAAGGATATAATAAAATTATATGGCTATAGAGTTTTCTCATTTTGTCAAATGAAGATAATACTAGATTCTAAGCTAGTATTATTGAGAGAATTAAATCATATGATACACGAAGCATCTAAGAATAGAGCCTGTTAGATAGATATCACCATTGTTAATACTATCATTTTACTTTTACTTTAAAGAATGTCAGTTCCTGTAAGAAATCTTCCTGAGTAAATAATGTTTCCCTCACAAAATTTTGTTTTAAGATACATACCTCATAACAACAATATGTATTTAATTTTGCCCTACAAAAATATTTGTTTCCATGCATACATTCAGATTCATATTGATGAAGATTGAAAATAAGTAGGACAATTCTATTTTTTTAAACAGAGCAAGGGCACAGTACATTTTGGCTGTGTCCATTTTCTTGCATCCCTTATGCAGTGTACATTGACATTATCATATTTATTAACTACTTAAGAAAGGCTGATGTGGCTCATAGAAAATTAGATTTCTCATAATGGTATGTGGCAGTAAAAGGCATCTACTATAAAACTGAATATAGCTACTTATCAGGTTGGAAGCATAATAAAAATAATAAATAGATGATAATTTTTATACCATACTGTAGAATTCACATTTGGTTTCTTTGGCTAACCTATTCCATCTATACATTTCCTTAATTATCCCTCAAGAGAGACTTTAGGGAAAATCATTTGAAAAACTTATGGAAATTAGTAACATTAGGTCACTTTTATATGGCAAGCATTTATTTCATGTACTTACTTAACAAGTCTACTTGCACTAGTTAGTGTGATACTAATGCAGCAATCCAAGAAAGTGATATTGAAAACATGTAACTGATTGTGACAATCTCTGTATATCAACATAAACAAGGGAACAGTGCAGCAGTAACCCCATGGAAGAGAAGAAAATACACTGTATCCTCTATCTCATGTATCAAACATTACTGGTGCTATAATGACACATACAACTTTTATATTTTCATGTGATAATTTAAAGTGGATTGTGTTTTATTCAAAATCAAAGCATGGTAACCCTACTGGAATGTCTCTTGAACTTTTAACAATAGAAGCTAATTTCTTTAGGAGCTTTGTTTCTCCAGGCACTTCAGATACATATTTTATTTAACCCTTACATGACTATAGGATACCATGGGATATATTCATCACTTATCTTTTTCTCAAATTGCACTCCATTTACCATAAAATCACATCAGTTCTAACTCCATTATGTATTTCTTATCCATGTATTTTTGCATGTTCCCCATATGGTCTAGTTTAAGCATTTAAAATATGTCACTTGAACCACAACAATATTTTTTTCTTTCCCTACAATTAATTATAAAATAAGAAAAATTTATCCATATATGGTGTCAGGGCATCCAGGAAAGTATATGGGAAGGCAGTATGAAAGATTACAATGTGTTATTCTCTGCTGAGTAGTACTCCATTGTGTATATGTACCACATTTTATTTATCCATTATTCAATTGAAGAGCATCTAGGTTGTTTCCAGGTTCTGGCTATTACAAACATGAGGTTTGCAGGCAAATGGATGGATCTAGAAAAAAATTATCCTGAATGAGGTAACCCAGACTCAGAAAGACAAACATGGTATGTACTCGCTCATAGGAGGATACTAGATGTAAAACAAAGATGACTAGACTGCTACTTACAACTCTAGGGAGGCTACCTAGAAAACAGGACTCTAAGAAAGACACAAGGATCACCCAATGACAGAGAAATGGATGAGATCTACATGAACAACCTGGACGTGAGTGTGGGTAATGAAGGGCAAGGTTCGAAGGAAAGAGAGCTTAGGGGAGCAGGAGTTCATTGCTGAATCAAGAACAGAAAGGAAGAACAAGGAATACGAGACCATGATAAATGAAGACCACATGAGAATAGGAAGAAGCAAAGTGCTAGAGAGGTGCCCAGAAATCCACAAAAGTACCTCCACTGTAGACTACTGGCAATGGTAGAGAGAAAACCCGAATTGACCTACTCTGGTGATCAGATGGCCAAACACCCTAACTGTTGTGCTAGAAATCTCATCCAATGACTGAGGGAAGCAGATGAAAAAATCCACTGCCAGCCCCCAGCTGGAGCTCCAGGAGTCTAATTGGCGAGAAAGAGAAGGGATTGTATGAGCAAGAATTGTTGAGACCAAGATTGGAAAAAAAAAGCACAGGAACAAACAGCCAAACTAATGGAAACACATGAACTATGAACCAAAAACTGAGGAGCCTCCAACTGGATCAGGCCCTCTGGATAAGTGAGACAATTGAATAGCTTGAACTGTTTGGGAGGCACCCAGGCAGTGGGACCAAGACCCGTCCTTAGTGCATGAGCTGGCTGTTTGGTACCTGGGGCTTATGGAGGGACACTTTGCTCAGCCTGCGAGGAGGGGACTGGACCTGCCTGGACTGAATCTACTAGGTTGAGCTGAAACCCCAGGGGAGTGTTTGCCCTGGAGGAGATGGGAATGGCGGGTCGGCTGGGTAAGGTGGAGGGGTGGGAGAGGAGAGGACAGGGGAATCCATAGCTGATATTTAAAATTAAATTAAATTATAATATAAAATAAAATAAAGAAGAAAATTTAAAAAAACGATTACAATGTGTTACTTGATTCTGTCCTCATTATTAATCTAAACCAGATTGATACAATAACATATATTTCCAGGGATTATTTCAATGTTCAAATTCCATTCTACTATGAAGATGTGGGCAAATTTTATCTTTTTCAGGTACAGAAAAGGGTGCCACATATTTTGCTTAAATGTACATTGTCTCAAAAGAAACTAACAATTGATCCATTGCCATTGTCACAAACATATTTATTGCCAGGGTCCGTTTAATTGTGAGCGCTTTGTCAGACATTTGTATTGATATTTGTGCTAATGTGTTTTTAACCTACCCATTCTTTGTTTTGTTTTTCACATAGATCAGCATGTACAAACTTTGCATTAAATAATAATGATAACCCCACTAATCTCTGAGAACAACAACAAAACATATAATTCTTAAAGCATAAAGACTCCTGCTAGGAGTAAGAAGATTTGGATTTCTTTTATGATTATTCCTTCTTTTTAAAATACCTTCCCACCCCCAGTCTTGTTTTCTTCTTCTACACCCCTGACGAGCTGATCTGAGTATGGGTTCTTTTTGAAGTTAATGGGAATTCTAGGCTTGGTTCAGCTCCACAGGGTATAAAGCAAGATGAAAACCAGTCTTAGTCTCACAGCAGAAAACACCATCACAACACTTGCTGCGCTATTAAAGAATGCTTTCTTTTTTGTTGTTTATTTTGAAGCAATGACACAAACTGTCAAGGAAGAGATTCTGTTACCAGCAACTATTCAACATGAAGTCTATAGGAGGAAATCATTATAGGTATAAAGTTGGTCTCACCTAACACATACTATCTTGAATATTCTTTAAAAAAAAAAAAAACTACTAGATAATATGTTTCAACTAGTTCAGAAATTATAAAATTATATCATGTATTATTTAGTCTGAAAAGCATTTTTGCTCTATCTCTTCTTTTACATTGTATATTACAAAATGTCCTAATGAATTTAATACAGATTCATTATACAGGATAAGCAAGTACTCCTTCCACTGCACTAAACACCCAGAATTTTTTTAAAAAAATTATAAAATATTAGATAAGAAACAGAAATAGTGTGGGCTCAAGATAAAGTATTATGAGATATACCTATAAACTGTAAAGTGGTTACCACAATTAATTTATAGCCCTGTTCCCTGCATTTTAATTTTAATTCATTGTAAGTATTCCTAAGGACTAGAGCACAAAGTTCTTAGCAGTTACTCACCTACTCTTGTAAGAGGTCACTTGAATTTTCTTAATCCCACCCCACAACCAAATTTATCACGTCTTCTGCATTGACTAATGACATTTCCCGTTATTTCACAACAGGAACTAGAAAGTTTGTGTACTGATTTCTCACTTTCCCCACTTCTTCTTCCCCTCCACTTGCTAGCAGCATGGTATATACCATCAATACAGTTTTTCTATTATTCTCTTGAACTATAATACAGTAGTTGATGGCATAGTGAACATGAACACTTGCAGGAGTATTCAATACTTCTTCATGCTGTAAGTCCAACAAAAGCAGAAGGATACCACTGCTGTGTTTGCAGTGTAACTGTTTAACATTAAATAGTGGAAGTTTACCTCAATTAATCTTACAAGGAAAGAAACCAAAATTCTCAGAATTGCAAGAGGTGGAAGCTGGATGTTTTATGAGCTGATACTTTCCTATTTATAAACGCATGAATGAAATATTGTGTACTTCAGACAGAAAATACTTCTTTAAAAATCACTTATGTATTCACCAAGGCACCTTTTTACTTCAAGTCTTCATGCAGCTTGTAAAAATGACTTATTTTTCTTTTCATAGTTTGTAGTTCAATATTATACGTAAATAAGAGACATGATAATTTGTACCTTTCACCTCAAAATTAACTGTAAGTGCAAGCAGATAAAAGATAACAAAGGATTATTCGCAGTGAAGCTTAGGTCATAGCATGAAAGCTGGAAAGGCAAGACAAGCAAATGACATATGATTCAAATCTTTCACACTTTAGGAATCTTACGCTTCATTTGTTTCTAGAAAACAGTGTCTTTTAGAATCCAAAGTTAGTTTCCCTATAAATTACATTTACTTCATCTTATTATATCCAAGATTCACAAACCAGAATGATTGTATGTTAATTAAATCAATGTGGTTTGTCAACTATTATTAAATGAAGCTTGAAAAAATAAGTGAAAACATACATAATATATGCTTTGTTGTGTTTGTGACTAAAACTAATCTTCTAGTAATTGTGAAAATCCTGAAGATGCATATTTAAACTTATTTAAAAAACACACTGTGCATGATATGTACTATGTAACATAAATATACTATGTAACATAAATAAGTCAAATAAGTAGACTGTATCAGAGAGGGTTTCCCTTATATGAATGCATTATGTTTTATCATTTCTCATAAACCAAACTCAAAAATGAGTTGTCTGTTCAACAAAATATGATATATGACTTGAAATAGCTAAAATTGTGGAAATAAATTAATCACATTTATGCCTCTCAGATGCTCTAACAATGATGGATGGCGGTGCATAAAGTGCTGCTGAATCATGCTGTGCATCATTTGCACTATGGTAAGTCCCATGCACAGATACACTGACCTTCACTGTGCTCCTGACAGGTTTGGTTATCCAATTCCAGCTTTTGAGCATTCAGTCTTTCAAAGTATTTACTTCTATTTTTTTTTAAACACAGGCTGAGCCTGCCAACAAGCTTGTTGACTACTCTTCTGTCATGACTCTTTGTTCATGAAACACAGAAAAGCAGCATGATCTTGAGTATTATTCATAGTATAAATAGAAATTGTTCTGTCAATTTCAAATTAGTAAAACATTTTTTGTGGAAATTTTAAATGCAACAAGAAATCATTGATGTATTTATTTATGTACTTATTTATTCATGAACTATTTTTCCAGTATTTTAAGACCAACTAGCCTTACAGTGGTAACCAAAAGAGCTGCAAATCCATTACATTAGTAATTATGACTAATCTCCATGGATACAAGAACTTTGCTTCAGGCATCGAATACTGTGATTGTTAGTGTTAATAGTTGACTTACCAAAATCTAGAATCAGCCCGGCAGTGGTGGCACATGCCTTTAAGCCCAGCACTCGGGAGGCAGAGGCAGGCAGATCTCTGTGAGTTCAAGGCCAGTCTGGGCTACAGAGGGAGATCCAGGAAAGGCACAAGCTACACAGAGAAACCCTGTCTTGAAAAACAAACAAACAAACAAAAATCTAGAATCACCTGGGGAATGAATGGGCCTCCAAGCACATCCATGGTGAGGCAGAAAGGCCTGCCCCCTGCAAATGGTACTATTCCATAGAAATGGTAGTGAGAATTAGCCTGAATGCATACATCTCTCTGCTTTTTGACTGATAACATCATGTGAGTAGGTACCTCAAGCTTCTGCCTCTGAGACTTCCCCAGAATGATGGACTGTAAGCTGTAACAGTGAACCAATATAAACCCTTTTCCCCTTAAGCAATTCTAGTTAGAATATTTGTTTCACTGCAACAGGAAAAGAAAATAAGATAAGCAGTACTGACAGAAAAGGTAAAAGAAGGACAAATGTCTTTTGGCACTCAAAACAAAAGGGAAAATATCTACAGGCACTCAGAATAGATCAACTAGTCCTTCCCTAGGTAATCGAGATGAAAAGTTATGCTGGTCAGATCTTCCCCATGTGAAACATCTGTCTATATTGGAAGCTCCTACTCAGAATTTCAATCAGATGTTACAAGCAGATAGAAAAGACATTTGAAAAGGTGAGGGTCCATTTATACTTCAGACACCTTCCCGATGCTTCTCCACTCTGTGTCAAATCTACTTACCAATACCTGTTCAGAATATCTTCATTCTGTATTTGGCTTAGAAATAATGTCTCCACTGTATGGACTATTGGTAACTTCAGAAATGTAAATATCTAGAGAGAAAAATTAGCAAACACTTGGCTTTTACCATCTTACAGTTCAACAGTAATTGGAAGATCAAAGTAAAAAAATACAGAAATTAGACATTAGGTCATTTGTTTACTAGCAGTGTATGCTTTCAGGATAGCTCAAGGATAAATAGGGTGCCTGCTTTAATCATATGAGAATTATATAATTTTTAAGGATTATAAGTATGAGATCTAGGGATGATTTCAGCAGAGAGAAAATAGTGATAAGCAAGAGCACATAAAATGAGAATAAATAATGTGTCAAAGAAACAGAAGACTGTGGACACTTTTAAGAAGAATGGGGTCCAGTTCATGCTAAGTGGAACCTTTTTTGGTAGGTGAAAAGAAATACTATTCTTTTTCCTTTAAATAAACTAGCAAATATAATTAAACTTTTTTAAAGAATATATTATAAAAGTTTCCATATAATAATATTTTTTGAGATACTGTTATAACATTTACTATATAAATATATTTTATGTTAAAATTTATGTTACCCCAAATGCCTGAATTCTAGGTCAAAATTTCTAATTAGATTTTAATACATGACTTTCTTGAACATAACTGAATTTAAGAATACATGACCAAAAAGCTTCAAGTAAACCATAGGCTTGGAGTTGTAGGGAAAGTTATTATTAGGAATGGGGAAAGGGATTCCTTGCATTCAAAGATTAATATTTGGTTTTCTCGTTAACAACAAGCAACTACACCAATTTTTAATATGAGGTTTCCAACAATTCAGAAGCAAAAAGTTGAGAAGGCATGTATTGTCATTTGCATTCTATTAGATCAATTTTCTAATGCATTTCCATTACTTAATTTTTATTTTAGTTTTCAATGTACCTTTTCATTAATTCACTTTTATAGATAGGGGAAACAGTGTATGAAGGGCTTAATTTTAAAATTTTGAGAAAAAATGTCTCTTTGATTGCATGAGGATGGCTGAAGACCTTGATGAACTCATGTATACTCTTGTTTTCATTTAGAAAAAGGAGTGAAATATTATACATTTATTATTTCAGAAACAAACTTTTAGTATCTAGAGAAAAGTTGCTCTGGCTAGAAGGAAAAATAAACCAAGAAAATAGATTAAAATAAGCTTAGTATATCTGAGAAGGAGAAAGCAAGTGGACTTACAGGGCTTATATAGCTTATATTTTTTTGGCTTTATTTTCATAAATCCTTGCCAAATACAAGCTGTGCATGACCTGCAGTTTTGTGTTTTGCTGCCTGCTTATCTGGAGAGGATAGACAGTAGGGGATGCTAGGAGAAACTAGCATATTGTCTAAGTCCCAAGCAATATTTTGGTATACTATGTCATTTAATCCTGGGGGAGCTATCCCCGTTAATCTCAGTTTTCTAGTGGTCTCCCTTGTTTAAATCACTGTTCTTACTTCACTAAGTGCATAGAATTAAGGATACTTAAAGGAGTGGAATGGAAATTGTTTGTGCTTTGTTTGCATCTGTTGTTAGATAATACACATCTGTGAGACACTGATAGAAATTATGAACAATTTTTCCTTATTCTGGGTTGAAGAAAACACAAATGCCACAAGAACTTTCACAGCCTGGATGCAAGTAATGAGCATGATATATGAAAAGGGATATAAAATAAATTGTTTCTCTAGTTCTAATTCTGTCAAGGATTTTTGTGTTTGTTGGTGGATAAATAGATTAAATACATTTGATACTGAATCTAAAGTTTAATTTGAAACCCCACAATAGCTTCCATTCCACACATGTATCCTATTTATATAAAAGTTCATTGACTTGTATAGACTGGGTGGGCCAGACTACATTTTGGCATGTGATATTTTTCTTTAGTTGCAAGTTTTTTAAGAAGTATTTTTAATAAAAAGAGACAGATAGATTACACACAGCCTTAAGCTATTTTTAACTCATTTGAAAATCATTAATAGACTCACTAGGAACATGGACTCCAGGTCAAGAGCTCCTAACCCCCCAATTCTCAGAAATGACAACAAAATGTCAAAGGCTGGCCTTGGCATTATTTTTTTAAAACTCAACACCTAAAACTACCCATGCCAGGAGAGCTCTTCTGCATTAGCTTTTCCAGTTTTTGTTCATTTCAAATATCTATGGACTTAGTGTATTCTAAATTGTGCACTCAGAAAAAAACAACAATAAACCTCCTTTCTGCCTGCCTTTTGACCTATTTTCACTCTGATTTTCTCTTACATTTTTCCTTTTTTGTATTGGTTTTGTGTGTGCTAAGTATTCTTCTACCAAGCTAAATCCCTAGCCCTGTAAAAGGTTTTATGAATTTCTCCCTTCATTATTTAAAAATATACCCATGGAACTTTATTTGCATGGGCTATAAATCAGGAATATTTTGACCAACTTGGGAGCACACACTTATTAACTTTCTCCCTAAAAGTCATCCAAATAGTAGCTCCTTTAAGAGGTTATTTATGTTGGTTTTTTTTAAGGAGTCAGTTGAATAAATGGTTGTAAAGTACTGGCAAGTATTGGGAAAGAGGTAAGGAGGACCCTGACCTTCAGCAATTATTCTCAAAATGTAGTCTATATCTGAATAACTTGCCTGCATTGGTCTCAGAAGTCTACATTGTAAAAGCACCTCAGGTGGTTCTGAGGCTGCACTAAGAAACACTGGCCATAACATTCTATCCTTAGGTAAGAAAATGTGAAAAGCCATGTTCTAATGGGGCAAAGTTTTTCTCAGTGTAGATATATAAAGTCAGTTTCCTACTTGTTAATGTTGGAAAAGTAAGTGTAGAGTTTTACTTGGAAAATGCTTCATTGTCACCAATGAATATTATACTGCAACTGTCACAGGCACTTCCTGAAATTTCTAGTTGGCATCCATCTGAATAAGGTATTCATTTTTGATAGGCCATACATGGGAATAAGGCCACTCTGATTATTTATGCAGTTGTAAAATAATATTAGGATGACATAAAGTATCATTTTACTCTTTAATAGCTATTAAAAGTTCTAATTGCTATGATTATTCCACTGAATGCTGAGTAACTTATTCCACAGTAATGAGAAGTTGAATTAAGATTGCATAAAATGTCTTGTCATCTTCCTCAAATTTTTATTTTCTTCATTAAAGACTATATGTGTTTTTAGCTACTAAAATATGTCTAGGTACTCAGAGAAGAAATGTATTTCTTTTATAATTTGGAAGTATTATTGTGAATCCGTGTGCTTCTTATTTATTTTGTGATACCACAGCTATCTTTCAAGAGAAAAAGAGATCTCTTTAGGGAAAGGCAATACTATTTATTAATAAATGCTAATGGCCCTAATATGTATCCTAACTTGTTCATGAGAAAGCAGATGCAGGGTACATTCTTATATACTCTTGTACAAGGCTTTACTGTCAAACTGGGGAAAGAATGGCATACTAAAATATTGTACTTTTCTTTCAAAGTGAAGTAAAAAAATAAACAGAAAAAAGGAAATATCCTGTGTGAACGGTTTTACTGTTTTTATGATATATCAACTCTTTGCCTTGTTATAAATTGAACAGTTAACAGGTGGCTACGAATTTATGTTGGAATAAAATTTGGAGATGCCACATTTCATGTGTTTTTTCTGTTTGTTTAGAAGCTTTCCTAGGTGTGTAAAAGAGGATATAACATTTCCTTCAGCAGTGTCTCCTCTGCTGTTGTTCTAGGATTCCTATATTTTCCATTATTTATAAATACCTAAGACCCACCAATAAGATGAAATAATTCCCTAGGACTGCTTTATATTACCAATATGAAAGTTTCATTCTGTCCTTTAATTTTTCTTCATATTCAAGAAATGAAATGTATCATGTAGTTACTGTATGCTACTTTTCAAAATACCTTGCTTAAGAGAGGATGATTTGATACTCATTTTCTTCAAATACTGTACTTTAAAACTATGTCCAAGAAGGGAAAAGAATACTGATGATAACAGAATGCAAATTTTTTAAACATTGAAGATGAGAATTCTTAGGTCTGTTTTTTTAATGCATTGATTTAAATAATAAGAAACAATTGCTTTTGGATCCTTTGAAACCTGTAGATGTGATTCACTAACACAGAAAGTAAAATATACTGCTTAGTTGTACAAAATTTTTTTTCAAATTAAAATGTTGACATTGCACTTAATTGTGAATTAACTACAAAATTTTGAGAGTTTTCATACCTATATTTAATTTTGTTATTCTTGAGTTTTCCATACAGGGATATGATACAAGCATATTTCTGTGCTTTCATTCTTCTGAATATTTCCCCTCCCCATTTTATGTCTTCTTTTTATAGGCCACAAAGCCCAGTTAGTACTATCAAGATGTTCCATGTTATGAAAATATCCACTAGAGCATGAGATTCTTACAAGTGCCAACACCATCTTAAAAGAACAGTTTCCCTTATCCAAGCAAAAATCAGTTGCCAATTGCTCCTCAATGACTGGTAGATACCATAGATAATATATACCAGAACTTCTGCTAGCTTGATCTTGTGCAAGTAAGCAGAGTTCCTATGACTTCATAAGTTTGACAGCTATATCATATCTAGGGGACAGCATATCATAGTATTTGGAGCCTGAAATACTTCTTTTTTATTATTGAAAATAAATTCTTCTCTCATACAATACACCCTGACCACAGTTTGCCCTCCCTCCTTTCCTCCCAGCTACCCTCACCTCCACCCCCCATCCACCCCAGATCCACTCCTTCTCCATTTCCTTTTCAGAAAATGGCAGACATCCCCCCAAAAAAAACCCAACAAAATAATATGCAATAAGAAAATTCAAAGTTACTCATATCAAGGCTGGACAGGCAAACTTATAGGAGGAAAAGGGTCTCAAGATCAAGCAAAAGAGCCAGAGACATACCCACTCACACTATTAGGAGTCCCACCAAAACACTAATCTAATGGCCATAACATGTACACAGAGGACCTGGTGCAGAGTCATGTAGGCCCTGTGCTTGCTACTTCAGTCTCTGTGAGCTCACAGGCACCTTAGTTAGTTAATTCAGAGAACTTTGTTCTCTTGGTGTCCTCCATCCCCTCTGGTTCCTACAACCTTCTGCCTCTTTCTTCTGTGAGATTCCCTCAGCTCTGCTGGGATGGATTTGATGGACCTCCAATTTAGACCCTCTCCACATAATGTCTGTCTGTGGGTCTCTTCACCTGCTCCCATCTGCTACTGGAAGAAGCCTCTCTAGTGACAATTAGACAAGGCACATGTTTCTTGACTAGAAAAGAAACATTCAACTTAAGATTTATGAAAATGAATTAACAATAAAGTACTGTGCCTTTCTGCTGAACTACAGGAGTATATGCTGTGACTTTTGGGACCAGATACTTCTGAGATTTAATCCTGCTTTATTCCTTCTTGAGTACGTGATTAAGGGAAATGTCATAATTCATCTGAACCTCAGTTTCCTCAGTCATAAGATGGCAATGAAACTACTCATTATTACATGATTTTGTAGTTTTAAATGAGATGAAAATATGAAGGGGGAACATTTTAAGTCCTCATTTTACATGAAAATATTGTTAATTAGAATTAATCCAAACAGATCAATTACGTTTTACAAATTAATTATTTAAAAAGATATTGAGTGCTTTTAGGTTTCATATGCAATGTTTGAATTGGTTTGTTTAAAGGAAACAAAAAATTCTCTTTAATGAAATGTTACAGTAAATTGTATTAAAATTAGTTTGGTGAATGAATGTGACTAACTGTGATAAGTACTAAAATGAGGTACAAAATATAGAGATTTTGCAACAAAGGGATTAAATTTAGGTCATTAAGGTTATGTAAATTAGTAATGCATGAAATTAATCTATAGGATTAATAGGTGATAAAATGGTAGAAGGGGAATAGAAAACATTCAAAGCAGAAGAAACTCTTTGAGTATACTACCCACATAGGAAGATAGTGTGGTAAATATGAGAGTTTTAAAGACCAATGTCTCTGGACAGGAGAAACCAAGTGTAAATATTAGCATATTAAAACTGAAGAAAAGAAGTAAAAACATGAAAGGTTTATTACTTGCTCATCTGCTACTGTGATGCAACAGCATGACCGAGGCAACTTACAGAAAGAATGTTTCATTTGGGCTTTTGGGTCTAGAGGGTTAGGGTTCATGATATCAGACAAAAAGAATGGCAGCAGTAGCAGGAAGCTGGGTGGCTCGTGTCTTCAACTGTGAACACATCAGAAAACAGAAAGTAACCTGGGTGCTGGTATCTCCAACTCTCAAAGCCTGCCTGCATAGTTTCCCCCAAAAGACTATAAAGCTAAATTTACCCAAATACTGCCACCAAGTGGGGACGAAATACCCAAACATTTGAGCCTATGAAGGGACATTTTTATTCAAACCGCAAGTGGTTTGTAGTATATGATAATATTTTATTTATACACTAATTTTAATGGGAACTCACCAAAGCATTCTCCTGTATGAGGAAGTGATATGATTAAAATTGACTATCTTTACAAATAGCCTGGATTATCATTATAGAAGTCCCTGAGTAAAAATAAAGAATCGAGTACATTGATTCAGTATTAATTTCAATGTGTAAGTACAGTGGAAATAGTCATAAGTAGATATTTCAGCAGTTTTTCAGGCAGGATAAGAGGCTTTCAAGGCTCATAAGGAGATGACTTGCATATGGTAGATGTATAGGAGGTGGAAATCAGCCAAACAAGGATGCAAAATGAGATTAGAGTGTCAATAGTAGTATGAAGGTGCCTAGCTTTTATACACAAGTAATATTTGGTATATTCTATATACTTGCAATAATATAGTAGTCTCAATTTTGAACACAAATTTGAGATGTATACAGTTCATCCAAATGTATTTTCTGTTGCTATGATAAAATACCATGGCCAAAGTAATTTAACGAAAAAAAAAAACATTTATTTTTGCTTGCAATTCCAGAGAGACTGAGTTCATTACAGAAGTGAAGACATAGCAATACACATGGAAAGCATGGACACAGGAGACAGCCAGCACATCATAGTTTCATCTATATACAAGAAACCAAGATAACAAGCAGGAAGTGAGGTGAGGCTATAAATCCTCAAATCTTGTCCCAAGTGACAAATGTCCTCCAGCAAGATTCTCCATCCTAAAGGTTATATAACACCATTAATTGGGGAACAAGTGTTCAAATACATGATCCAATGGGAAATACTTTTCATTGAACCTACTACCCCCAAGAAAATGTATCCATAATCTCAGAATTCAGGAGGAGGATCTCTGATCTCTGTGAGTTGGAGTCCAGCCTGATATACTATGCATAGCAAGTTTTAGGAGAGCCAGGATTACATAGTGGAACACTGTCAAATATACAAACACACACACACACACACACACACACACACACACACACACACACATATATATATATATATATATATATATATATATATATATATATATGTATGTGGTAGACAATAGAGGTATATGACTCAGGTAAATAGTCTGAATTATATAAATAAATTTAATTAAATAATTTAAGTAAATTAAATTTAATTTATATTCCTGTAGGTAATAGTTCAAACATAGAAACAAAGGAATCTTTTTAATTAAAAACTTCAATGACATAAATTAAAAAAAACTACTTCAGAATGAGCATTCAGAATGAGCATTAATGACTTGTAGCAATTAGTTGGTAGATAAGCACTTTAAAGGATCAAAAAGTTTGGGCAAACATACAAGGAAAGCAGTACTGCTGACTCTGAGACAAGGAAGAATTTGAAGGTCAGTTTATAAACAGCACTAACTGTTGCTGTGAGATTAGTAGGATGAAGACTGAATATTAACTTGAACTTATAGACACATGACTTTTAATGTACCAAGTCTTAAGCTAAAGGGATTAATCAATAAGTTATGAAGAATGAGTTTTGGGTCAGTGAAAGTGCTAAAGAATCAAAATAAACAAATTCACTCTTTAGGTGTACTCATTATATAAATAAATAAATGCTTCTTATGTAAACATGTACTGAATTTTTAACCTCTCCAAATGACTTAAAATCTTGTGGGTTTAGAAGGCATGCACAAAGTCCCTGATTTCTGTAATAGTTGAGTAAACACATTTAAATTACTGTATGTGTACTTGGTAAATTCATAGGTTTGAAAAGATTTTGAGACATTGGTTGTAGGAATACAAGATTAAAATTCATATTAGGCCACACTTATCCATACATACTATTTGTGTTGGAGCATTGGATTTGCAACAGTTCAATTGTGACTTACGTACTTACTACTACATTAAGCTGTTTTTGTCTACTTACTGACTTAGACATTTTGCTTTGTTTTGTTTCCCCACCAGCAATGTGTGAAATGGTAATTGTTTGTGGCTTTCAAATGTTAAAAAATCTCTGTTGCAACTCTAAACCTATGTCACTGCAATAGGAAAATATCCATCAGTTACACAGTAAAAACTAAATAAATATGCTTGTGCTTATTTAAGTAATACACTCAAAGGTTTGGGGATTTAGCTAAGTAGTAGAGTGTTTGCCTAGCAAGCCCAAGGCCCTGGGTTAGGTCCTCAGCTCTGACCGAAAAAAAAAAAAAAAAGAAAATGCACGCATAAAAATGAGTAGTGAATAGGACTTAGGACTTCAGCCACTGACTTGTTATTTGATAATCTCAGCTCACCAGATGAATATTATTCAATGGTATATTTGTAATCACAGAGTCCATCACATATATAAGTATAACTTTATGAGGATCATTGGTATTAACTCACTTGAAGTTTAGAAATGTGGCTTTCTGTGTATTCCATACAGTAATTCCCTTACTGCATTTCTGATAGGCTGATTCAGTGACCATGTATTTTAAAATAGAAGTTTGAGGATGAATGAATAACAAGCAAGTTTTTCTTTTCAATATTACCCTTATATATTTTGTATCTATAGAAAACACTGTCTGAGTCTGTGAAGTTAGCATAGACTACCAGAAGGAGGAATGTAATAATTACAACTAAAACCATAAACCAAACTGGTGAAATGGTATATTTGTAATTAGAGATTATTCTCAAACTAAATTTTCTTTGTGATTTTTTTCTGTCATTGCATCCCAGTAGATTCTGTTAACACTGATCTTTCTTAGAAAATGAACCATGCCAAAATCCTGAAAGGTTTCCTTAATTTATTAATATAGTTCTCTTATTTAATGCACATGTCTGCTAATATCACCTATTTATGTTTATATCTAATGTGATTGCTCACTTCTAAAATTGTAACTAGTATTGCCTTTCCACCATGACCATTTCACCCCAATTATGTTGCTGAATAGTTTTATCTAACAGCTATATCCCCATCTTAAGTGATGATTGGGTTTAAAGTGAAAAGAAATAGTATTATCTTCTTTTTCATCACAGGGATAGATTCTGGTAATGATGAGTTTACAAAAATAACAGAACATCAGTTTCATTTTAATTACACACTAAGAAAATTTCATATTGGGGGTTCTAATTAAAACTTTGAAAAGTGTCATATTAAAAATAAATTATGGCAATTGTCTAAACAATAGCCAATATGTACTTTTCCTAACGAGTTCACTTTTAAACTTCTCTTTAGAAACAGTGACAATTTCAATAGCAGTTCCCTGCTTTTTTTTTTCATTTTCATTAACAGAATGAAATAATGGTAATAATAATATTTTTATTATTAAACTAGTAAGTTAAGAAGCTTTTAATGTGACTATTACTTATAGAATGTTCATTTTCAAATTGTAGCTGAAAAAAGTCTGACAAAAATTTTAAAAGATTAAACTGGGATAATTCTGATGCGTATTTTTAATTATGATCTCCATAATGATTTTTGACAAATCTTTTACAGATACAGTGATAATCTAAAGACAGGGAAATTAAAAATAATTTTATATGGGCATCTCAGAGGTATATATTGTTCATTGGTGTGATAAGTAACGCAGTTTAATTTAGAAACAAAAGATAGTGACAAATGACTTATCAGCTTAAAGTACGAGTTTGCTTTGCTAATTCTGGTGTTTTATGGAATTATTATTTTATCAATATTCTTACTGAAAAAAGGTTATAATCTTTTATTTATTTAAAATGCAGCAACATGAGCCTTAATTCACGTGAGAATAAAAAAAAATCATACCATTGATCTTGTAAGTAAGATCTGTATCCATGTTTATATTGAATATGTTTTAAAGTGCATGTCCTCTTATTTCAAGTTCACGATTGCTGTGATATGGGGAGCCATTTTCTTTAGTGGCATAGCTGCCAATAAGTTACATATGGTCCAGCAAATACTTCTGCATCATGTCCAGGCGAGAAATTCTCATCAAATGCAGTGGGTCGCAAGCAATAACAAAACAAAAGACATGGAAGCAAATAGGGGGCATAACTGGAAAGAAAAGGTCCCATGAGAGTAAAAGGACAAATACAGAGGGTAATGTGGGATGAACTGACTAAATATATCATATACATATTTGACAATATCAAAACATTTAAAAAATAAATATACATCATCTACAAAGACATGGTAAACATTCGTTACAGTATGGTCAACCTTCAAACAGACACATCCTTAAAGAAAACTGATTATCCCTCCCTCTCCAATATCAATAGTAAATAACTTCTTTTTGGCTAGGGGTAGGGGCTCATGAACCCATCTGTTCTGAGATTCAATAATACTTTGTAAATTCTTTCATAAATTATTTGTCTGTTTTACATGGCATTTTCATACATAATGACTGACAAATCGCAGCCAAATATCTGATAGGACGTTTTGATCTTAAACTAATACTTACTTTTAGGTCTGGGTTCAGATTCTAATCCTATCATTTATAGCTTTATGATTTAAAAAATGAGAATAACAATAGGACCTACCTTGCAGGGCTGTTGTTGAGAGGTAAAATAGTCTAGACATAGTTAATGCTGTGTAAATGAGATACAGTAGGGAAATTATTAACTTTTGAAGTATTGTTTTCTTCTTCCCGTGGTTTAGTCCTGAGTTTCATCCATCCAAATTCCAAGACTCAGTTTTCTCCTGCTGTTACTACAAATATTTTAAAAGAAAAGCTCATAAAGGATATTTAATGACACTAAACACTTTTTGATTTTCCCATGTGCTTCCAGAGTACCTACTGATTACACTCTTTGAATATTCAGCACTTTCTGTGTTATTGTATATATATAATTATTGTAGATCTCCTTGACGGATGACTTTAGTTACACTAAGTATAGTAATTCTGGGAACTTTATAGAATTTTTCATTAATCCCAGAATTAACACACCTTGAATTTGCTTAGCTTTTGATGATTGCATTTAAACAAGCATTTTGTTATTTAACCACTTCTAGAGTGGTGATCGTTATTGTGATAACAAGGTTAGGATATTCCTGTAGGCTCACAGTTTCTACAGAAACTATAGAATACACTTCGCTCATCATATTCCTCTGTGTGCTGAGTTGGTGAATATGTATAGTTAACTCTTTTCTGGAATAAATTGATAGATCGATTTCATTACACTATACTTGGAAAGATGGTTTTGTTGTTTTATAAATGAGATGAGTGAAGTGAAAGGAAGGCTGGGCAACAAAATATTGAAAAGACAAAAATAAAAAAGATAAAACAAAACTGACACATTGGATTTGGACAAAATAAACAGAAGTAAAACAAGGCAAGGGATTCAGAGACCTATTTGTTCACACATTCAGGAATCTCATGAAATACCAATTTGGAGCCATAATATAAATACAGAGGACCTGGTGGAGACCTGTACAGGCACTGTGTCCATTCTCTCAGTTTTTGTGAGTTCATATGAGCTTTGATCATGTTGATTTAGAAGGCCTTGTTTTCTTGGTTCCCTCCAGCCCCTCTGGCACTTACATTTTGTCCACCTGCTTTCAACAGGGTTCTCTGAACCCTGAGGGGAGGGGTGTGAGGGAGACATCCCATTGATTGCTTAGCGTTCCAAGATCTCTCACTCTCTGCATAATGCCTGACTGTGGTTCTCTGTACTTGTTTCCATCGGTTGCAGGAGGATGTTGTGGAATATTAGTTGAAGATGTGTTACTATCATTTTTTATGCTATAGAATATTTGTTCAATGATGTGTTACATTTTCTTATGTTGCTTTTGTTGAACTCTGTGAAGCTGTATTACTTTGGCAGCCTAAAATATCTGGTTGGTCTAATAAAGAGCTGAACAGCCAATAGATAGGCAGGAGAAAGGATAGGCGGGGCTGGCATGCAGAGAGAAAAATAGGAGGAGAAATCTAAGCTTGAGAGAAAAGTGGAGGGAGGAGAAAAAAAGGAGAGGAGGATGCCAGGGTCCAGCCACACATCCACACATCCAGCCACAGAGTAACAAGGAAGAATAGACATGTAGAATAAAAAAAGGTAAAAGCCCCAAGACAAAAGGTAGATGGGATTGAGTTAAGACAAGTTGGCTAGAAATAAGCCAAACCAAGGCCAGGTATTCATAAGTAAAAATAAGTCTCTATGTATTTATTTGGGAGATAGGTGGCAGGCCAACAAAAATCAAGAGTTAAAAAAAAAAAAGACTACAGAAGGAAGGTTCTCAATGATGGCTGAGCAAGGCGCTGATTTCTGAGTATAGCAGAATGTCATTAAGAGTCATTTTACTGCCGCATTCTTTTAGAAGAACTGTAGTTTTTGGTTTTATCCTAGGGCCCTGAGCTATCTAGTCTCAAATTCTTGGTCACCCAAACAGTCCTGGGTATGGGCTCCATTTCATCAAGTGGACCTTAATTCAAATAAGGTATTGGCTCTCGACTCAAAGTGATGTGCAGACCGTGCTATAAATTTGCCAGGCGGTGGTGGTGCACGCCTTTAATCCCAGCACTCAGGAGGCAGAGGCCAGTGGATCTTTGTGAGTTCAAGGCCAGCCTGGACTACCAAGTGTGTTCCAGGAAAGGCACAAAGCTACACAGAGAAAACTTGTCTCGAAAAAAAAAAAATCACCAAAAATAATGTTGCCTTAGGGTTCTGGGGAGGCTATCAGGAATCCACAAGGTTGACCTCACATAGTTCTGCTGGCAGTGGTCCAGAGGGTGCCTGGACCTGTCTACTCTGGTGACCAGCCTAGCAAATAACCTAGCTGTCATCATAGAGCCTTTGTCCAGTGACAGATGGAGGCAGATACAGAGATCTATCTACAGCCAGGCACCAGGCTGAGCTTCGGAAATCCAATTGATGAGAGAGAGGAGAAATTCTGCAGGCAAGGGACATTGAGATCATGATGGGAAGACATGCAGAGATGACCGGCCACACCAGTGGAAGCCCATGAACTGTGGACTGGTGGCTGTGGAGCCCCCATGGGACTGGACTAGTCCCTTTAGATATGGAAGATGTTGTTTGGCTCGAACTGTTTTGGGGGCACCCAGGCAGGGGGATAGGGATCTGCCCCTGGTCTATGGGCAGGCTTCTGGAATCTGGTGCCTGTGGTATGACACCTTGCACGGCCTTGGTGCAGTGGGAAGGGGCTTGGACCTGCCTAGGCTCAGTGTGCCGGGCCCTGCTGACTACCTATGGGAGACCTCGATTTAGGGCATGTGGGGATGTGGGGTGGCTTGGGAAAGAGGGCTGTGGGTGGGAGGAGGGAGGAGGGGGATCTGTGGATAACATTGTAGTGGGTAGAAAATTTCTTAATAGAGAAAAATGAAAAAAAAATAAGGTTGGTTATTTTTTTCCCACCATTACCCTAGGATATCTTGCTGGCAGGACACCATTGTCGACAAAAGGGTTTGTCAATGGATTGGTATTTGCATTTATCTTTTGGTAGTATACAAAAATAATAGAACACAGGGGTGAAGGCTCTATGTAGGCACTAGCTTGACTTTTCCATATTCAATGAGTTTTGCAGGTGTTGTCTTCAGCAATGAGGACTTGCCATCAATTTGTGGAGAGTACTCTACAGTCTGTGACAGACTTGTTTGTTTGTGGATTTCTATGAGAACAATTTTGCCAAGGATTTAATTAGATATAGACCATTCCCAGTACTGGAAGCTTCATTTGGTGATAAGAGATGTCCAGTTGGGGTTCTGTCTCTCTACTATTTAGTGGTTTCATTAGATCACCTTCATACCTTCATACACACACACACACACACACACACACACACACACACACACACGTTTTAGGAAATTTCTACTTTATTAGGTTTCCGTACTCTCTTTCAAATTGTCCTTAATTTTAGATGCATCTCCCCATATTTCTTCACTTGTCCTTCTCTCCCTTACATCTCTACATTTGATCCTCCTGTTTCAGCCCCTATTCATCATAAGTATCTATTCTACTTTCTTTCCTAAAGATATCTGTTCCCCTAGCTCCTTTACTCTATGAATTACATGTGTGGTTCTTTGAATTGTAGCTTGGTTATCATTTTCTTTACAGCTAATATTCACATATGAGTGAACACATACCACATTTGTCATTCTGGTTGTTTTGGATGTTGGATTACCTGGAGACCTCTCAGGGTGTCTTTCTTGATTAAACCATACTAGTCTAGAATCAATCCATAGGTTCTCATCTTCTGTGGAACAAAAGAAGAACCTCTTTTTTAAAGCAACTTATCTCTAGACATAAATTTTGAGTCGGGCAGTGGTGGCACATGCCTTTAATTCCAGCACTTGGGAGGCAGAGGCAGGCGGTGTCAGTTCGAGGCCAGCCTGGTCTATGGAGTGAGATCCAGGAAAGGTGCAAAGCTACTCAGAGAAACACTGTCTCAAAAAAATCCCCCCAAAAATTGAAATTGAGATAATTTTTAAATTTATATATATATATATATATATATATATATATATATATATATATATATAAATATATATATATTAACTCATCACCTTTTATAATCAAGGGTCTCTCTACAGTTAAAAATTCCAAAGACAACATAATCCAGACTTTGTGTAATTTTTATTTTTACATGGCTTATTTTTCATATTTAAAGACTTTATTTTTTATTTTTTAAATTTATCTTGTATATAACTGTCTATATTTTTAAGTCTACAAATATTTTTATATAGATTGTAAACTGTTTAAATATGTATTTTATTTGAAACTGTTTTATTGTGAATGTATTGCTTTAAACTGTAGAGTGGATAGGACAGAGAAGAGGCAGCCTTGGCTGCTGACTCCGCCCACCTCAGCTGCACCTCTGTGTACAGTGGTGGGAATCCACTTAGCCCATGGCAGCTAGTGGCCAGCTCTATCTTGTAGGCAGCTGTCAGTAGACAAGTATGCGCTGCTGCTGGCATGAGACTGTGAGAATAGAAAGCCTAGCTTAGCTTTGTTTTTGTGTGTTCAGAACCTTTAAGCTTTCTTAGGTCTATATGGCTCAATGCCCAAGGCTGGGTGCCAATTGTAGTTGGAAGATTTCCTGTGTCCCAGCCGCCTGGCAGTTGGGACAAATCTCTCCCATTCACACCCCCAAGCAAACAAACAGAAGTTTATGTTAATTATAAGTACTTGTCCATTAGCTCAGGCTTATTACTGACTAGCTTTTACACTTAAACTAACTAATTCTTTAGCCATGTGACTTGGTACCTCGTCTCAGTTCTGTCTTTACATTTGTTTCCTTTGTGTCTGGCTGGTGACTCCTGACTCAGCCCTCTTCTTCCCAGAATTCTTCTTGTCTGATTATCCTGCCTATACTTCCTGCCTGGCTACTGACCAATCAACATTTTATTTGTCAGCCAATCAGAGCAATACACATTCACAACATACAGAACAACATTCCACAGCACCTCTCCTTGACTACAGGATACATAAGATCCCCCTTTTAGTTCAGTGATGTGATATTCTCCTGCCCCTTCCTCTGTGTTGATCTCTGGATACTGTAGCACTCACTGGGGAGTGGCTTTGCCCAAAACAAACTTGGACTTTTATTTTTCTAACTCAGCTTCATCGAGCTTACTGTGTAGATGGAGAAACCTATTATCTGGGTACAGAAAACCTATTAAGTACTATAGTTATAGATCCAACTAAAGATCTGAAATCATGACTTTCATGTTGATATTTTTTTAAGTTTCTATTATTTTTTTATTGAATCCTCTGTATCTCTTTTTTGAAAGACTCCTTGATTGGCTCTTACTATATCACAGAATATGATAGGATTATTGCTTGTAGTTATAAAAGCATGCTTGATTTACTGCCTGTCAACAATTGCTATTGTTTTAGGAGTCATCTTATATGCTTTTGTAGCAAATGGATTATCAGTACAGTGTGCATTCTACTGCAGTAAATAAGTACAGAGCTCAACTCACAGTCTCTGGAAATCTCATATGTTGATGCATTGCCCAAAAGCTAAGAGATTTTATTATTTTGACTAATCATATTAAAATGATTAAAAAGTGAGCTGACTTGGTGTGGTTCCAAGTATTTTTTCAAGTTGTCATAAAGATCTATTAGACACAGCAGATAGTAGTTGGTGATGGCTTTGCTATGATTCTTTATGATGTTCTTTGAGTTTTGCAGATAATATGTTGCATTTACATAAATAAAGTTCTTATCTCCAGATATTTTCTCATGAAAAAAATCTTAGAATATCTGGACATTAGAAACATTTTATCATTTTCTCCTGCTTGAAACACTTTATTACACTGTTGGTGAAATGCCCCATTTTCTTGTATTTCCTGTTTTATTTTAAATATCCTGTATGCTGTATCATATGGATATTTGCATTATTTTGTAGGCCAATATCTTAAGGTGAATTTTGCAGTTGGCATGGTATTCTTTTTAAATGAGCTTTAAAAAAATTATCTATGAGAATAAGAAAAGCTGTCAACCATGACAGTATTTACTAGAATGAGGCAAGTGAAATGTTAAGTTTGAAACCAGTTTGAGCTAAAAAGTAATGAGTTTCAGACAAGATCTATTTATCTGTAAAGCTATATAAATTATAATTTTTCTTTTTAGAAATTTATTATTTTCTTTCACCTCCAATGTCAAGCACTATAACAATGTGAATATTTGTTATTTTAAGTAGTCCTTAAATAATAATATATCAATGAATGTAGATAGAAAGAAATGAATCATTTTTTACTTTTAATTCTTTTTATAACAATTCTATCTTTAAAACTAACAAAAGTAAAATATAGCAATGGCAGATTAAATAACTGAAATTCCCTACATATATATATATATATATATATATATATATATATATATGTATAAAATGGTCAAAAGATAAAAAAATAAGCTTTTGAAACTCTAGAGTAGCACAGTTGATGCAAGATATTATACTAAATAGTCTTTTCTCTAAAATCATCTTCACCGCATAATCTCACAATTTGATCAGGATAATAATATTACAATTTCTATATTATATTTGACATGAAGAGACACATTTATAAAAAAAAGTATGAAGATACTATTTTGGAAATCACTCCCAATGCACTTATTTGTGTAACTCATTATATTACATTATTATTTCTGATAGACAAAATGGCTAATATACAACCTCAGGGAAAAGAAAGATAAAATCTTCAAGTACAGTCATCGGAGTCTCAGAGGAAAAGTATGTTCAATAGTCTGTACTGTTTCTGAAGAATTTTTGTTAATACTACAGAATAGTTGAAAGAAGGGAGGGAACAGATCTTTTGCTTTCCCCATGCACTTGAATTTTGAAGGGCATGTATTCTTGGGTTTCCATGATATTTTATTGGTCTTTGCAGAGTATAGTACCAGCACAAAAATAGACAACTTGACTAACATAATAGAATGAAAGACTCAGAAGTAAAGCCGTACAGTTAACCACCCCTAATATTTAGTTAAAAGATTCAAGACATGCACTAGAAAGGGGAATTTCTTTTAATGTGCTGTACATGATAAACATATTCTAAAGTAGAATAGATCTGAGTGTATATCTCTCATCTTCCACAAAATTCAAATAAAAATATACTAATGTCCTAGATATATGAAAATATGAAACCACTAGATGAAAACATGGGAAAAATACTGCAAAATATAGTCATAGGCAAGGGACTTCTGAAAAGTCAAATCGCTTTTGAAATAATTGTAAAAATTCTCAAAAGTGATTATATAAAATTTAAAAAGCATTTGTACAACAAAGGAAAAAGAAGAATGAAGAAAGTCTAACACAAGAAAATCTTTGCCAACTCTAGATCTGACCAGGATTTAATATATAAAATCTATAATAAATAACAATCAGTACCAAGATATACAATCAATATATGGGAAAATGTATCAAATGGATAGTTGTCCAAAGCAGAACCACAACCATAAAGAATGACACTGGGTTACTTACAGGAAATAAATAAAACTGGTGATCATATGAAACAGGAATCAGACAAATATCAAATGTTTTTCTCACATAAATAATATAGATATAAAATATACACACATATACATGTACATATATGATGTAGAAGTAGAAAGGGTGCTCTGAGGGGAAAGCAGGATTGTAAAGGATGGGAGATACGTAAAACAAGTCAATGGGAGAGAAAAATACAGACATGTATGTAGTTGGAAGTTTTCTTGTGTCCCAGCAGCCAGCCGTCAGGACAAATCTCTCCCACTTGCATCTCCCAAGTAAACACACAGAGGATTATATTAATTATAACTGATCATACTGACTAGCTCTTACACTTCAATTAACCCATAAATCTTATCTATGTTTAGCCATGTGCCTTGGTACATTTTCTCAGTTCTGCCTTGTTCTTGCTTCCTCTGTGTCTGGCTAGTGACTCCTCACTCAGCACTTCCTTATCCCAGAGTTCTATCATTTTATTTCTCATGTGCAGCATCTAAAAGCAAAAGGGATACCTAGGAGTCAGGGAGAGGAGAACATGGGAGAATGATGGGAGTTGACTTTGAGAAAGGTACAATAATATTCATATATGGAAATGCCATAAAGAATCCGATTGATAAAAATAGAAACAGGCTGTGAAAAAGAATTGAGATGTATATACCAGCACTTTTATTACATTTCTCTTTAAGAATTTTTCACAGTCCACATTATCAAAGGTAAAAACTTGGTGGTTGAAGTATAGCAGAAACAGTAAATATGCTTCTGTGGCCTCTCTAATGTATAATATCTATAGCTGCCGTATGTAGTGTGGTACACAAAAAGGCATCACCAATGACAGCTGACTGAAAATTCATGTAGAAATCAATAACCATTACCTGATATAAACTTGCTTGAATATAGTAGCAAAATAAGCTTTTCAGTTCAACACATGATGGCATTTTGATGGCTATTCACAAAAATAAAGCTAATGTATATTGCATTAGAAGCCAGTAAAGACTTAGAAAATGTGTTTGCACCCACATCCATCACCATGAGAACACAGAGATTTTTATCTGATGGTATCATTGAGGCTGCAAATATGGCATAATCCTAAAAGTGTCAAATTTTATACTAACCAGCAAACTAAAATATCCAGTTCCTCACATACAATTGTGAATATAACTAAAATTAACATACATAATCTATATAATGTTCTTCATCAACCATCTTCAGTACACACTACATATGCAAAGCGTTTAGAACACTACATTACACATTTCCATCTCTGTTTTACCTAACATTGAATTTGAACAAATTTGTATCCATTTATTTCATAGAAACAAATTATTTTACAAGATGCTTTCTTCATAAAAAATTTCATAGATATTCCTAGTTTGTTAGGATGCTAGATCTTTCAGATACATGGTTTATTTAGCACAATAATAAAAAGGAAAATGAGAACTACATTGTTGAAGGAGAGGCATATTTATAAAAATCACAAGAAAAAAGAAATAAGAGATTGATTACAAAGTATTTGTCTTCAAAACATTAGATCTGATGAGATGGATCAGTGGGTAAAATGATTTTTATAGCAATACAAAGACATAAGCTTGGATCCCAGTAGCCATGTGAACACAAAGCATGGTGATATACATGCCTGTAATCTCAGGAAAGGCAAGATGAAAACAAGCAGATCCCTGAAGCTCACTGGCCAGAAAGCATAGATGAATCTATGAGCTCCAGATTCAGGAGCAGACCCAACTCCAATAGCAGGTGGTAAGCCCTGAGATAATACATATACAGGTAATATCATTATACCCAAAACAACCATATTTATATATTTAGGTGTGTGAGTGTGTGTGTGTGTGTGTGTGTGTGTGTGTGTGTGTGTGTGTGTGTCTGTAACTGTGTGTAACAATGACTGAAGAAATAAAAGTCAAGCCAGGTGAGGATGTTACATACCTTTAATACCAGTACTCAGAAGTCAGAGACAGATGGATCTCTTTTGAGTTCAAGGCCAGCTTGATCTATGGAGATAGTTCCAGGACAGCCAGGGATATACAGAGAAACCTTGTCTTGAAAAAAAAAGAGACCATGAATTTGAGAGAGAGAGAAATGGGATGGATGCTGTGGATATCGCTCTGTATAAATAAAATGCTGTTTGACCAGTGGCCAGGCAGGAAGTATAGGCGGGACAAGAGAGAAGAGAATACTGGGAAGTGGAAGGCTGGAGGAGGAGAGACACTGCGAGATGCTGCCAGGACATGAGAAGCAACATGTAAAGATACCAGTAAGCCACAACCCATGTGGCAAAGTGTAGACTAACAGAAATGTGTTAATTTAAGATAGAAGAAGTAGATAACAAGAAGCCTGCCATGGCCATACAGTTTGTAAACAATGTAAGTTTCTGTGTGGTTACTTGGTTGGGTCTGAACGTCTATGGGCCTGGCAGGTGATAGAGATTTGTCCTGACTGTAGGCCAGGCAGGAAAACTCTAACTACAGATGGATATGTAGGAGTGGTTGAATGGAGTAAAGGGAATGGGAAAATGATGCAATTATATTATAATTTCAAACACTAAATATGTTACAAAAATTAAAATGAAGGAAAAAAAAGAGTGATTGATAAAAATTACTGACAGTTACCATTTGTCAGCCACATATATGTGCATATATGTATATGTGGCTACACACACATCCACAAATACATATATGCACACATTAAAATGCATATGTATCATGGACATACAATTACAAAACTTGCTTTACTTTCATAAATTTGGTTGTGACAACATGAACAAATTTTAGTTAAGCAGAATGCATTTGCTGACAGATTGTAGAATACACTGATAGGGGGAACATCATCAAATTTCCCATCTGTTTATGACAAGGACTATAGTAATGAGTGGCATGTCAAGGAGTGCCTATGGATGCAATAGTGACATAAATGTTATAAGCATAACCATTCATTTTCTGGCTGAATTTGAAGTCCATTCCACAGGAGGAAAACATTCCTAGTACTATTAATCTATCTAAGATCTGAAGTTTGAGGAGATCATAGGCCCTACATGGTTGACTCTACAACTATTGTTTTGCGAATTTGACATGATTGTTGTCTAAATTTGTATCTTTGTATCATTAGATTAATATATATTTCAAATATCACCAGAAAAATTTTGTGTGTTTTTGTGAAGCAAATGGTAGTTAACAAAGAAACTCACAACTAGTCAATGCACAGAGAATAAGTTTATTACAATATTCAGCCAAAAATAGGGCTTCTATATCATACCCATGCCCCTCAACTCTCAGAGACAATCACAGAAGAACATACAGAAAGACTATAATGATCAGAGTTCAGAGAGGACCAGACCAAAATAGAGTCTTCTGGATACAGCCAGACAGGACCAATGTACTCATGAACTCAAAGCAGCTGGATTTGCCTACATTGTACTCAAGTTCATCCCAGTTAGCACTCCATGCTGGAGTAAGGAGGAATTCATAAATCCCCATCCTTAGCTTAGATGCTATTGACAATTTATGACTTTAAAAAATAAAGACAATATTATTACAAAAGATTTTGTAACAAGCTTATCAGTATTACAAAAGTATTTTATGAAAGTAGCCTATGTAGAATGTTGTGTATATAACTTTTACTTATAAGCCCTGCATAGAAAAAAGACAATTTGGGGACAACACAGCCAACTAAAGTTAATTACTTATTGAAGAGAGAAAAATATTTGTTTCATGTTTGTCTTCATCAAATTCTACATTAAACCCCATTAATATACTAAGGCTGCACTATAACTCACTACTTTGCACAGTTATATCTGCTCCTCCTAGATCTATCATAGTAAATACAAATGTATTGTTGTTTATCTTTTATGCTATTTATTTTAGTGTATATTTTTATTTTAGATATATTTAGATATATTACATACTTAGTTACTTTTCAAGGTGTGAGCACAAAACATTCTAAGATGTGGGTGTAGTGGCACATGCTTTTAATCCCAGCACTTGGGAGGCAAAGGGATGTGGATCACTGTGAGTTTGAAGTCAAATTCATCTACAGAGTCACTTCCGGGACAATCAGTCCTGTTACACAGAGAAACCCTGTCTTAAAAAAGCAAAATGAAAAGCAAACCAAAAATAACAACAACAAAGAGCATTTAAAGAGTTTATTGTAGGAGGAAACTTTTGATTTTTCTCTTACTATATAGATATAGTTCATCATGGCAAAGAAAGCATTATGGAAGAAGGGCATCTCTGATGATAAGAGCATGATAAATGTATCCTGTCCTCACAATCCTGTAGAGCACAAAACAAAACCAGAGTAATCACTGAGGATAGCCTATAGGACCTTAAGACGTATTGTCCTAGCTTGAGTCCATCTGGAGTCCTCTGAGAGGAAAAGCTCCATGGATATATTACCTAAATCAGATTTTCCCTCTTTCATGTCTGTGGCAGATTGCCTTGATTATTAATTGATGTAATAGGGCACAGGCCACTCTGAGCAGCACAGTTCCTGGGCTGGTGGTCATGGGCTCTATAAGAAAGTATGAACATATGAGCAATCCAACAAGCAGTATTTCTTCATCCTTGGATTGCTTCAAGCTCCTCCTAGGATTCCTGCCATGACTGTCTCAAATACATATTGTGACCTGGAAGTATAAGCTAAATAAATGATTCTCTTGGGTTAGTTGCTTCTGTTGCTATGATAACACACTGACCATTTAGCTTACAGGCTAATCCATCATAAAGGGAAGACAAGGGAAGAATTTAAAGCAGAAATAAATGATAGGGACATTGCTTACCTGCTTTCTTCCTTTGATTTACTCACTTAGCTTTCCTATATGACCCAAGACTATCTTCCCAGTGATGACACTGCCCACAGGTATCTGGACATTCTTCCATCAATTACTACTCAAGAAAATAACCCCACAAAGAAATGTCCACAGGAAAATCAGATGGAGGCCTCTCTTCCAAAGTATACCAAGTTCACAAAACAAAATTAGCCATAACATTCCACCTAGTTGATTTTGTTCAGCCTGTTTAATCACAGCAAGAGAACTAGCACCTTTCAGCAGTGACCCACATATTCCAGCAACATGCACCCCTAAAGGTTCCACAAGCTCCCTAAACATAATACCAGTTGGGGGACTATCATCATTTCTATTGCTGTAATCAAACAGCATTACTGTAAGCAAGTTGGGAAGAAAAGAGTTTGTATTTCATGTCTGGATCACATTCTATCACTAAGAGAAGCTGAGGAAGGAACTCAAGCTGAGCAGGAACCTGGAGACTAAAGCAGAGGTCATGAAGGAACATTGCTTACTGGCTTGGTCCCCATAGCTTGTTCAGCCTATTTTCTTATAGAACCCAGAAAAATATGTAGAGTTGTGGCATCCCTGTAGCTGATCTCTCACAAATTATCCAATAATGAAGAAAATGCCCCCACAGACTTGCACACAGGCCAATCTGATGTATACATTTTTCCTGATTTCATTTCATTGAAAATAGTATTTTCTTACATAATATAGTCTGATTACAGTTTTCCCACTCTCTACTCCTTCCAGTACCTCCCCACATCCCCTCACACATAAATTTACTCTTTCTGTCTCCCATTAGAAAAGTAAAGGCTTCTAAGAGATAATATTAAAATATAGAAAAATAATATAAAATAGAATAAAACATAAACTATCATATTGAAGTTTGACAGGTCAAACCAAGAGAAGGAAAAGAGCCCAAGAGAAGATACAAGAATCAGAGATCCACTCTTTCACACACTCAGGAATCTCATATAAAAGATAAACTGGAAGCCATAATATACATGTAAAGGACGTGGTGCAGGTCATTGAGGGCCCTCTGAAGGCTGGGAAGAATTTTCTTAATTGAGGTTCTCTTTCCTAGATAACCCTAGCTTGTACAAAGTTGCAAGAAGCAAAAGAGATACCAGGAGCAAAACCACATTAGCCTAAGGAAGAAATGGCATATTCAAACAACATACTTACTGTGATATCACCATAAGCTGAAATGCTTAGTGCAGTATCATGGTATATAGGTTTGATGCCTAGGAGCAACAATAAATACCATGTATCTTAAGGGTGTCATAGGCTAGATTTTTGTAAGTAATGTCTGTGATGTTTACATGATAATATTAACTAATTATACATTTCTCAAAATATGTTCTCAACTTTAAAGAGTGTATGACTTTTTCAGAATTTCCTTGCATCATAAAATTTTTCTGAGAACTTATTTTGTAGAATGGATGAATTTAAGACCCCTAATTTAGATTCCCATAGCCCTGGACCAGCATCCTGGAACAACAGTAGCGTAACTATTATCTATCCTAGTGTCCATAATAATCCTGACTTTCCACATGACTGGATCTAAAGTCACATATGAGTCATATCTCTGGGTATCTGTGAGTGAGTTTTTAATTGAGTTAGAAGAATTAGCAAGACACACCCTTAATTTGGGTGTTATAATCCCATGGGGATGGGAGTCCTATAAAGAAGAAAAGGGAGACAGCATACAGAACACACTATGCATCTCTGTCTATTTCTTTACTATAAATGGAAATTGACCATTTGCTGCTGTGGAATAATCCTGTTGTACACTGTAAAGATTTGTTACTCCAACTGGTTTAATAAAATGTTGATTGGCCAGTAGCTAGGCAGGAAATACAGGCAGGATGACCAAACTTAAGAATGCTGGGAAGAGAAAGGACAGAGTCAGGAGTTGCCAGCTAGATGCAGATGAAACAATATGAGAATGTCATACTGAGAAAAGGCACCAAGCCACGTGGCTAAACATAGTTAAGAATTATGGGTTAAATTTAAGTGTAAGAGCTAGTCAATAATCACAGGTCCTGATCCCACAGCCTGGGTGCCTCCCAAACAGATCAAGCTATTCAATTGTCTCACTTATCCAGAGGGCCTGATCTAGCTAGGGGCTCCACAGCCATTGGTTCATAATTCATGTGCTTCCATTCGATTGGCTATTTGTCCCTGTGCTATTTACAATCTTGGATTCAACAATTCATGCTCTTGTAGTCCCTCCTCTTTCTCAACAGTTGGACACCTGGAGCTCCACCTGGGGCCTGGCTGAGGATCTCTGCATCCACTTCCATCAGTTATTGGATGAGAGTTCCAAGACGACTGTTAAGGTGATAAGGATCTCTACATCCACTTCCATCAGTTATTGGATGAGAGTTCCAAGATGACTGTTAGGGTGTTTAGTCATCTGATCACCAGACTAGGTCAGATCAGGCTTTCTCTCGACCATTGCCAGCACTCTGCCTATTCCTGTTCTCATGTGGTCTTCATTTATCATGGTCTGTTATTCCTCATTCTCCCTTTCTGTTCTTGATCCATCTGGGATCTCCTGCTCCCCTAAGCTTTCTTTCCCTCAAATCTTGCCCTATATTACTCCCACTGTCGTCAGGTTATTCATGTAGATCTCATTCATTTCTCTGTCATTGGGTGATCCCTGGGTCTTTCCTACCAGGACCTGTCCTTAGTGCATGAGCTGGCTGTTTGGAATCTTGGGCTTACACGGGGACACATGCTCAGCCTGGAAGGAGGGAACAGGACCTGCCTGTACTGAATCCACCAGGTTTAAATGAATCCCCAGGGGAGTCTTGGTCCTGGAGGACATGGGAATGGAGGGGAGGGGCTGGGGGAATGTGGGGGTGCTGGCGGGAGGGGGAAGGACAGGGGAACCCATGGCTGATATATAAAATTAAAACACATAATAATAATAATAATAATTATAATAATAATAATAATAATAAATACTAAAAAATAAATTTAAAAAAGAGCTAGTCAGTAATAAGCCTGAGTTGAGTTACCAGTCAAGCATTCATCACTAATATAAGCCTTTGAGTGATTATTTGGAAATGGCTGCAAGATGGGACAGGACACAGAAACTTCTGTTTACAATTTGCCTCATGTTTCTGTCATCATGAATTCTCTGCTGTGATGGACTATGGTATGAAATTGTGAGTTAAAACAATTGCTTCTCTCCTTAAACAGCTATACTCAGGGATTTTGTCCCATTATTGTAAAAGGTAACCAAAAGATAGGATAACAAAGAATTATTGAGTTCTTCTAATATAAAAATGGAAAAAAAACTTTTACATGAAGAAAACTAACAGAACATTTTTTAATATGGTCCATAACTATTTGAGCATGTCTTAAAAAGCAGATAATACTAAAAGATAAAAGATTACCCCAAGATTAACTCAATATAAAAAACAATTAAAGATACAATTAAAAATAAGTATAGCTATTTCAATAATAAGTAAAATAAATAAATGTTGGAGGTCTTCATCTTGATATGCACAAATCAAAAGTAGTAATCTGTTAAGGTGAGGTTAGTTATATATTTTTCATTTCTACATAAATTCTGTAGTAAGAAGAGAAAATAGGTTTTTTTATTAAACATAAAACATGGAGTACAATAAAACAAAATAATTGATTAAGTGGTAAACAAATAAAATGAAGTAGAATCAAAATAATTATATCCAAATAAGCCATTATCTGTTTTAGAAAGACAACTGTATAGTTTTTATGGAAATATAAAATAATGCATCTCATTGTTGCTAAATTTTCTCATAGTAAATATAAGGCCATATCATTTTAACCTTTAAAATAAGATCTTCCTGAATATAACCTGAAGCAATAAGTTTTAAGCAGCACAAAGATGTAGAAAATGAATGTAAGGAGACTGATTAGTAGTGTCAGATAGAGCCCTTTTGATATTCATGTTAGAGTAATGACATCACTGGATATATCAGCACACCTACAGGAAACTACTCTAATATCCATAGTTATTCATAATTATGCCCTGCCAATACTACTCAGGCAAAATCAGGAAAGGGAGCTGATTCCTCTTTTATTCTCAGCATGATGATCCTTTGAACTTGTGCTAAAAAAATAAAATAAAATAAATGTAATCTTTCTTCTCTTGCTTGATTTTTGACACAAGTTTCTCTTTTGTATTTACTTTTTCAAGCCTTTCTGACCATTACTTATATCCTAGCAAAATTATTTTAACAAGCAAATAAAATGCAAAGGATTATTATAATCATTCCCAAACTTCTGGATATCTTGATTTGTTTTTTCACCTAGTGGACTCTAGACAAGTGTTTCTCAACCTCTGGGTCATGACTCCTTGGTTAAAGGACCTTTTCACAGGGGTCACATGTCAGATATTTACATTACAATTCATAACAATAGCAAAATTACAATTATGAAGTAGTAACTAAAAAAAAATTATGATTGGGGTCACCACAGCAAAAAGAACTGTGTTAAAGTGTGGCACCATAAGGAAGGTTGAGAACCACTGTTCTAGACAATGTGGTGGCAATTGGCTAGGTGATAGGGCACAGACCTCATATAGAAATTATGTCTGGACAGCATAAAAGCATCTTGTCAAGAATGAAGTTTTAGGTGGACATAGTTATGTTTACCTGCTATTCTAACCTCAAAATGCTGTGGGGAGAGGATCAAAAAATATCAATACTTAGCCATCTCACCTACATACTGTTTCTCTGTTCAACCACTGCCCAGTACAAAAGCTAATTGGAAGAAAAGAACTGAAACTGAAAGTTTAAAATTGGTAATTGAAAAGTTCATTTCTCCATACGAAAAAATAAAAAGATGTATAAGAAAATTAATAATATATCATACAAATATAAATATGTACGTTTATAAATGATTCCCTTATTTACATAAATAGTCATCTACACTATTTGAAATATTCATATAAATATATACACTTATGTGTTTACTGATATATTATAGTTTGGCACTAATCAAAATATATATCAGGGTTCAGGAGCAGGCCAGTGAGGAGGCGGCAGTACTGGCCCCACCAGAGAACAACAAAGCTCTGACCCGGGAAAGGGGGCCAGGGTCATGCCAAAGGCTGGGGCTAAGGCATGATGGAGTGGCTGGCTGCAGTCAGGCCATTGGGTTCCATTCCCCAGTGCCTGTGGCCCTGCTCTGAGGCTCTGGCCTGGGTCTCCTCTGAAGGAGGATGTGTCCAGGATACTGTAGGCAGCAGTGGCCACAGCCACTAGTCATCTCACCCACAATAGACCAAAGTACAGATACTATCAAAGTCCAAATGAGTTTGATTGGGGTTCCTTGTCCAACCCAGCATAGCTGACAGGCCAAAAAATCTGGGAATCTGAAGCACATTGCACCAACTGAAAGCAGCTCAAAAGGTACAAGTTCCTTATTTGGTCTAAGCCTCTTCCTGGAAATTTGGCTGGTTTCTGCTTACAAGTTCCTCAGGTGGTCTAAGTTTCATCCAGGATATTGAGCTGGTTTCTGCTTCTTCCAGAAAGCTTGTCTGGTCTTAGCTTGGCATGTCTAATAGTGATTCTCAGCAACCTCTTGTTTACCTTGGGGATCCAGGGTCCTTGTGAATCTGGTCAGTTTCAGGGACTTTCTGAAGATATTTTAAGTTGTTTATTTTCTGTCTTCAGCTTCTCTGCAGGACCAAATGTTTCAAACTCAGAGGAACTTGCTCCATAATGGTAACTCAATTTGATTGTTAGTTCTTTTAGGACTACAATAATGCATTATTCATATGCAATATTACAAACATTAGTTAGGTGAAAAATAAATACATTCCTGAAAACAGAATTAGTTCTCCTAAATTCCACAATGGAAAAGTTGAACTACATGTGTCTCTCTGCATATTCTTCAGAACAACAGCATAATTATCAATAGGAAACTCCTTAGAGACTTTCAAGAAAATATGGGCTATTGCCATCATCCTTAATTGCCTTACACAACTTGAAGGTGAGACACTATGCTGGACACCACATACTTAGGACATAAGATTTGCCAGAACTGAGCTGAAACTAACCTGAAACCTCCCTGAAAATTGGATGTCACCATTTGCTAAGAAGTTATGCAAGCTCACAATGGAGAAAACTAATCATGAATTCTACCCAGCTGTAATACCTATGTACCACAAATGATGATCAGCACAGCAAGACATCCCAAAGGTTTAGTAGTAGTGCTTATATCTTTGTGGAAAACAATAGCTATCCCACTGGATTTACAGCTTCCTAAATAGGATGAAATTCATGCCTAGCATTATAAACCTAGCTAACTATCTGTGACTAACTACTCAGAGACGTGAGAGAAAAACCTATTATCGCCATTTTCCTAAACCAGTATAATGCCTAACTGCATTCTAAGTATTTATTCTTATACCCACAGATACTTGTAGCTCTCACCACTCAAGAAAGAAGCTTCTTTTTGCAACATATTGATAATATTACAGAGAACTACAACTGTTCAAAACACAGATGATAAGTGAATCAGGTGACAGGCAATTCTAACTGACATATCTTCAAGATAGCCCCTACTCCTTAGGTTGAGAGAAAAATCACAGAAAGATGGTGGAAATATTGTTAAAGTCATAGGCCCAGGATACCTACTATTGGATAGTGTCTCCTACACTTGAGGTAATATTCATGAATGAAATCTCAACAATATTGCTGCCTGAATAAAAACAGCATAATGGCAACCGATCAGTTTACATGTCTATGCAGACAAGAGAAATCTGACAGGAACCACCACTAGATGAAAAGTTACATGGAAGAAGGATAATAAGTTCCCTCCAAGTTGAAGTTTTCATATAGGTTGTCCAAGCCCAAGTCATCCCTGGGCACATGTATGTACAAGCAACACTAACGCTGTATGAACTCAGTAGGTTATATATGTGTGTAGATAAATATGTATATTTATGTAATAATAATAATTAGTGATAAGTTTGGAAAGGAAGGAGAAGCAGGGTAAGAGAGAGTGAGAATGGTGTAGATACAGTGGTCATGTATGAAGTTATCAAAACATCAAAATAAAAAGGGTTTTAAAAGGAAGAGTCTCAGAACCTCTTCCAGACCTATAAAAACAGAGTATATATGTTAGAAATGCTTGTGTGTGTGTGAGGGGTGGTGGTGGTGGAGATATGGCTTAGCCATTAAAGGCTAAGCTCATAACCAACATTATAAGATATGTTTGTAGATTATTGTCATATCCATTCTTCTAAGAATGAATTAAACAGAACATCAAGTTGAAAATTGTCTATGCTTCTTACTGTGGTCACATATCTATTTTTTCTTACTTTTCTCCTCTTCAATTGTAAACTTAGACAGTCACTCATAAATAGCTACGTCGGATGTGTTCTGAATAATTTTAAAACTATAGGTACCTGAGACATTAAAAGGATGACAGAAATTCCTTTAAAATAAATTTAATATATGATAGACGTTTAAGCTGACCTTCACACCGTGCACAAAAAGAAATAAAAGCAAAAATCTTTCTTAATTTAATGTAAAATATTATTTGTAGAAAAATAAACAGAATATTTGTTTTTCATCTTTGCTTTCATAATTCATCTCAGTAGAAAGATAGGTAAATAACACATCACATTACTTCTTGACAGCATATATCCAGCACTCAGCAGTGCTAACATAAGAAACAAATTTGTATGACAGAAGACTTGCAAAAACTTTTTCCCAAAAAATATTAATTGGAGTGTCTTTCTAGCCCACATCTTGTCAAAAACATTGAACTGTAATATTCCATTACTATAAGAATTGGAATATATATTAGAGTACTCACAGTATATGTGTGTAATATTTTTATCAACTGATACTAATTCAAACTGAGTATACTTACACAGAAAAAAAAATACTAGGAACGGAGAGGCCCAGGTAGAGAATCTGTGAGAAATCATTAGGTCCTCCATGGCAGTGCTCATATTAAAAGCTTTGAAGAGTAGTTCTATGTATATATCTGTGTTTGTGTCTTCAGAGGTATAATAAGAAAACAATACAAAATGAATCAAACAAACTCATCATTATCAAGGCAGAATAACATCCTGGTTAAACTTGTAAGAATAAGTTGGATAAATTAGCCCTCAATTCACCATCTTTGAGACATATTTGAGATAGAGTTTCTCACTGGGACCTAGAACCTTCCAATTAGATTAAACTGTATGAATATACTATCATACTTGTATATCTTACATGGGTGCTGAGGGGTCACATGAGTTTTTGTGCTTGTATAACAATAGCTTTACTGAATGAGCTCTCCTCACAAGCTTAGGAACAGTATTTTTCTAATATTTTAAGGGTATGTAAGATTTGTGTGTGTTTATGTGTACATGAATGCATGGATGTACGTATGTATGTATTAAACCATAATGTTCTAAGCATATGATATAAAACTATTTGTATATTAATGTAGCTGAAGTTTTCCTGTGTTCTGCCTGGTCCATGGTTGGGACAAATCTCTTACCTACAGTCCTACAGCCTTTAATAAAATAATTACACAGAGGCTTAATATTAATTAAAACTGCTTGGCCATTAGCTCAGGCCTCCCATTGAGTAGCTCTTACATTTAAATTCAGCCTATTTCTATTCATCTATATGTTGCCACATGTTCCATGTGCCATTACATGCTGCTCCCTATATGGCAGGTTGGTGTCTCTGTATCACAGCTTTCCTGAGAGACACAACTAGGAAGCTGCTCTTGGCTCCATTTTAGAAACATTTTTTAAAATCTTTTTCAGGTTTTGAGTGGAAATTCTTGCTCTATGTCTGGGTGCCATTTGTAGAAGTTTTCCTGTGTCCTGCCTAGCCCATGGTCAGGACAAATCTCTCTCACCTGCTGGTCCTGCAGCTGCTTGGACCCAAGTAAACACACAGAGGCTTATATTATTTATAACTGCTTGGCCATTAGCTCAGGCTTATTACTGACTAGCTCTTACATTTAAATTAACCCATAATTCTTGTTTATGTTTAGCCATGTGGCTTGGTATCTTTTCTCAATTCTGCCTTGTCATCTTAATTCCTCTGTGTCTGGCTGGTGACTCCTGCCTGACTCAGCCTTCCTCTTCCCAGAATTCTCCTTGTCTGCTTATCCTGCCTGGCTACTGAACAATCAGCACTTTATTTATCAACCAATCCAAGCAACACACATTCACAGAATACAGAATATTTCACAGCATACTAATGCTTTCCATTCTCTCACACATATGGACACAGCAGTATCCAAATAATGGAAATGTCCTCCAATGTCATTCTAAAATAATTTACTTAAATGATCCAGTACAAATCAATATGCATATCAAACTCATTATGCTTCAAGGTACTCATCTTTAAAGTGGCACAATAAAAAGTGTCCTATGTCAGGTTTTATTCACTGATCCATCTCATTGGCCCTACTTTTGCCTTTATAAAATATCTTTAATAGTTGTTTTCTCTGGTTTGAGAATCTATAGTCCTTAAAAGTAGTCATTTCCATAACTTTGAATTAAAATAATAAATATTATGTTGCAGGAAAGTGGGATTTGAATGAAATACTTGTAAAATTGGGTCCAAGTTGAAGGAATCTTTCTCCCAAGTTTCTAACAAAATAACACTTTTTGTTTTTATTTTTTCCAGAATTTTCTTTCATTCGAACAATATGGTTGGTTGAAATTTGAGTATATTTTAAAGTGAACAAGAGGTGAATAAAAGGATCATTTAGGTTTAATCTAGCCCATTTCTTATCTCTGTGTATCAGTCTCCTAAATATTCCACTTAAGATTGAGTATGCTTCCAAAGAAACTGCATATAAAATTTCTCAACAGAAAAGTGGTCAAAATTCTTCTTGGTAATTCATTCAGATGACTTCCATGTTTAGCATCTGTAGTCCCTTACTTATGTAGCATTCTTGGATGAATAAATTACTGTTCTTCATTATTGAGTGCCCTTTGAGGAAAATTAAATACTATCTTTGTCAAATCAAATCAAATGTTTTTCTTTGCTGATGTTCCTTTTACCTCCTAACTAGTCTACAGTAATTCAGCAATTTAAACCTGATATTTTATCACCAGGTAGAATTTACTAGCTTACTTTCTCCCCCTCCCTTTTTTATACAGAAAAAGGCTTGATAACTTTCTATGACATAAATTGTGGTCTCCCAATCAAGTCATAAATTTTACTTACTATAACTGATTACCTAAAAGTGAAATGTTAGCTGAGGCCGAATGAGAATCTTATTCTCTATTTCTGAGCCATATTTGATTGAAGCTAAAGCAATTGGCAGAGCAACATTTGTTTATATAAGGAAGCAAATGAACACTCATCTTCATAATTAGGTAAAGGGTTGAAGAAATGTAAAGTGATAGTATCATTTATAATAAATTTTGTACTTTAATAAAAACTATAGCTCTTTTAGAAATTTTTATCAAATCTTAACTGAATATTGATAAGCTTACAAAGAACACCAAGACAGTGTTGGATGTGGAATAAACAGGTATTCTATTTTTAACTCTCCTATGGATTTGCCACTGTTTTACATAACTCATTTAGCAAAGTCATTTGCTAAGTAATCAGTTAGTCAGTGATGAATCCAGATGGCACAATCAGTAAAGTGCTTACCTTAGAAGCAAGAGGACTTGAGTTCAATTCCCAGGACCCACATAAAATTGTCAGGCATAGTGCCATACAATTCTAATACCAGCACTAAGAAGGCAGAGGCTTTATAATAACTAGATTATTTTGTAAGCCTACCTGACCTACTTGGTGCACTCAAAGCCAGTGAGATACACTGTCTTAATGAGGATTTCAACCTAAGGCTAGTGTCAGGCTTCCATAGGCATACACATATGTACACATGAAATCACTGTGATTAATACTGTAGGGTGTCAGCTGGCCTGCATCTATGTCAGCAATAAACTAAAATACAAGTTACTGGGCACTCCTGTGAGGATTTTTTTTTTCTTGATCAGATAATTAGAAGCAAGAAGACTCATCCTAAACCTGGGCAGAACATTTCAGTAGCAGCCTAGATAAAATGACATAGAAGGATTAAACTTTGCTTCTTGCCGCTTACCCTCACTCTTGCTGGCAAATTAATCTATCCTGTTCCTGCAGCATTCATTCACAGTGTTAGAACCTACAACTTTGGAATTCCACTGTATACAGAAGGCCTGAAGCATTCATGAATCTTCCAGGCCTCTAATGTGACACTGAGACTTGCTGAGATTTCCAACCTCATGCACTGAACAACTACAGAATTCTTGACCTTTCCAGAATTAGATAACCAATATTGGAGTAATAGGATTGCATTCTATAAACCGGTCTAATAATTATCTTTTTAATACACACACACACACACACACACACACACACACACACACACACACAATCATTTCTGTTCATTTAGAGAACTCTAATGCATTAATGAATACACACTCATGTACATACATACAAATATCTTCTCATATACATACATACAAATATCTTCTCATATACATGGCAACAAAACAAAATGAACAAAAAGGATAATTAAATTCTTTCTATTTAATCCTTCCTTATAAAAAGTAGAAAACCATTGAGACTGGAGCAATGTGGTTGTTGCGTCTAGCCAAAGCTTACATATTAAAATTGCTAAAAAGAATTAGTCTATTGTTCAACAGGTGCCATTGATTGTTTTATGTCCCTGGTCTAATGTATTTTGTGGATATTTTATGATCTTGAGATCCTATGCACTCGAATATTCCAGGTCTCTGAGTTAAATGCAATATAAAACATTTTTATTGCATTTAGAAGCCACAATTTAAAAATCAATTTTAGCTTTCTGTGAATGGATGCTCTGTGTTTGGTGATGTAACCCTTCTGGTATACTGATGTTTTTTCATCTCTCACACAAACCTGAATAATGAAATCTCTCTTAATGTCATTCTACAATCATTTTATAAAGTGATCTTATATGCATATTACAATATGGATTTTTTCAAAATCAGTAAAATGCAAGACATGTATTAATAAGAATAAGCAATGGAATTTAAAAATAATGACAATGATACAAACAATATAAAATATTGGCCACATCTTGGGCACACATGTGATCACCTAATTCTTTAAAAAAGGGTTGTAATAGCTGTTAGTTCTTGGTTATTGCAAAGGAAACTGAGGATTGAAATGGCAAAGTGATTTGTTCATGCTTAATGAGCACTGAGCTGATATTTCAACCTAGTTCAATCTGGTTATAAAGACTTCATATTTAACTATCATGCAATAAATAATATTTGTCCTAAGTGCCGTGAAAGAAGCGAGGAAGTACATAGGCTAGGTGACAGAAACAGGTATCATAGATGTGCTAATAGTCTACTTGAGGAACGTTTACATGTCAGGCACATGATAATACATGCTAGGTGATTTGAGGTAATATCTTTATGCACTTTCGTCGTTGTAGTCCCAAGCAAATACTACTGCAATTTTTTTGAGAAAAAGGTACTAAGTCTTAAGCAGAGTAGTTGGCTAGCTCAGTGCCTCATCACTAGATAACAGCAGAGCTAATGTTTAAACTGTGGTTCTTTGACAAAGCCCCTCAAGCTCTTTCTACTTCCTTTAATGATTCCCAGAATGGTACTTTGCAAAAGATGGGCACTTAAATATTTATTGAATGAATGAAAGTGTCCTAAAAGATATTTAGAATCCTGACAAGCAGAAATAGATTCTGAAAATCTTTCTGTGTGAAAGAAAAAAGATGATCAAAAGCAGAGAAATGGGGTTTTTTGGAGGTTTGGGGCTGACAGCAAACTGTTCAATTTAGCTTAAGTGTAGAATAGAGGTAGAAAGTCGTGGAAAAATAAAGTTGGCAGGATGCTTCGTTAAAAAGACTGATGAAAATAGTATGTAAGAATTTTTACCCAATAGAAACCTTTCTTATCATAAAGAAAAGGTAGAGATGTTGAAGAGGTTTTCAAAGAGTGATGATGTACTAACTATTTTAATGTAATTAATGCTTCCCTGTGCTAGATGACTGAGCAGGAAGTGACATGAAGTTCATATTGGATCAGTTCAGGGACACAGGCCTCAACGACTGAAGGAAAATGCAACCTTGGAATTGCTGTAGTTATGAGACCTTGCAATATGTAAATCCATAATAGTTAGCATCTGATTTTAAGAATGATATCACAAAAAGGGATTTCAAATCTGAGAATAGAAAAAGGAATAGGTCCACTAATAGTACTGGAGAATTTTCTAATTCAAGACAATAGGAAAATGATAATCTTAAAACGTATCAGCAGTTCATTAGACATTTTCTGTGTGACAGATACTACTAAAGTAGTTCTTCAAATGATTTTATTTCCAGAAATAACTATATGTGATTCTATATAATTTAACCCCACTATATATGTAAGGGTGACTCGGCTTATAAAAATTAAATAACGTGTAGTTTTCATAGATAACAAGTGGGACACTGAAGATTTATATGTGTTGCCTAACAAGCTAATACTTCTCACATAGACAAGTGCAATTTGGAAAAAGTCCAACAGAGGAAATATAGTTGAATTTCGAATTTTTAGGCTAGCAAAAGCAAGTGATTCAAGAATATTCTTGTTTTTTAAACAAAGCTTTGTGCACGTGCACATATGTATGTGTTCATGCATGTATGGGTGCAAGTGTGCACAGTTGTATGTGTGTGTGTGTGTGTGTGTGTGTGTGTGTGTGTGTACATGTTCTAGAATGCATGTGGAGGACAAAAGACAACCAAATATTCATTCCTCAGGTATTACCTGACACTTTTTAAATTTATTTTTTTATGTATTTATAGATGTATGAGGCTGCATGAGTTTACATGTACCACATGCACACAGAAGCCTGCAAAGGCCAGAAGAAGGCATCTGGTTCCCTGGAACTGGAGTTAGAGGCAGGTGTGAGCCACTATGTTGTGCTGGTATCTGAACACAGTTCATTATCAAGAGCTATAAGCTCTCTTCACCACTGAGCCATCTTTCCAGCCCCATTCAACCTTTTTTGGAGATGCTGTTTCTTGCTGTCCTGAAACTTTTTCTGTAGGCTAGACTTATTTGCCAGTAAGCCTCAGGAATTCACCCTTCTGTGTCCATAGCATTGGATTACAACTATATGCCACTATGCCTGCTCTTTCTATCAAATACTGGGACTCAAGCTCAGTCCTCCTGCTGGCAAGGCAATCCCTTTACCAACTGAAATATCTCTCCACCACAATTTTAAGAGTTTTCTTAACATATTGTTTTTGCTCTTGAAATGTAACTAGCTCAGTGGTAGAGTGATTGACTAGCACACACAGGCTTGGTTCAGTGCCCAGCATCAAAACACAAAAACACTATAGCTGAAGTCACAGGGATGAACAAGATACTAGAGAATGAAAAAGAGAATGTTTTCTCAGGCATATATTGCTTACATTTTAGGATTATGCTTTGAAGTTTATGATGGAATTCTCAAGTATGTTGTGCATATAGTCTAGTGTCATACTAATGGTGGTTAAATTTTTAAAATGTGTCTCACCAGAGGTAATGGGCTCCAAAAAGCAAGCTCATGTACCAGGGACAGATCCTGATCTCACTGCCAGGGGCTCCAGGGTTGGGGGAAGGCTATTCGGGGTGAGAGAAGGGATGAGAAGGGTCTGTGCTTGGTATGTAATGTGAATAAAACATTTCTTAATACAAAAAAATCAACTAAAAATTTAAAATGTGATTAATCCAATGTTATGACTAGATAGAAACATACTCTAATACTAAAAGTGACTACAGATGTGAAAATGAAGAGAAGATGTGGTGAGATGTTTTGTGCCCTAATAAAATTTACCTGAAGATCAGAGGACAGAATAAGCCACTACACTAAACATAAAAGCCAGGCAGTGGTGGCACACACTTTTAATCATACCACTCAGGAGGCAGAGATCCATCTGGATCTCTGTGAGTTCAAAGCCACCCTGGACTATAATAGACTGATTCAGTCTAGAAGAGAAACAAAACCAGAAAGTGGTGATACACACCTTTAATCCCAGTACTTGGGAATCACATGCCTTTAATGCCAGCACTAAGAAGGGAGTGATAGCTGGGTGGAGAAAGGTATACAAGGCATGAGGAGACAGGAACTGAAGACTTTCCAGGCTGGACTGAGGAGTTCTCGAGGTAAGACATGGCAGTGGCTTGTTCCTTTGTCTCTCCGATATTTCAAGCATTTACCCCAATATCTGGCTCCAGATTTTTAATCTGAAAGACCATTTAAAAATTCGTGTTACCCAGAGGGCCCAATCCAGCTGGGGGCTCCACAGCTGTTGGCTCACAATTCATGTGCTTCCATTCAATTGGCTATTTGTCCCTGTGCTTTTTGTAATCTTGGATTCTACAATTCACACTCATGCAGTCCCTCCTCCTTCTCGACAGTTGGATAAGTGAGACAATTGAATAGGTTGATCTGTTTGGGAGGCGCCCAGGCTGTGGGACCAGGACCTGTCCTTGGTGCGGGACCTGTCCTTGGTGCATGAGCTGGCTGTTTGGAACCTTGGGCTTACACAGGGACGCATGCCCGGCCTGGAGGGTGGGGATGGGACCTGCCTGTACTGAATCCACCAGGTTTAGATGGGTCCCCAGGGGTGTCTTGTTCCTGGAGGACATGGGAATGGAGGGGAGGGGCTGAGAGGAAGGTGGGGTGGGGGCGGGAGGGGGGAGGACAGGGGAACCCATGGCTGATGTATAAAATTAAAACTAATAATAATAATAATAATAATAATAATAATAAAATTCATGTTACAAGAAGAGACCTATACTCCTATCATTCCTGTTTTAAGATATTTTAAAAATAATTGTTTTGCGATTACAGCACAGTCACATTATGTTCCCCTTCTTCTTTCCTCCATCCAAACCTTCTCATGTTCCCTCATGAATAAACACACACACACACACACACACACACACACACATACACACACACACGAAGAGGGTTAAGAACAGTTAAATTATTTTAAAATGTGATCAAACAAGAATTATAATTTTTAGAATTTTGTGTCTCGGGGTTATGAAGAAATGATCCCATAATATCAAATATCAATTACGCTCTTTTGAGTAAAATCACTGGATATTCCTGTTCTCAACATAATGAGGATAAACCAACTTAGGCAGATAGCTATCATCATTTCATCAGAAGGGCAGTGACTAAGGACAAGCAGTATACAGCTATTCAAATACTCCAAGTAGCTAAAGAGAAGGGGAAAAAAGGAAAACGTAGAACTTAAGTTCTTTGATATACAATGTCAGTTAAAGATGGTGCAGTTGCTCTGACACAAACACTTTGAAATTCTTATTTTGCTTTTGGGAATTTTCTTCCATTTGTCATTTCAGGTTTAAATAACTGTACTATTTCAAAATAATTGTTGTCAATCACATCACTAGATGGCAGTATGATTCTTCTCATAAAAGCGGAATGGTAGCTCAACATGTATGAGCAGGATTAAAAATAAATTAATGACAAAGCAATTAATGCAAAAGAAATAACACAAAGAAACCGACTTTCTCTTGTTAGGCCAGTCTGGTGCAAACTTTTGTACACGCTTAATTTGCTTTTATGACTCTACTGTCAGCCCATCCTAGAAGTGAGCTTTTCTCATTTTTTAAAAAGAACTTTATTCCATTGATAAGTTCCTTTTACATCTCTTCTGCATTCCCTAACAGACAATACATACCTTGATTATTACTTGGTAAACACATGCAAAAAGTTTAAAGCTAGAAGAATATGGGAGTGGGGTGGGTTTACAGAAAAGAAAAACAAAAGTATGTACAGTTGAGGTTTTTGTTATTTATTATGTTTATAACTTTTTAAAACAAATTTTGACATGTAACATATACAACCAAAGAAATGATTTGGAATACTAGGTGACACTAAGGATACATCAAAGAGCTTCTTTTACTAATTTATCTATGCATTTACTTTAGTGGAAAAAAAAACTTTATCCCCAAAGAAAATATTAACTAAAACATGAAGTATAAGGTATATAAAACCAGAGCTGTTGCAAGTATGGAGGAATTGGTATCTGAGGGGTGGGAACTGGGCATCTGGAGCCCAGAACCTACCCAGGTTTGTGCTCATTTTCTGGATATACCCTGAGTAGATTTGAAGAAAGCAGCATGGAAATCTCCAAGCCAGTGTAATTTATTTACTTAAACCTGTCTAACTTGGGGCTTGGGGCTAGGATTTATTGGGTAAAGTTCCTGCCATACAAGCATAAGGACCTAATTTCTGAACTCCAACACTTCCACAAAATTCATGCATAGTTGCACATTTCTGTAACCCTATAGCTAGCAGGCAGAACAGGGTCGATTCCCAGACTAGTCCAAACAATCAGTTAGCACTGGATTCAGTCAGAGTCAGGGACCCTTTCTCCAAAGATAAGGAGGAGAGTCACAATGGAAGACACCTGACATAAAACTCTAGTTTCCACACAAGCATGAGTGTGGACATGTACACACACACACACACACACACACACTTGTCTAATACAAAGATTCAAAGAAAATATAAGGGAAAAATCTATACAAGCCCTACAAGCCCTACTGAAAGTTATCACTGTGCTAAAAGTATCTTCCTTAGCCAAGGTCCCATATGCGTTCCATTATAAAACTGTCTCCTTTACTGCTCGATACAGTTCTTGATACAACAAAAATGTGCCCTGATGGCACTGTGTATTAAAATCAATTCTCACATAAGATTATCCAGTTTTCTCCATTTCACATGTTATTTATGATGACATTTCATTTAAAATAAAAATAATACAATGGACCATAAAGAAATAGGAGGATACATAGAATGTTTCAAATAATTTTGGATAATGTTGTTTTTTTTCTAAAATAATAATAAAATTGATACAGGAAAAAGAACATGGGATTGGAATTGAAGAAAAAATGCCAAGGGCAGAGCAGACAAATAAAAGAACAAGGACTCTTGACTCCTATTGATTTGGTTCAACAAAATGAACTGTGTTGACCATGGATGGAGGAGTTACTAATGGAGTCTCAGGTGAGTAAATGGCAAAATACAGAAATAGTACTTTGTACAGTGTGTTGTCAGAGGGTTAAACAACTAAATATATACAAAAATACTGAAGAAAGACAATCTCATCAACAAATGGTGCTAGACAAACTGGGTGTTCACATGTAGAAGGAGGAAAGTAGATCTCCATGTCACATCCTGTACAAAAATCTATTTAAAATGGAAATATATTTAAAGTAAAACCTGAGAGTTATATTTTAAAACTGCCACTGGAAATTATATGAAAAACACTTCAAGATATACTCATAGGTGAGGACTTTCTGCAAAACAGTCCAGTAGTTCAATAAACAATGTCAACATCAGACTGGTGTGACTGCATGAAATTAAAAAGCTTCCACAGTGAAGAAAAGAACAGAGTATACGACAGGCTATAAAACAGGAGAAAAATCTTAGCAAACTATTGGTGAAATTATTAAGGCCACTCCACATAGTTAAAAGGGAGGTTTAATTTGTGGGGTAACTTACAAATGAAGGGATAGGTAGGTTGTAGGGTCTGGCAAAGGTATGGCTCAGTCCAGCGGTGTTCTCTGGAGAACTCTGCTTGGTCTACCTCCAGCGTCCAGGGTCCCAGAACCAAGAGAGCCCTCCTCTTGATCCTGGGTCTTCTGCTTCCTTCCTCTGCCCCGCCTTGTGGGTGTGACCATTACCGAAGCCTCAATGGGGGTTGGAACTTCCAGGACAATGCTGGGATGGCTACCCACTATAGCAAACTTCAGATTTAAAGGAGTATTGAAATAGAATATATAAAGAACCAAGCACTAATGAAACATAAAACATTAAACATAACAACCTCAAATAATTTAGTCAACAAATGGGAAAATGAAATAACCAGATGGTTCTCAAAAGGGGAGATTCAAATGGCCAATAAATATGCAGGAAAAAAAGTGTTAACATCCTTAGCCGGGAGAGAAAGGCACATCAATTCCACACATTTGACCAAAAAAGAAAGTGCCTAGAGTAATGGATGCTGTAGTTTGCTGTGGAAGGCATCTGTGGGCCAGTGAGGTAGTGGGTATAGAAGTGTGTGAGCACCTGTGCCCCTCAACCCTTGATCTTATTTGATAGAGACTTGCCTGACCTATATCCCAGCCTGGCAGCCAGAAATAAGAAGTTCCAAAGGCCCCTTTCTAGGAAGCTGTGCAGAAAAAAACCTCTGGCCAAAGACAGTGCCATGATTTTCCAAGGTACTAGGGCTGGTACTCAACCTCCTTCCTCTCTCCACCCCACATTGAGTGTCAGGAGTGAGGAGCTGATGAGATAGGAGAAACTGGGTGTGTCCTGGCCACTGATTATGGATTTGATTCTGAACTGAAACAAACAAAACAATAAATGTGTACTGGCATTCCCCCCTCACCCAGGTCAGTGTCTTGATAATTAATAAAAACAATAAAAAAATGCCATGGAGGATATGGGGAAAGTTACCCTTTACATTTCTGGTGGGAAATTATTTAGTGCAGCCACTAAATACATCAGTATGGAGAAAATCCAGAAAAATCTATTTAACAAAATAGAACTAGTTGCTACACCACTTCTGGGGATGGTCAGCATACTGAAGAGATAACTACAAATTATTGTTATAGAATCAGAAGAGGCAAGAACAGACAGATAGATGGATACTCATACATACAAATGTACATTTAAAAACTCCTGAAATGTCTTAATACTTTAATCTTCTCTCTGCAATCTAGGATCTTTTTGCTTTAATTATTAGAGTTAAATATGAAAAAATGTTGCCAATCTCTGTTTGACTTTCTAGATATGGTGAACATAATTCATGTGGCATTGAATACTAGAGCTTTCTTGTACTTTGTCTTAGAATTGTATATTGCAAACCTGGCAAGATCTCTCAATGGGTAAAGGTACTTCAAATAAGGTGATGAGTTCTATCTCCAGAACCCACAGAAAGGTGGCAGGAGAGAAATAACCCTACAAGGAGTTGGGGATTTAGCTCAGTGGTAGAGGGTTCGGTCCTCAGCTCTGGCAAAAAAAAAAAAGACAAAGCTAAACTATGACCTCCACAAGTGCATCTTAGCATGCACCCCCACTCATACAATATTGCAGACGGTCAATGCTTTTCAAAAATTCCAATTGCCATTGATAGTTGTTAATATGCAACCAGAGTGCAAGAGCAGAGCGAAGCCACGTACCTATTACTTCTCTCTGATGACACTTTGCTGTAAAACTGTAGTAAAGCAATGGTTGTGATCTACCTATGGCCAAAGCTCATGGTCCTTTCTCAAAATCAGAGATCTTAATAGTGAAAGCAACACTGCTTCTTCTCCTGGCTTATTTGTAAGGGTGAGAATGGCTTCTTAATAGCTAGGCTCTGAGTTGCTTCATCACAATTTCTACTGAGTTTCTTAATTCTTTCTCAAGAGCTATAAATAGCCCCTCCATTAAATTCTCTTCAAATGCTCTGAAAAAGCTGTTTTTTGCAGTGAGTATAATTAAGGAATATCTTTCTCTTATTTTACACTCACACACATACTTTCCTCCTTCTATCATTTTAGCAGTTATTTAACAGTTAACATAGCCAGAAAAAAATAGAACTATATTTTTATATATAAACATTTTTTACAAAAAATATAAAGTTTTTATAAAGACTTAACAATTACTTATGTGGAATGATTTTAATCATAAGAAACGTTAATTCAGTAGAGAGGAAAAGGTAGAGCAGAATAGAGATCATTACCTAATGAAACACTTATAATACTAGGATAAAGTAACAAGGCTAATGTGATTTCATTCATCTCCAGGATGCACAATCACTTGGTAAGTGTTGAAACCATGATGTAACCATTTGGAATTGTTACTGCAACAAAAGAGATTCAGCAGTTGCCAGGAAACCCAGCTGACCTACAGGAGAAGTGGAAACGAGGGTGTGCCCACCACTTTCCTCATTAGTGAAACTATATGAAGGAAACAGAATGAGAAAAGACAAATGTAAATTTCTAAGATCATCCTTCTGAGACACAGAAAATTCACTAATGCATTCAAGTATTTTTATGTAAGTGACCGATCAATTCATGGTGCAATGTTAATTAAAAGCACTTCATGGTGGTCTATCGAGACAATTTAATACCAAATTTAGGGGAATGCTGTAGATAGATAGAAAATGTGCACCAAAGGTCCATGTTTTCAAAATCTGGTACCCAGGATGGTACACTTGGAAAGTGCTGTGTATGTTTAAGAAGCCTAGTTGGGACAGATAGTCTTGCCAGATATATTGGTACACATCTTTAATCCCAGCACTAGAGAGAAGGCAAGGTAGGCAGATCTCTGTGAGTTTAGGCCATTCCAGACTACATAGTAAGAAGTGAGATCATGTCTGCCTCCACCTCACCCCACAAAAAGAAAAAAAACAAAAACAAAAACAAAACAGAGGCAACACCTGATTGGATGTCCTCCATGTCTTGCTCTAAATGAGGCTAGAGGATCCAATCTATTCTTCCTTTTTTCATTATTTGCTCTAAATTAGACTAGAGGATTCCAATCTAGTCTGTCTTTTTTCATTTTTTGATAAGTGTATTTGCTTCAAGATGAACTCCTGCCTAAATGTACTACCTGATCAGAAACATAAGGCTGCTAATAAATCAGTCATGGACAAGAATATGCAAAACTGTGTACCAAAAATAAATCTATTTTTATTAGTTAAGTATTTAAAGTATTTTATTATCTGGATGGAAAGATGACTGATATATGATACAGTCATGTTGATAAGCTTAATATTCTGTTCTAATTATTCTGGTCCACTATTCATGTAATAACTTCTGGTGTCTGTTACAAATTAATAAGAAATTTGTGTTCCCATTGGCCATAAGTATTTTCTGATTTCTAGATCTTGAAATTCTCCTCAGTTATGCTAGAACCTGACTTTTCAGGGTGAGGTGAAGTCAATGTGGTTGGGAGTGCTTGTGTTAATCTTCAGAGTAGACACATAACCTTTAGACGGACACACTACCCAACAGTGCTTACATTAACACAATATTGTAGTGACATTTTTTTTTTCTGTAATGAAGATTGACCATACGGCTGCTAGCATGCTGTTATGTTAACTGTGTGGGAAATAGAGAAATGTCCTACTCTTAGCTTTCCACCCAAGCCCTTTTTTTTTAATATAAACTGCATGCTGTTTTTTATTTCATCAAAAATGTCCTTTGAACATGATATTTTAGAATTGCTGAGTAAAACACTCTTTGCCAGAGTTAGCCATGCTAAGTTTTATGTATTATTTTTTTTAAGATTTCTTTTTTGCTTGTTTGTTTGTTTTTTGAGACAGGGTTTCTCTGTAGCTTTGGGAGCTGTCCTGGAACCCACTTTGTAGACCAGGCTGGCCTCAAACTCACAGAGATCTACCTGCCTCTGCCTCCTGAGTGCTGGAATTACAGGTGTTCGCCACCACTGCCCGGCTAAAGATTTCTTTTATGTGTCTGTGTGAGCTCAGGTGTCTGTCCATGCATCATATGCATGCAAGTGCCTGTGGAGGCCAGAAGATGATGTCTGATTCCCTGGAGTTACAGGTGGTTGTGAGTCAGTGTGGGTGCTGGGAACCAAACCCAGGTCCTATTCAAGAGCAGTAAGGACTCTTAAACTTTAAGCTACCTCTCTAGCCCATAAAGCTTAAGGTTTTCAGAGACATAAATATGTCACTCATTTTAAACTTTATAAATATGGACATTAGAAAAGATGACACTATTCTATATGTTAAAGCAAGAAGCAATCAATTACTGCTCTCCATTTAGGTTCTATAAAATTTACATTCCTATTAGATTTGGTCTTCTGTGTTCATGACTTGTTGATAATATTGGCAAAAATCTACTTTCAACAAAGTGTTGGGGAAAATAGTTACCATTCTTTGGGGAAATGGCCCACAATCATGCTGTTCCCAGCACCTTTGGAGATTATTATGCATCCTATCACTTCATCATGGTCAACTCAGAGCTCAAGGAAGGTCCTGACATGCAGGTCATAGGTTTCACCGTCAAAGCCCTGCAGCTGTCCCAGAGAAAGCTCAGGCCTCATTACCTATTAAGCTAATTATGTTCTGAAATACCTCTGCCACCGTGCTGTTTAGATCTATAATGTTTCAAACCTTCACAATAGGTATCCCTTCTTTTGTGCTGGCAAGGCTCAATTATTTTCCCAATCAATCCCACACAGTGAACATAACAGTATAAGAGATTAAATAAGAAAACAATGCTTTCACAAGCCTCTGCATAAATCTTGTCAGTGTGGCACAAGAAGTTACATGGTAGGTAGGTTAAGAGGTTCAATAAATCCTTCTCAAGCATTACATGTATAAGTAATAGTCCACAAAGAAACAAAATCTTTGGAAACTTGCAGATTTCAGCTTGAATATTTTTAGCAAAGGCTGAATCATGTTCATACACAAGCTATCAGACAGAGGTTAGGAAATGGAGAGTTGCTAGTGGATATATACCACTTATAACTTCCACAGAATAGAAAAAGACAGCAGACTTCTGCATTCTCAGAGCACATTTAGGTGATAAATACACTGGGATTAATCTACTAATAGATGTGGAATAGTGTATGCAGCAGAAATGGAAATAAATAACTCAAAGACTCTCGGACAATTAAAAGTAATCAAAAATTGTCCGACATTCCTGAAACTTGTAGCTAATCTCCACAGAGAAGAAGTCCAAATACACAAAGTTTGACAGGTACTTCCTGGCTCCCTCAAGAAGGCTAGTCTAGCAAGGATTCTCTTTTGTAAATCATGTGATGCTGAATACGGAGACAGTACATTCCATGTCCTCTTAAACTGTTTGTCCAGTGTAATGTCATTTGTGGTATAAAAGGATCTTAAAAGAGAAAGTAAAAGGGACACCAAAACTGTTATCCTCAGGAACCTTTGTCCAATGTGATGTTCCATGAGGAAAGTAAATGGAAAAAGCTGCTGAAGGCATTTCCACATTTGATTAGTATATGTGGTCTTGCTTCTGTTTGAAACGCATGGTGCATGAGGTAAGAATTGCCACCAAGGAATTTTTAACATCTGTTTCCTTTAGACTTTGCTGTGTGGTGCACTTTCTTATGTAGATTTGGGTGGGGTTTTCTGGTGTACATTTGACTACATTCACTGCACACCCCAGAACAACATTCTTTGACTACGAAGTGTCTACCACTTCTTTCTGCAAAGAGGACTTGAAATAAATTTCAGAGTTTGTAGCATCATTCAACTCCATCCAAACGTTTCATTTTATTTTATTTTTTTGAGCTGAGGCTCGAACCCAGGGCCTTGTGCTTGCTAGGCAAGTGCTCTACCACTGAGCGAAATCCCCAACCCATGTATTATTTGATTTTTTTTAAGACTTTTTTTTTTTTTTTTGAGCTGAGGATCAAACCCAAGGCCTTGTGATTGCTAGGCAAGCGCTCTACCACTGAGCTAAATCATTTTAAACCTCCTAGTCATCTCAGATTTACATTTCAGTAGTAAAAGGTGGTTTTGGATTAAGAATTCCTTTTGAAAATATTCATTATGGCTGGAGAGCTAGCTCAAGGGGAAAAGTCCTTAAATGTTAACAACACAAGTATGAGAACCTGAGAAGAGATCCAAGAACCTTCTTAAATAGCCCACCTGACTGAATGCTATAGTCCCCATTGCAGGGGAATAAGGAGATGGGAGGTGCTGCTGATACCAGATGAGCTACAGAAGTGGAAAATGGGAAAGGAAAGGAGGTAGGGGGCACAAGGGAAAGAAGTAATGCAGGTTTCAAGTTAGGAAGAGTGAGAGGGAGCTTTGCAGGGGAAAAGACATGGGGCAGGGGTGCTGAGCAGGGAGTGAGTACTGATGGAGGAAGCCAAAGGGACTGTGGTGAGAGGCAGACACAGGCGAAGGGGCATTGGGAGGTGAGGACACTGTGTGGATGGGAGGGAGAATTACATGGTTGCATAGGGTTGGTATTATGGTGCACCACAGGGCCTGGGAAAGTAAGGAGGCAAACAAAAGCAAATCCTGTAGGCTTGCTGGCCAGTCAGCTAGTGTAGACAAAAATATGGCTCCAGCTTCAGTGAAAATAAGATAGAGAACACTTGAGGAAGGCATCCACAGTGACCTCGGGCCTCCACATGTGCATACCTTAGCAGACATATGTGCATATAGAGGAAGACATACACACAAACTTTTCAACAATGTCTTAAGTAATTTTCCCTGTACTGATTTTGTATTTAACTGTGGCTGAATATTCTCTGTCATTGTAACAGACAATTGAATATCTTCAATTATATGGACAATTGTATTCTCTGTAATTCACATTTTACCTCATAATTTGCAATTTTACTGGTAACAACTATTTATTTTGTCCCTCATATTTTTTCAATAGCAAGAAACTTTGGGACATTGTAGATTATCAGTCTATGTCAGAGAATGTAATTTCTTTATTTGTATTTGTTTTGCTATACATAAATTATAATAGCACAGGTTTGGGAGACTCAGTATGATATTTACATTCATGCACATAATGTACATTTAAAATTTCCAAATTTCATGTGAATTATTCAATAACATTGCTTCTTCTCTATTTAAATGTGATATAGATATTTTCTTGCTATACCTATGAAAACTAAATTTGTAAAGTATTTATAATATTAAGTTTTAAATTCTCAAATGCATATTCTCATCAATTCAATTAATACATCCTTTCACATATGCATTAGTTATTTAAACTTCCTCCCTTCAGAAGTACCTCTCAGATCAATTATCATGCTTTGATTGATCAATTTTTTGGTCAGTTAAAAGATTTTTTTGTTGTTGTTCTTTATATACTCTCTGCTACCATTCCTAATTAGGAGAACAGCTGGCATCCCCCCCATTCTGTGTATTGTCTTTTTGCTCTGCTGATAATTTTCCTTGATAAGCAGAAATTTTTCTAACTGGATGCCATCTCATTTATATTTATTTGATTTCCTGAGCAATTGGAGTCAGACGTAATCACTTCATATGTTAGTATCTTAAGATTTTGGAGTGTTTTGCCTATTATTTCTTCTAATAATCCCAGTATTTTAGGTCTTAAATTAATATCTCTGCTCCATTTTAAGCTTTCATATTGTATAAAGTATTTTTTATTTTTATTCTGTAAAAATTTTATAAATATATAAAATGTATCTTGATCACATCCACCACTATTATCCCTTTGATATCGTCTTCTCAACTTCAGGCCTATCTTTTATAATTAATCAGTTAACTCACTGAGTCCAGTTAGTATTATCCATATGTACATGTGTACAGGGTTATCCACTGGGTATGGACAACCTACCAGTGGCCATACTCCTGAATAAAAGTGATCCTCCTTCAAAGGGCATCAATTAGCAGCAGCTCTTCATCTAAAAGTGGGGCCTTGAGAACCTTTCCATTTAAGGTAAGATACATTTAGGGGACAAATTTTACTCATTAACCTACATGTAATTATAAAATTGCCTGAGCACCACTTGTTAAAGAGGCTTCCCTTTCTCCTGTGTATGATTTTGGCACCATAGTTGAGAATCATTTGGATGTAAAAACATGGGTGTATTTCTGTGTTCTCAATGCTGTCTTCTCAGTCTTTGTGTTTTAACACTAATCATTGCTGATGTATAGAAAAGCTTTTGATTTTGTAGTGCTAATTTTGAATCCTGCTACTTCATGTAAAATGGTTCTGTTTTGAGTCTTCTGAGTATAGAATCATATAATTGGGCAAACAGAATACTTTGACTTTCTTTTAATTTATTTCCTCTGCCTTACTGTTTTGTCTAAGATTTCCAGTGCATATTTAATAATAGTAATAGATAATATTGGAGAGCTTTATTCTTAATAATGTGAACATTCTTTACATTATTTAACCAAATAAATTTCTTTGAATAGAAGAGCTATATAAATTATTTTGTATAAACAATTTGTTTATTAAAAGTCTTAATTCCTGTTCTTTCTCAGATTTTTTCCATTGAATATAAAATTTACAAAAAGTGTTTACGTTCTATTTAATGTTCCAGTTTTATTATTATTTCAGATTAAGAAGATTACATTTAGGGTTTAGTTTTGCTTCATACATTTAAAAATAGTTGAAGATTTATATTGATATTGATTTTAAAATGCAATCTAAGAAAAGTATCAGAGCCCAATGTTTACCATGGGAAAGAAATTATGGCTTATGTGAAACAATGATCTCCATTGGATACATGGGGAAATGAGAGATAAGTGAAGAAAAACCTGCTATTGGGAACACTGGGGAAATATTAAAGTACCTGTTTCTAGAGAATAGTATAGTTGGATCATTTCTGAAATAATTCTGCACTTATTTCTATAATGGTTGTGAAAATTTACATTCTCTTCTGAAGTGACAAAGAGTTCATTTTGTCCTATAACTTTGCTATCATTTATTATTATTTGTTTTCTTAATGATAGTTGTTTTGATGGGACAAATAAAGAATCTCAGGTTAGTTTCCATTTCCATTTCTTTGAAGTAAAAGGATGCTGAATATATTTCCATATATTTCTTGGACATTTTCACTTCATCTTTAGAGAAGTTTTTTGTTCATTTTCCTTGTATTTATTCTATTGTTTATAGAAAACTAAATTAGTATGCTACAGAAATACCTACATATCCATGGCCATTGTTCCACTTTTCCTAATAGATATGATGTAAGCCCAGGTATACATGAAGAGATTAAAAATAAGGGAAATATATTATCTATAAACAGTATACTTTTTTAAGCAATAAAGAAGAAAATTATAACATTTATATAAAATAAATTTAAATGAATATCATTAGGTTAAACAAAATGAGCCAGACTCAAGAAAAGCAAATATTATATGCTATCCTAAAATGAAAATACAGATTGTGGAAATTTTTTTATGTGTGTATGTTTATGCATAAGCACACAAGCATGAGTGTATATTGCACAGCTGAAATCCCAACACTTGACAGCTCTGACAAGGTCAAAAGTTCAAGACCAGCCTGTGCTACAGGTTCAACCCTTACAAAAAATAAAGTTAGGGTGGGGTGAGATAGGGACAATAAGATGGCTTGGTATGTAAGAAACTTGTGAAACCTGACAAATTGATTGATTACATACACACCCTTTCCAAATATAAATTTAAATTAAAAGATCCATTGTATTCTGAAGTGTTTGACTAATTATTCTTTGTTTAGTGCTTCAATCTCTTATTTATTACTCATTTTAACAAAATTTTTATTCATTTTACATACCAAAGGTTCCCCTCTTCTCTCTTCCCACTCCCCCAACCTCCCCCTCCAACCCACCCCCATTCTCTCCTACAAGAAGGTAAGGCCTCCCATGGGGAGTTACTTTTAGTAGAGGCAGGGGGAGGGACTAATTAGTCTTTATCAATAAAAATCAGGAGGTAAAATATCTAGGTTATGAACATGAATGATCAGAGAAGCTGCAGAGAAGCCAGCAGTGACCTCCTACATCTTCCTTTCCTTCCTCCAAAAAGGCTGAGATCCCCTCTACACACTGCTTATTACTTCCTCAGTCCTTCAAAATCTCTATGGTTAATTTTGGTCAGCTAGTGGCTAGGTCTGTCCTCCGATTAAAAAAAAAAAACTTTATTGTCAGAATGTAATCAAAGTATCACACAACATTATTCTATTAAAAATCTGTGAGCTTATTATATTGTTAGGTTATCAAATAAATATAAATCTCACTATTAACAAATGTACCATTATAAATCATAGTCCATGAATAATTACAATTTCCAAGACTTCACTGGTATGGCAAGTATCCTATTCTTTCTGTACAGCTTGTAATTTTATCTATAATTTTGGAATATCTAACTGTAGTAAGAGGAAAGGTCAGCGTGATATATATTTTCATGATATACTTGAGGGAGGTTCAGCATGTGGAAAGAAGTAATGATATCCAAAGAATCATTGTATCAAAAATAAAGTAACCTCATTTTCACATCCTTTTATATTATTTATTCTTTTCAATTTTAGTCTTTATGGATCAAGTATATGCTTAATTTTTATGAATGAAATATTCATCAAAATTGACAACTTGAGCTTTTGTGAATAAAGCTGCTGTGAGTTTGAAAGAAAAAGAATCTATATTTGTTTGATAGTTAAACATATAACCATTTTACCTGCCTGATATACAGGATGCTGGGGGGAATTTTTTTTTTTTTTTTTTTTTTTTTTTTGCCAGTAGCCTTGGTTCTTGTGGGTCCTTCACGCTACACTATTATTATACCAGGCAAAAGGTTCATGCTAATGCTATAGGGGAATAATTATTACAGACAGAACTGAATGTTCTTTGTTTGAATTTAAGGCCTAGTCCTCAGGAGGAAACCAAAATTGGTCTTGTAAGCCAGGTCAAAATCTGGCTGGAGAGGTCATTAGCTCCAATTTAAATGGTACAATTTTGGGTCACCCTCATAGATTCTAGGCCCACAAAATCAGCTAACTAGGGCTCTTAGGGTCTCACAGAGACTGGAGTAACAATCAGGGAGCCTATATGTGTCTAACCTAGGTCCTCTATATGTATGATATGATTGTGTAACTTAGTCCCGAGGGATTCCTAACCGTAGGAGCAGGAGCTGTTTCTCACTCTTTTGCCTACTTTTGGGATCTTTTTTTCTCCTACTGGGTTGACTTGTCCAGCCTTGATATGAGGGTATGTGCCTAGTTTTATTGTAACTTCCTTTGACATGTTTGGTTGATATCCCTGAGAGGCCTGTTGTTTTCTGAAGTGAAATAGAGGAGGATTAGATTGGTGTGGTGGGGGGGGGGGAATGGTATTGGAAGAGGAACTTAAAGAAGAGGAGGGAGGGGAAACTGTGATTGGGATATAATATATGAGAAAAGAATTGTAGTAGGAATCTTAAAGAGTCTTATTAATAAAATCAAACTTGAGCCAGGTATTGGAGTGAATGCTAGAAGATCAGAGAAGCAGAACAAGCCACAGCTTCCTCACCTCACCAATTCCTCTGCTGATCCTGTTTCTTCAGACTGGAATTCTCTGACTCCTCATATCCGAATGGATGTCAGCTGAATTACTGCTAGAAGCCTAAAAGCTTAACCAGCCAAAATGCTTCTAGTTTCTGGTCCTCACGCCTTATGTATCTTTCTCTTTCTGCTGTCACTCCCTGGGATTAAAGAAGTGATTCTCCGTGTTTGGCTGTATCCTTGAACTAATGGATTTCTGCCTCTGGAATGCAAGGATTAAAGGTGTGTGCTACCACTGCCTATTCTCAATGTTTAGTATTGTGGCTGTTCTGTCTCTGACCCCAGATGAGTTTATTAGGGTGCACAATATTTCAGGGAACACAATACCACCACAAAGAATAGTTAATTTAAAAAGATATTTTGTTAAATAGATATGATGTGGCTTTCTAATTGTCTTCTGAACATCTGTATTTGGCTTATAAATTTTGGTTCCTTTCGATCTCAATTGTATAAGAAACATTATTCTTTTGCACTGTATAGCAATTACTGCAGTAAGGTCAGAATAACTGGTTGTTGCTGTCAAATAATATCCTAATGGTCAGCCATGAATGAAAAACATATGTAAATCTATATTATCCAAACCTCAAAAAAAAAAAAATAGAAAAGAGGTTAAAGTAACTGAAAGACTGGGTCAGAGTATGGGCTCAGTAAAATTTCTCCCAGGTTGATGCATTAATTCCTATAGAGAACATGGGATGAGTAGCTCATAGGACATAGGAAGCTAACAAATTTTCCAATAGTGATGAAGCTCGCAATGATGTTATCTGAAAGAAGACAACTATTAGAGGGGAGAAGACTTTTCAGTGGAGTCATATGTGAGTTGTGCAGGGAATTCATAGTGAAGCATTCATAGTTGCTAACTTCGCATGGGTGGACTTTTTGGTGATGCATCTGAATCACCTATTGTCTACAAAGTTATCCCTCACATGTTCTACTGAAGATGGTATTTTTGTTGACTAACATATGTAGAATTAAACCTGTGCTTCTCAACCTTCCCAATGCTATGACCTCTTAATACAGTTACTCATGTTGTGGTGATGCCAATAATAAAATTATTTTTGTTGCTACTTCATAACTGTAATTTGCTGCTGTTGTAAATCATAATGTAATTATCTGATATGTAGGATAACTGATATGTAACCCCTATGAAAGGATCATTTAAAGCCCCAAAAGTGTTATGACCCACAGGTTGAGGACCACTGATTTAAATGGAATAATTTTTTTGGGTCTGTTATCTGTGGCCCATCTGTGATGAATTCATATTTGTTTTTCATATTTCCCCATGAAAAATCCCTCAATAACTACTAATAATTTATTGATCTAACCTTGAAAAATAGAAATTCTAGTTTGTAGCGGGTAGCCATTCCAGCCCTGGCCTGTGGGTCACCAATACTAGTTTAACAATGTAAAAGCAAATATTATACTATATGAATTCCCTTAAACTTTTTATCCTGCTCTCTTTCACTTTTTTACAATCTGCCTCTCGCTCTGAAGCCAGAAAAAAGTTCTTGGAGTGCTCTCTCCAGAGCATGTTAAAATACTGTTCTCAGAAAAGGATAGTAAGGGCTGCATTTTCCATTCTATGAAATTAATGTGTTGACATCATAACAGTGTGGTATTTGGAGAATGGAGGCCTTTGGGATTTGTGGAATTCATAAGATAAGTATCTTAGGTGGAGAAAACAATGAGCTTACTCTTTTCCTCTCCATTGCCTTTGAAATCAACAAAAAGGCCAACTATTATAAATCAACATGCAACCACAGAATCACCAACCTAAAAACCCAAGACTAAGCTTACAATCTCAACATTTTGAGAAAATAAATACCTTGTATTTAAACCACACAGTCTATGGCTTGTTGTAATGTTTGCCTTAATCTTTAGAAAATTAATCTAATTGGGTTGTAGGTAAGAAATATAAATGTGATTTTTTTAAATAGACACTGGGTTTCTAAATGCTTTATGTAATTATGTATATGTTCACTTCTGATTCTACTTCTCAAGCCAAATGTGAGCTCTTATTGAATGCTCCATCTTTAAATGACTTGATTTATCAATATCTGCTAAACACACACGATAAATTGTGTTCAAAATGAATTTCTGTATGAAGGAAGAAATTCAGAATAGCTAATGTTTGTGTTAGAAGACTTTTGAAACCTAGAATACTATTTATCTTATTATATTTTTGCCTTGAGTCTTTTATTTGTTCTGAATATATCCATGCAACTCAATATTTACTTATAACAAAGGGAGTATAAGATTGTTGCTCAGCCTACATTCACTCAGTATGATCATTTCAGTTCAGTTCCTTTCAATTGCCCAAATCTTCATGAAACACAAACACACAAACATTATTCTTAAGAAGTAATATTATATATATAATATATTTATACATACATATATTATAATATATATATATATTACATTGTTCTTCTTATGAATCAAAAGATTTATGTCTAATTCTTTAATGTTTGCTTTTATTATTATCATTTAAAATTTTTTTACATAGGTACATATTATATACTGACTTCTCTCACTATCACTTTATTACCACCTCTATTTACTCTCATATTCATGTCACCAAGATTAAAGAGGACCATCTGTGTTAGTTTGGGTTTGGTACAATCCATTAGAACCTGGTGCACTCACAATATGTACCCAACTAAAGACAGCGATTCCTCTCTCTCCCAAAATCTATTTACAGCTCATAGGAAGAAGCAAAGAGTGGAGTCCAGGGGGTCTCTCCTTCTTCTTTACAGACAATTGATATGGTTGGTCTTATATAGTGCTAGTGCAGATAACTATGGTTTGTGTGAGTTAACAATTACAATCATTGTATGAATACAGACAATAAATAGTATTTAATAATCCTTCATCCTATCTTCTTTTACATGCTTCCTACTTTTCATTTCTGCAATGTTTCTGAGTCTTAAAATTGGTGGTATTAGTGACTTGTTTAGAAATGGTCCCATATTTGTTGCTCATTTTGTGTATCCTGGGGCAGCCATACAACTTTCCCCCTGTCCATTTATTGAGCCTGGGATTCACTTTTGTCTATGGTTAAAATCACAGGTGTTTACAAGACATTTGCTGTTCAGCTCCTTTAGTTAACCATCAAAAATATACTCTATCTCCCTGTATCTGGCTTGCTAACCAACCTTACACTATCAAACATTGCACCATAATATGGAGGATTTTTCAATACATTCAGAAAGCAGTTTATTATTCTCCCAACACTCAAGTCAGTATTGCACAAGTAAGCATACCTCCATACCTCACTTGCCAAGTGATGTATTTACATTCCTTTTTATCCAAGCTAATCCTTCTCCCAACCCTGTATTCTTATTTCCTTAATTCCCTCCTAGATTACATCCTACTTAAGCTTTTTCTTGTGATGATACTGTGTTCCCCCAAATATTGTGTACCCTAATAAATTTATTTGGGGTCAGAGAACAGAACAGCCACTAGATATGGAGGCCAGAAAATGGTGGCACACACGCCTTTAATCCTATCACTTGGGAGGCAGAGATCCATCCAGATCTCTGTGAGTTTAAAGCCACACTGGAAACAACCAGGCATGTTGACTCACACCTTTAATTCCAGGAAGTGAGCTTTTAATCCCAGGAAGTGATGGTAGAAAGCAGAAAGGTATTTAAGGTGTGAGAATGAGGAACATAGAGCTTGTTAAGCTTTTAGGCTTTTGAGCAGCACAGTTCAGCTGAGAAGCATCCAGTCTGAGGAAGTGGCCAGGTGAAGTAACTGTGGCTTGTTCTGCTTCTCTTATCTTCCAGCATTCACCCCAAAACTTGGTTCCAGGTTTGTTTTTATTAGTAAGACCGTCTAAGATTCATGCTATATCCTCTCCCATAGTACTCCCCTTTTATTACCTCTGTTTTATTATCCCTCCTCCCTGAAAGCAAGCCCTCCACACTCTTTCCCTCTCTATTCCTTTCCTTGTTTTATGGCTTATACAAGTACTCCATGTTAGACATATTACACTAAAGAAGCATAGGATAGAAAGGATCTTCATATATGAGATGGACCATATAGTAATTTTTATTTTAAACATGAGTTCCCACTCTTAGGCATTCTTTTTAACAATTCCATCCATCTATTGAAAATTTTCACAATTTAAGTTTTTCCTCCACTAAGTTATATTCCAATGTTTATATGTACAAATTCATCATTATTTATTCATTAGTTATTGCATATCTATGCTGCTCCATTTTTCTAGCTATTATGAATACAGCAGCAATGAACACTAATGTGTAAGTATCCATATTATAGAGTATAGAATCATTTGAATACATGCCAAGGAATGGAACTAGCTGAGCCATACAGTGTTTTTACTTTTAGCTTCTTAAGCCAATTTCAGACTGATTTCCAATGTGGTTGAACAAGTTTGACTCCCTGTAGCAGTGCATAGGTGTCCCTCATTCTCACTTGTACCATTTGATGTTTTTGATATTCTTAACAAGGGCCATTATTTCTGTGGTGGTTTTAATGCAAATTTTTGCAAAGGCTAAGGATGTTGAATGCCTTTTCAATGTTTACTATCTATCCGGATTCCTTCTTCTGAGAGTGCACTATTTACTTCTGTATTGCATTACAAAAAATAGATTGTAAGACAAATTGCTAAATGGTTTTACTAATAAAAATAACCCAGAGCCAGATATATTGGGGTTAAAACTGAGGGATCAGAGGAATAGGACAAGCCAGAGCCAACCTCATGTCACTAGCTCCTCAGCTTCCAAAGAGACCTACTTCCTGTATACCCACACCTGTATACCTTTCTGCCCCTGCCATTTCACTTGCTCTCTCTGCCCAGCTCATCACTTCCTGTCTCTCTGTAAAGACCTTCAGATCTCCATGGTTAGTTCTGGGATTAAAAAAATGTGCCACCATGCCTGGTTCTGTTCCCACTGTGGCCCAGAACTCACAGACATCCTCCCAAATCCTAGGATTAAAGATGTGTGCTACCATTGCCTGAATTCTATGTTTAATATAGTGGCTGGCTTTTTCCTCTGATCTTCACATAAGTTTTATTAGGGTGCCCGGTATATTGGGGGACACAATATATCACCACAGATCATTTTTTTTGGTGTTTGATTTTTTTTTTTGAGATCTTTGTATATTATAGTTACTAACCTTCTGTCAAAATTACAACTAGTAAAGATTTATTTGGTTCTGTGGTTTACATCATTATTATTATTGGGTATCTTTATCACTGATTGCACAAATTTGGTGATATTTGTAGTGTCAAGTTCAATGATTGTTAAAGGATACAATGGTGCTCAGGTGACTGACCAAAGTGAGAATCTACAACATTGTCATCATTAATTACTGGCTACATACTTAATGAATATTAAATTTGAGGTATTCATTTTTCTTTTTCTTCATCTTTGGAAGATTTTTTTTTTCATTATCAGGATGTATTCAAGCTTATTTGATTCCTGGATCCTTGTTTCATTTGGTAATTTATTGGTTTAAAACTTTAGAGTCACAAATATAAATTTATGTTAGAAAGACATTTATAGAATATAAATGTTTGTTACAGGGTGACAGACTAACTGGTATTTAATGTAAAGTGGACTTAGCACATAGTGGTGAAATTATTTGACCAAAAATAAGACAAGGATATATCTGAGCAATCTTTATGATAACCCCCTCACAAACTACAGTATCTAGATGTGACAACTCTTCTCAGTCTCCTTCAAAACATGGTCAGAAAACAATATTTCACAGGATATTTGACTGCACTGTGAAAGCCAAGAACATTAAATAAAATCAACTTTGGGTCAGGATGTGAAGCAAGCAACTAGTTGATAGGAATTATCCATAGAAGTACAGAGGTACCAGAAAGATGGATAGAGGGATGCACAGGAAGCAGTAAGGAAGGACTTCGAGCTTTGTGGGCTTTTTGGTTTAGTGATGGCTGGAGAGTTGCTTTTTGGTGGGTCTCCAGCCCAAAAGGAAGGTCAGCTGGTTGCTTCTTGGCTTCTCTGAGATGCAAGTTTTCACCACAACATCTGACTCCTGTGTCATTATTGGTAAATAGTGTGATTAAAAAGTTAGTTAAAAACTGTTTTTGGCAGCAGCAGCAGAGCCAGTGCCTGAGGGGCATGAAGTCTCACCATGCCATGGCCTGTGCAGTGGGGTGCTGACTGTGAGGCCACAGACAGTGGTTAAAATATGAGTTGATTCAGGTATAGCAGCTAACCTGATGGAAATCAACAACAGACTTTTACAATGCATCAAGGAGCCAGTAATGGAATGACAGTCATAGAAATTGTTATTTTCTTTTTATATATGACTGACTTGATAGTAGAGCAAGAGCTAACATCGACATTGACCAATTCCCTACCCTTACAAGTTAGAACATAAAAGCAGATAACATTTTATTCAGGAAAAATTAGAAAGAAATCAGGCATTTTTTTGTAGTAGAGGGCTTTAGAATAAGTGTTCATTATACTCTAAAATGAAGATTTTGCATTTCTAGCTCCATGTGTGTATGCATATGTCTATGTGTAGTGTGTGTGTGTGTGTGTGTGTGTGTGTGTGATTAAAATGAGTCTTTCCAAAAAGCATATTTAGTGCTAATATAGAAAAGCATTTGTTCTGTGATACAAAGATTACACTATGTGGTAGAAGCTGACTTGGCCCATATTCCATTGGTTCTATTAAATAATTTTGAAGAAAAAAACCTGGGAGATAAATCCTAAGTAATGACAATAGACTGTTTTCTTTTCCAATAGGATTTCTATAAAGTCAGTACAAGTTGAAATTCATGCATTGTTTTAAATTTCAGGTTGATTGGGATTAAGGTAGTCTGATTATTAAAAAATACTTGAAAAGAAATGCTCTTAAGACTATATAAAAATACTGTTTTCAACAGTTGCTTCTGTATTTCTAAACTCATTTTTTTTTTGCCAGAAAAGTGAGGTTTACATATTTTTTCTGGAAAATATTGCTTTCTAATAAGAAAATGAGACAGAAAAGATTGTTAATTCGATTACTAGGCTATGGAATGCATGTAACATGTTAGGTACTAATAAGGCACCCCTACTAGAGACAGTTATAGAAACCCACAACTCTGTAACTAATGGCTCTCTCCCCAATACTGTCATTTACTTTCTTTCCTGAAATATCTACAATTAGCTTATTTGTGTAAGAAATATTAGGAAAGAAAATGTGATAGATATGGACAACCATGAGATTGCTAATTCTTTTCCAGGCACAGAAAGCCATACATATTCTTGTCTGAGCCCCTTAACATGCAAACAAAGTTCTACAAAATTGCCCACTACAGTAATAGAAATAAATTAAGTGGAGGAATAACAAAGTTAACGTTTTACAATACATCAGAAGATTTGTTCCATTTGTCTTGAATACATTCTAAATATCTGATTTTTAAAAATGCCTGAGAATGGTGATTTAAAAAGATTTCTACTGAGACAGTATACCATTTAACATCTTGTTCTATCCTGCTTGCCTCTTAGTCAATAGTAACAGTTTGTATGAGTAATTTACAGGCACCATAAGTACCTATAATAAATTCAGACAATAGTCATAAAATGTGATTAAAAAGTCTTTGATACTTGTTATATGTGCTACTAAATGTTGCATGAAAAAATAAAACAGGTTTTTCTTAATCAGTCATACAATTCCATCAACAGTAGAGAAACAAATGCCTACTCTATAATTGTTTTCTTTAATGTATGAATTCATTTTTATGCAAGGGTGCTGGAAAAATCCTTCCACAAAGGGAATATCTTCTAGAACTTATGCTACCATGATGTTCTCATTACAGCATCACAGGCAAGATTATAAAAATCAAAATTAAAAAAAAAATGTTTGTGCATGTTTTCACTTCTTTCTTTTCCCTTTGTCTGTATCTTTTATGTTTTGAACATTTACTTTGACTTCCATCCTTTAATATTATTCCCATGAGAAAATCACATAAGAGCCATTCATGTGTAACTGCTGAGCATGTCTGAAGACAGATTGAAAGAGCTGTTTTTCTATTGCTTTTTCACTTGGTAAAAGTGTGAATGCTTCATTAACACGTCTGAAGCTGTAAGTGAAATGCCGTTTTGAAAAATGATGAAGAGTCTGTGTCCCACAGCTCCCCCACCTAATGTGGCCTCCTGAACCACCATGAAGGCCCCTAGGGAACAAATCCATTTCATGTGTTGGTTTTCTTACCATGAAGCACTGAAGTCAAATTCTTGTATTAGAGAATCAGGAAACCTTACTACTCCTACCCCTTTCAAAGATAAAGAGGAAAAGCCTGCTTACTTTTGGTCATGGTAGGCATTAAAGGCCAAAAACGCTTATTGCCATAATAGTTTTGCTCAAGTTAAAAAAATCCTTTATCATATTTTTTAATCTGTGAAAGTATTTAAAAAACATTGAAATATAGGACAGAAACATGTGAATGCTGAAATATATATAGTAAAATAATCTGGTCATAATTCAAAGAATGCAGAGGGTAGGTGTTTGCATTTTCATTTCCAAAAATATAAACAGGAAACAAAAAATGGAAGAGTAGTGGATTGAAATATTTTCACATTAGTATATTGTAAACTCAAGTTGGTATTAGAACTGACATTATATTTCTCTTATAAACTTCTATTTGCAAAGGTTTTATAACTTAGTTCTTACTTAATGCATGCAGAAAATGGTTAACTGTTATACTATAGATATTATCAAGTCTAAAGTAATATTGCTTAGTTTAATCAACAGATTTTTAGGATAGCCTCCAAGTCCATATTCTCTGCATGGAAATTTTAGCTTTGTATTTTGCAAGCTCTATTCCTATGTACTAATTCCTTCCTTGAGACTTACATTTGCTTCATGTAAAATTAAAATAATCAAACAATAACTGCTTTATAAAGTTATAGAGAAAACTGAATGAGTAAAAATAGGTAAAGCATTTTAAGTTTTCTTTACATATAATGGTTACTATTTCTGTCTTAGTAATTATTATTAGTGCTTTCTTTCAAGGTTGTTAGGAATCAGGAAGAAAGGATGTGTATCAGAACTACAGAAAGGCATTTGAAAGCACTTTTTGGTAGATGATGATAAACCTTCTATCTTAAAGAGGAAACTGTGCCCAACTAGATATAAATCACTACTGGTTTAAGCACCATTCCTGGTTTCTTATAATTCTCAGTTATAGTGTGGTTGTAAAACAAGTCACGAAGATAGCTGCTACAAGGGGAGGTGTGTGTGCTACAACAGGTAAGGTGTTTTTTTCTTGCACAGTTAAACTGTATGGCAGAGAGCAAAAGCAGAGTTGTGTACTTACAGAGTTCATACAGAAAATAGTAAAAATAAGATTTGCACCTAGGACTCTTCAAAATGGTAAATTTTTCATTTTGTTTCTTCTTCTTCTTCTTCTTCTTCTTCTTCTTCTTCTTCTTCTTCTTCTTCTTCTTCTTTTCCTTTTACAATCATACAGTTGCAAAAAATTGGAGCAGCAAGGTAGGATATTCTGCAGCTGGGAAATAAATTAAATACTCAACCATGTGAGTTGTGACTATAAGAAATCAAATAGTCTTTGCTTTGTAATAGTTTTTGACAAAGAAGAACTTTACATACAGATGCAAAAACAAATAACTGCAGACATGAATCCAACACACTGTTTTTGTATGTACTCTGTGTGCAAAGTAGACCCAACATTAGTCTTTTCAGTCACTCCTATATACACAGATGGGAGGACATCAAAATGTAAATAGAGACATATGTTATCACTAAAGATTAAACTAAAGCTGATGTCTGTAGCAGAAAAATAATTAGCAAGTGCATAACCAGGGTCTTTCTTTATACTTTATATGAAGGATAATATTTTTTCTGTGTGCAAAGATTTTTTTTTCAAACGTGAGCAAGACTTAATCTTTGTTTACAAGTGTTATAATTTGCTGGCCTTCACTAATGGCTAAACATTGAAGAAGAACACAAACAAGATTTTAGAGCCTAGGGGCCAAAAAAAAAAAAACAAACAACAACAAATTTACAACTTTGCAAGTCATTATTTGATGCAAGGTAAAGCATAGAAATATCCACCAACCACACTGAGAATCTACTTTTACTGGGAAAATCTTTGTTTCATTCTAAATTATGGATATATCATCATCATTATTAATATATTTGTGGTGACAAATATCCAGAATTTGATTTTACTAAGAGTTGCAAACTGGAAGGAATTCAATGGAAATGTTTTGGAGACATTTTAGGGAGTTGAATGTAACAATAACCAAATAATCCTTTAAGTCAAGAGAAATCAGGGCAGCTATGGAGATGCAACTACAAGAATTCTTGGATTGATTTCTAAGTGGGTAAGGTGTCTGCTACTGAACCTGAAGATGAGAGTTTAATCTTTAGCATCCACTTGATAGAAAGAATTTGTTCCATCAAAGTGTCCTTTGAACTAACACTGTGGCATATCCATGCCTCATGTCCCCCACCCCTGCCAATAGAAATAACTATAGTTAAAAATGTTTTCAAATAAGAAATCTTGAATTTGTTTGGGAAACAAAAGATCTTTCCAATAATATCACTGATTTAGCTGATGTTCATTTTTTCCTGATTTCTTAATGTGAAATTTCAGAGTCGAACCTTTACTTGGGTCCTGATATATATCTGAGAGTTATTCCTAGATAAGTAGTTTTGGTGAGATTATTGTTTAGGGAGAGGCCTTTTACAGAATTACCAGTTCAAAATGCAATTTCATTGGTGAATACTATACCATCTTTAAAAATATATATTGATAACTTTGTATGTGGGTACTATATTATTATTATTATTATTATTATTATTATTATTATTATTATTATTACTCTCCCTCTCTTCCCTTTAATTTCCCCTTTGTCTCTCCCATTACTTCTCCAATCCATGACCTCTTATATGTTAGTTATAATTGTCATAATCAAATATAAGTGAGCAAATTTAAACTGCTGAGATCATTTGCTAATTGCTTATCTATTTAGGACTGACTGCTTCAAACTGACTAGCTCATCAGTGGACTTGTCCCTGGAGAGGACTGATTGTGCCTCTCTCAAAAGCCATAAATTACCTATAACTCTTTTTATAGGGGTGGAACCTTGTGTAAATCCTTCCATAGACTTTGGCATGTCAATTGATCATTTTTCAGATCTTGCTTAGACAGGCATAATGTTGAGACTTCCTGGGTAAAGTTTCTTAATCATAGATAAAAGATGCTATCTCAAGCAGAGGTCCTACCCTGTTCCCCTAGCTCTTACAGCTTTCTGCCCTGTCTTCTGTGATGTTCCTTAAGTGTGTAGGGCTTCTATGGTAGATGTATTTAATTGATGCTGGGCACATATTGACTCTCATTCCAATTCAACTTCAGAATAGTTAGCCCTAAGGACTAACCCATGACTTGAATCTGCCTTTCAAACCACAGTAGATCACAAATATAAAGAACATTTGTAATGAACACATATAATTTATGCCATTATTCCATAAGTATAACATAATGAATACTACATAACATTTCTGGTGTTTTAGGAGATACAAGTAATCTGAACATGATTTAAGAGATTGAAAGCAAGCTGCACGCCAATAATATGGCAGATTATAAGAAATAATTGACAATTAGTGAATTTTGGCACCCAGATTATAATCTTCCATACAAATTAAAGTACAAGCACATCTGATCTGAGATTCTGACAGGTGTAAGGTGATATCTCAGAGTCATTTTGATTTGCATTTCCTGGATACTTAGGGATGTTGAGCAATTCCTTAAATGTCTTTCAGCCATTTGAACTTCCTCTATTGAGAATTCTCTTTTTAGTTTTATAGCCCATTTCTTAATTGGACTGTTGAGCATTTTGATGTCTAATTTCTTGAGTTTTTTATATATTCTGGATATCAGCCCTCTGTCAAATGTGGAGTTGGTGAAGACTTTTTCCCATTGTGTAGGCTGTCGCTTTGTCTTGTTGACCATGTCCTTTGCTCTACAAAATCTTCTCAGTTTCAAGAGATCCCATTGATCGATTGTTTCTCTCAGTGTCTTTATTTTCACTAACATCTTTTTCTAAGTAGATTCATACAAATACAGCCTCAGCTGGGCAATGGTGGCGCATGCTTTTAATCCCAGGACTCTGGAGGTAGATACAGGCAGATTTCTGTGAGTTTGAGGCCAGCCTGGGCTACAGAGTGAGTTCCAGGAAAGGCGCAAAGCTACATGTACAGAGAAACCCTGTCTCGAAAAACAAAAACAAAAGAAAGAATACAGCCTCATGAATTAATTTTGGCAGGGTAATAAATCAAATAGTTTCTATATCCCAAAGATTTTGTCAACACCAAAAATAAAAACACTCTTAGGGAGGTGAGGAGATGGCTCAATGAAAAAAAGTGAATAATGGAATTCAGATCTTCAGAACTGATGTAAAAGTAGACATGGTAGTGCATATCTGTTATCCCAGGACTCCCATAGATGGATGATAGGTGGGGACAGTAGGAACCCTGGAATCTCACAGGCCAGCTAGCTTAGGGTGTATACCATTAAAATAAGAGATCTTCTCTCAATCAAAGCAGAAGGTGAGAACTGACAGCTACAGTTGGCCTTTGACTTCACATATACACTATGCGACACGTGTTCTGAAATCACAGGAACAAAACAGCATGTGCACACACATATAAACACACACACATACATACAGACTCTTAGATTTCATTCAGTTGTTTTCTGCAATGATAATTATATACTCTTAATGTGTCCTTACCAGAACCACATACATTGCATTTTATCTCCTTTAGTGATATAAATATTATAAAATTATTAAGGTAATGAGTGTCTGGTTTCTCCAGTGTTAACACGTTTCCCTTGATACTTCAGAATCTATGAGTTGATATCATGGTAGCATTTGAAAAGTTTGGATTAATGCTTCCTGTTCAAATTGAGTATTAGAGGATTCTGGCTTAATTTACTCAATTTATATTGTACCTAATTTATTCTTCTCTGCTAAAACAAACAAAATATTTTTCATGTGATGTATCAACAACAAGGGTTTAGTTTTGCACTGTTCTGAAGGATGAGAAAGAAAGACCAAAGTATCAGTAGGGTTGGGGATGGGAGCCACTCTGTTTCAGTCTTAGTCAGTATTCTACTTTTGTGAAAAGACAGCCTGACAATGACAACTTTTATAAAAGAAAGCATTTAATTAGGGCTTGCTTAATATTTCAGAAGTTGCTTTCTTTTATTTTTCCATTGTAGAGTTTTGGCTTGTTTGTCAAAAATTCTATGTTCATAGGTGTGCGGATTAATGTCAGGGTCTTCAATTCGAATCAATTGGTCCACATGTCAGTTTTTATGCCAGTACCAACATGTTTTTATCTTCAACAAAAGGTGCTGGCATAACTGGATGTCAACTTGTTGAAGGCTACAAATAGATCCATATCTGTCACCGTGCACAAAACTTAAGTCCAAGTGGATCAAAGACCTCAACATAAATCCAGTTACTCTGAACCTGATAGAAGAGAGAGTAGGAAGTAGTCTTGAATACATTGGCATGGGAGGTCACTTCCTAAATATAATACCACTAACACAGACTCTGAGAGAAACAATCAATCAACAGGACCTGTTGAAACTGAGAAGCTTTTGTAGAAAAAAGGACACGGTCAACAAGACAAAGCGACAGCCTACAGAATGGGAAAAGGTCTTCACCAACCCACATCTGACAGAGTGCTGATTTCCAGAATATATAAAGAACTCAAGAAGTTAAACATCAAATTGCCCAACAGTCCAATTAAGAAATGGGCTATAGAACTAAACAGAGAATTCTCAATAGAGGAAGCTCTAATGGCTGAAAGACATCTAAGGAATTGCTCAACATCCCTAAGTATCCAGGAAATGCAAATCAAAATGACTCTGAGATATCACCTTACACCTGTCAGAATGGCTAAGATCAAAATCACAGAAGACAGCTTATGCTGGAGAGGATGTGGAGCAAGGGGAACTCTCCTCCACTGCTGGTGGGAATGCAAGCTTGTACAGCCACTTTGGAAATCAATATGCTGCTTCCTTAGAAAATTGGGAATCTATCTCCCCCAAGACCCAGCTATAGCACTCTTGGGCATATACCCAAGGAATGCTCAATCATACCACAAGGGCATTTGCTCAACTATGTTCATGTCAGCATTGTTTATAATAGCCAGAACCTAGAAACAACTTAGATGCCCTTCAACTGAAGAATGGATGAAGAAAATATGGTACATATACACAATGAAGTACTACTCAGCAGAGAAAAACAATGACATCATGAGGTTTGCAGGCAAATGGATGGATCTAGAAAAAATCATCCTGAGTGAGGTAACCCAGACTCAGAAAGACAAACATGGTATGTATTCACCCATATTAGGATACTAGATGTAAAACAAAGATGATTAGACTGCTACTTACAACTCCAGGGAGGCTACCTAAAAAACAGGACCCTAAGAAAGACACAGGGATCACCCAAAGACAGAGAAATGGATGAGATCTACATGAACAACCTGGATGACAGTGGGAGTAATGAAAGGTAAGATTCGAGGGAAAGATAGCTTAGGGGAGCAGGAGTTCATTGCTGAATCAAGAACAGAGAGGGAGAACAAGGAATAAGAGACCGTGATAAACGAAGACCACATGAGAATAGGAAGAAGCCAAGTGCTAGAGAAGGAGGAAGCAAAGTGCTAGATAGGTCCCAAGAAATCCACTGTAGACTACTGGAAATGGTTGAGAGAAAGCCCAAACTGACCTACTCTGGTGATCTCATCCAATGACTGAGGAAAGCAGATGTAAAAATCCACAGCCAAGCCCCAGGTGGAGCTCCAGGAGTACAATTGGCAAGAAAGAGGAGGGATCATATGAGTGAGAATTGTTGAGACCAAGATTGGAAATAGCACAGGGACAAATAGCTAAACTAATGGAAACACATGAACTATGAACCAATAGCTGAGGAGCCCCCAAATGGATCAGGCCCTCTGGATAAGTGAGACAGTTGATTAGTTTGAACTGTTTGGGAGATACCCAGGCAGTGGGACCCAGACCTGTCCTTAGTGCATTAGCTGGCTGTTTGAACGTGGGATTTATGCAGGGACACTTTGCTCAGCCTGGAGGAGGGGACTGGATTTGCCTGGACTGAATCTACCAGGTTGAGCTAAATCCCCAGGTGTGGAGATGGGAATGGGGGATGGGCTGGGGGGGAGGCAGGGGTGGGAGAGGGGAGGACAGGGGAACCCATGGCTGATATGTAAAATTAAATTAAATTGTAAAAGAAATAAAATAGATTTCAGAAGTTTAGTGCATCTTCATCTTGGTGGGAATCATGACAACACACAAGCAAACATGGTGCTGGAGAAGTAGCTTAGATTTGTACCTCCAGATCTGCATTCAGTAGGAAAGTAAAAGGCCACTGGCCCTGACTGGGGTTTTCAACACCTCAAAGTTCATCCCTATGCTTCTTCTAACAAGTCCATGTCTATTCCAACAAAGCCACACTTCCTAATCCTTTCAAATAGTTCCCCTATGATCCAATGTGGGCCATTTTTAGTCAATCCACCAATTTACAAGTAGGTACATTTTTGTTGACTTCTTCAATTGGTGTAGACACTACTTCCTCTTATGGCTGAAAGGACAAGAAGGTAAAGAGGGATGAATACTGGCTAAACTACTTTTTTCCCTGTATCTATAAAAAAAATATTTCTCCTAAGTAATTATATATTCCAATTGTGGAACAATAAAAAATTCAAAATCTGATGTGAGAGGATGGCACGTTGTAGATAATAAAGATATGAAATGTGATTGAAATGTGAGTCCTAAGGCAGTCACTGTGCCTCATTTTACTATTTAATTGTTGATTTATTAGTTCTTTGAGAATTTTTATAATGTGTTTTGAGCATGATTGTCTCCTTACCTTCTCCTACCCAGTCCATTTCTGTTCCTCTTTTCTAGACCATACAGCACTATATCTTCTTTTTTGTTTTTAAAGGTTTCAAATCCTTTTTGTGCTATGTGTATACTCTTGAATGTATGACCTTACACTGGAGCACCATCCATTTTTCATGGACTACACTCATAAAGAAAACTGATACTTAATAGCTGTCAGTTGCTAATACCTTCTCAGATAGCGGTCAGACTATTCCTACCTCATCTCTCCATGCTGGGATTTTGTCTGAGTTTGCACAAGTGTTATATATGCTGTCATAGCCACTGTGAATTCCTATGTGCAGCTGCCCTACTATGTGTGGAAGATACTGTTTCCTAGTAGTCATCTACTGCCTCTGGGTCTTACATTCTTCTTCCTCTCTTCTCATTCTATAGTGATTCTTCACATTATCCCTGGATGGACAGGGTAAAATGCATATATCCTACTTAGAATTAAGTATTCTGCAGACTCTCTTTTTATTAAGAATTTTTTTTACTCACTCCACATGCTATCCACAGACTCCCTTCCACCATCCTCCCATCCCCAGCACTCTTTTCCAAGCCAACCCACATGCCCACATCCCCCAAATAGAGGTCTCCCATAGGTAGTCAGCAGAGCCCAGCACACTGAGCCTAGGCAGGTCCAAGCCCCTTCCCACTGCACCAAGGCTGTGCAAGGTGTCATACCACAGGCACCAGATTCTGGAAGCCTGCCCATAGACCAGGGACAGATCCTGATCCCCCTTCCTGGGTGCCCCCCAAACGGTTCAGGCCAAACAACTGTCTTCCATAGCTAGAGGGCCTAGTTCAGTCCCATGGAGGCTCCAGAGCCACCAGTCCACAGTTCATGGGCTTCCACTAGTGTGGCCGGTCATCTCTGCAGGTCCTCCTATCATGATCTTGGTCCCTCGCCTGCAGTATCTCTTCTCTCTCTTATCAATTGGATTCCCAAGCTCAGCCTGGTGCCTGGCCACGGATCTCTATATCTGCCTCCATCTGTCACTGTACAAAGGCTCTATTATGATAGCTAGCTTATTTGCTAGGCTGGACACCAGAATAGACCAATCCAGGCACCCTCTGGACCTAAGAGCGAAAATTAATACATGGGCCCTCCTGAAACTGAGAAGCTTTTGTAGAGCAAAGGACACAGTCAAGAAGACCAAACAACAGCCTACAGAATGGGAAAAGATCTTCACCAACCCCACATCTGACAGAGGGCTGATCTCCAAAATATATAATGAAATAAAAAAGCTAGACATCAAAATACTGAACAATCTAATTAAAAAATGGGCTACAGAGCATAACAGAGATTTCTCAATAGAAGAATCTCAAATGGCTAAAAGGCATTTAAGGAATTGCTCGACATCCTTTGTCATCAGGGAAATTCTGCAGTTTCTTACTCTACATCTTGACAAGTTGTAGGTGTCTGTGATAATTGCCATCTACTGAATATAGAGGTTTCTCTGATGAGTGTTGAAATATGCATTAATGTTTGGATATAATGGAAAAATTAGGAATCAGTTTAATTCTATGTCCACTAGGCAGCATAATAGCATTAAGTTCTTCCCTAGAGCCAATGACATGCCTTTTACATGTTCGTGGACCTAATAATTTTGACAAGTACAGGTTTCATTTGTGAAGCATGACTTAAATCCAATCAAAAAGTTGTCATTTACTCCCATGATGTTCATACCACCATCAATGGGCATATCTTATCATTGCTACATATATTGCTAAAATATTGTAGCTCTCAGAATTCCCAAACAGGTAACACTGATTCCTCCCTCAAACAAAATCATTCTAATGGCCTCTAAAATTATTTAGAAGGAATTTCAAATTTCTGTACTAACTTATTTAATCACACCCCACACCCTTTAATTCAATCTCATCCTCATGTACATTACAATCATGACATTAGGTTTTTGTTGTTGTTTTGTGTTTGGCTATGAATCAAAAGCAACAAGAACATTGTGTATTGAAAAAAAAATGTTTGTATTTCTTCCACCTAGAATGATTTTCTCTCAAATCTTAGCATGTATGACTTACGTTTCTCATCGTTGCTTAACTGCCATCCCTTGAAATGTCTTTCCAGCTAACTGATGTCAAATCCCCTCATCCCTCTTTATCATATTATACCTCCTTAATATTTATTCATCATTTTTTAAGTAGTTGTGCATATCTTTTAATAGAATGTCAAGTCTGTGAATATAGTATCTGTCTTGTTTTATTTCAAGAATGACTATTGTAAAGTTAAAAAAAAAAAAGAAATTGGAAACTTTTGGCAAATTGGATGAAAATTTTTATTGGCAAAAAATACTTTAGTAAAGATAGATATTATTGGTTGTTTATACTCTTTGGCTCTTTTGGGGGTCCCATCACCCAGCTCCCAAGTAAATCACGCACACAGGCTTATTCTTAAATACTAATGCTTGGCCTTACCTTCTAGCCAGCTTTCCTTAACTTTAAATGATCCCATCTGCCTTTTTCCTCTGGGATATTCCTGTTCTCTTACTTCTGTAAATCTTACTCTTACTTTCTGTGTAGCTAAGTGGGTGGCCCCTGGAATCTTCCTCCTTTTCTGGCAACTTCTTTCTTCATTCTTTCATCTCTTTTCCTCCTCCTCCTCCTCCTCCTCCTCCTCCTCCTCCTCCTCCTCCTCCCAGATTTCTCCTTCTATATGTTATCTCTGCCTGCCAGCTCCACTTATCTCTCCTGTCTTGCTATTGGCCATTTAGTTCTTTATTAGAACATCAGGTGTCTTACACAGGCACAGGAATACAGCTTCACAGAGTTAAAGAAATGCAACATAAACAAAAGTAACACACCTTAAAATAATATTCTACTACAGAGAGACACACAAGCAAACAAACAATATATTAATTATGTCAGTGATGAAAGTGAAGTTCCTGCAAGTGAAAGAGCAATTTACAGAACAGAGTTCATTTGATGTACTTTGGGATTTTAGATTAACATTAAAAGACAATTTTATAATCTTGATTTATGTGAGGAACAGCAAAAGGATGTTTTTATTGGAGTAGAATGAATAATGTACCACGAAGTCAGTAGCAAAGGTAAGCATGTGGATATTAAATTATGTTTATGGAAACTTACTTATATCTTTGAAAAGAAAATATCACGCTCTTTGAGAAAGGTCATCTCATATTTTCTTCATATTTCTCAAATATACCAGTAAACATATTATAACCCATTAGTATAAGATGTTTTGACTAGCTAAGGATGTAACAATTATGTAACCCAATCAGTTTAAGAGTTTGAGTCCTGTGGCCTAGGTGAAAATTTTGGTTGACATATGAACCAATCTTTTATAGACATACTTCTTGAGCTAATAATGGAGTGTCACAGTGGAAGAGAAACATGCACCCTATCTATTTTTCTTAGCTTGTTTTCTGATTGCTATTGCTACATAACAAATGTCGGCATATCATATTCTACTTATACCAAACATTTTATTCTTTTTACAACTTTGCATATAAAAATTTTGAAAGTGATTGGATAGACAATTTTCATGAGGTAGTTATCCTGAATTTGATGCAGATGTCAAGTTGAAATTGTACTTGCCATAGTCTGATTCTGCTTGATTTTCAAGGCAGCTGCCTTGTGTTGTTAGCAGTCTATGCTGACTGTTAGGTGGAACCTAGGCTAAAATTGTTGACTAGAGCCCTTACATATGCCTCTTTATTGTGTAAGTCCTCACAGTCTAGAGGCTGTGAGGCAGGGAGACTTCTTACATATCAAAGGTTATTGGGGTCCAGCCCCTCAATATCCTTCACCCAGAGTTCCAAAAGAAAGGACACTGGTGGTAGATTAATCTGAGGAATTCTCTAAGAAATCTACATACATGAAATTCTTTAGTCTATTCAATTTATGCTTCTGAGTCAGTTCTCCCTCTATACAGCTTCTATTCTGCTCTCATGCCAAGCTCCTTTCTTGCTGGAATTCTATCTACATTTATCTGTTATACCCTCTAAATGCTACTTTAATTCCTTCATCTTGGTTGGGCCCCATCTTGGTCTTTCTCATCTTGTTCTTACCCACCTAGTTCTTTCCCATCTGGCTCTTCCTAAACTTTCATCTCATTCTTCCAATTCTCCATCTAGTTTTCTAGTATATGTTGTCCTTCTAGTCTCTGAGGTTTATAGTTATATATCCAAGCAAAGCAATGCTCTGGCTAAGGCAAAGTTACCAAGCTTGAATTCTCTCAGGGTCAAAAGGAGGGGTAATAGGATCCACACAAGGAGTAGTAATTGTCAGCTATCATCTGCAACCCAAAAGGAAAGTGACTAATGGGGAAATATATCACCTAAGGGCCAAATTTGATTAATATCTAAGCAAAGGGGTTTATGAGCTCAAACTATATTCTAAGAAGTGTTTACTTGAAATGTTAAGAACCTATAGAACCTATAAGTCACTAGGTAATGGATGAAAATAAAACTGCCTTTTTTTTTCCTGTAGCTCCTTATCTGTCCAAGCTATCTGCTGTTTTGTAGTAGGGTGGGTAAAGTGTGCTTGGTTGCTAGGCAACATTTGTCAAGCAATATGCACCTGATTAATTGTTAAAAGAAGATCTAAAACTAGAGATAAGATTTGGAAAAGGAGAAAGTTAAGCTTAATTAGCATATCTGCCAGGCCTTCTCAAACAGATACTCTGGATGCTTAAGTCTATTCTTAGGGAATCTGTGAGATATCTCAGATAAAGTACTTTCCTCTGTCTGGGCATGGACCTGGTCTGATACTGCTAATGATGATAATTACAGAAAAGCCCGAAATTCTGAATTTTTACTGTGTGTGTTGTAGAATAGTTGGAGAAAATTATACAAATACTTTAATTGTATAGGGAAAATTGTGCCCAATGGATAATGAAAAGCTATAATAGCACAAAAGAAATATATAGTAGGAAATGGTTAATAATCAAAAGCCAATATCACCAAAACTCATTGAGCATTGGCCTCATCCTCTGGAAGAGTTCTTAACACCTCCAGGTCTAGCTTTGTCATAATCAGCTGAATTCCTACTTTGTGTATTTTTGTGGCTTACAGCACTTCTATGAAAGGTTAGAATTCCAAATATGAGACTAAAAGTAAGGTAGAAGTTGAATTGGCTTTTATGAAATTTTAAATGACTTATCATAAACCCTATCTTTCAGTAGAAAGAGAAGCAAAGAATTTGGGGACATGCTTTAATACTTTCATATCTTCTGTTATAAGATGTTTCATTTTAAGTGCTTTTATATGACAAAACTATGTTCTGCAGAAGTTTTGAAATCAATCAGCCATTCATTTTATGTTCTTTGCTGACATGAACCAACAATAAGTGCTTGCTGTGGGATGTTCTGTATGTTAAATGTGTTGCTCTAATTGGTTAATAAAAAAAACACTGTTTGGCCAGTAGCCAGGCAGGAAGTATAGGTGGGAAAGGAGGGAGGAGAATTCTGGGAAGTAGAAGTCTGAGTCAGAGAGACACTGCCAGCCACCATGATGAGAAGCAGATGTTAAGATACCAGTAAGCCATGAGCCATGTGACAACTTATAAATTAATAGAAATGTGTTGATTTAAGATATAAGAACAGTTAGCAAGAAGCCTTCCATGGCCATACAGTTTGTAAGCAATATCTCTGTGTGTTTACTTGGTTGGGTCTGAGCAGCTGTGGGACCCGCAGGTCCCAGGCAGGACCAGGAAAACTATAGCTACAAGAGCTAACACTTGAGTCAAGTTAGCCCATTTAAAATACTGGTTCAGCTCTGAAGAATGTAAAAAATAATGACTCAGCTACTTTTATTTTGGGTTGCTTTTACTTACCACTGAGCCATCTAATAAGACATTGAAAAGATACAAATAAAAACATAAAATTGGGTAGAATTAATTCACTCATATGGCCTAAGAGGTATACCCCAAATTTTCTGTTTACATAGGAACTGGGTTGTGGAAGCCATCACTATTATCTGCCTCTATGGGTTTCTTTCTGGCTTTAATTTATAGTAATTTTATGGTAATTAGCAGTTTCCATTGTGTTAGTACCATTTATAGTTATACATGACCCTGAAACTAGCTATGGCCATTTTTCATTACACTTCTTTCCTCAGTGTCTCTCAGAAATCTTTGTGTAAAACATATACCAATTTTTTTATTGATTTACCTTGATAGTATGATCAAATTACACAATTAACCAATGGAAAAAATAAGCTCTTTAAATATTTTTAAAAAAATATATAGTTACAGGAAACAAGTACTGTGGTTAACTGACATAAAAGAAAATAGTTGGACAGATTGAAGTAGAGCTTTTATGGCACACTGGTCACTTGCCAAATTGGTTTGAATTTGATAAGAATTTTTATTTAACTTTCTAAATAAATTGTGTAGAGACTGCCAAGGTTCAGGCAAGCCTTTGGAGTCTAATGGAATTGATGAGGATTTTCCAATTCTAATACAAAATAAAGTTTCTGCTAATTTATAATAACATCAATTTTCGTGAAAGTCTTACTTATTGGAAGTTTCTAATTCCATCAATACTCTACTATTTCCTCTTGGATCCCTAAAATAAAGAGTATTTCTTTGAGGGAAAATTCAAAAGGAATTTTTCTTCTTATCTTCCTTTAGTTTGACATATTGGAGCTTGAGCCCACATTTTTCTTTGAAGAAGAGCCATGCATATCAGGATTGCATTAAAGCAGTCATGACAGTGACTAATTGTAGCTGACGCAGGCAATATGGCAAGAGGATTTTCTTATTAAAGGTAAGGGTCAAGAAAAAATGTGAGAATTAGAAAGCAATGTAATGGGGTCAGGGCAAAATGACCACCTCAGACTGAGTCAACCCAAGTGGAAAATTGCTTGAAAAGCAGGTTAGCAATTTGAACCAGGAATGAAACAAAGTATCAAAGAGTTCTCAGCTCATGCATAGGGATGATGGCACACAAATGAAAAGCTCCTAAAATTATATTGCTCTTACTTTGTTACTAATGACTTCCTAATACCTGTTATAATTTTTCAGTGTTACTGATGTATAAGTAATTATAAGAAAAAATAAGATAATGTTTTTTCTCCCTTGCAAGTACCTTTGTGCCAATCATTAATTCTCCATTTTTATTTTTACTACCTTTATTGAGACTGTCAATTTATCCCCCTCGAGTCAGAACTATAGTTTGTAACTAATTTCTCAACTACTTGACTATTTTCTTCCCCAAAGCATGTTTTGTTGTATTCCAGAAAACTAAATGGTCTGCAGAATCTATCAGTTAAAAATTAAACACCCAAACCTTTCATTCAAGATGTCTACAATAAACCCTCCTACTCTCTCCAACCTAAAATTCTACGGCTGCTTTTCATGCTTTGTATCCTCAAGTCTTATGAAAATACTTATTTTCTAGATGATATCTTTGATTTTTATAAATATCTTTTGTCTTTTTGTACATTTAATTTCTATCTGTGTTCTTATTGACTCTTCCATATGAAAGTGCTATATGGATAATGCATCACTGCTTATTAGATATATAACAATTATGTTTTTATTTGTATCATTTGATCATTTTTATTGTTATTTTTCATGAGAATGCCAGTATTATCTATCCACTCAGTCTCTAGCTTATTTGACTATGGTTGATATTTAATATAGTTCACAAAATTCTACTTAAAACACTGCTCAGCTAGGCTCCAGAATGGTAGACCCTTGTTATGCATTTCTTCTGAAAAATCTTTGTCATTTTTTCTGCTAAGTCATTGTCTTAGTTTGGGTTTATATTGCTGTGAAAATACATACTGACCACAGCAACTCTTACCAAGAAAACATTTAACTGGAACTGTCTTACAGTTACAGACATTTAGTCTATTATCATCATGGTGGGACATGGCAGTGTGCAGCCAGATATGGTACTGGAGAAGGAGTTGAGAGTTCTACATCTTGATCCGTAAGTAGCAGGAGACTGTGTGCAGTTTGAGCATGTAAGACTTCAGAACTCATCTCCACAATGACACACTTTCTCTAACAAGGTTACATCTCCTAATAATGCCACTCCTTATGGGCCAAGCATTCAAACATGTAAGTTTATGCATGCCATTCCTATTCAAACCACTCCAGTCACTTTACTCAACCAATAAACACAAAACCTTTAAAGTTTCATCTCAAGTATTATGTTCATTCTATAATTTCATTCTAGGTAATATTTCCAATGCTCATAGATCCTATACACATGAATAGCTCATTTATAATTCTAGAATATATTTGTTACTTTTTATTCAGCTGAAGATTTTTGAATTTCACTTTGAATGTTAGAAGAATTACTAAAACTCAGCATAAGCAAAACCAAACCATAAAAATGTTTGTAATCCATGAGAATGACAGAGATACCACTATTTTGTGCCATTTTCTTGTGGTGTATCAAAGCTTCCCTATTCTTAGCTTCTTCTGACTGAAAACATACTAATCCAAACTACCATAGTCTTCATGTCTTCCATGCAACTCCTAAAGACTTCTCACACTTTCATTGTCTATTTTACAGTTCTACAAACACCATCTAGTTGGTATTTGAGAATCAAATATTTGACACTATTACTTCCACTTATTAATATGTAATGTTTTATAATTTTGTATAAGTTCTTAATACAGATAGACTTTGAAAAAATATCAGTTTGCCTTTTCCTTTTACATGTTGTTCATTTATCCAAAAACATATTCTTCCCTTTTTGTTTAATAATTGTCCACCATATTTTGTTCAAAATTGTTTCTTGCTAATAATCTTCCTTAATCACCTCATATAGATATCCTCATAGTATGGATTTCTAATGTATAGTGTGCTTCACTTTTATGATGTTTGACAAATATAATTTTATATCTATTATGTAATTATTTTCATAATGTTTTCTTTTATCACAGGACTGAAACTCTATAATGTAATGAATCATGTAATTACATTTATTTTTTACATTTCTATCACAAGCTCCTGATAGATAGATAGATGAAACAGTGTACATGTTAAAATTACAGTTCTCAGAATGGATGGTGTATTATAGACACTCATTAAACAGAGTTATCTGAGCACTTAATCTTTGCTCCACACTGGTATAAAGAAATTTTAATCTACTATTTGGCCCTTCTGTAATTTATTGATGAATTAATATTTATCCCATTATAAATTTTGACCCACCTAAAGGAAACTCCCTAAGTATGAAAAACTAAGAGCCTAGATTAAGTGATTTCAATTTCCTGAAAATACTTTACATTTTATAATACATAGCATATTAATATCATTTCACAGACTATATTAATTTTCACATAGTGAGTCTCAAAATAGTGATTACACATTCTTTCAGTACCTTAGGATGTAGGTGTTCAGAGGGAGAATTAGAAGTTGAAAGAGATAAGGTTTGAACACATGTGTTTTCTTATCTTTTACTCTAATATTCTAATTAGCATAAATAAGTCATTAGTAATTAAAATATTCATGATCTATTAAGGCAGACATCTGTTTTAGTATGTTGATGTGAATATAGGCCACAATGTGATGGAGAATTAGTTAAGAATTATTCATTTAACTGTTGCTATGTTTAATAGACAATTGCGTTTTTTCCCCATTCAATGTATACACTTTGGTGGCTTCATAACTTCATGAACTTTTCATTTTTAATTATATTTGCACTATAATTTGGGAGCAACTTTCATTTATACATTTAATATATGATCCATGTTGGGAATAAAAAGTTATTGAACAATCAATAAACGTGGTAGGAAAAGAAAGATTCTAATGAATAAAAAAGATGAAACAAAATCTTCAACAGCAGTTATTCATAGGACAAATGAGTCATATTATCTAAATTTTAAAGAAGGCCACAAGGCTATCCTTTATTGGTTACATCTTTTCTATCTTGTGTCTGCACCAGATAAGCTTATAGAACTATAAAATATGATTGATGATAGTGATAGACATAAAAGTATGGATTATCCAGTTTTCAAAAGCAGGGAGCCTCTAATTAATAATTCATATATATTGGAATGACTATTTATATTATATGACTATTCATATGATGAAATTATCTGCAATAATTTCACTTATACCAAAAGGAAATTTATAATTAGATATTTATCCATAAATTCATATTATCAAAAAAACTGGTTTGAAAGCATACCTAAATCTTTTCTCCATATATCTTTTCATGTTAAGATGAATAATGAATTTTATTTTGAATATAGGAAGCAGTGTGTTTAGATACCTATAATATCAACCTAACATTATTAAAATGTCATTATGTATAGGTACTATAAATAATATAAATATAACAATATATAAACTACCCACCAATGTTGATTGTTTTTACTATTTTGGGGGGCCAGCCACCCAGCCTCCAAATAAATCACAAACATAGGATTAATCTTTCTCGTATTATTTTTTTGCCTTTTTATTATTATATTTGTGTTTTAATTTTACACATCAGCCATGGGTTCCACTGTCCTCCCCCTTCCCGCCCCCACCCTCCTCTATCCCCTCCCTTCTATTCCCATCTCCTTCAGGGCAAAGACTCCTCTGGGGATTCATTTAAACCTCTTGGATTCAGTACAGGCATGTCCAGTCCCCAACTTCCATGCTGAGCAAAGTGTCCCTTGTGTAAGCCCAAGGTTCCAAACAGCCAGCTCATGCACTAAGGACAGGTCCTGGTCCCACAGCCTGGATGCCTCCCAAACACTTCAAGCTATTCAATTATCTCACTTTTCCAGAGGGCCTGATCCAGCTGGGGGCTCCACAGCCTTTGGTTCATAATTCATGTGCTTCCATTCCTCTGGCTATTTGTCCCTATGCTTTTTCCAGTGTTGGTCTCAACAATTCACACTGTTACAGTCCCTCCTCTTTCTGGACAATTGGACAATTGGAGCTCAACCTGGGGCCTGGCCGAGGATCTCTGCATCCACTTCCATCAGTTATTGGATGAAAGTTCCAACATGACCATTAGGGTGTTTGGCCATCTGATCACCAGACTAGGTCAGATGAGCCTTTCTCTCAACCATTGCCAGCAGTCTATAGAGGATGTATCATTGTGGATTTCTGGGGACCTCTCCAGCACTCTGCCTATTCCTGTTCTCATGTGGTCTTCATTTATCATGGTCTGTTATTCCTCATTCTCCCTTTCTGTTCTTGATTCAACTGGGATTTCCTGCTCCCCTTAGCTTTCTTTCCCTCAAATCTTGCCTTTCATTACGCCCACTGTCATCCAGATTGTTCATATAGATCTCATCCATTTCTCTGTCATTGGGTGATCCTTGGGTCTTTCCTACGGTTCCATTTACTAGGTAGCCTCCCTGGAGTTGTGTAGCAGTCTAGTCATCTTTGTTTTACATCTAGTATCCTGCTATGAGTGAGTACATACCGTGTTTGTCCTTCTGAGTCTGGGTTACCTCACTCAGGATGTTTTTTTCTAGATCCACCTGGCTGCAAACCTCATGATGTCATTGTTTTTCTCTGCTGAGTAGTACTCCATTGTGTATATGAACCATATTTTCATTATCCATTCTTCAATTGAAGGGCATCTAGGTTGTTTCCAGGTTCTGGCTATTACAAAAAATGCTGATATGAACATAGCTGAGCAAATACCCTTGTGGTATGATTGAGCATTCCTTGGGTATATGCCCAAGAGTGCTACAGCTGGGTCTTGGGGGAGATGGATTCCCAATTTTCTAAGGAAGAAGCATATTGATTTCCAAAGTGGCTGTAAAAGCTTGCATTCCCACCAGAAGTGGAGGAGAGTTCCCCTTGCTCCACATCATCTCCAGCATAAACTGTCTTCTGTGGTTTTGATTGTAGCCATTCTGACACATGTAAGGTGGTATCTCAGAGTTGTTTTGATTTGCATTTCCTGGATAATTAGGGATATTGAGCAATTCCTTAAATGTCTTTCAGCCATTTGAACTTCCTCTGTGGAGAATTCTCTGTTTAGTTCTATAGCCCATTTCTTAATTGGACTGTTGGGCATTTTGATGTCTAATTTCTTGAGTTCTTTATATATTCTGGATATCAGCCCTCTGTCAGATGTGGGGTTGGTGAAGAACTTTTCCCATTCTGTAGGCTGTCGCTTTGTCTTGTTGTCCATGTCCTTTGCTCTACAAAAGCTTCTCAGTTTCAACAGGTCCCATTGATTCATTGTTTCTCTCAGTGTCTGTGCTACTGATGTTATATTTAGAAAGTGATCTCCAGTGCCAATGCGTTCAAGAGTACTTCCTACTTTCTCTTCTATCAGTTCAGAGTAACTGGATTTATGTTGAGGTCTTTGATGCATTGAACTTAAGAGTTGTGCATGGTGACAGATATGGATCTATTTGTAGCCTTCTACACATTGATATCCAGTTATGCCAGCACCATTTGTTGAAGATGCTTTCTTTCTTCCATTGTACATTTTTAGCTTCTTTGTCAAAAATTATCTGTTCATAGGTGTGCGGGTTAATATCAGGGTCTTCAATTCGATTCCATTGGTCCACATTTGGGTTTTTATGCCAGTACCAAGATGTTTTTATTATGGTAGCTCTATAGGAGAGCTTGAAGTCGGGGATTGAGATGCCTCCAGAGGTTGTTTTATTGAGCAGTATTCTTTTGGCTATCCTGAGTTTTTTGTTTTTCCATATGAAGTTGAGTATTATTCTTTCCAGATCTGTGAAGAATTGTGTTGGTAATTTGATGGGGATTGTGTTGAATCTGTAGATTGCTTTTGGTAAGATCGCCATTTTTACTATGTTAATCCTGCCTATCCATGAGCATGGGAGATCTTTCCATTTTCTGACATCTCCTTCAATTTCTTTTTTCAGGGACTTAAAGTTCTTTTCATATAGGTCCTTCACATGCTTAGTTAGATTAACCCCAAGGTATTTTATATCATTTTTGTCTATTGTAATGGGTGATGTACTTCTGATTTCCTTCTCAGCCTGTTTGTCTATTGTATATATGAGGGCTACTGATATTTTGAGTTGATCTTGTATCCTGCAATGTTGCTGAAGGATTTTATTAGCTGTATCAGTTCCTTGGTTGAATTTTTGGGGTCACTCATGTACACTATCATGTCATCTGCAAATAGGGAAAGCTTGACTTCTTCTTTCCACTTTGTATCCCCTTAATCTCCTTATGTTGTCTTATTGCTCTGGCTAGAACTTCAAGTACTATATTGAATAAGTATGGGAAGAGTGGACAGCCTTGCCTTGTTCCTGATTTTAGTGGTATTGCTTTGAGTTTCTCTCCATTTATTTTGATGTTGGCTGTTGGCTTGCTGTAGATTGCCTTTATTTTGTTTAGGTATGTTCCCTGTATTCCTGATTGCTCCAAGACCTTTATCATGAAGGGGTGTTGGATTTTGTCAAATGCCTTTTCTGCATCTAGTGAGATGATCGTAGGATTTTTTTTCTTTGAGTTTGTTTATATTTTGTATTACCTTGAGTGACTTTTGTATGTTGAACCACCCTTGTATCCCTAGGATGAAGCCTACTTGATCATGGTGGATAATTGTTTTGATGTGTTCTTGGAGTCTGTTTGCCAGTATTTTATGGAGTATTTTTGCATCAATGTTCATGGGGGAGATTGGTCTGTAGTTCTCTTTCTTTGTTTCATCTTTGTTTGGTTTAGTAATCAGGGTAATTGTAGACTCATAGAAGGAGTTTCGTAATATACCTTCTGCTTCTATTGTGTGGAACAATTTAAAGAGTATTGGTATTAAGTCTTCTTGAAGATCTGGTAGAATTCTGCACTGAAGCCATCTGATCCTTCCTGAGATTTTTTTGGTTGGGAGACTATTAATGACTGATTCTATTTCCTTAGAGTTTATTGGATTATTTAAATGGTTTATCTGGTCTTGATTTAACATAGATATGTGGTACCTATCCAGAAATTTATCCATTTCATTTAGATTTTCCAGGTTAGTGGAGTAGAGGTTTTTGAAGTATGACCTGATGATTCTCTGGATTCTTCATTGTCTGTTGTTATGTCCCCCTTTTCATTTCTAATTTTGTTAATTTGGATGCTCTCTCTCTGTCTTTTGGTGAGTTTGGATAAGGTCTTGTCTATCTTGTTGATCTTCTCAAAGAACCAAGTCTTTGTTTCATTAATCCTTTGTATTGTTCTATTTATTTCTATTTTATTGATTTCAGTTCTCAATTTGATAATTTCCTGGCATCTGTTCTCCTTGGAGACTTTGCTTCTTCCTGTTCAAGGGCTTTCAGGTGTCCTGTCAAGTCACTAGCATGAGATTTCTCCAGCTTTTCGTGGGTATTCAGTGCTATGAATTTCCCTCTTAGCACTGCTTTCATAGTATCCCATAAGTTTGGGTATGTTGTGTATTCATTTTCATTGATCTCTAGGAAGTCTTTAATTTCTTTCTTTATTTCTTCCTTAACCCATTGGTGATTCAGTTGAGCGTTATTCAGTTTCCATGAGATTGTAGGATTTCTGTAGTTTTTTCTGTTGTTGAGATCAAACATTAAACCATGGTGGTCTGATAGAACACAGGAGGTTATTCCAATTGTTTTGCATCTGTTGAGATTTGCTTTGTGGCCAAGTATGTGGTCAATTTTAGAGAAGGGTCCATGGGGTGCTGAGAAGAAGGTATATTCTTGTTTGCTCAGGTGGAATGTTATGTAAACATCGATTAAGTCCATTTGAGCCATAACATCAGTTAAGACCATTATGTCTCTGTTAAGTTTCAATTTGGCCAATCTGTCCAGAGGTGAAAGTGGGGTTTTGAAATCTCCCACTATTAATGTGTTGGGATTTATATGTGATTTAAGCTTTAGTAATTTCTTCTTTTACATATGTGGGATTGAGACTTCATCTTGGTAGGTCTTTCCTGTGATGAGTATGTAATGTCCTTCATCATCTCTTTTGATTGATTTTAGTTTGAAGTCTATTTTGCTGGATATTAAGATGGATATACCAGCTTTGCTTCTTAAGACCATTTGAATGGAAAGTCTTTTCCCAGCCTTTTATTCTTAGGAGGTGTCTGAACTTGAGGTGTGTTTCTTGTATGCAGCAGAAAGATGGGTCCTGTTTTTGTATCCATTCTGTTAGTCTGTGTCTTTTTATAGGTGAAATAAGTCCATTGATATTAAGGGATATTAATGACCAGTGATTGTTCATTCCTGTTGTTATTTTTATTTTTTGTGTGTTGTGTGTGTTTAGTTCTCTTCTTTGGGGTTTACTGCTGTGGTGTTATCTATTGCCTGTGTTTTCATGGGTGTATCTGCCTTCCTTAGGTTGGAATTTTCCTTCTATTGCATTGTGTAGGGCTGGGTTTGTGGATAAGTATTGTTTACATCTGGTTTTGTCTTGAAAGGTCTTGTTCAACCCATCTATTATGATTGAAAGTTTTGCTGGGTATATTAGTCTAGGCTGGCATCCATGGTCTCTTAGTTTCTGCATTATATCTGTCCAGGTCCTTCTGGCTTTCAAAGTCTCCATTGAGAAATTGGGTGTTATTCTGATGGGTTTGCCTTTATAAGTCACTTGGACTTTTTCCTTTGCTGCCCGTAATATTCTTTCTTTATTCTGTACATTTAGTTGTTGAATTATTGTGTGGCAAGGGGATGTTTTTGGGGGTCTAGTCTGTTTGGTGTTCTATAGGCTTCTTATATCTTCATAGGCATTTCCTTCTTTAAGTTGGGAAAGTTTTCTTCTATGATTTTGTTAAATATATTTTCTGTGCCTTTGAGTTGGTATTCTTCTCCTTCCTCTATCCCTATTATTCATAGGTTTGGTCTTTTCATGGTGTCCCAAATTTCTTAGACATTTTGGGTCATGACTTTGTTGGCTTTAGTGTTTTCTTTGACTGATGAATGTATTTCTTCTACCATATCTTCAACACCAGAGATCCTCTCTTCCATCTATTGCTTTCTGTTGGTTATACTTGCATCTGAATTTCCTGTTTGTTTACTCAGTTTTTCTATTTCCAACATTCCTTCTGCTAGTGTCTTCTTCATTTTTTCTATTTCCCTCTTCAGATCTTGGACTGTTTCCCTTGATTTTTCATGATTTTCTTTCAGGGACTTTTTGTTTTCTTCTCCTTTAATTGTCCTTTCCTCTAGTTTTTTATAGTGTTCTTCCAATTTTTTGTTTGTCTGTTCCTCCACTTTATTTTTTATTTCTTCTATATAAGGTTCTAACCTCTTCATGATGTTACTTATAAGGTTGTTTTCTTCTTCTTCTTCCATTCCATGATGTTCAGGTCTAGCTGTTGGAGAAGGGCTAGGTTCTGGTGATGCTGTATTGCTCTTTATTTTGTTGTATGTACTTCTGCCTTGGCATATGCCCATCTCCTTGTGGGTTTGTTCTTGGTCTTATCAGTGTACTTGGTCCAGACAGAACTGACAGATTTAGGGAACCTCTATCTGGTACAGATGGAAGCTCTGGTCCAAATGGGAGCTCTGGTCCAGATGAGAGTGCTGGCCAGATAGGAGCTGGAGGGCTGGACTCTGAGTCTCAGGAAGTCCTTGGGATCTCCTTATCTTGTCGAGATGGGAGCTCCTCTTGTCCAGATGGAAGTTCTGAGACAGGATGGAAGCTCTGGTCCAGATGGGAGTTCCAGGACAGGATGGGAGCTGGGGGCTCTCTGGTCCAGATGGGAGTTCCAGGGCAGGATGGAATGCTGGACACTGGTATCTAAGTCTCTGGAAGTGGCTGGGGTCTCTAGCAGATGGGTGTTGGGGCAAGGCGTTGAGGTTGTAGTGCCCACCAGAGGGTCTCTCTAGTCCAGATGGGAGTTCTGGGGCAGATGGGAGCTGGGGACTGGTCTCTGAGTCTCAGGGAGTATCTGGGGTCTGGGGCAAATGGGTGTGGGGGCAGGGTATGGAGACTGCAGAATCTGCCTGTAGTCTTGGAAGAGGGGAGCCTTCCCATAGAGCCTGCAGATTGGCCAGAACCTGGTGCCAAGTTGGGCAAGTTCTCCCAGGATGGTGCCCATGGGTGGGACCCAGGGGTGGTTTCCTCTCTGACTATAACCCCAGGCACTCACCTCTGGTCCAGATGGGGGTTCTGGGGTGGATGGCAGATTTGGGCTGGTCTCTGAGTCTCAGGAAGTTGCTGGGGTCTTGGGCAAATGGGTGTGGGGGCAGGTTGTGGAGACTGCAGAGTCTGCCTGCAGTCTTGGGAAAAGGGGAACCTTCCCATAGGGCCTGAATCTTTCTTGTATTATTAAGAAATTTTCTGTTCATTTTACATACTAAACCACAGGTGACTCTCTCCTCCCTCCCACCCCCTAGGCTTCCCTGGAACCCACCATCCCAATTCCACCTCCTCCAAGGCAGGCATTCCCATAGGGAGTCAGCAGAGCCTGGTACATTCAGTTGAGGCTGATCCAAGCCTCTCTCCCCGACCCAAGGCTGTGTAAAGTGTCCCATTAGAACTAGGCTCCAAAAAGCCAGCTCATGCAACAGGGATGGATCCTGATCCCAATTCCGGTGGCCTCTTAAGCAGTTAAAGTTAAAGCTAAACAAATGTCTCACTTATGTAGAGTGCCTAGTCCATTCCCATGCAAGCACTACAGTTAATGATCACAGTTCATGAGTTCCCACTAGTTTGGTTTATTTGTCTCTGTACATTTCCCCATCACGATCTTGATGCCCCCATGCTCATAGAATCCCTCTTCCCTCTTTTTGACTGGATTCCTTAAGCTCAGCCTGGTGCTTGGCTGTGGATCTCTGTATCTGCTCCATCAGATACTGTATGGAGGTGCTATGATGACAGAAAGGGTATTTACCAATCTGATTACTGGAGTAGGCCAGTTCAGGCACCTTCTCCACTCTTGTCAGTAATCTAAGGTGGGATCATTCTTGTGGATTCCTGGAAACTTTTTCAGCACTCTGTTTTTCCCTGTTCCCTTGATGTCGCCCTCTATTATGGTATCTCTTTCCTTGTTCTCCCACTCTGTCCCTGTTCCACCTCAACCAACCATCATGTTCCCCTATGTTCACATCCCCATCCCCTACCCTCTATTGCCTCCTCTCACCCCAAGTTTGCTCATGGAGATCTCATCTATTTCCCCTTCCCAGGGCAATCCATGGTTGTTTTTTTGTTTGTTTTTGTTTTTTTTTAAAGATAACAAGGCTTGTCTTTTAATTATAAATACCCAGCCTTAGCTTGGCTTGTTTCTTGCCAGTTTTTCTTAACTTTAAATTACCCTATCTACCTTTTTGCCTCTGGGCTTTTTTCTTTTCTTACTTATGTAATCTTACTTTCAATCTTACTGTATGGCTGGCTATGTGGCTGGGTGGCAGGCTCCTAGTATCCTCTTCTCCTTGTTCTCTTGCTCCTTCTTCCTTCATTCTCCCAGATTTCTCCTTCTATTTCTTCTCTCTGCCTGCCAGCTCTGCTTATCCTTTCTCCTGCCTCACTACTGGCCATTCAGCTTTATATTAGACCATTGTGTGTTTTCGACAAGCACAGGAACACAGCTTCACAAAGTTAATTTAAACATGTGCAACATAAAAGAATGCAACACATCTTTGCATCATTAAATAAATATTCCAGAGCATAAACAAATGTAACACATCTTAAAATAATATTCTACAATAGAGATCTATTTATGTTTTGTTCACTTAATATCCTTGATGTGAGATGATCTCCTATATCAGATTATGATCTCAACCCAAATGCCAATGTTGTTTACAAGATAATGACTTTTTTGAGTTCTTTAAGGATTCATAATGCTTCCAAATATTTTCAATATTTCAGATTGAAGCATATGGGAAGACATGTTTTTTACTATGTAAAAAAAATCAATCATCACAACAGTACAATGATTCCATATATACTTAGCACACAAGAGTAACTTGGTAGGGTGCAGAATTAGCATTCCCAAATTTTAGCTAATTCTAAACTATTTCATCCCACTTAGATATGCAGAAAGCTAATTAACTGTTATGGAAAAGATTCTGTTGGTAAGAGGACTTGGCATGTGAGCAGGACAATATGAGTTTTAGTCCCCAGCCTCTAAGAAATCACTAGACGTGACTGCACATATAACTCAAGCACTGCAGGGAGAAAACAGGTAGACCAATGAGCTCACTGATTGTCCAGACTAAATGAAACAGAAAACCTATCTCAAGGTAATAAGGTTTAGTGTGATGAAGGAAGACAATGTCCTGTTCTTACTTTTACATACATGCTCTGAGTTGTACACACCTATGGATATGCAGCACAAACACATCACACACACACACACACACACACACACACACACACACACACACACACACACATACCAGGCAAATCACACATACAACATATACACAAATAAAAGAAAACTATAGCAATATTAATTAATAAGCCCATTTTAATGCTAATCTTAAGAATTTCATCAATATTTCCGTACTTCAATATTTTGTTTTAAGCATGATTATCTCGCTGAGATGGCTTCATCTTCCAATTTGTTTCTGCTTCTATTGTCTACTCAATTCCTCAGTTTATGTACTATGGTAATTAATTCTTTATGTTGTGAATATGTGTTGCTTTGATTGGTTGATAAATAAAAAGCTGATTGGCTAGTATCCAGGCAGGAAGTATAGGTGGGGTAAGCAGACAAAGAGAATTCTAGGAAGAGGAAGGCTGAGTCAGGAGTCACCAACCAGACACAGAGGAAGCAAGATGACAAGACAACTAACAAAATTTGCCAAGCCACATGGCTAAACATAGATAAGAATTATTGGTTAATTTAATTGTAAGAGCTAGGCAGTAATAAGCCTGACCAGTCATAATTAATATAAGCCTCTGGGTGTTTACTTGGTTCTGAGCAGCTGAAGGACCAGGTGGGAGACAGGGAAACTTCAAGCTACATTTTTGTGTGTATAATTTCTTGATTGTACTAAATAATTTACCAGTGTTCTGTAGTAGTCAATAGAGATCCCTTATACCTGTGTTCTTCGTCAAGCAATTCATGAATTTTATGGTCAATTACAAATTCATTATGTTTCTTTTTTGATATCATATCTATGGACTCATGATTCTTCTAGTCTTAGAAATGTGTCCAGCCATTTAGACAAGCAACCATTTTTCCTTTATTTTATGATGGGGTGACTTTTGAAGGGAATGACACCTGACTTGTTTTTTGTTGTTTTGTTTTATTTTGTTTTGTTGTATTTTTGAGGATAAATGGTCAACATATTGTGACACATAATGACAATAGTTCAGAAATACAGTACACAAAGGATGTGTATATGTGCTAGTACCAGTTCATTTGAATATGCAATGCTGGATATGATATGTTACATCATAACAATTAGACAATAACAGCTAGAATAGTTAGTTTTAATTAATTAATTTACACATAACTAGTAAATAGAGCATGCATGAATTATTGATAGCAGCTGTCCCTTACTGTTATAAAAGTGAAATTATCATTTTATAATCACAAGAATTTTATTGTGGCTTCAATTTTCAGAATTTCTATTTGTTGATAGATTGGCCTTGTTGCTCTTAGACCTTTGAAGAAGCTATGCTTTATGGCATGATCATATGCTGGAGTAAAACAGCTCTCCCCATGGCCATGAAGCAAAGGAGAAAAGAGATTGGATTCTCACAATTATTTTCAATGGAGTATATGCATTAACACCCTCACTAGACTTTAGATTTTACATTTTCCACCACTGACCAGTAATGATATGCTGAGGACTAAGCCCTTGAAATGTAGGCCTATAGGAGAAAATTAACTTCAAAACACATAGATTATTAAATTGACCAATGAAATTTTTGCTGTCTTTAAGTTCTTCCAAGTTAACATTGGTGAAAAATTTTCTACTGTACTGCACATTCTCCTTATAAGCCTCCATAGCAATATTGTCAAACACGGGAATATTACAGCTAATATAAGCATAACTCATGTAATCCTGGAAGTTTAATGTGCCTGCTTATTTCTCTGGACAACATCTGCTACCAATTTATATGGTGGTTTTTTTTTTTTTTCTTTTCCTGGAAACTTACACTGATATAGAACCAAGTATAAAATATATGGGGACTATGCAACCATGATTCAAATTTAAAAATGTCTTTGGCTTACCATCAAGAAGAAATGCTTATAGATCTTTATTAAATTAATCACTTGCTCAAAACCTTTTTGGAAGTCCCTTAACCTCAGCTTAAAAACTGAGGTCTCTAAGAAGAGTCTAGTAGCTATCAGCTAGCTAAATACCTTGTAGTAGTGTTACTTAAAAGAAGAAACATCAGCTGTACATCTACATGTTTTTAAACATTATTTACCATTGACAAAACTTACCATTAAACTGTAAATCAGACAACTATATACATGTATATACATGTATTATCACTGCTTCAAAGACTGGTGAGGTGGTGGTGAATAAAGGACCAGACATCAAGCGTGATGACCTGAGTTCCATGCCCCAATCCATGTGGTGTAAGGAGAGATCAAACTCCCTCAGGATGTCATCTGACCTGTACATATATTCTGTGTTAAATACATGTAAACAAACATTCATAAAAGTATTTATTAATGTAATAATAAAAAGGGTTTCTCATGATCTTAAAGTATGAATAAAGGAAAAGGAAAACTTATAAATATTTCTGAATTAGTAAAAATAGCTGAAGACAACACATTCATTCTACTGGCTTGCCACATTAATCACAGAGGATGTCTTTTAGTGTGTAATGGAACTTGTAAAGGCAAGAGGTAGTCTCTAATATTTCTGAGAATAAAAATAATAGTGAATTACCTTTAAATGTGGAGTTGTTCATTATAACTGTCTTCTAGCCTTTCAAAGAAACTTCAGAATTATTCTATGTCAGGCTGAAAAATATTAGATACTATTTCATCACTGTTGCTGCAATTTATAAGGTCTCCTTAAAAGCTTCAGAACAGGAGCTAAAAATACATTGTGTTCATTGACCTTTGATATGTTATGTTGCTTTATTCTCATGTGCTTTGAAAGAACAGTGATCTTTCATTCAGAAGCTGGAGAGCACAGCTCTTAAAAGTAACAACAATAATGCAAAGAAGTGAGTTCATAAAAACAAAATTAAATGTAATGTAATTTAATGTTCCTCTGTTCTTTTTAAACTATTGCTGGTCACTTTTCCAATATACTGGTTCTCCTAATATTACCGATGTGTTATTCTACCAGAGATCTTATTTTCTATTCATATATAACTACAGTTACAGTATGGGTAGATATAGATATAAATATAGTCATAGGTATCAATAATATATTACATAGTTTTGGAGGGGAAGTAGTATCTCTCTCTGTAACCCAGTCTGGGCTGGGAGTTACTCTGTAGTACAGGTTGTCCTCAATCTTGTAGTAAGAATCCTGCTTCATTCTTCTGAGTATTAGAATGACAGACCTGAGGTGCCATTCTTGGTGGTTACTAATATTACTTTGCTAAGATATATGAATGGAAGGAGTGAATCATAATGGGGGGGTTTATTTCTGAAATTGCACCACTGTCCTGTAGAATGAATTATACTAGGAATTAAGCAAGATCTTAGTCACAGAGTGTTCCCTGTAAAATGTAATTTCAAAATTTTGTATTAATTAGATAATGGCTGAATAATAATCTTAGGAAACATAACAAGAAGAAGATCTAGTATATCTCAAGGTTTTTGAGAAAAATACTTTCAATTATAAATTTTACTAATGGAAAATCTACTTCAGGAGTCCCTTCTTATAAATGGCGGAAATTTTAGTTGGTTTAATCTTGTGTATGCACTCACAACCACTGTGAAATTATGTGTACAATGGCTCTGTCTTGTACTGCAAATATTTTCAGTTTTGTGAGATCAAGGATAATCTCTACATTCTACCATATTCAAGATATTAGGTCTTATGTTAAGGTCTTTGATCCATTTGGAGTTGAATTATGTGCATTGTGAGATAAGGATCTAGTTTCATTGTTTTATATCTAGCCATTCAGTTCAGAAATCTAGAAAGGAAGGGACTACAAAGAACTGGCTTTCAAGGTAGAGGAGATATGCAGTTATATAAAAGAGAAAGAAAAATAAAGACATAGAAATGGTTAAATGGGGTGGAAGATGAAAGGACAACATAGAGGATGGAGGGCATAAAGTATAATAAACACTAAAGATCTTCTGCAAAAGTCATATAAAATCTACTACTGTAGAAGCTTCTTAAGATATGAACATACACACATATAAAAATTGTAAATAAAGTTGACCTCTAATTGGGTAGCAATGCCCCTACTAGATAATATATGCTAACCAGTAAAATCCCAGTTCCAAGAACAGGTTGTGTCTTTTGACTTTGTTTGACAGTGGGTTTCCATAGACCTCAAAACATTACAGAATATTGCCAATGCTATTGATTATCTCCAGAATTTGGCAGTAAGACCCTGTTGCTAAAAAACTATATGGCAAAGTCATAGAACATAGAGAAATCAACCTGCTACTAATTAAGAATCTTTATTACTACTGGCTGTCTCAGAAGTTGTAGTGCATACTAACAAAGGAGAAAGGTAATTACTAGTTTTACCCAGCTCTGAATCCTGCAAGCTACAACAATGACCAGCCTGGCAAGATAGGCCCATCAGTGCAGGAGTGATATAGATCTTACAGAAATCCCTATCTACTCTTACAGATTTTAAGTCTAATCATAAGATGAAACTCTTAATTGACACCAACACCAGGTTCATGATCCTGTAGTTAGCCAGGTCCTTGGGGTGAACCTACTGCTATTGTTCTGCTAAATGAGAATAATGTTAGACTGACTCCTAATGACTTACAATCATATTCACCCACACTCATCCCTAATCAGAGATTCTTTTTACAATAAATTACATTTATCACAGAGAACCAAAACTGGTCAATTTACAGCAAATAAGAGATTAGGGAATGTTCACACTGTTTATTAAACCCCTCTTCTCTAGGTTAAGAGATAATTTCAGAAGAGACAGAAATGTTTGTAAGAGCCAGACTTGGTGAAAGATTAGAAGGAACTAGTGTTTTTTAGATACAATAAAGCAGCTACACATATGGCTGAAGTGGTTATACCAGCATGCACAAGGCATGCAATATTGAAACCAGAGAAAATTCCAGCATAGAAAGGAGAGGTGAACACAAATTTCCATGACTAATTGAGGCATTATTGGCAAGAAATGGCTGTTTGGAGAGTGAAACATAGTTTCCTTAAGATTATTACCCTTTGAAGGGCAACCATACTCCAGATAGGTGTCCTCACACACAAGAGTATGTGGACAGCACACAAATTGAAATCAATGTTATTTTTTTAATTTAAAAAATAGAGCATGAAGTTGTGTGATTAGGGAAGGAGGCTCTATCTGGCAGGAGTTGTGTGAGAAGAGTGAAAATGATAAAAAATTTATCATATTAATTTCTCAAATGATTGCCAGTATTTTTACAAATAATTAATTAAAAATATTTTCTGTTTCTGTAAACAAAGCTTCATAAAATTGCTACTTTGTTGCAATGTGGAATTCTCAGTTACCTGAGTCTGCATTTCCAGGCCATTGGTCATTCATATTTGGCTCTAAAACAAGCTATCTTATATCTGTTACCAGTGGTAGTAAAAATGGTGAATGCTAAGATAAGGTGACTAGTACTGTTGAAAATTAGTGAACTGGGGACAGAAAGTTAGTGCTAATATCTAAGTCCAATAACTTGAGTTTGATGCCAGTCTCATATTCTCATTCTCTCTCTCTCTCTCTCTCTCTCTCTCTCTCTCTCTCTCTCTCACTTTTTCTCTCTTTCTCTCAATATATATGTAAACAAATGAATGAAAAATTTTTAAGAGTATAAATGAACTGATATAACTTTATTCAGCATATCTATGTTTAACATTATTCAAAGAATGTGTATAAAAATTACAACTTCCACAATGATATGAGTTTTTCTAGAAACAGCCCTCCTGTCTACATCCTTTTCTATCTAAAGTGTTACTTGTAGACTTAACAACTTATGCTAAAGCCAACTAATCCATTTTGTGAGTGCGCATGAGTGTGTGTGTGTGTGTGTGTGTGTGTGTGTATTTAAACGTTAACTATTTAGGGGTAAAAGAGATGACTCATAATCATAAGATAAGAACTTAGTGTTAAAAAGAAACACCTACTTTTTCTGTTTGATAGGATGATATGAAATATATCATAGATAATAACCAGGTCTAAACTTCTAATCTTCACTACATGTAGAAATTAAATCTATATAACTCTTAGGGGGTAATGTTAATGGACTGTCATAATTTTCTTCTGAACAATAGGAATGATCCAGGGGGCATAATCATTGGAGCATAATCATGCATATAGTTGAACTGAGTACACCTTTTTTATATGAATGGATTTTCTTGTTATCTCAGCATGCACAGCATGAAAAGGACATATTACTTTTAGTCTCATATAACTTAGAATATTAACATTGAAATCATTTAGGCAAAGTACTTTATTTTTGGTGATCAACTTTTGAAAATACCTCGTTGCTTCATTTATCTGAAATGTTGTGATTTCTCGTAATGTTGCCATGAGTGACTCTTTTCCATAATTGAAATGTAAGAAAACAAGAAGTTTTTAAATTAAAATTTAAAGTATATATATTATTTTAACCTTATAAACTACACTGCTAAAGATAATTATTACTAACATTAGGTCTTTATTATGGATTAAGGCATATATGCAGAATATTTAGTTAGCTGTGTACATGCCTCTGTATTGATAGTTTTGCAAAATACATTTATCTGTCCACATTCTATTACTAAATGATGATATGGCTTCCAAAAACTTTTTCCTGCTGCAAATAGCAAAATAGTAATCTCTATCGGATAACATATAAAAATCTACATAGTGGTATATAATAATTTAATAACTGCCAAAATGAATGGATTCTAAGATATCTGATATCTAGAGAATTCTTAGAATTTTTCTCTAACATTCTAACCAATTGAGTTAATACACATGTTAAGATGTGTTTGGTATATGTAACAGTAACTCTGTTTAATATTTAGGAGAAGAAACTGCATGAATGCCATTTTTCTATCATTTCAGTAGCATTTACATTTCTGCAAAATTTTGATTTCATTTTTTTTCCTTTTGTTCTTGAACCTGATCAACATGCATTAAAATCTCCAAAGAGAGACAAAGCCAGCATTTGGATTTGGAAGGATGGGAAAGAGGGGAGGAGAATCTGGAGGGAGATGAAAGAGGGGAATAATAATGAGAATGTATTTTATATTAAAAAAAAATCTCTTTTCAATTTTAAAATGATCTTCCTGTTGTTAACTCTGGCAGTCAATCTGAACTTGACTGTTGCCTCCTAATAAGAGCTTCCTTTATAGGAACCATGAACTTTGTATTTCTATGCCTTATGATTGATTATGTTTTAGTTTCTTCTCAGATTTATGAAGTAATTTATTTTTTCCACATTTGTAGCACTTCAGAATGTACTTTCTAAGAAAATCATATCCTTTACAATTTTTATTACTTTATTCTTGAGAAATACATACAGGTATACAGTTAAATATGGTCATATCTACTCTCACAATTTTGCATTATTTCCTCTACTTGTGTACTTCATAAGTTTGTGTCTTTTGTGTTTGTTTGTTTTTGTTTTTGTTTTGTTTTGTTTTGTTTTGTTTTGAGACAAGGTTTCTCTGTGTAGCTTTGTGCCTTTCCTGGATCTCGCTCTGTAGACCAAGCTGGCCTCAAACTCATAGAGATCTGCCTGTCTCTGCCTCCCAAGTGCTGGGATTAAAGGCATGCGCCACCACCACCCTGCTAAGTTTGTGTCTTTCTATGGCATTAAATCCAGTAGTAATGTTCATATGCTCATGGATATGGTAACATCTACTGCAGAATGGAAATTCTTCCAGAGACCAAATTCTCTAAAAAGAATAAAACTCCCTCCTCAAGAAACTATCATCCACCAATACCTAATCAGCAGGAACTGGGGCCTGGAGATCAACTATTTAATCTATGCTGGAATTTTGGTTGGCTTGATCTTATATAGACCTTGTGCAAGTAAACATGTGATAGCTAAGTAATGTCTAGAAGAAAGCATTTCATACTGTCCTTCCATATCCTTAAGTTCATATAAACTATCTTGATTGCAATTATATGCTTGCATGGTTGAAAAAAGAACTCATAAGAGATGCTATATAATTACTGAATAAATGATTAACAAATTCACATGTAGAAGAATATGAGGAATCTTAGGTTGAAATTAAGAAGCTGTTGGCAAAAATGAAAAGTGTCTGAGTAAATTGAATTTCTCAGGAAAATTAAAATAGTACAGATATATGAGAACAATAATAGAGAGAATGAATGAATTAATAAATCTTATCTACTTTGAGTCCTTAAACTTAGTGGTTAAAGTGATCCTACCAAATGAATAACTGAGGAGCAACGTGGTCAAGTAGAGTCATAATTGTGAGTATTAGCATGGAGTTAGATTTATATTTGGAAAGCAGTAATAGCACTATATCATCAATTCTCTAGTTCAGATTTATATTTGATTCTCAGCTATGTGCAATGGTTTTGAATGAAACTGCATAATACCTAAGTTGTATAAGAAATCAAAGAGGATACATATATATTGGTGAATGCTATACATATAATGTACATTTTACATGATTTACACATACACACATACACACATACACACACACACACACACACACACATATATATATATATATATATATATATATATATATATATTCAATTTTTATGCTTTATTATAAGGAATTGCCTCACATGATTATGGAGGGTGAGAAATACAACATCCATAGTCCATAAGATGAATATGCATATCTAGGGTAGTGATAGACCAGTTTTTGTCTAAGTACAGAAATTATGGAAGAAAAGATTGATATTCCAGCTAAAAGACAGACAAAGAGAATGTCAGTTTTCATTTATGTTTAATATTGTTGAGGTCTCCAACACATTTGATGATGCCTGTTCACATCGAGGAAGGCTGATTCAAAACTTAATTTCATCTAGAAGTAAGCTCACATATATGAACAGAAAAAGTCTTTAACCAAATATCTGCACACCCTGTCGTCTAGTTAAACTAACACATAAAATCAACCATATGTTCTCAAAGCTGTGTGTTTCTGTGGCTTATATAAAACATTATCATGACATAGAATACAGATTAAGCATATATCAGTATTATCTTTACTAACCTATTCTCATAACAAATAATCTGTTCCCATCTGTAAAATGAATACAACTCATGCCTTTTTCTGAGAGTTAAATAAGGCAATACTTATAAAGTAGTTGACACTGTCCCTGGAATAAACAAAGTACTCAGAAAATTTTGGTGGTGATGTCATTATCACTTTTGTAATCCTTATCATTTTTTTATGATGACTCAAGAGGAGGGAGAAATGCGAGTGTGGTAAAATGAAGTGGTTGAAATTCTTCACCTAAAACCTACAGCATAGATTCACCTTCTAAGATTTAAGTGAGTACAACCAAATGCCCTAGGCACAAACTCATGTATTATGTATAACACAAATTTCTCATAAAAGTTAACTCCATTTTATCTTTGCTCTCAACAGAGAATAAAACACTTGAAGTATGAGGACTCTAGGTTATATGTTCTTATTGCTGCTTTAGTTACTCATATTTTTGAAATGTAAACAAACAGTATATCATCTTTCTTTGTACATCAGATAATTTCTTTCATGCAGAGTGATGCAGATAAGTATTAAATCATATTATTCTCTTTTGAAGACAAATTACAGATTGAAAATATTTCTAACAGAAATTTGGACATCATTAAATATTAGCCTTTCTTATTGTTATGTTGGTTCATTAATGTAATGATACCTATTAGTGCCCTAAACTGTATTTTTCACTACTTAACTATATTACTGCAAATGCTGTGTTTGAGGATTTTAAGCAATAAGGAGGATTCTGTCACAAGCAAAACAAATCTTAAAACTAACCATTACTTACAATGGACCTTTGACAGAGAACACAAACTATTCTTTAGAAATATAGGTAGGAAAATGCTTAACTTTGTAGTTGTACTACTATCCCATAGTTACATGTAATACATGATTAAACATCTAGAACACAGCATCTTCTCTCCTGAAAAAAAAATGCATTCATTACCAAAGCACTTATACAAACAATTGCTAAACCTTGTATGATTTCTACATTCCAGGAGTGTGCAATGTATTTTGAACCAAATGAGATTGATATAAACTTCCTTTATGAGGAATATCACATCATGTGCAGTACATAAAATGGTAATATAACATCCTCTGTGTAATTTATGTTTTTTACAATACTTTTTAAATTTATTTTATAATTTAATTTAATTTTACATATCAGCCACAGATTGCCCTCTCCTCCCTCTTCCAGGACCCCTCTCTGTAGCCAATCCCCCATTCCCATCTCCTCCAGAGCAAGGACTCCCCTGGGGATTCAGCTCAGCCTGCTAGATTCAATTGAGGCAGGTCAGGTTTATTCCTCCCTTCACCCATGCTGAGCAATGTGTCCCTGCATAGGCCTCAGGTTACAAACAGCCAGCTCATGCACTAAGGACAGGTCCTGGTCCCACAGCCTGGGGGCCTCCCAAAGAGTTCAAGCTATTCAATTGTCTCACTTATCTAGAGGGCCTGATCCAGTTGGGGGCTCCTCAGCTATTGGTTCTTAGTTCATGCGTTTCTGCTAGTTTAGCTATTTGTCCCTGTGCTTTTTCCAATCATAGTCTCAACAATTCACACTCATAAATTCCCTCCTCTTTCTTGCTGATTAGACTCCCAGTGCTCCACCTGTGGCCTGGCCATAGATCTCTACATCTGCTTCCTTCAGTCATTGGATGAGAGTTCTAGCATGACATTTAAGATGTTTGGTCATCTGATCACCAGAGTTGTTCTATTTGGGCTTTCTCTTGACCATTGCCAGTAGTCTATTGTGGAGGTATCTTTACGGATTTCTGGAGACGTCTCTAGCACTTTGCTTCTTCAAACTCCCATGGGGTCTTCATTTATCATGGTCTCTCTTTCCTCGATCTCCCTCTCTGTTGTTGATCCATCTGGGATCTTCCGTTCCCCTAAGCTCTCCTTCCCCTGACCCTTGCCCTTCATTACCCCCACCTCATGTCCAGTTTGCTCATGTAGATCTCATCCATTTCTCTGTCTTTGGGCGATCCCTGTGTTTTTCTTAGGGTCCTGTTTTCTAGGTTGCCTCCCTGGAGTTGTGAGTAGCAGTCTCATCATCCTTTGTTTTACATCTAGTATCCTCCTATGAGTGAGTATATACCATGTTTCTCTTTCTGAGTCTGGATTACCTCACAACAGTCAATGGGACCTCTTGAAACTAAAAAGCTTTTGTAGAACAAAGGACATGGTCAACAAGACAAAGAGACAGCCTAGAGAATGGGAAAAGATCTTTACTGACCCCACATCTGACAGAGGGCTGATATCCAGAATATATAAAGAACTCAAGAAATTAGACATCAAAATGCCCAACAGTCCAATTAAGAAATGGGCTATAGAGCTAAACTGAGAATTCTCAACAGAGGAAACTCAAATGGTTGAAAGATATTTAAGGAATTGCTCAACGTCCCTAGTCATCAGGGAAATGAAAATCAAAACAACTCTGAGATACCACCTTACACCTGCCAGAATGACAAAGAGCAAAAGCACAGAAGACAGCTTATGCTGGAGAGGATGTGGAGCAAGGGGAACTCTCCTCCACTGCTGGTGGGAATGCAAGCTTGTACAGCCACTTTGGAAATCAACATGGTCCTTTCTTAAAAAGTTGGGAATCCATCTCCCCCAAGACCCAGCTATACCACTCTTGGGCATATTCCCAGGGAATGCTCAATCATACCACAATGGCACATGCTCAGCCATGTTCATAGCAGCATTATTTGTAATAGCCAGAACCTGGAATCAACCTAGATACCCTTCAACTGAAGAATGGATGAAGAAAATGTGGTACATATACACAATGGAGTACTACTACTCAGCAGAGAAAAACAATGACATCATGCAGGCAAATAGATGGATCTAGAAAAAATCATCCTGAGTGAGGTATTCCTGGTATAATTTTAAACAATTTAAAATGTTCTACCTAATCATCTGTGTAGAATTTTAAATAATTTATATAAATATTACCTGTTTAGAGGAGTAGAACTCAAATATCCCAAGCCTATAAAATATCGGTTAATTTTAACAATTTCATTCTATCATTGGCAGTGGAATTGAAATAACCTTCTATTGAAAAAATCAGGCAAATTATCTCAGGCAGATGACCAAGTAAACATGAGTCAAGAAAATAACACTGTTAATGCATGTGGTTGACAATTCAGCCTAACTTCATTCTTACCATGAGAATTATAGATTAATTGAAATGGAAGGCCATTCTACAAAGTACTTGAGGAATATGTCCCAGAAATATAATTATTATCAAAGATCTGAGAAATTGTTAAAGCTGAAAGGAATCTAGATGAAATGGGAGAAAACAACAAAAAGCAAAACAAAACAAATGTAAAAACAACAAAAAATAGAATGGTATTCTTGAGAGAATCCTAAACAGAAAAGGAAAGTTGATTGGGAAAAAGATTGAGAAAATCTTAATAAAGTATGTAATTTCTCTGAGAATAATATATCAACATTGGCTCACTGATAGTGAGAAATGTACACAAATAAGTTCAAATGTTAATAAAAGAAGCTTGGTTGCATATTCTATATTATTAATTATAAATATTATAAAATTATGATATTCATTTACTATTTTAAAAATACTATATCTACATGGACATTTCAGGAGGATATTTTTTTAAAGTAAAAGAACACCTTGCTTTCTTTTTGAAATTGGACAGAGCAAATATATAGAACAAATTATTCTAAGGTGCTACTGCAATATTTTTTTGGAATTCAGAATAGCAAACAGGCTCATAAAGTTAAGTAAAAGCAGGGAGTCTACTGTCAAAGTTAAATATTTAGAAAGGTATTAAGCCAAAAGTAATCACAAACATCAAGAGGCTGAATCAAGAACATTAAATATTTGACAAAAGTCAGGGCTGTATACCAAGTTTTAGGACAATGTGCATTTTATCTCTTAAAACATTTGAATTAGTTAACTCAAAAAATTAGACAAAAATGATATACTGGATTTGACTGAGATACAGAATATAAAAATGTGGTAAGATCAAATAGAAATGTTAAATGGGTAGTAGAGATACTTGTAAAATTAGCCATTATCTGTAAAGTTGGTTGTTCTTTCTGATCTTAGAATTGAGGCTATAATATTCTGTAACAATATATTTAATGTGATATAGGTTCAGGTAGCTAAGTGCTGTGGGAGGTTCTGTATGCTGTGAATGTGTTACTCTTATTGGCTAATAAATAAAGTGCTGATTGGCCAGTAGTCAGGCAGGCAGTATAGGCAGGACAAAGTGAAAGAAGAATTCTTAGAAGTGGAAGGCTAAGTCAGGAGACATTGCCAAGTACTGTTAAGCACAAGCCATGTGACAACTTATAGACTAATAGAAATGGGTTAAGTGAAGATATAAGAACTAGACAGCAAGAAGCCTGAGCCATTAGGCCAAAGAGTTTAAATAACGTAAGTGTCTATATGCTTATTTGGGTCTGAGTGGCTGTGGGCCCAGGTGGGACTGGAGATAACTCCAGCTACAACTAATAATAAAGTCTTTATTTCACGATTTGGAATTGGTAAAAAAATGGTAGAAGGTTCAAAGTATTTTAGAAATAAAACTAAGATTAAACAATACCTAATCGAAATAATAGGAAAAAATAAAATCTAGTATGGCAGGTAATTTATATACTTTGCATTATTGTTTTACTTTTTATTTATTTGTGTGAAAGATTCTCTCTGTTTCTCTTTTTTTCTGTCTCTCCTTGTGAGTGTGTGCATGCATGTGCACATGTGTACATGTGTCTATGTCTATCTGTCTGTATATGTATGTGTATGTGCATGTAAGTACACAAAGGTCAAAAGAGGATGTTGGATTTCTTGAAGCTATTTTTTACAGAGGTCTGAAATACCATCTGATGTGAATGCTGGACACAAAACTCAGATCCTCTAGATGAGCAACAGATGCTCTTAACTGCTGAACCATCTCTCCAGCCCAGAACTGAAACATTTGGAGAAGAAAAAGATACTAAACATCACATTTGGTCTGCATTCTGGCAACTGTATTTACTCAGTACTTCCAACAATAATGTTTATAATTAAGCATATATGTTGTGTACATACATGTTTTATATATGCACAAAATAAATAAAGAACAAAAATGGTATATAAGGAAATTTGAAAATATGACTTACCTTAAAATCAATGAAGAGACTGAAAATGTGAATAGAAACTTTTCCAGAAATTGAGATTATTCAAGTTGAAGAACATGATGGAAATATGAACCAGAAAACTAATCTTCAAGTTAAACATTCAGGCTGTTATTAAAGTAATGAAGGCATACCTCTAATCATAGCTATCAGGAGGCTGAGACAGGAGGATCATGTATTTGATACCAGCAATTACAGTTGAGTAATTATAGTTGCCAGAATACAGCTCAAAATTATCAGAGCCTAAACGACTTCTGACAGATGCTCAAATACAGGAACATAATCTTAAGGAAAATCAAAAAGGTGCAGAGAAACAGAAAGGAACAAGTAAATAAAAAGTAATACCTTCTTATTTCAGATGAAAATGTATAATCTTCACATTCATGGTGTAAAGAAACTTCTATTTTCTCAAACAGAATCTGAAATCATAATTAAACTAAAGTGATGAGAAATGTATAATATCTAGGGGCTATTGTATATTAACAGCTGAAATTTCTTAAGAAAGTATGTACATGGAACATAATAATGATATTATTAGAGTGCTAAAAAAATTCCATACCCAGCAAAAATAATATTTTAAGAGTTGAGATAATCTTGGACAAAAATACTATTGATATTAATAACATGCCTCATCATAGAAATATTAGCCACATAAGGCAAAAACCATGAAACTACATATTAATTGCTAACATTCAAAGTTATAATTTTGCAATAACATAATGGATAGATCTGTAAATAGAAATTAGGTTTTTGAATACTTTCAAACTGTAGGCAATTTTAATCCAAAATAGGTGGTTTCAAAGTCATGATTGTAGTCACTAGGGCAAACACTGACAACTAACTTCATAAAAGCATTTGTAGTTCTTATTAAAGTTTTAGCAATCGTAGAACATCAAGAAATACTTAGTGTGTTTAATAATAAAATTATATAATGGATTCTCCTGTTCACCTGCCTATCAGTCACCTAATCCACCACTCCCACCCCAAACTGACACCATGTAGAGTCCAAACTGAAACTACAGGTAGGTCACCCAGATTCGAGATGGCTAGCTGAGATGATCCAGCTTCACAGACTACTCAAACAAGGACTTGAGATAAGCCCTGAACTTTGGCATTATACAGAAACTGGACAACAAATCATATAGCTACCTTTCCTAAAACTTGACAATTAACCCAAAATTTTTCTTTTCAGGATCCTCTACATATGCCTTTACCCACAAACAGCAAGAAGCAATTTTAATAACATGACACTCACAATCCCAAGAGGTGGGATGGAGCAGGTGGTTTTGGGTCTTTCAATGGGTTTGAAATAATTTTCATTGTTTAGAAGGGTTGGTTACAAGTTGTTGTTGTTGTTAATGGTCAGGAAAAGGTCTAAACAAAGGAGACTAGATTTAAGGTCCTTTTTTTTTAAAGGATATAAATAAGAGGTAGACTATTGAGTCTACTCTGAAAAAAATATAGAGAAATGATAGAATGAAGGGTATATTATTGAATCTACTCTGCAAAGCAAAGAGAGGACTATAGATAGGAAGGTAGATTATTGAATCTACTTTTCAAAGACAACTACTAGTTTTAAATACTTTACATTGGATTAGATTTTTATATACTGTATACAAATTATATATAATGAGATTGATATTGTTAGAAAATGCTATACATATATTTCTAATCTTGTTCAGGATATTGTACCTATACATTTCATTTCAAAATGTAATGTAATTTACTAATTGTTGAATGCTATTATTAGCAACTATTAGAATATAAAGAAATGATTTCCATTTCCCTGATGACTAAGGATGTTGAGCAATTCCTTTAAATGTCTTTCAGCCATTTGAGTTTCTTCTGTTGATAATTCTCTCTTTAGCTCGATAGCCCATTTTTTAATTGGACTGTTAGGTATTTTTGTGTCTAGTTTCTTGAGTTCTTTATATATTTTGGAGATCAGTGTTCTGTCAGATGTGGAGTTGGTAAAGATCTTTTACAATTCTGTAGGCTGCCATTTTGTCTTATTGACTGTGTCCTTTGCCCTACAAAAGAGTGCAGAGACAGCTAGCCAGACTAGTGGAGACACATGGACTGTGGACCAGTGGCTGGGGAGCTGCCATGGTGCTGGACTGGGCCCCCTGGATAGGTGAGAGAGTTGTTTGGCTTAAACTATTTTGGGGAACCCCAGGCAGTGGGACAGGGGCCTGTCCCTAGTGCTTGAGCCAGCTTTTTGGAGCCTGGTGCCTATGATGAGATGCTTTCCACAGCCTTGATATGGGAAGGAGGGGCTTGGACCAGCCTCAACTGAGTGTCCTGGGATGTGCTGACTCACCACTGAAGACCTTGCCTTGGGGGAAGTGGGATTGGAAGGTGAGTTGGGGGGTTGGGGCCTGGGAGGAGGGATGACAGGGGAATCTGTGACTGATATGTAGGATAAATGGAAAATTTCTTAAATAAATAAATAATAAATGGAAGTTAGTAGTTAGACATTACAATAAAACTTGTAGTCATAATAAGTATGTTTTCAAGGTTAGGCAGACATATATTTTAGATAGACAGGCCATCTTCAAACCCTCCAGACATCTATAATACAACACTTAAAGTGTTTTAATAACTTAGGACTTTTTCTTTTTTTATGACTATGAGACATGTTGGCTTCTGGCAGCACCAGTCTACTTCAGAGAAGATATGGGCATTGAAGAAACTGCATATGGAGTTAACTTTCATTATGGTGAAAGTTAGCCACTGGGCAACAAAGTGCCCTCAAACTGACTGCTTCCAGTATGCTATCCAAAATGGACAAGCAGGACACAAAACAAAGTACTACTTATCTTTGCCAAGACAAACATGGTTGCAGCTTTGGCAACAGGTGTCCTTTGTGATGAGGACAATATGGTACAATTGCTGAAGTGGCTTTGCAATCTGAAAAAAGTACATTTCTTGAAGGCAGCTGAACAGGTAATAGACTGATGTCTTCTGGTGTGCAGTGGAACAGCAGTTGAAAGAGTTATTCTTGAAAGAGTACCTAGGATGATGGAGTCTAACCTCTCAATGGAGGACTGGCATTTAATAAAGGAGATGAAGCCACCCACAAGCAGTGAAGAATAGGCAGTCAAATTCCAAAAACACCAGCAATTTCCAAAATTTAAAATCCTGACTCATGACAGGATACTGGTGTAATTCGGGTTTATGTGGTACATGGAGTATTCTCACTGAATGTGAGGTCGAGCTATAGACCTTATATACATCCAATTTCACAAATGAATCTGTCAGATATGCTAAGATGGTAGGCCAAAGATGATGCCCCAATGTGCAGAGAAATCTCAGGTAACTGACCAGGCAGCTGGCTGTTTCTGTCAACTCACTTTTTTTTGAAGTTGCTTGTTTGCACTTCCTGTTTTACTATGTAGTATTTCCTTCTTTGGTTTCTGAGAGAGTTGAAGATTAGATAGTTGTAGTTACAGTTTTCCTTGTTAAGAAATTTCAGAAAAGAAATTCACTAAGAAGTGTAATGTACATAAATTTAAAAGACATTATAAGATAATTCTGTTAGTAATATGTTAGGATAGAAAGTGAATGAGGCACATTTTGGACTTCCCAAAATAGGATAGATAATGGAATATTTCTCAAAATTTGTAAAATGCAAATGGACTAGCCATTGTTGATGTATTTATTGCTTGTATATATTGTATATAGTTATTGTACTTATTATATATAGTTTTCTTATATTAGTTATAACTTTTATTATTTTTAATCTTTATTAGACAAAAAGGGGAAATGTGGGATATTTTATTTGTGCTGAAATGTGATGATATTTTATTTGTATGTTAATAAATAAAATTTGCCCTGGAGGTCAGATAAAATAGCAAAGCCATTAACACAAAAGTGTTACACACTCCCTTAATTTGATCACACAGCAGGCAAGGTCTCTGTGTGTTCAAGGACATACTAGGGAACAGCCAAGCATAGTAACACATGCCTTTAATCCCAGTACCAACCATAGAGTCCTGAAGGTCTGTACAGACAGGCAGTGACAAGGAAGTGAGGTATCTGGGCTAAGATCCAATTAGAGGGCAGACTAGCAAGGCTATAAAGGCATGGGTAATATATGGTAGTTGCAGGGAATGAGGTAAGTTTGGTGGTTATCACTATTTTCCTGATCTCTAAGGCTTTCATCCACATATCTGGCTCCATGTTTCTTATTTAATAAGACCATTTAGAAATTTATCTACACATTTCTCCAAACAAAAAGATAATATGTATGTTCAATATCTTCAAAGAGCATATAAACAAGTAATTGAGTATGGATCACAAAACCCTAAACCATTAATATAAAATAATGAAAACAGTTCAAGAAAAAAATGGAATTAAAAATAAAATCTCAGATAAGAAGCAAAAATGAAATGGAACTTGAAATGAAAAGCTGAATAATTCATACAGAAAACCTCAGAGGAAAGTGTCACCTACAGATTAGATCAAGGGGAAAAGAGAACAGCAAGTCTTGAAGACAAGATAAAGGAATTGTCCATTCAGTTGAAAAAATGATAAGAAAAGAAAAGAAAACCTCAGTAACAAAATGTGGGAAACCTGGGGCACTATAAAAAGACAAATCCTACGATAATAGATAAGGAAGAAGGAGAAGGACAAACTCAGAACAAAGACACAGAAAATAGTTTCAACAGTTGCCGAAGATCTAAAATCTAAGAAAGGAGATGTTTATCAATAGAGACATACAGAACTTGAAATATACAGGGACAGAAAAGGAACACCCCACCTCAAATAATAAAAACATTAAATGTGCAGGGAAAAAATAGCAAGAGAGAAAGATAAAGTCATATAAAATGGTAGTCCTGGGAACTAGAGAGATGGTTCAGTGGTTAACAACATTCATTGTTCTTAAAGAGGTCCCAGTTTCAGTTCCCCGTTCCTATGTGAGAGCTTACCATAATCCTTAACTCCAATTTCAGAAGATCCAATGCCCTCTTCTGGCATCTGTGGGCATCAGACACACATGTGGTACATATACATAAAAGCAGGCAGAATACTCATACACATAAAATGAATAAATAGATTATATTTTAAATAGGACTGTCAGAATAACAACTGACTTTTCAATGGAAACTGTTAAAGACAGAAGGGCCTAGTCCAATGTGACAAATGATAAATGACTATAGATGCTTGTACAAACTACCACACCTAGGAAAACTATCAGTCACAGTTAAAAAAGAAAACTTTTTCATGATAAAGACATATTTGAGGAATTTATATTCACAAAACCAGTTCTACAAAGGATATTAGAAGGAATGCTTTAGTCTGAAGAAAAGATTAATCATACCCAAGAGCACACAAGATAACCTAATTCAGGAATGGATAACCAAAAAAGTCTAAGAAATAATACCAACACGACAAAATAAGACTAATTAATAAATAATATTCAGTAATAAATTTTGGCAGTAATTTCAATTCCCCAGTGGGTGAAAAAACAAAGACTAACAGATTATATCAGAAAACCAAATCCATCTTATGATGCCTCCATGAAAAGCACTTCACCGTTAATGATAGGCATTACCTTAGGATAAAAAGGATGCCAATGTTATTATAAGCAAGTTGAACAAAGATGCAAGCAGCTGCAGTTGTTGTAATAACTGACAAACTAAACTTCAAACTAAATCTAAACATTAGAAAAAATATAAAAATACATTTGATGCCCATCAAAATAAAATCCATGTCTAAACATTTATGTACCAAACACAAGGGAACCTAGTTGTGGAAAATGAACATTATTAGACAATTTGTAAGTTTTTCAACCAAGTATTTTTAAGTGTTTTAAATAGGAAAATAATTTTAAATACAGTAATTATGAAATTATTTTTCTTACTTATTACAAACTTACTATTTGAAGAAGAGTATATTGAATATAAGGGTATAATTGCTTAATGAAGTAATGCTTTAAAAACATATGAGAGTGTGGGGCTGGGGATTTAGCTCAGTGGTAGAGTGCTTGCCTAGCAAGTGCAATGCCCTGGGTTCGATCCTCAGCTCTGGGGGAAAAAAATCTTCTTTGTCTGGGCGGTGGTGGCGCATGCCTTTAACCCCAGCACTCGGGAGGCAGAGCCAGGTAGATCTCTGTGAATTCGAGGCCAACCTGGGCTACCAAATGAGTTCCAGGAAAGGCACAAAGCTACACAAAGAAATCCTGTCTCAAAAAAACCAAAAAACCAACCAACCAACCAACCAACCAAACAAACAACAACAAAAAAACAAAGAACATATGAGAGTGCATTATCATCACTTGGATTACAGGTATTCTAGCAATTTCACATAAAAAAAAAACTAATAGAATTATACTAATTAGAGATGCTATTATTTTAACCTTTTTCAGTGAAATAAACGATACATAGATCTTATGCTGATTTACAATAAAAAAATAGCAATTAGCTCAAAAAGAAGTACAAACTACTAAAAGAGATAAGAAACTTAAACAAAGGTCTGATATGAAATGGGATAAAGCAACTGGAGACCTCAGGGCAAGACTCTACCCAGCTAAGCTTCCAACTTGTAAAAAGGAAAATTTTTCAACAAAGGAAAACTTATGCAAATATAATTCAAGGAAAAGCCTGTTTTCTATCCCATTAAGGTAGCAGAACCTAGCAGCGCTGTGTGATTCTGGTTATTTCATTATAAATGATATATGTCAATGGGTGGTGAAATTTTCCTCAACAGTTAAGGAGAGGGGAGACACTGAGGGCAGACATGTGGCAAAGGGTTCCCTTCAAGGTGGTCAAAAGATGCCATTGCTTGAAGCTGTGAAACTGAAGCATGGGTTATGTTGGATGCTCCAAGATATTGGGAATGCAACAGCCATGGTATACCTGCCAGTGAGATCTGGAGACAGGCTATGGAACCAGCCCAAGACAGAGAAATATGTTGAGGTCAGCAATGCTTTAAGGGTAGGGGATCTGAAGAGTGCATTGACATCAGAAATAGAGATGTTGAATTTGGAGTTTTCCCTGCTGGTTTTTGGTTTTTGGTCATGCTTTGGTCCAGTATTTCTCAACTATGTTCCTATTCTTTCTCTTGTATATTCTGTGTCATTTCATGTTGGAAATATGGAACTTGATTTTTTATTTTATAGCTGGCTTACAATTATGAGTTTGCCCATAATCTTGGAAGAAATTTTTGACTTTTAAACTGTGGTAAACCTAGACTATGAAAAGCTACTGGGACTAAATGTACTTTGCATTGTAATATGGCCACAAGCTTATGAAGACCAGGGGATAAAACATGTTGGTTTGAATAATAATAGCCAACATAAGCATATGTATGTGTTTCAATACTTGGTCCCTAGTTGGTACAACTGTTTGGGATGGGTGAGAAGATGTGGCCTTGGTGGAGGTATGTCCCTAGGGGCAGACTTTGAGGTTTTAAAAGATCACACAATTAACAGTTAGTTCTCTCTACTTTGTGCTTGTGGAAAAAGAAACCAACTCTGCGGTACTGCTCCAGCACCATGCCTGCCTGCCTATCACCATGTTCTCTGCCATGGACTCACCTTCCAGAAACCGTAAGCTCCCACTATCCTCTCTCTTCTTTAATTTTCTTTATTCATGTTTCTTTGTTCCAGCAATAGAAAAAATAAATAAGACAAAAAACCATTTTGGCAGTTATTTATTTAAAGGCTTGGACTGTTTTCATCATTAACTTTAGTTGTCTTTCGGTGCTATTGATGGATATAACATTATCCTGACATGTTTACTTTTAAAAATATTTTTGGATTATTAGTGTTTATGTGTGTGTGCTCACATGTATATGAACATGTGTGTGGATACCTGTGCCATGATACTCATTTGAAAATCGAGGACAACTTCTGGGGTCTGTTCTCTCTGTTTACCTTAATGTGAGCTCAGGACATCAAACTCAGGTTACCATGCTTAACATGGCAATACCTTTACCAACTGAATCATCTTGCCCACCCTGATGTGTTTACTTTTTAGGGTAATTTTTGTTTTTTAAAGAAGTTTTAATTTATTTCTTTGTTTAATAGTTTGAATATCTTGTAGTTTTAACACATTTGAAACAGTTCTTATCTAACCATATTTATCAGGGGTTTTATAGGCTTATGTTCAGACATCTGTTTTTCTCTACATTAGGAAATTTTTTTCTATTATTTCACTGAATAAATTATATGTACTATTATATTTTATTTCAGCTCTTGCTGATACATAGATTTTTTATTTGATATCTAGAATATATTTCAGATTTCTTAAAAGTGTTGATCATGTATATTTGTAATTTTTCTTTACATAAACCTGAATGTATTATTTCATTTAATTTGTCCAATATACTCAAAATTCTTCTTACTTACTGATGATGCTTTCCACTATGTTTATTTCTTTAATTTCTACTATTTCTTTTTGGATTTTTTCTCAATTTCTTTTTGCAGAATTCTCTTTGTCTGTTATAATTCTTACCTGGCTATTGGACAATCAGCAATTTATTTATCAACCAATCAGAGCAATACATTCATAGCATACAGAGAAAAATCACCCATTATTTCCCCTTTTCTTTTTAATTAAAAGGAAGGTTTTAACTTCAACATAGTAAAATTACATATAAAAGAACAGTTATCAAGCAAGAATTACAGTTATATCTAGTCTATCTGTATTTGGCAAAACTAAAGATCATATTCTATCTGTCCTATATTTGTAAGCCTAAGGTTTCATATCTACCTTATCTCTTATTGTAACCATGGAAAATTATAACTATCTAGTCTTTAACTACATCAAAGACCCCAGAAAGATATAATAGTAACCAAGTAAATAGGAAATGCATTGTAAGCAACTTCCAAAAATCTAGAATGACAGAGACAGCTGTCTGCCTGGACAGTCACCTAAAGATCATCTGCAATGTTGGGGCATCTTCAGCCTATAGGCCTTGAGTTGTTTCATTGCTTCTACATATGTTCTGTAGAATATCTGGCAGTCTCCTCTGTGAAGCAGGAACCTGAAGGACCATTTGTCTTGAAAATTTCCTATGGTTCTATGTGTCCATTTTATACATTTTGTCAAGCAGTCCAGGCAAGCAAAGTTTCTTGCCCAAATGGCTATTTTTGCCAAGAAGAAAATAAACTCCAAATAGAGTGTCTTTGATGCCCATCTTTCTCTTTGAAGTAACTTGGTACTGCCAAGAACAGACATGTCTCATTGTCCAGAAAGTCTAAGGTTTTAAAACATTTTAAATGCCATATTCTATAGGTCTTTGAAGTGTTTGAAGATTACCTACCTAACTGAAATATAGCTATGTATACCTAGAAAATTTAACTAACATGACTATAAGTTTCATTATAATAGAAGACTAATTATTAATCTGTATTTCCTAATTATCCATTACAATTTAAATGAATTACATAAACATAATACCTTAAATGAGAGTATATATATATATATATATATATATATATATATATATATATACAGACATACATACATATAGTACAATAAAATTAACTTTAAAGTTGTATCAATAAACTAAAATCTATAACAATGTAAATCATTTTAAGCAAGGTGCTCTTTAAAAGTAGCTTCAACAATCTTTCCTCTCATCCTATCACATCTATATTCTATATTTGCATATCATATTCCCCTTTTTTCTTTTTGAAAGATATTGACAATGATAAATAACAATTTGTAACTAACAATCTAAACAAAGAGAAACATCCATAATCCATTTTTTTGGGGGAATGTGGGAGTAGTTTTCTAGGCTACTTATGGCTGATAAAGGGTGCTATATTCTTATGGGACACAAAGAAAATTTTTGGATTATAGTCAAATCCTGACTTGAGTTGTCTTTGAGGCTGTATTTTCTGAGCCAGTTGCCTTGAAGTTGATTTTGGATGTTGGATGATCTGGGCCATGGTATCATTGGAGACCTTTCAGGGGGTCTTGGCTAGTCATCTGTGGGGGAAAAAAAACAGAACCTCTTTCCCAAAGCAATGTATCCTCAGACATAGATTTTGAAATCAAGATATCTCTAAATTATACATATTTATTTAACTCAGAAGCTTTTACAATCAAATGCCTTTCTGCAGTAAAAATCCAGAAGACAATATAATCCAGAATCTCTGTTTTATTTCCATCTTTACATGGCTTATTTTTTATATTACTTTTACTGTCTCTTTAGAAGACTTTATTTTTTAAAACTATTTTTATATAACTGTCTATATTTATTTTCTTCTCTCTCTCAGTCTATATACATTTTTATACACATGTAAACTGTTTAGGGTTTATGTCATCTGACTCTGCCTTCTTGTGAATCTATTGCTTTAATCTAGGACTACTGCATACTAGGACTGAAATGCAGCTTTGGCTACTGGCTCTGCCCACCTCAGTTTTCCAAGATGGTAGCGGTATGTTTACTGCCAGCTCTGCCACTGAGAGCTATGCGTACTACTAATTCTTGGAAGCAGTGGCTCTATGCCTACATTAAAGCAGTGTGTAGCCCCCAAATCTTTTTTTTATCTGTACTAGCAAAGGCTAAATCCACCACACACCACACTGTGTGGCTTGAAGATAGCTCTGTGTACTGTGGCAGGAATCTGTAACCATGTTGCTTAGCTCATGTTGGCAGGTGGCCAGCTCCATCTCAAAGGCAACTGTCAGGAGAAGAGTTTGCACTGCTGGTGGTATGAGACTGTGAGACTAGAAAGTTCAGTGTGGCTCTGTTTCTGTGCAGTTTGAATCTTTAAACTTTCTTTAAAGGTTGGTCTATATGGCTCAATGTCTGATAGTTAGTGCCAAATGTAGCCAGAAGTTTTTCTGTGTCCCACCTGATCCACAGCTGCTCAGACCCAAGTATACACACAGAGGCTTATATTAGTTAAAATTGCTTGGCCATTAGCTCAGGTCTACCACTGACTAGCTCTTACACTTAAACTCAACCCATCTTTGTTAATCTATTTGTTGCCATGTGTTCTGTGGCCATTACATGCTGCTCCCTGGACAGCAGGCTGGCATCCTTCATTCAGCCTTCCTCTTCCAAGAATTCTCCTTGTCTGCTATATTTCCTGCCTGGTTACTGGCCAATCAGCATTTTAGATATCAATCAATCTGGGGAACACATTCACAGCATACAGAGCAATATCACCCATTACACTTTTCCATAGTAAATAATCCCCACTTGACAGATAGGCTCTGGTCAATTGCTTCCAGTCTCCTGGAGATAAGGCCTCTAAAGAAAGACTTTCTAACAAAGTTGTTGTAAAAGCAGCCATTTGGCCACACTAATTAAATGCTGTCTTTTGCTCCTTAAGCAGTTTAAAGGGGATTGGAGCAAGCATAAGCATGATATTTCCCTGAGCATCTGGTTGGTCTATTACAGTGAACATCTGAAACCCTTGTACTTCTCCTTGGCTAGCTGCTTCCTGTATGCTGGCCTGAAGAGGAGATACAACATTAACAGGTAGGGTTTGCAATGCTTCAGGTAAATTTTGTGTTAGGACATCTATGGTCGATCTTTCCATTCTAATAGATGCCCCCCAAGGTGAGTCTGATCCTGCTCCCATTGAAGAAAGATGAATACTTTTCTGAGAGGAAGAGATCCTGAAAAGCTTCTAATTTTTTAATTATTTATTTATTATTATTATGTGTTTTAATTTTATGCATCAGCCATGGGTTCCCCTGTCCTCCCCCCTCCCACACTCACCCCCACCTTCCCCCCAGCCCCTCCTCTCCATTCCCATGTCCTCCAGGACCAAGACTCCCCTGGGGATTCATTTCAACCTGGTGGATTCAGTACAGGCAGGTCCTGTCCCCTCCTTCTAGACTGAGCACGTGTCCCTGTGTAAACCCAAGGTTCTAAACAGCCAGCTCATGCACCAAGGACAGATCCTGGTCCCACATACTGGGTGCCTCCCAAACAGATCAAGCTATTCAATTGTCTCACTTATCCAGAGGGCCTGATCCAGCTGGGGGCTCCACAGCCGTTGGTTCATGATTCTTATGTAAGAGAAATTACTAAACTTTTTAACTCTTTCAGTTCCTCTCTTGTCTTATGCCAAGACTTCTGTTCCCGTAAATCATATTCATGGTCAAACAGAAACTGACTTTGATTGTATGGTATTGTAATAGTGTCTGCTGGTGGAGAAAAGGGTTTTATCTTATTCTCATCCACCTCAGGGAGAATCGCCTCCTGCAACTCAGGGCTTGAATCTAAGCTGTCTCAAATCAACACCCACAAGCCAAAACCTTCTATATAAACTTTTTCTGGCTCCTTTTTCCTTGTAATATTCTTTCTGGAATCTGCATTCAGAGTCCCATAGCCAGAGAAGCAAGAACACAGTACCGCTATAAACTAAAAAAAAACTTCATACTTGTTGTAATTCCACCTGGACCTCTTTATGTCTTGATCTTTCTACAAGTGAATCTTTGAAGATTTGCTTACTACTTTCATGTCCAATTTCAACATTAAAAAATTCTACTCTTATTCTAAATTTCTTCTTACCCAATACTTCTATATTCTACCTTACACTAAATTTTTCTTACACTATATTCCTCTATTCTACCTTATATTTTTCTTTAATTTTTATAGACAGAAATTATGAGGTAGAAAGAAGAAAGAAACCTAAAGAGAGAGAGAGAGAGAGAGAGAGAGAGAGAGAGAGAAAGGGAGAGATTCATTGCAGCCTCACTTTGAACTTCGGCATTTCTTTCAGCCACCTTACTTTCTTTATCTATACTCCTGAAAATAGAATATCTTCATCTTCATTATATTACAAAACAGACATGCCCAACTGTTTCTTATGGGGCCGACAACTTCCCTTTTGCCAAGAACCTGGTCCTTGTTCCTGGTGCCATCTGTGGGTGATCTGCTCCTACTTTTTCCTCACGATACTCTTGAGGCGGGAGGAAGGAGAAATATTTAGATAAATACAGAGGGGAAAGAGAGAGATAGAAACACAGGATAGCCTTGGGAGAGGCTGGATCTTTATTCACTGGCCCCTACTGCCTCTTCTAAAGGGCTATTTATAGAAATGCCAAGGGATGGAGCAAAAGACCTCTCCCTAGCACCACCAAGAACAGATCCTTCCAAGCGCCTAGTAACCATGCATGTTGTCAAGCAATCCTCTATTGCAGCCCTTCTGGGTAAAGCAAGCTCAGATCCCCTTAGAAAACCTCTATTTGCCTATATAAGAGCTTTAAAAAAAAAAAAAAAAAACCTCTAGAGTAGTGATTTGCAAAAGTGTATTTTATAGATCGTTAGAACAAATGGTATTAATATTTAAGAATTAAAAAGATAAATGTAGGGAAAAGGGGTTGGCTAAAGAAACTCACCCTGACCCTGCAGCCAAGAACTAGGGAAAGATGGCTCAGATCAGGGCAGAAAGAAACAGTTCGTCTATGTCAGATCAGAGCCATCTCGGCCCCTGGCCAACTGACTTGTGAAACCAACCAATCACAGAGCAGGATAGTAGAACCTTGGGCCCAGGGTTGACTCCACCCCCCAAGACTTCCTGTGTAAACCAACTGGCCTAGTCAGTTAGAAAAAAAGGCTATTCTTTCCACCCTGGTAAGAGGCAGCTACTTTCCTGGACTCCTCCTTACCAAATAAATCTCTTTCTCAAAAGAGTTTTGGGTGTGAAGATCTTCATTCACTGGTGTAGAGAAGATCCTTGCTGAGGTGTCCCCCAGTAGACAAAACAAGAGAGAGCTGAAACAGCAGAACAAGGAGGAGCTGAAAAGAAGATCTTTGCTGAGACATCCCTCAGTGGATAGAGCCAGTGAGAGAGCTAATAAGTAACACTTCTCTGGAGCTGGAGGAGATTGCTACATTTCTGTAGTGGTTTCCCCTTTTGCAAAATGAAGCAACATCTTAGGCCATAGAAGCAGAGCTGTGCTAGGAAGCCCCTTTAAGTGGAGGTTTAGCAAACTGAACTGTTGAGGCTCTCCAGGAGAGGAGCAAGATTGCTCTATCCTGTAGAGAGACTATACTCCATCACACCAGGTATACCTTGACTTTCCCTAAGAGCCAGGATACCATTCTCTGCTGAAGCAGTTCAAGGTCTGACTTTTCCGAGAAGTCAGAGAAAATTTCCTTCCAGGGTTGAACTGTCTCCTTGCAGATCATCCATCAGAGCTGTCCTAAGCATCTCAAGGTGTTGCCTGACTCCCCAGGTAGTCAGGCAACTTTTCCCCAGTGTTGTTGCAACCAATTTTCCTACATTTTTGGTGCCAAAACCCAGGACACCAAACCCACAGAGTAGCAAAACTCACATTTTGCAATCAATTTACTTGCAATAAAAATGGAGAAATGAGGGAAAAAATAAAGTGAGATTAATATAGATTATATATGGTTAGAATTATGATGCATAACTGCTATTATATAGAATGATGGCAATCACAAAATCTTATTCAGGCAAGATACAAACTAAAACAAACTACACAACTAAAATATGAATATATATATATATTCATATATATTTATATTTATATATATTATATATAGCCATATATTTATATATATATATAAAGTCCCATATATGGCCAGACACTAAGAGTCAATTATTCTGAGACCATTGGACAGTTATGAGTGTCTGCATTAACCACTCCACATTGCCATAAAAAATATCAATAACCAGGATTGAAAGTGGGACCAAATTGTGGATATTAATGTAAAATAGAGAAGGAATGCATGCCCCAAGGTTCAGGAAATATTGAATATTAGGGGATACAAAGAATGTAAGAACTATAATATAGGGGGGAATACTGTGATGTACTGGATTTAATAATGATAAATAAATATATGTAAAATTATGGAATAAATGAAGAAGATTTTTTCATCCATCTCTATTTCTTTCTAGTTGGGATCAGTGTGATTTCTTTGCTACCCTATTTTTCTGTTTGTTGTTTGTTTTCTGCAGCTTGCTCTGCATGTGGAAAGCAGCTTCCTACTTTCAATAACTCAAACAAGTCAACCCAGTAACTCCAGTCTGAGAGTCACAGCAATCTATCTCAGGTGATGAGCATCACACTTCCCATATATATATGCCTGGTGCCAAAAGAGGATAGAAGAGCATATGTAATCCCCTAGAACTATAATTATAGATGTATATGTGCTACAAAATTGATGATGAAACCCAAATCTGAATCCTCTACCTACGTGGCTTCCTCTGTCTGAGGTTCTGAGAGGATCTGTAAGGTACAACTCTACTTCTATTTAACATTTCTGCTGCTACATATTTTCTTCAACAGGTTTTCTATTTTCTTTTGTTTTGCGTTTTAATACCCATTCCCTCATTTCTTCTCTGAGCATACTTGATTCCTCTGGGAGACTATGTGAAGTTCAAGATACTTCCTTTATTTCTTAGTTGTCACTCACCTAGATAGTTGGCGAGAGCCATGTGAGTTCTTCAGGGGACAAGGCCTGAGAATAGCACAAACAATCCTTCCTTGTGGCAAGGTCCAAGAGAGACCTTGACCCATTTTGCCAAGCCTGTGGACACTTCCCTGCATAACTCTATGCATGTCCCTGGGAGAATATTGCTATGTGCTCCTTACGTTTGCTATACAAACCATATTACTGGCTGCCTCTAGTTTCACTTTCTCAGAGCTACAAATAAAATAGCTATTACAAAAGGAAAAATCCCCTCTGATGGCTGTTCTCCGGGTGAGCCAGAGGGGATATTAAAGATATACAATTGATCTCATTCAGCCCCTAAAGCCTTTGATGTTTCAAGTGTGATCATGAATTCAGATTTCTTAAGAACAAGATGTTGCCTTTCCAAAGTTCCCTATCACTAGCCTGAAAGAATCACAATAGTTCATGAAGTTTAATATTAAATATTTGCATAACTGTTTTGGAGAGAATGATTTTAACCATGAGTTTCAGATATATGCTAATAAATAGATGATATCAGAAGTTAATGGGAAAAATCTATAGACAGGAAATGAAGTAGAATCATAGAAACCCACAGTTCTCTCATAGCTATGTCAATATCCTAAAAAAAATGAGAGGAGATGGACATGAGAACAAGGGATAAACAATGAGGAGATAAAGTAATATAGAATGTAGAATGAATTGATCCAGCTTCAGCTAGTGGGTTGATTGTGAGAACTGAAACCCTACCAAATGTAAATATTAATCACTAGAGACAAAACTGTTCATCCCTCTCCGTGATGTTGTAACCCCAAATGCTGCCAGCAGGGCACACTGCTCTACATGTAGGTGTACCTTCTCCCCCTCCTCTCTCCTATTTCTCCCATGTCTCCACTGCTCTCTCTCTCTCAAATTCATGATCTTTTTAAAATTAATAGACATACACACACACACACATAAGTGTCTAGGTACACATAATTGAATAAATATTCAAATACAATATTCTGAGTCTTTTTAGTGTTGCTTATTTGTGTATGATTTTAGGGCTAACTGTCAGGTGCTGGATAACCAATAACAGGGCTGGCTCATCCCTGGAGAAGACTAATTCTTCCTCTCTCAGCAGTGATTAAATGCCTATAGCAATTCATCTAGGGGTGGCACCATGTGAGATTTCTGCCATCCACACTGGCATGTAAACTGGCACTGTCGTTATGCAGGTCTTCTTGATATAATTGTATCTATTTCTTATGGTGAACTTTATGACTAGTTGTCTATCTTTGAAAATGTTTATACCAAGTTGTCAATTTGGAAAACAGATGCTTAAGGGATTGGCAGAAAGATCAATATTCCATCTTTAGTGTCTGCCCTTACATGTGTTTCGAATTGCTTTGGCAGAATGGAAGAGCCTGAACCTGAAATCATCAAGGTAATAGCATGCCAACATTAAAATATAATTCCTATGAAGTTTTTTAATTAGAATATGTCCTTTGCCTTTTGAGCTGATACTGCCCTTTGGGGTAATTCTTTTAGGAGTAAATTGTTGGGGTTGTCATTATATTCAGTAAGACATCAGTTTGAAATAGTTTTTATCTAACCCAAAGGAACAAATATTATGCAAAAAGAAATAATTGTATCATGGCATTTGGGTAAATCTTCAAAAGACATTTTTGTGTCACTTTTGTACTTCTGAAGAGTTTTATCTCATTCAGTTTACTTGCACTTGTGCCTAGAAGTGAGAGAAGACTAACTTATCTCTAGATTATAGGGAATTTACACTAGTTTTATGTTATCATAATTTCAATCATTTAAAATATAAATATACTTATAGAATATAAGCTCAGGATTAACCATTGTAATGTTTATCTTGCTTCTATATATTTAACAAGACAATACACATTTAACATCACTAAAACAATCTATAGATTGTATAGTGTCTTGAATTAATGCATAAAATTGTAAAGTTAATGAGATCAGGCTGCAAAGCAATGGTGGAGCTTAATGAGTATGTATGGGAAATAAGAAAATCTAGCTAATATGCAACTTTTCTTATTTTATTTCAAATATTTATTTTATTTTATTTTATATGTATGCTTGTGTGCCTGGGTGTATTATGTGAATCACTGGCATGCAGGAGACTAGAGAGTTCAGAAGAGACTTTAGATCCCCTGGAATGAGAGTTTTTTAAGTTGAAGTGGCTTATGACATTAACCTCGAGATATCTTTTTCTTAATAATATGACCATACTTGTACTTTATTAAGTTAAATTATTAGATTTAAATGAATGAATCCAAGAAGAATTCATTATAATTATTCTTTTTCACATCAGCATGTCGAAATTTTCATTGGTATCTGTTGCTTTAATGAGATATTTTTGTTATAGAAATAACTTTCTACCAATCATATTGATAGAGGTTAGTGAAATCATGAATCAATAAGCAGAATATTAAAAAGGAGAAAATGAATTTTCCTTTATCAGCTTGAGGCTCCAAATTATAATCACATTATTTTCTATTAATAAGTATTAAATTTGGGTATATTTGTCTCTAAGGCCATTTTTGTGACTTCAAACACTCAGTAGCAAGTGTCAAAAAAGTATTCAGTGAGTTGACATTTTTCTTATTCTTATCCTATCTCTAATTTGTCATGAAAACATGTCATTGTATTCCTTACTATAAGCCAGACAAAAAGGAATGTCTTGAATGCTTTTAGACCTCCACAATAAGGTTGAAAAAATTACTGATTAAACTAAATGTCCCCTATTCAGATACCTAAGGAAACCTTCTACCCAATGAAAAACAGAAAAGGTATAATGAAATTTCTTACTAAGGTTGGATTAACTGAACAAAACTTAATAGCTAAAATAATAAATACCTCACTATGATTACATTGATGGGTATGTTTTATAAATTATGTAAGTATAACTTCTAGCTATGATTTTTAGGTCCAACCACAGACAATTAATTATATATGTTCTGCCTGAAAGTCTCAATGGGCAAGCTGAATTCCTTCACCTGACTTGGTGTGCTGACAGGACATTGAGTCCCTGAAGGTAGATGGATTGGAGGACCCAGGTTCCTTTCCCCAATCAGGTTTGTTTGCAGGCCTGCATTTTTATTTTTATCACATCCACCTCCTTTTCAATTTTTTAATGTAAGCCCTTGACTAGTTCCTACCCTGCTTAACTTATTCAAAACCTCTTTATGAGCTGGAGGAGGATAGTGGACAGGAAATGCCAAATTTTCTCTATTCAGAGAAATCCATCTTTTCTCAGTACTGTACTTCTAATTATTTTCTCTTTCCTTTCCCCAGATCCTGGTTCCTTAGAATGGTGCTGAGAAACCCTCTAATCAGTTTTCTTAGCATTGAGGCCATTCTCTACATATTTGATGACCTACCTGCTCCGAAAACAGCACAATTCCTTGGCCAAAAAAAAAAAAAAAAATGAACACAGAGGGGACTTAGCACTTTCTCTGTTTAACATGTCTTAGGCTATTGAAGCAGATGATTAAAGACTTTACTATTAACTTTATTTTGAACTGGTACCTAAATAAACTAGTTCAGAATATTATGGTTCCACTCACTTTGCATCCTGACTGCATAACTTCAACTCCTGAAAAATTAGCAAATTATTTAATATTGTACACATTTATTTAGGAAGAATACTGGGTTTCTGAAAAGTTGATGTAACTCAGTCAAGATAATAAAGATAACTAATGACAAATACCAGTTCAAGAAACTGGATTGCACTGGACTGCCACAAACTCTACAACTGGAATAAAGAAAAATCTCATTCGAATGATTGCCAGAGAAGAACGAGATTGTGAAATACAGTCCCAAGCATATGAGTAGCATGCTTATTTAAATTAATTTAGTTAGTACTAAATACCCCTTTATTGATGCTAAGAAGCTGTGTCTTTTTCCCTCCCATTCTGGAGAACAAACAAAACCTCAAGGACATAAATGTCCCTGGGATAAAGTTTAAAGGGTCTGAAACTGAGCAGGGCATTGGATGAGAGTTTGAACACAATGATGTACATTATGTTTCTAGTAAGAGACTAGACTTGAAAGTATTATAGCATTTTGGTAATCACCCTAGTTTATCTATAGCAAACTATAAAGGCAATGCTCTGTGGAATCATGTGACACATCCATTCACTATGTGTCTATTTTCTCTTTGCTGTTATGACATATTACCATAAGCTTAAGTAACATAAAGCAACTCATATGCATTTCCTTACATTAAAACTATTAGTTCTTTGAGAATTTCATATGTATTTTGATCATGCTAACATTCCTCCACCCACTCTTCCCAGATATACTGCCTTGCCCTAGCAATCCAAATTTGTGTCTTGCTTTCTTAAACTTTCTGTACTTTTTTTCACTGATTTTTTTTAATTTTTAGTTTTTCATAAAATATTCTTGGACCATGTTATTTTCCCTCTCCTATTCCTCCCAGGTCGTCCCAACTTCCTTATTCACCCAACTTCCTTTTCTCTGTCTCTGTCTCTCTGTCTCTGTCTCCAAACAAAACAAAACAAGAAACAAAAATCAGAATAAACCAAACAAAAGCAAACAACAAAAACAAAACAATAAGACAAAAATAACAAAACAAAATAAAATAAAAAAATTCACAAGAAAACATGACGTCTGCTTTGTGGGGATGGGACCAGTCCTAGAGAGTCAGTGGTACACACAGTGATACTCCATTGTAGAAAATTGATTTTTGCCCCTGTCAGTGGGTACCAATTGTATTTCATTTCTTGGTGAAGTGGAGGGCTTTGTTTCTACTTAAGCTTTTCAATACTGAGCCATCCATTAAATTTGCCAACGTGTTACCATATTTCACTTTGATTCAGTCTCTTCTTCTGCCATCCACTTTCATACTGAAGAAACGGTGTCAATCTATTGAGATCACACACATAACCCATGATGACTTCTCTACATTAAGATAAGGTGAGTAATAAACTTAATTCACCTTTACCATGTAGATAATAGTTTCACATTTTATAATAATTAGTGTTCATTTTCAAACCCTGGGACAGGTAGTTGAGGTATGAACTACATCATATATTGAACACACATCAAAGCAGACCTGTCCCCCAGGTTATGCCAGCATCCATCAGTTCCTACCTGTTACAGGGCCCCTCCAGCCGGCATGCCTGTTGTACTACCTCCAAACTCTCCAGCCCAGGGGCTGGGCTGCTCTCCTCCTAGACTTTCTTCCCTATATAATACAACACTTTTGGTTACTTGCATTCTTTTACCTTTTGCTCTCTTGGCTTCTGCACCTGGTTCCCCACTTTCCCCTTCTTCAATTCCCCCCTCTCCTCTCTTGGCTCAGGGTCATGTCCATTCTGGACTCTTGCAGAGGTCCTTTCCTCCTGCTATGCTCTTCATTTTATGTACAGCAAACCTTGTTCTTCACTATACCTAGGCATGGTCATGTCCTGTCTTTTTTCTTTCATTCATCTGGTGTTGAAACACAGGAAAAACATAAATTATTTCCTTTTCCAAGGGGCTTCATTTCTCCTCCCTGAAGCAAACTGCTAATTCCCCCCTCCAGTGTACAGATCACTTGCTTGTGCTGGCTTCTGCCACCCAACAATTTTGATTTAATAGTATTCCTCTTCAGCTACTTCTTCCCTCCACCTTTTCTAACCATCCATCTTTCCTCACCTACTCAGTAAGCGTCCTCTCTCTGGATCCTGAAATCTGCTACCCCATTTTGGATGAACACCAAGTAGACAACTTCCTGTTATGCCCTTTGGACTCCAACAGGTGGGTAATTCTACTTTAAGATACTTGATCCTCTCCCTCTCTTGGAACCCTGCCTTTTCTAAAAGCCTCTCCTAGTGCACCTCTCTAGCTGTTTTCTCCTCTAAATTTTCTAACCACTTGTCTGTCCCCTTCTACCCTGTATCACTTGGGAGCTCCCTGCTTTGTCTAATTTTACTACAAAAGCCACACTGGTAGGTCAAGAAGCTTTCTCTCACTCTGCTGTAACCCTATCATGTAGAAAGGGAAACCTCTTCTCTGTGATTTGAGACATGCCTCTCAGACAAGTCTCTCAGCCTGCTAGAGATGCCATGGATTTAAATTCTTGTTAGCAAAACATTAACTGAATAGGTCAGCAGAGATGGATGGTTAGATAAAGTGGAGGGTATAAGCCACTGTAGAAGCAGACAGACTCAAAAATCAAATTTGATGTGTAGAAGAAGCTAGCAGAAACAAATGATCCATTCATGCCTTAGGAGACTCAGGTCAGCAGATGGATTTGAAGAAGGTGAGATCCCTAGGAAGGAGCTAATTTATGCCACGTCCATGGTTTCAGCAATAGATAAATGAAAGAGAAAAAAGGAAAAGATATGACTGCTCCTAAGTATGGTGGAGGAGAAAGTTTTTTGTAGACAAAATGGAGAGCATAGCCAGAGGCAGGGACATCGGGAAGAGTTTAGAGTGGCCATGACCCTGAGCCAAGTGAGGATATGGGGAGGGGAGATGGGAGAGGCTGACCAAGAGGTCAGAGGGCTCATTAGTTCTGTCATTTGTCACAGTGTTGGAAAGCATCTACCACAGAAATGTGTTCCTTGGAGTATGACTTTGTAACTGTAGATGTTGGTGTGGTTCAATACTTTTGGAATTGATTTTCAAGTAGAATTTCAAAAATTTTAAAGAACATGACAGAGAAAACCTATAATATTATAACTAAACCTTTAATGGGTGATTTTTTAAAGGATCCAGATAGCAGAATATTGATAGAAATGTAGCCAGTGAAGTCTATGTTTATGAGGTTCCAGGAGAATAATAATTCCACAGGGAAATGGATTAAAGTCTCTAAAAATAAATAGGAATTTATTTATGTTAATAGACATTTGTTCCATATAAACAGAAAATTCCATGTTAAAGGTGAGGAAGAGAATGCCCTGAATTCTTGTCAGAGGAGAGGAGCTTTCTCCCAGAAAAAGACTAATTCTTACAGTTTTGGTAACTTCTCTCCTAGGTCAACCTCTTTGTGTATATTTTAAGGATTTTGTTCCATTTTCTATCTATTTTGAATGTAGAATACACCTGAGGGTTTTTTGCTTTCTAGTTCTCTCTAAAACTATAAGTAATAATTTGTTTTTATCAATGCCTGTCTTCTACTTTTTTTTTGGTGGTAAAGGCTTAAAAGACTGTACTATCAGGTGTGGTGGCATAAGTACAATGCAGGGATTCTGTGCCAGACATAAGATAACACCCATTGATTAGTTTATCAGGGTTTCCTAGAGACTCCACTCAAACAGTATAGGTCATTGATCTTGGTTGTCCATGAGACCAGGTGCTGTGGAAGAATAGAACAAAATAGTGTCTTCTGGACATGGCAGGACAGCAGCACAGACAAATACACAATAATTGGAGTTGCCTGTACATGATCCAGCCAGTTAACCCTCAAGCATGGAGTGGAGGGGTGCTGAGCACCCACACCTAACTCTGGAAATATTGAAAATTGATGGCTTCTAGCACAGTGAGAGTTTTCTTTTCTTGTGTGGCATCTAATAGATTGACAGAGCTCCAAATGATGGCCCACAACCATCACAATATGATTATGAGTATGAGCAGAACAAATTAGACATAGTTGTTGTTGTTGATGATAATGATGATGGAGGACACAAAGTTGGTAGTGGTCAGGGAGGTCAGAGTGAATCTTGGAGCAGTGTAGGAGAAGATGAGGAAGTAATATGATCAAAATGTATTGTATGGAAATCTCAAAGATTTAATGCCAAGAAATAAATATAAAAAATAAAAAGAAGTGGGGCTATGAAAGAAAATGTTTGCTCATTGTGGGTATGCCATTGATATCTATTATCATACAGGCAGCTTCCCTTGACAATAATAGCCACCATGATTCACAGCTCATAAGCAATAGTTCAATTTATGGACTTAAATCTCAGAAATTATTAGCCAAAATAAACCTCATTTATGTTGATTTTAATAGATATTTTCAACAGTAAGAGAAGGCTAAGAAATATACATGGTTACTTTTCAGAAGACAAAATAAGAGAATATTACCAAAAACAAACAAAAACTCAGAGACAATTATGTAAAAATAAACACCTAAAAAAAGACAAAACTGGCAATCAATAAATGGACCAGTGAACCTAGCCAGTTTTTAGAAGAAAAATAAATGGACAATAAATATTTTTTCAAATATAAAGCACCCTTAGCCAGCAAATAAATGCAAATCAAGACTACATTGAGATTTATTTTCAATACAGTGAAAACCTGAAACTCTGAGCACCAACACAATGTTACAAAGAGAAAATTTCACAAATGATTGTATGTAACACATCAAAACCAAAACCCAAATCAAAACCCAGGCATACTACTATCATATAAAATTTTCTCAATGATAGGTGCATAGGATGTGTATAAAACAAGAATGGATTTCACATTGAGAATTGAGTACTCCCTTAGGGCTTCCCTTGCTGTGAAGAGACACCATTACCATGAACTCTTATAAAGGACAACTAATTTCTTTGACTTGTATACATTTTCAGATATTCAGTCCATTATCATGATGATGAGACATGGCAGCATGCAGGCAGACATGGTGCTAGAGGAGAAACTGAGAAGCCTATATCTTGTAGTCAACAGGAAATAGTCTGTCTCATTGCGACAAGCTTGAGCATAGGAAACGTCAAAACCAATGACATACAGTGACATGCTTCCTCCAACAAGCCCACACATACTCTAACAAAGCCATACCTCTTAATAGTGTCAGTTCTTTTGGCCCCATTTTCTTTCAAACCATCACAAGCACCATACCAAATATATCTCAATGAATGAATTCAAATATTTAAAAATCAGAAAAAGTTAAATTGGAAATAATTTTGTTGCTAAGTACTAAATAATAATTAAATCAACGGTGGTGTATCCCAGAATTCATAGGAATACAAAAAGAAGCTCTAAAGACAACATGAGTTTCTAGAAATTTCTTACAGGAATTGTTCATTCAATTTTTCATATAAACAAGTTGTTGATGAAAGCAACAGCATAAAATTATAGTGGATAACTTTCTTCATGTTTACACATTAATTAACATATTAAGATTAGCTTGGACGGCCAGTATCAGGAAGCTGGATAGTTCAGAGACCTGGAGTAGAACCAAACAAGACTGACAATCAATAAATAAACAAACAAACAAAATGAACAAAAAAATAAAAGTCAAAGAAATGATCCCTAATGATATTTTACTACTCTCATAGATCAGTGCCTATCACAGTTGTCATCAGTCAAACATTAAGTGGAAGGATTTTAGAAGCCAAAGGGGTTGAGGACACCGGAAGTACATGGCCCACAGAATCAACTAAGTAGTGGTGTTGGTTTATAAGGGGTCACAGAGACTAAAGCAGCAGTCATGAAGACTGCATGGCTCAGCTCTAGGCCCTAGGCTTACATGCTGTGCTTGTTTACCTTGGAATTTTTTTGTTAGACTCCTAACAGTGGGGTATCTCTGAGACTTTTGTCTCCTCCTGGGACTCTTTTTCTTTTACTGGGTTACTCCATACAGCCTTGGAGGGGTTGTCCCTAGGCTTACTACATCGCATTATGCTGTGTTTGGTTGATATCACTGGGAATCCTATTCTTTTCTGAAGGGAATAGAGGGGCAATGGATCAGGGGGAAAGTCAAGATGGAGGAACTGGGAAGAGGGGATCAAGCAGGAAATGGCTGTTGGGGTATGAGAGAAGAATTAAAAAAAAAAATCTAGCTTACATACCTTGAGGCTGTTTACATTCTGAATTTAGCAAAAATGTGAAAAATATCAAAATGAAATCTATTTTTCAGTCATTTTGGATTTATTTATGTATTGCTATTAACTCAAAGTGATATTTGTCTGTCTTCTTAATTGATTTTAACAGCCCAGCTGAATTGCTTGACTGGTTAGCCACAAAATCATCTATGTATAAATATTTGAATACAGTGTGTTCTGTTTGCAATGTTCTTTGCTGCAGAAAAATTAGTCAACCAAGACATTTATTTATCTCTCAATCAGTAATCCACTCACTTGCAAATTTGCCATATCAATAACTACTTCACATTAAGTAATAACAATTAGATATTGTAACTCACATTATCTATTTTATTTTACCATTAATACTCCTTGTTAAGACAGCAGCTTTGTACACATTTTGCACATTTAACACTTGCCATGAAGTGAGCCCAATAAAGTCATCCAGATAATCACCAGCCTTGTCACACATGTCAGTTCTACAATTATCTTTAATTAGCTGGAACCTTGATGCAATTACCAGAAGTAATCAGCAGTAATCATTGTGAACTATTCTCCTTTGACTCTCTCCAGCACAGGCTATTGGAATATTATTTGATTTTAAGCAAGATATATATATATATATATATATATATATATATATATATATATATTTTCTCTCCAGGTCCTGCCAAGCCCAGCAGTCCTGTAGCCCACTCATAAAATAAACATAGACAATTATATTATTTAAACTGCTCAGGCTTACCATTGTCTAGCTCTTACTCTTCTACTCAGCCCATTTCTGTTAATCTATATGTACCCACGTGTTCTGTGGCTTTATCTGCTGCCTTTACAAGATGCTCCCTGCATGGCAAGCTGGTGTCTCCTCCAGACTTCCACCTCCCAGCCTCTCCTCTGTTTGTCCTTCCTATCCTATACTTCCTGCCTGGCTACTGGCCAATCAGTGTTTTATTTATTCACAACATACAGGACATCCCACAGCATATATATGTATCAAAAATGTTCTTTAAAAGTTAATTTTCAAATAATTTATCAGGATTGCTCTCACTAAAATTCACTAGCATTAAGCTATGTGTAAAATGCAAGGAAGATTCAGAAAGATGTTGACCAAACATCTTGGTTTTACATAAATTAAGATAACTACCATTATAAATAAATAAAATAGTAAAGCATTTAGTTTGAGTTTTATTTATGATGTAGTGTCACAAGAAGCCTAGTCCAGTCTGAAACTCATTATATGGGTGTTTCCCTTTGAATTCCTGATCATTTTGCTTCCATTTCCTAAGTTCTGGTCCTACAGACATTGTACACCATACCTGGTTAAAGCTTAAAACTTTGATGTATAAATAACCTTAAGTATACTAAAGACCTTAATTAATGTGTTTTAGATAAATATATTTATTGGCACACAGAAGATAGAGTGACATTATTAAAATAAAGCAGAAACAATGAAATTAACACATGCAAGTTACAATAGAACATCCTCATAGTTAGAACAGAAAGTATATTCAGAAACAAAAAGTAAAAATTGCTTAAAATGGATTTTGGAGGACAATATTAATCAATGCCTATCTCCACTAATTTAAAAGAAATTAGAAGATACCAAAATCTTTATAGGAAAGTGAAAAGTTTTAAATGCACCCTTATTACCTGTATTTAAGTATTAACCTTGTCAGTCAGATTTTGGAGAGAAAAATTATCACTGGCTCTATTTAAATTAACCCAGTTAGTGAGAAAAAGAAAGGGAAGAATGAAAGAGAGAGAGAGAGAGAGAGAGAGAGAGAGAGAGAGAGAGAGAGAGAGAGAGATTGAAAAGAAAAAGGAAGGAATAGGCCAGGTGTGATGGCACATACTTTTAATCCTAACACTTGAGCAGAAGACATAGGAGGATCTCTGTCAGTTCAAGGAGAGCCTAGTCTAAATGGGATTTCCAGGACAGCCAGGACTACATGGTCTACTAAATAAATTCAGTGGCTTAATACAATATGTGTTCTCTTATACTATTAGATACTAGACGTTGTTAACTGAGTGTTCTGGAGCTAAAATCAAGGGTTAGCCATGACTGATTGTTTCTGGGAGCATTAGAAGAACATACTTGTCTCTTCTAAAGTTGAGATTATGCTAATATTCTTAAGGGAGAATTACTCAGAATGTCACACCTGGTATGTCAGCTTCAAGATAACATTTTTATCATTTAATTATTATACATCCGTGTACATCATGAAGAATGAAAAAGGGTGAGGCCCAAAAGCATGTTTTTAAGAATATCTGTACCTAGTCGTTTTTACTTCTACTTCATCTACCAAAGCAAAGGTACACGACCAGTTGTAATGGAAATCAGTTTGAAAATGGCATCCATTTTTTTCCTGTCTTCTTTGAAGATGGACATCAAGAAAAAAAAAATGCCTCTACTGTGCATTAACCAAATCAAATGAAAATGTATTTCTAGAGACTCTCAGTCAATATGCATATTTGGATATATGCACACAGTGTTCATACTCATTGTTTCCTTTTTTTAATTATATTTGTGTTTTAATTTTACACATCAGCATCCTGAGTGAGGTAACCCAGACTCAGAAGGACAAATATGTTATGTACTCACTCATAGGAGGATACTAAATGTAAAACAAAGATGACTAGACTCATACTCATTTTTTAAATTCAAATATTTTCATTTGTTATTTTCTTAGGTAAATGAATGTGAAAGGTTGGAAATGATACAGAATTGAGAATAATCTCTATATGATAGTATACATATAATCAAAGCACTCTGAAGGCTAAGGTAGGAAGACTGCAATTTTAAGGCCCATCTGGACTATAGACTGCACTTCTGATCACCCTAATTTACATAGTGACACTGCCTCAACCAAATCAGAACAGGACATAGCAGAGCAAAACAAAACAAAGGAAAAGAAACCACAATGAAGAACAAGGAGAGAAAAGAAAATATGATTAGAGGTAGGATGGTAAAATAATATAGAGGAAAATTATGTCAGTAAAATGATTAGTTTATAGGCAGTTAAATTATGCTGAAGTCATATTCTGATATATATTCTTTTAAAACATTTTTCTCATTTTCAAAGAACCTATAACAGAACCCATAACTACATTTATATCTAATACCTTAATTTCCAATATTTGCAACAAATTTCTGTGAAATCTAAGTGGATTCTTCATGAAAATACTTGAAGCCAAAAATGAATATTTCTTTACTTTTTTTTTAATTACAAAAGCTAAGTCTGGAAAAAATTGTGTTGATTAAGCAACAAGAGATAGACATATTTGTTGACAATTCATTGTGCAAATTAAAAGATATCTGATTTAGCATATGAACGCTTCTTCTTTACATATGTTCTTCTCAACTCTAAACATATCCAAGAATAAAAAAAGAATGAATGGTAATAGTTCTCTGGGATTTACACCCAAAGATTTGAATACAGATAATATGGATTATAAAATATCTATTTCTAAATATTGGATTTTGAGGTCATTATATAGAGAGAATATGGCTTAACAAATATATGACTTACATCATTATGTTAATTCTGAATTCCTAGTTTAAAGTCAAAATGGTTTTCTCAGCATAGCTCAGAACTTACTTTTTTAGGGGGAGCACATATCTAGTTTTTGCTTTTTACTACTGATGATGTTCCTAAATAGAATTGAAAACAAAAAGAAAACATGCAACAATCACATTTTTATGAATGTCTAATTGTGAAATGGTGAACTAAAAACTTAAAAATGTATTACAGTCATAAGTTTACATAAAATGTTCTTTATAATGCAACAACTGTTGCATAGTTTTTAAGATTACATTTTTTCCTAAACTTTTAAATGGAAGGTGATAACTTCATCATGCGTTTTTGGGGCACATGTGTTTTTGGGCACACCAGGGGAATATTAAGAATGAAATTTTATGCATCATTATAATACTGCTATGTTAATTCATTCCAATGCAATATGTTAATTATGGTGCACATATGAAGGAAAGCTGCTTGTAATAGTTGTCAAATAGCAATTGTCTGAAATTAGGTAGAACACATGGCTATGAATCTGGCTTTCTTTTCAGTCTGTACTTGAAGGGTGACCTTATATTAATATTCCACAAAATGTTTCCTTGCTTTTAAAGGAAATCTAGTTTTAGAATTAAGTTAAAATGCCTAATTTTCTAAGACATTTTCACATAATGTTGGCTATATAAGCTAAGCATGAGGTTATAGTCATAAAATGATATTTTAAAACACTTTTTTCATATACATATGATTTTACTATTTTTAAAGGCAAAGTCAAATTTGCATATTAACAGTGTTGGTGTTTATTTCTACATGAAGAACATCTTTATTGAGTATTTTTGATGCTATGGGATATAGATCAATATTTTTCAAAACTGATCAATATAGTGATTTTATAATTATCAATACTGGGAATACTACTTCACAATAACAAATAATACAAAATGGAAGAAGTAAGTTCAGGGACAATTCAGAAATCCTGTTCCTAAATTTAAGAACAAATTTATTTCATATGTTCTTATTAAACATAGTTATTTTATTAAACAAGCCAAATTTTATTTTCATATGTTTTTATTAAAGTCAGCATCTCAAATAGCAATTTTCAAAGTCAAATATTTTATTATAATACAATGAAATGGTATACTAATTTGATAAACACACATGTGTTACTTCACAAAGCCAGCAACTAAGACGGCAGTAATACAGCTGCCAATACCCTAGAATGGCTACCAAGTTTAAAAGGTGCAGATTGTCACAAGGACAGAAACCTAACTAACTCCCAGTATTTCTTCAGAAACCCTATGACTCAGGGATGTTGCTTACCAAATACCAGCTATCCCTTTGTTTTCTCCCTAAATGGCCATTCTCCACAGGATAAAAGACATTTGCTACCCATAAACTTACCTGATTGTGACAGTACAGACCCTCTACCAGCTGACACAGCCTGAGGACCCTGTTCTACCTAAGAGAGTACCAATCTCCCAAGAGGAAGGAATATGCCTATTAGCCTTCAGGAACCCTATAAAACCTGCTTGCTTCTCTCTAGCTGGGCTGTTACTCTCTACTCTTCTGAGGCATCCAAACAGTTTGTCCCCCAGTAAACTTTTTTTTTTGTTCTACCTGCTTCTCTCTAGCTGGGCTGTTGCTCGCTTAAGGCAGTCCAACAGTTTGTTCCCCAGTAAACTGTTTATTTATTCTACCTGCAGAGTGATCCTCTTTTGTGGTTTTGCTGTCCTCCCTTACAACACTGAGGAATGGTAGAAGGAAAATATCAAGTTTTTCTTCCTGTAAGTACACTATTAAATTTCCACAGGAGTACAAAACTTGGCACTTATATGGACACTGCAGTCTAGGTGTTTCAGTAGTATATGTTGTTATAATGGCAAGCACACTGCAAAGTATGTGTGTTGCACTTTCAGAAAGAAAGCTTCAATGTAATGTAGTAATAACATAATACAACATGGGCAAGCACTGCCAGAAATGTCCTGAATTTATTACAAATTTGTCAGTTATATTTATATTTTGCATGTTCATACACATTTTACTGTTAGATTTTTTAAAAAAACAATATCCACATTTAGTCAGGTGACATGACTCACAGTTTGAGAGACCATAGTCTATTTAATGATGTTCTTAAAACAAAATTTCTTAGAAAATTATCTTTCAGCAGAGTAGTTTTTCCTATAGTTCTGATCTCAGTTTGGTGTAATAAATATAATATATTATTTGGTCAGATTAATTATCAGAATCCTTAGTACTGAATTGTGACCTCAAGACTATCCAGAATTCTTTAGTCATTAAACAATTGCTTCCCATCTTATAACTGAACTGTGGCTGAATTCTCAAGTCAGATAAGAGACTGCCTGATTTAGTCTCTATGGGCTCCCATGCTGGGAAAACCTAGCTCACTTTGTGTCCTTCCATTAAATTCACCAATGAAGTGGAAGTTGCAAATATGAAAAACAATAGTGACTGAACAGCTACCTCTAGCACTATTCCCAGAGAGTCAATTAGGCACTTTGGAAGCTGAACGACTTCTTTAGAGCTATTGAAGCAGCAACTTACTTAATGGTACCCCAGCGACAGGGAAGAGTTCACACAGTTTCCAAAAATGCCCAACTTTGTCCTAGGGAGTAGTTTACTCATTGTAAAAGTCTAACTCAATCAATCTGGGCCAAAGACTCCATTTATAAAAGGTTAAGTGACTTTGATGCTCTGTTAGATAATGAAATAGACATATCTGTTCCATATGGATGAATACTGAAATCAAAGGCAACGAAACTAGAAAAATAATCATAATGTTAGTGTAGGAAGTGGGTCATAAACATATTTAACTCTTATGCCTTTATGAAATTTATATTGTAGGATGAATTTTATGAGAAAAGGTTAAAACAATACAATCTCATCAGGTTTAAGAAAAGGAAAGAAATAACCTTCGCTAGAACTTAAAGAAGCAGTTTAGAATGCCCTTTGCACTACATTAAATGAATTAATAAATATATACTAAGAAATAGTTTAGAGTAAATAATGCCATAATTATAAGAAACACAGTTACCTCATTTCATGTGATATTCCTCTGAGTATCTTTTATTTAATGGAAAATGAAAATAATGTATATAAAATATTCATAATACAGATAGACACTGCACATATACTGCATCTCTTAATCTTAATGTTCTGAATTACACCATAGCTAAATGTTCATTTAGGTACTCTCTATGGTTATTGTAAAAGATTTAGTATATTCTTATAAATTATTCCAGGGATAGACAGAGATTTAATCCTTTGCTTATTAGGAGATTTGTTTTTATCTTGCTATGAGCTCATAAATTCCATTAATTTCATACAGACTAAGTTATAATAAAAATAGGACAATGTATTTCTGAAAGTGAATTTATAATGTATCTATATAGTGAGCACATTTTTAATTTATCTAAAATCCCATGTGAATATTCCTTTTTTAGTTAAGCATATTCTTTTGTCATTTGTGTGAACAGATTTTTTGTTCATATTGTTTTAACTAACTTTTATCATTTTGCTATATCTGGTAAATTTCTGCTATAAAATTATAGGAAATAGGAATATGTCAATATTAAATAACAAAACTGTATTTTAATAAAGTGAGAATGTCATTTTAATTCTACAATAATAGAGAATTTTGATAATAATAATGCTAAGAGTAATTTAGAATTCTGACACAGGTAGCTTGCCAAATAAGGAATAAATAAATGCACGAACACTGCACTAATTTTCTATTATTGTTTACCAAGATCCAAGAATTTAATGACTTAAAAAATCTTGTATTACTATAGTTTTCAAAACTATCATTGATCTCGGTACATTAAAATCCAGTGTTAGAATTCTTTTATTCCTCTCTGAAGATCCTTGGAAAGAAAGCTTCTCTTCCTTGTTCAGTTTTCTCTAGTATAAATTTCTGAAACAAAGAAATATCAGTTGCCAAAAATTGCTCAGCAAGGGGTGGAAAGTAGAGATCCCCTTCTAAACCCAAGCTGGTGTTTTGAGTAGCTTGATCTTGTGCAAATCTTGTGTTTGCATCACAGCTGCTGAGAATCATGTGTGCAATGGTCCTGTCATGTCTAGCAGATACTATCTTGCTGCTGCTGATTTCCACTACCTCTCCCTCATATGGTCTTTCAGCTCCTCTGTCCTTGATAAACCTTGTGCCTGGGGAAAGGAGTGTGCCATAGCTAATCTTGGTTGATAATTCAGGTGAGAGATTGTATTGAGTTGATCACTTGTGGTGGGAAGACCCACCCTAAATCTGGGCCACATCTTCTGGTGGTAGCCCACATAAAATTCATTCTATCAGTACTGTTCCTTTAGAGAACCTGACTAATACAGGGTGTGATATGTTTGTTACATGTAGGTCTGAACACCTCATAGCTTTCGTTTCTTGTGTGGTGGCTAGTTATGGGCCTCTGTATTAATCATCATCTACTGCTAAAAGAAGCTTCTCTGATGTCAGGGAATACATTCCTTTGAGACTGTCCATCTTATTGCACATTCTCAAGTATCTAGATGAGTAAAATGATCTCTTCTTACAGTGTCTTTCTTCTGGTTCCTTTTTAAATTAAAAAAAAGTGTTTTATTTTAAGTGTTTATGTGCATGTAGGTCCATTTGTATCCTGGGTGCCCATGAAGATCAGAAGAAGGTATCAGATGCCCTGAAATGGAATTAAAGATGGTACTGAACCACCCTATGGATTCTTGGACCTAAATCTGAGCCCTCTGCAGCAGCAGAAAGTGGTTTTACAGCTGAACCATCTTTCCATCCTCAGAATTAAATTTTCTAAAGTTTTTTATACTAGAGAATTTCAATGATCTTCAACTGTATTACTATAAGACTAGTTACCTAACAATACCAAATCAAGAATATAATTAACAGCTAAACATCACTATAAAGACTATCAAAACATAGGACAAATTTGTACTTCTTTTTAATAATTCAATAATACTTGGGTGCCCATGAAAAGAATAGAAGCCAGGCATCTGTATGATCCCATTGAATCTAGACCATCTGGTGCGATTTCTTTACATGGATTGTTGGTGAGTTCTTTCTGAGGATTTTGGACATCTTTTTATTTGGTTAATTGCCTTTTTATTTATTTATTATGAGCTGGTTAATTAAGGATCCTAATTTGACAGATACCTCTTTGATCAGCTTTCAAAGTATTTGTTTTATAGTGACTGTATGGGCTGAGTCAGCTCAGAAGACACCCAGATGGCAAATACCATTCGTGAAGATTTATTAACCCAGAGCGGCAGGGGGTGTTGGGGGGGGGTTGCAGGATAAGAGGAGCTGCCTCTGGACTAGACAAAGGCAGACAGCATGCAGCATGTGTTTTTTTGTTTGTGTGTTTGTTTGTTTGTTTGTTTGTTGTTTGTTTTTGCAGGAGTGTTTTTTTGTTTTTGTTTTTAAGGAAAAAAAGGGAAGTGTATGCTTGTAAACCCTGATTGGCAAGATAGCCAATGTAGCCAAATAATGAATTTTGATTGCTGGATCTTGGTATTTTGATAGCTGGAACTTGGTTATTAGTCTCAGGAATGACTCAGTGGCCAAAAAAGGAAATAAACGTTGGTGGCTAGTTTTAGGAATGCAATCTAATGGTTTATCAAGGGAGAGCGAAGGGGAAACGACAAAACCTGTCTTCAATGCTTGGGTCTGCAAAAGAGCATTTCAGGATCCAGTTTGTCTGTTTGGTTTGACACACTTTTGTCAATAAGTTTTGTTGGTTTGTTTTTTGTTGTTGTTTTTGTTTTTTGGCTTTGGTTTTCGTTTTTGCTTACTTGCTTTTAGATCTATAAAGGCATTTGTTATTTGTGTTTTGTTCATTTTTGGAACTCTGAAGGCATTTTGTTTGTCTTGGTTTTCTGTGTCTGTGAATATTTTGATTTATTTTCCTTTGGACTTTGTTTCCTGACACTCCTCCTCAAATGCTTAATTCTGTTTCGTGTTATACAAATTCTAATAGGTCTTTTAATAAAATACCCGGAGCCAGATATTGGAGTAAATGCTGAAAGATCAGATAGACAGATGAACAAGCCTCAGACACCTCTTACCTCTAGGACTGGCTCCCAGCCTGAAAAAGCCTCAGCCAATAGGCCTCTAGCCAAATGAGCTTCCTCAGCAGAAAAGGCTTCAGCCTTTAGTTCCTGTCTCCTCAGGGCTTATATACCTTTCTCTGCCCAGCCATCACTTCCTGAGATTAAAGTCATGTGTACTTCCCAGTACTGGAATTAAAGGTGTGTGCCACAACTGCCTGGCTTCTGTGTTTAATCTAGTAGTGGCTTGTTTTGTCCTCTGAACTTCAGGCAAATTTAATTAGGGTACACAATATATCAGCACAGTTTTTTTTCTGCTTCTCATGTGACCTTTTCAAGCATTTATCTTAGGAATTTTATGAGTCCCTGATGACAAAGCCATTGAAGATAAAAGACAGTAGTTTCCTCAGTCTCAAAAGCATAGACATCTCAGGAAGAAGACTACACAATGTGCAATGTCCTTATATGAAAACCCAACAAACACATCCCTGTAAAGTCAGAAGGAACTTTACTGGCTCTCATAGACAGACACATATTAGGGCTTTGTGACTGACTCAGTGTCTTGATCACACTCCTGTTTGTGTAAATCTGTAGGGTGACCCCAAGACCCAGTGGGAAAAGATAGTTGATAAAAACTGAGAAAGTCTTTCCCCCAAACAGTATACAAAACCAACCCAAAACATGCATCTTCTACTTAGCATAGACAGGCAAATTTTCAGGGGAAGAAAAGGAAAACAAAGTTTCTAAGAAGGTAGAAGTATTTGGAGATAAACATGTCATCTGGTACTGCAGCCAGGTCTATGTGTGATAATACTGACTAGCTTACAAGTATTTGGAAAAATTGGGAGATGTAATTAAAGATAACGTGAACATTTATTACCTTGCTTCCTTATGTTCTTCCTATCTTATAGTTTTCCTTCAACTCTCAGGTCTATAGTAAATGTCTTTATTATATATATTAGGTCAAAGTGACTTTTCTGTAGGAGTTGAGGTCCCTAAATCTTAGGGACCCTTCAGGTTGTTAAAGGTAACCAAATGAAGCTATGTGTGTGCATCCTTCGTGTCCATCATTCCAGTATTTATGCTGAGACCTCTTTTCAAGTAACAGTGGTGAGATTCTTTGTTTTGCCATTTCCCTGAGCAATCCTGTTAAACATGGGGTCTGTGCTCCTTTGCTTCTGTTTTCTGACCAGTGACCCACTAAACGTTTGAGTGCCATTGACACCAAAGTATAGACATTTCCTGTTTACATCCTTATTCTGCTCCTGGGCCATATATCACAAGAACATGGATTTTCTAGGAAATATATTCATGAAATCTGATCCCTCAAATATTCTAAGCCAGTTTCTTATCACCTATAAAGCAGTAAGAAATAAAGTGAAAAACTACTCCCCCATTAGTTAGTTAGAGAGGGGGCTGAATTACTTTAAATCTATGGAACAGATTTCAACTTGGGATCTTGTGGTTATTGAGTCTTTCTCACATCTTGAAGAGATATAAACTTTATATAGTTTTTTTCTATTGTGGTTTCACATAAATTTCATGTAATTGTATCACATGTGATATTTTTTTTTCATATGGCTTTGGTTGCTTTCATATGCTGTGTCCAGAAAAAAAAATAAACAAACAGGGAACACTTCCATTCTTCTTTAAAAAAAAACAAACACGTTTTTGCTATATGTTAAAAATATTTTGTTTTGCTGACTGATCAAAATGCACCTGCATATTCTCTAATTTAATACTGTGATCAAATATTAAAGGGCCTGTTAAATACATACTACCTTCTAAATTGGGTACTCTAAATTTCTTAAAACTACTAAAATGGCATATTTGAGTCTATTAAATGTTTCATACAAATCGTAAAATTGTAATAGTTTCTATAAAAAAAATCTGTTAGAGTTATAAGATTTTACTAAGATATAAAATTAATGTTTTATATATATATATATATTGGTTTAGATAAGGATTTCCTTCCACAGAGATTTTAAGTTAATGTTTGTATAAATTTTTATCTCTATATAATGGATACTGTAAAATGTATATAATTTCTGAGATATTCTTAATATAAACCTAAATATAAGTTTTTTTTTAATTAAGCCTAGGCTACAAATAAGTTAATAGATATATGTTTGAATGAAAATGAGGCCATGACTGCTTGTAGGTATGGTTGAAGACAAGGTTTTCATTGTAGATATGAGGGAGAGAGCAGCCAGAGACACTTGGAAGAGTTCCAACCAGACAAGGCCAACAGAACAGACTAGTCAAGAAAGGAAAGAGAGAGGGGAGTAAGAGAAGAAAGAGGGAAAACGAGAGAGGGTAATTGGACAAAGACAGGAGCCAAAGACCAAGACAGAATGTTGCCAAAATGGCTGAGCTGTGTAGGAATCAGAGAAGCTGGGGCGCCGGGAGGAAGCAAAGTACAGGGGCTGGCGAGTTCAGGGTAGGGAGGACGTGAGAAGCACTGAGAGGAGCCCAGCCACTGTAACAGGTACTTGGATGCCAGGAGAGCCTGGTGACCAGAGTCCACTTTGATATATGACTAGGCACCTCAGCTAGCCAATTGTCCTAAGTTTCTTTGGGACCTAACTAAGGATCTTTATGTTCTTTCCTTTTCACAATGGAGATTGTAAGAAATTTTAAACAGTAGTAATGTTCAAAACCTTGCTTTAGAAAAATATATCTTGTAGATGTATCCGGCTTGTTAAATAAGAAACACAGAACCGATTGCAGAGTTAAAAACCATGAGGTCAGAGCAAGAGCGGAAAACCTTACCCTTCACTGCTTCTGCAGTTCTTCCTCTCCACAAGAGACCTACTTCTGTGTGTCCTGTCTATTTAAAGACTTTCTGTTCTGTTTTCTCATTGGTTGTAAACCCAGCCACATGACCTCCTTGTCACTGCCTGTTTGTACAGACCTCCAGGTCTTCTATGGTTGGTATTGAGATTACATGCGTGTGTCTGCCATGCTGGCTGTGTCCTTGAACACACAGAGATCCGCCTAGCTCTGCCTCCCAAGTGCTGGGATTAAAGGCGTGCCCCACTACAGCTCAGCTTCTGCTCTGGCTTGCTCTGACCTCAAGACAACTTTATTGACATACAAATAAAATCACATTTCAATACAAATAAAATATCACTATATTATCCTATGTATGATTATTTATAACTACACTGTCTGTCTACATGTGATTTTTTAACATAATTTACTCACAGCCAAATCGGCATATGATTGAGTGCTTCTGTAAACTAAAGTTAAGTTTTCCCAGCTTCCTTTTGGATCTCAGTAAAACTGAATGATAAGGAAAAAATATAAACAAATGACAAAAAGAATACATCTAACCCCCCATTCTGAATTATTTTAGAGCAGTCTCCCTTATCTCTTCAGGTGGTCTGATTCTGTTTTTCTCTTCTTTGACCCTGCCATTGTCTTTGTTGTTAAATCTTGTGGCCTCAAGGAAAGAGCTTTGTCTATGTTGGCTATTATCTATGAGAAGAGACCTTTCACATACCCCAAGTATCATAGATTTGAAAACAAAACATATTTTATTCTTGGTTACTACATAACTTTAGGAATTTTTTCAGAGATTTTTAGTTGTTCAATACATAGGTATTTACTAATTTAGCTGTATAGTGCAACCACAAATCTCATAATGAGTTGAAGCTAGATCTTGCCTTTAATGAAACAAAACATACCATTTTCTGAATATAAATCTTATCATCACTAATTTCTGGTACATGTATATATTTTCTTCATTTTAAAATCATTTTTATTAGCATGTACTTATTATACACGCCTAAATTGTTGATTCTTTAGCATTTGCCTAATAAATTTTCTATTGGCTGACATTTGAACTGTCTTTACATTTTTTTTTATAAATAACAGTATAATGAATAGCTCAATTTATAAATCATTCCTTTCTTTTGGCCAAAGTGTAATGAGACAAATCATCAAAAGTTTTACCAGTGAATGAAAAAGGCATGGAATTTTATAAGTAGGTGGGACATGGTGTTGGGGATTTAGCCCAGTGGTAGAGCACTTGCTTAGCAAGCACAAGGCCCAGTGTTTGGTCCTCAGCTCCGGGGGGGACGGGGGGGGGAAGAATAAGTAGGTGGGACAGTTCTTTCAATAAGTCTCAGTTGTTTTCATTCTCAGTAACATGTTTGAGAGCCATAGATTTTGCACCAATATCACAATACTTTGCAGTAACAGTTTTGTAAGTTTTTCAAACTAACAGCTATTTACTTATGGTTTATAATTTATCTAAATATGGGTAAAGTTAAGTTTGTTTGTATTTGTCATTATTTTCTATTAAATGTCTATTAGCATATTTTTCCTAACAGTCTTTAAACTTTTTTTTTTCTTTCCATGTTTAAAAGCTTGATACCGGTGCTATTACCATATGTTAGCAGTTTTAATAGATTGATCATGAAAAATGTTGTTTCATTTTAGTTTGTCTCTTTACTTTGCTTACAATTCTTTCTTCAAAATAAATTTTAAAGAAACAAAACCATCCATTTTTCAATTATTGACTATAGGAAATTGCATTGTTATTAATAGGTAAATCTCTCAAACCACTATATAGGTTCACTTTTACATTAAACTTTGTAATCAATTTGGAATATATACTGGGATATAGTCTGAAAAATAGGTCTAATTTTACATTTCCCTGTGATATTACTGATTATCACAGCATCTCTTCTAACACAATCCATAATTTTTATGCTAGTCATTTTATTTTATGCTATACTATGATGAGGACTTCATTCATTTCAAGAATTTTGTAATATATTCCAATGGTCTTTCAGTATATATTATATTGTCATATCAATGGTTTTATGGTATAACCTAAACACTTCAGCAAATTATTTTGTGATTTTATATTTTTAGCTGTGTGCAATATAGCACTGCCATTTAATTTCCTCTTTTTAATTTCAAGATTAAATATAAATAAAATAACTATTAATTAAAACTTGAACATTTTGCAAACCATTACTATCAGAAGAGGTACATTTTGTCTATTATTTGGGCTACATTTTAAATTTAGAAATATCTCATGGAATATAAAGGATTGGGACATTATTTAACATGATTTGACTTTCATTGACATAATTTAAATTAAGAATGAAAGTGAATAATCTCTTAATGCCACAAATACTTTGTAGACAAGGATAAGGAATGAGATATTGCAAAGGATTAGAACTTTGAAAGGAATCCCAAACTTACACCCTCTGCACATGTTTAAGCTTTTGCACTAATGAATTAATTGAAACTATAATTATCTGCACAAGACCTATAAAAGATTGGTAACATTTCATCATGGGTGAGGAAGGGGACCATGAGAGCTCCACTCCTCTTTGAAGGACTATTGGTAGTTAATTGTAAAAGAAGAGGGTGTCATTTTCCTCTGTGGTGTAGCTACTGGTATGTTGCCCTTATTCCAATAAATAATGTTCCTCTTGTGCTTGGGCAAGAAACACTAAACTCAGTGAACCTTACACAAGAGGAAGGCATAAGAGTAGGTGGGTAATTTGTTAAAAGATGGGTTTAAGTGAGAGGAGAAATAGGAAGAAAGATGGAAATGCTGTTAGAAAATCACTATAGTCTATTACACACTTACATTTATAGAACTGTCAATTTTTTTTAAAAAGTTCCAAAAATTAAGTTAAAGGAAAGAAAGGTAAACTTCTCATGTAATGTGAAATATTTAAGAGCACTTAATACTCCTTCTTTATACATCGTTTGCCTTCTATAACTTTCAGTTATGATTGGTCAGCTACTGGTTGACGTTTTTAAATGGAAAAATTCACAGATTAAAAATGTCATAGATTTTAAATTATGTGCCATTCTGAGTAATACCACAAAAATCTTGTATCAGTTACCTCTATGATACCCATGATACTAATCATCCTTTTGTCCAATGGCACTTGTTATACATGTTATCTATTCCGAGATCAGTTAGCAGCCATGTAACTGATCAGTTTGATTGTTATATTAGTATAGTGCTGATATGTAAAGTTTTAACTAGATAGAGCTTCAAACTTTCACTTGGCATCATAAAACATCAGACATGTTTCCACCTTTTTCTTTACTGTTTACAAAATTAAAAATTATTAGAATTACTTTCTCAGTAAGTTGTGAAAAATACCTGCAACAAAATACCCAAAAATATCGAATAAATGCTAGAAAAGAATTGCTCATGGGGCTAGAGAATTATATATAAAAGACCAATATTTAAGCAAACATTTTTGTTGCTGTTGTTTTAATGCGTCCTATCTGAGCTTCAGAAATGACTTCATGCTGCATTCTTTTTTATTAATTAATTAATTAATTAATTTTTCCTCCCTTCCTCCTCTCCTCCCAGTCCCTCCTACCCTCTCCCTCTTCCACTCCTCTTCAAAAAAGGGCAGGCCTCCCATGTATATCAGCCAGCCATGGCATATCAAGTTGCAGTACAAGGTACTTCCTCTCCTATTAAAGTTGAATTAGGCATTACAGCTTGGAGCAAGGGTCCCAAAAGTAGGTAACAGAGTCAGAGACAGTCCCTGCTTCCACCGTTAGGAGTCCCATAAGAAGACCAAACTAAACAGCTGAAACATAAGTGCAGACAGCCTAGATCAGTCCCATGCAGGCTCCCTACTTTTCAGTTCAGTCTCTGTAAGCCACTATGAGCTGAGATTAGTTGAGTCTGTGGGTTTTCTTGCAGTGTCCTCGACCCAACTGACTCCCACAATCCTTCCTTCCCCTCTTCCACAGTATTTCCCAAGCTTCACTTAATGTTTGGCTGTTGGTCTCTATCTGTTTCCATCAGTTGCTGTGTTAAGCCTCTCTGATGACAATTGGGCTAGGCAAGAGTCTATGAGTATAGCAGAATATCATTAGGAATCATTTCATGGACTTTTTTTTATTGGCAGTCATGTTTGGCTCAATACCTTCCCACATAGCTTGTGGCTTACTGGTATTTTATATCTTACTTTTCCTGGCAGCAGCTAGCAGCATCTCTTCTCTGCCTCTTCTTTTCTCTTCCTGTCTATCTTCTTAAATTTCCTGCCTACCTCTAATCTGCCTTTCCATAGGCAAATACAGCTTTATTTATCAGCCAATCAGAGCAACACATACTCACAGTACACAAAAAGACATCCCTCAGCAATCTGCTGCTGTTGCTGGGCTTTAAGGATTGTTAGTGTGTGACTGACAGTGTCTTACCTGGGGTTCCTAATACCAGCCTGGCCTCTGGTAAAGTTGCCAGAGTTGTTGGTTGTAATATGGAGCTCAGGGGAGGGGGTTCATAGTGCATTCTTTAATGTCACTCTATCCTGAGCAGCTACTTTAGTACATATAAATTAATGGAAGGAGGCATATAAAACTAATTTTTAAATTCTGTTTTGCTGTTGTTTTTTTTTAGTGTGTGTGTGTGTGTGTGTATGCATGTATGCGTGTGTGTGTGTGTGTGTGTGTGTGTGTGTGTGTGTGTGTGTGTGTATTTGCATGACTTCAGTTCTGGGGGACAAGCCCTCCCAATGCTACTACAAACTGCCTGGAACAGTCATGTAACCCAGATCAGTCTTGCATGCACCTTAATGTTCCAAGGACTTGAATACCTGTGCAGTGTTATACCAAGTGCATCCCAGTTTTGTGAGGATACCAATTTTGTTCATGAAGATAGAGCCCAAATGATTTACTCATCCCTTAATGGCCTCATTTATCTCACTCTTATTTCTTTTCCTTTCTATATTTGTTGCCTTTAGGTTAGCATATAAAGTTAATAGTGGGCTTCAGCACGACATCTTCATACACATATGTGTTTGTTTGAAAGAAAATCCCCACTATTGGCTCACTGGGAGTAGCACTACAGGAGGTATGCCATTGCTGTAGTAGCTGTGGCTTTGTTGGAGGAATTGTATCTCATTATCACTTCTTGCTGCCCTTGGATCCAGATGTAGGACTCTCAGCTACCTCTCAAGCACCATGTCTGCCTGCATGCTGCCATGATTTCCACCATGATATGAGTGGACTAAGCTTCTGAACTGTAAGCCAGCCCTAATCAAATGTTTTACTTTTTAGGAGTTACAGTGGTTATGGTGTCTCTTCACAGCAATATAAATCCTAAGATAGAAGTTGATACCATCAGTAGGGTAATGCTATGATAGGCATGGCTATGCTTTTGTTTGGAGGAATGTAGACTTTTAGAATTTGGGCTTTGGAAAGCAATGGAATGCTTTAAGTCCTGATTAATGGGTCATACTATTAGGAACATGGAAGATAGTGGTACTGAGGGTGATTTTAAATATGGTAGTTCAGATCAAGATGTTTCAGAGCAGAAGAATATTAGAATGTGGCATAGATCTTGTGATATTTTGGTGAAGACTGTGGCTGCTTTTACCCTTATCTGAAAGTCTTATTGATGCTAAATTGAAGAGTTTTGGATTAATGGCTTTGGCATAAGAAATTACAAAACAGCCTAGTACTGATTCTGTTTTATGTATAGTATGTATTGTGTTGAAGATTTACAATGAAAAGGAACAAGTTGAGCAAGGAAAAATATGAAACATACAATTCAAGGAAAAAAGAGTCATCAGGAAGTGGAATAGACCTAAATTCTGTGTTTAAGGAGCTAAACAGATTAAAGAAAAGTCTGATGTCAAGAGCAGTAAAGAGAGTTGTAATCTCAGGTCAACATCCCACACAGATAAGCTTCCAATTTATAAAAAGGAATTAAAGAAAGGCTCAGATATGGGTGTGGGGATATATGACAGAAAAATCCCCTCATTGGCTCACAGGAAGTGGCACTTTTCAGAAGTGTGTCCTTGCTGGAGTAGATGTGTCTTTGTTGGAGGAACTGTGTCTGATTATCACATTATCCCTTTAATCCCAGCACTCCAGAGGCAGAGGCAGGTGGATATGTGAGTTTGAGGCCCTTCAGGTCTCCAGAGAAAGTTCTGTGACAGCCAAGCATAGACAATAAAGGAAACCATCTAAAACAGAATGCTAATAAAGATGTAATTGAATGAGGGGCTGATGTTCCATCCCCAGCTAGCAGCAGGACCTGACACTTTTGGCAACATGGTTCTGGCTTTAGAAGCTAATATCAAAGAAAGAAGTTATGGAATCTCCCTCTATAGTTAACAAAAGCAACTGAGGACAGACATGTTGCAGGGGTGTCCCTGCTTGGAGGCTTAGAGAGGTTATTATGTGAGGCTATGAAGATGAATTGCCTTGGATACTGCATAATGTTGGAGATGACAGAGCCATAAAATTCCTTCTGAGGAGAGTCTCTAACAGGGAAAAAGGGAGTGGAAACAGGCAGAGAAAGAAACTTGCTGCAGTCAATAAATATAAAAGCAGTTGGAGATCAGAATTTCACTTTGACATCAGACATGGAGATGCAAAGTTTGGAGTTTTCCCAGCTAGATTTCAGCCTTGTTTTGGTCATATAGTAGTTCAATCTTTACTTTTCCTGAGGAATATCCTATTTTATTGCATTGGGAATTTAGCCTTTAACATATATTTAACAAACTCAGATAGCAGTATCCATGAAACAGTCTTTCCTTAACCCTCTTCACACTCTTCTGACAAAGATAAATATACCCATTTTAGCTTTCTAGATTTATTTATTTTGGAAATTCACATTGATGAAATCACAATGTTATATCTGCATTCTTTACTTAACCAGTCATTGTTATTTGTATATTTGTTTATATCATTTGAGACAGTGCCTATATGCAGCCCAATTGTCTTTGAACCCTCAGTCCATCTTTCTCTGTTTTCTGAGTGTTGGGATTTTCATGCATACCTAGCTAGCATTATATATAATATTTTGAAGTTTCAAGAATATGGTGGAATGTGTGTGATACTTATTTACTTTATAATATAATGGCATCCATATATATGCATCTATGTATCTCAAAATTTAATTATCCATTTATTGACTTATATTCATTAAGATAATTTCTTTTTTTGGTTACTGTGAATAATGCTTTAAGTATACAAGCACTTAAATTTTTGAGTGTGCAAACAGTAGAATTATTATGGTCACATGGTAGTGCTATGCTCAACTTTTCTAGAATAATCACTATATAATTTCCATTAAATGTTAGATCATTTTACATTTTACTTTTCCACCAGCAATGCACAAGGGACCTAATATCTGCATGGCTTTTGCAAAACGTATTTTGTATCTTTTTAATGCACCAATTGTTATTGGAATGAAGCAATACCTCCTATTGGATTTGATCTGACTCTTTCTAAATACTAATTGTATTAGACATTTTCTACATGTTTCCTTGTACTTGTACATTTCCTTGATAAATGTTTCTTTAATGCATTCTTTGGTTTAGATATATTTTGAGTACCTTCCTCAAGGTTTCATGTTGTAGAAATGTGATTCCCAAGATAGCTTCCTCTATGAAGCATTGATTTGCTCACTGACAGATGAAACAGCATTAAAAAAAATTAAATCCTTGTGCTTTATAGTGATTTCAATTGATTAGGGACCCTTTTTATTTCAAGATGGTCTTTACTTATTGTATCTAACTAGGAATGTTTTGAATATGTAAAATTATTCAAATAATTATACTATGAATTTTAGTTGAGTAGAAGGTAATCAGGTTATTGAAAATCATTATTTTCAGACAGGATCATTATAGTTTTCTCTAGATTTTCTCATTAGAGTTTTTACAATGTAAAATAATTTGACATGTTTGATCCCTTTTGCATGTAACTAGCTCTCTTGTAGAGCTCTGCTCTACAATGTTATGCACAATCCAATGGGTGCTATATCACAGTTTGAACATATGGGACAGCATAATTATGGAATTGTAGCCTATAATTCTGAGTTAAATAATCTTTTCTTCCTACAAGAAAATAAATTGATTAATGCATTATAGAATACTGTTAGGCTCAATTGTCAACACTATTGACAAGGAGCTAATATAAATGGTCCATTTTGTATGTATTGTATAGTAAATGTATAAGGCACTAACACATACTCTTTACAAAGAAACTTGCAGTACAGTAATGAGAAGGTAAAGTAGTATATGTGATTATAGTTGTGAAGACACCTTGGCAAATAATGAAATTTCCCTACCTGTATTGTTTCTGGTGGCTTCCATAACACATGATCACAAGTTCAGTGACTGAAAACAATGCGAAACTATAGATTTAGTATTCTAAAACTCAATAAGCATCTTTTATTTATAAGTATCCATTGTCAGGCCAAGAAAGCTGGTACATTACTAAAGTCTCAGCATTCTAGACACAGAAATTGGAAGATCATATGCTCTTAGCCAGCCTGGGGTACATAGCAAGATCCTATTAAAAATCTTTTGCAAAAAAGTATCTAGGTTCAGATGCTTTATTTTAACAACAAAAAGTGAGTGAATTTTAAATTGAGTTGTTTTGATTTGTCATTGCAGTGTAATTTCATGTACTTTGACACTAGATTCATATTCTATTTTTAATATTTTCTTCTATAATGTAGGTTATACCTTTAATGGTTGTGAATGTAATTTTATTATATATACACATATATACATATGTATATATGTATATATGTGTATATATAGTAAAAATCATGCTTTGAAAAATCAATTGTATAGGAATGAGGATGTAGAGCAGTGTTAGAATTCTTGCTTACTATGTGCATCATCAGTTCATTAGTCATAATTCCCCAAATCATCAAACAAATATGAAGTTAAGATTGATTTTTTTCTTCTAAGGGTTCTGTATGAGACTATTTATACCTAGCAGAATGTTTCATACTTTATGAATACAGATATGCCTTCTTTGCATTGTTTTCAGAGTATGTAACATGGTTAATAGACTTGTTAGTGATTTGATTTATGCTCTCAAACTGTGAGTTAAAGGGACCAGAATCTAAAACTTTACAATAAAGATGAGTAAATAACAGAAGGTAGCCTGTGCTGAGAAACAGTAACACAAAGCAGAGATACATATTTGAGAAAAAAGCATTTTATCACTTTAAGGTGACTTAATCAAATTGTAGCCATTTCTTTCAAAGTCTTTTGCTAAATTCTAAAGACTAGATTGACTATATCATACCCATGAAATTGACTTTATGACACATGCTGTCTTTAATGGCTGTACCTTTATACCTTATTTTCCCACACAGGAAATATACAGGACACATACACAAACACACAGACACACACACACAATTATCTGACATTATCCAGAAAATATAGCAACCTAAAGGAGAAACATCTTTTGGTGTGTTTCTTCCAAACCTTTTTACAAGAAAACTGTCAATGAAATTTACAAAACTATCTGTTACTATGTTTTCATTGCAGCTTGTTATCAGAAATTCTCTACCTTGGAAAAGCCTGAAAAATCGATATGATTTACTTGCTTTATGGAGCATGACATTGAAGATTGTTTCAGCCACGCTGCATTGCCTTGTTAACTGAAGGATGATATGGAGTAAAAGAAATCAAATCTGTAACACAAATCTTAAAAGGTCTTATTAATAAAAAACTCAGTGCCAGTTATTGGGGTCTCTGTGCTTTCTTGTGATTTCAGTTTCTCAAGATCATATTGCTTTCCAAGTTAAATATTATTTACTTATTGTATCTAATTAGAAATGTTTATGAATATTTAAAAATGCTAAATAACTTGACTATCAAATGATTATATTTGAGGCAACAGAATGTATATAGCACAAAGATAATGTGAAAGGCATCATATATGAGGGAAATGATGAAGTAATATTTAAAAACATTTAATGGAAAGGAAATATGCCATAGAATATTAGTCCCTTTGTCAGTCTAAGCACATTCCACTCACTTTGAGGCGATCTGTACAAAAAGTCTGTTGTTGTTATTATTATTTTTATATTGTTTTATAACTTGTGAGACTGTATTTTTGTGACTTATAATTCATATATGTTCTCTAAAATATAATTTTCCCTTTTGGCATATCAGTTTACTTTGCAGAAGTAAATAAGAAAATTAATTAGAAAAATGATTAGTTATCAATTAAAAATTAATAAGAAAAGATTCTTATTAATATGAAATGATTTGACAATACTAGATAGCTGTCAGCTTTTAAAATATATAAATGGTGATACAGAAATTGTTACTGTCTTATTTTCTGTGAAGAGGTAGCATAGCAGGACAACTTTTATAAAGGAAAACATTTATTTGGGGTGGCTTGAAATTTCAGGGCTTTAGTTCATTATTATCATGGTGGTGCATGCATAATTGAGCCAGAAATGGTGTTAGAGAAGGGGCTGAGAGTTCTACATCTTTATCTACAAACAATAGGAAGAAAACATTGTCATTGTGCATAACTTGAGCATAAGAGACCTCAAAGCCCAATACCACAATGACTCACTTCCTTCAACAAGGCCATACCTACTCCAACAAAGCTACACTTTCTAATAATGCCACTCCCTATGGGGGCCTTTTCTTTCAAACCACCATAGTTACCTACAGATATTTTTTTTGTAGTAAAAATGGGGTTTCAAAAAAATCAACTGTATAATAATGAGGATTTAAATCATTGTTAGAATACTTGCCTACTTTGTATGTGAATATTAGGACAGAGTCAGGAGTCAACTACCAGCCAGATGCCGAGGAAGCAAGGTGAGAATGTCATATTGAAAAAAGGTACCAAGCCATGACGCCAAACTTAGATAAGAATTATGGGTTAATTTAAGTGTAAGAGCTAGATAGAAATAAGCTTGAGCTACCCGTTGAGCATTTATAAGTAATATTAAGCCTCTGAGGCAATTATTTTTGAAGCAGCTGCCAGGTGTTTGAAAGTTGCTGGTGGGACACAAACTTCCACCACCTCCAACCTACAGGTGTTTTTTTTCTTTAAAAATGAGGATTAAGATCATTGTCAGAATACTTGCCAACTATGTATGTGGACTTCAGTTCATTACTCAGAACTCTCCAAATTAGTGGCCAATTATGAAGTTAAGAAGATTAATTTTTCCTTGTAAGAGTTCTGAGGACAACATGATAGGAATGACAGACATCACAACAAACAAGCTTTTTTATCTTCTCAAATTCCATCTCAGTCAACAGTATATCTAGACAGAGGAACATGATATGTAAGATCTTAAAAATGTTATTTCTAATTCACAAAGATATAGAACACTTGTATGGAATTTTTATTTTCCCAAGAAAGTAAGAATAAAACTTAGGGCCTTTCATATCTGTTAGCAAGTCATCTAGCCCTATTCTATATTCCCAACTAGAGGAATTTAAGTAAAAATAATATTTGGGGCTGAATAGATAGCTTGGTGTGTAATAATGTTTCTTATAGAAGTAGGAGGATTTGAGTTCAGATTCTAGCATCCACAAAGCCAGACATGGACACATATACAAGTAACTCTAAAAAACAGAATGAAAACAAGAGGATTATTGGGGTTTGTTGAAAAGTGAGCAAGCTCCAGATTCAGTGATTAGCCTCATCTCTAGAATGAGGTACAATAATGATAAAAGAGAACATCAAACTTACTTCTCTGGATTCTACATGAGCACATGCCCCTGAACACAAAAATGCATACAAATGGATTCAGTACATACACATATAGCACATGCACATAGACATATATCATATGCTCACATAAACAAACAAAACAATAACACAATTCTTGGAAACAGTACCAAAATCTTACTTTAAAAAAAAAGGGATGACAACCATAATTTCAGTAGCTTTGTTTCTTATTTCTATTATGTGGTGACCAATTGCTGTTATCTGTCATCTGTGATTGTTTTGTAGAGAGAGATTCAACTCTTCAATAAGTTATGTAGCTGTTTAATAAATCCGCAACTACTTACTTATGCAATAGTAGACAAACCTTGCATATGATACATAGGGACTTTGAATAATAGCTGCCATTCACTTATTAGCAGCACAAATAATTAACAGAATAAGCTAGCCACGATACCAGGCATCTATCATCTCGCACACACACAAAACTGATCTAATAGAATCAGAATAAATCTAATTTTCCTAAAAAACACTATTTGTACCACACAGATGGACTGATCTTCTCATTCACGAATGCTAAAATTGGAGCACTAGGGCTTCCTTCTATGACTTATGTAACTGCGAGGAAATATCATTGACTATGATCTTGAACTGTTTGCGAGGCACCCAGGCAGGGATTGAGCTGTGTCTCTTATGGCATGAGCGGGGCTTGAGAGACTGTGGGAAACTTGGGCTTACACAGGGACACTTTGCTCAGCCTGGAAGGAGAGAACTGGACCTGCCTGTACTGAATCCACCAGGTTTAAATGAATCCCCAGGGGAGTCTTGGCCCTGGAGGAGATGGGAATGGAGGGGAGGAGCTGGGGGGAAGGTAGGGACAGGGGCAGGAGTGGGTAGGACAGGGGAACCCATGGCTGTTGTGTAAAATCAAAACACAAATATAATAAATTTTTAAAAAAATTATTCCAATGGTAATGATATCTACCATGTGTACAATAAGTCTTACTTTGCTATTGTTTAGATTAATATTTTATATTTTATATAAATGTTTGGTATTTACTTGTTGCACATTTCTAGCTATCTCTCTATCAAAATTGATACAAGAGTTTTTCTTATAGTTTCCAATAAATTCAGATGTCCATTGTCACAGCAAATCCATAAATTATACAATGCTTGACATAATAAAAAAATAAACTATAGAAAAGTTAAACATGAAAGGTCAGGATCCTGGTCATATTTTGAAAACCAACACAAACCATTTCAATCTTCAGTTTTTACCCACAGGGCCTATATTGACTGCTTATTCAAGAAGAACTAATGGTTTTTATGGTGGTTATTTTTTCCTCTTGTCTGAGACAAACGTTTGTAGGACCAATTTACTTAGCCTAGTTATGCTTTTATATGTTAGAAGATCATTATTTGCACAAATTCCTTTTTTTCTACTGCTTAAGCAGAGTTGCATAGTGTTTAAGCTAATCCCGATTTTGAAAGGATTCCTTTGTAATTCTCAATATAGCCTAATTCTTTAAGTTATATTATAGCCATGCTTAAGTTATATTTTTCTGTAGGAGGTATGGCAGAATAAAATTAAACTTTGAAATACTTCAAATAAAGAAAACTGAAAGATGACAGTTAAACCTACATGTCTTATTTATTTTATCAATTAAAATATAGAATTTCAGTAAATACTTTACTTTTAGTTTAATTAAGAATAAAATCAAATATAAATCAAAGTGACAGGCTCAACATTAAAAGTGTTCAGAGAAAAATGAACAGCAAATGATTCATGATGTTTATTTCAGGGACTCAGGTCCACAGTCAGTCAAGGATAAAATGAAAGGTCACTATTCCAACTAGAATAAGATAAATTCTATGGATATATTTACATTCTAAATGCTGCCTAAACAATTATTCCTGAGGCAGTTTTTTTCCAATTGCTCATTATAAAATGAGTATAAATGATATCCAATGGAAATTTTGTTTTAACAGCTGTGTGAAAAAGATAGCCAAGTAATGTGACTACTATGAAGTTTGTAGTTTGTCTTAGAATGAAAAGTTGAGAGAATATATAACATATTATATAATTACAATATGTAGGAATACACAAACCTAAAATATGTTTATTACATATATTACACAAAATAAAACATTTTACTAATAAAACTAAAATTTAGTTTCTACGTGTTAGGATTAGAGGTCTATCTTCAGGAATGTGTTCATTTTTCATTATTTTTTTGCATTACTTTATATACTATGTTCCAAACATTAGAAAAGCATTTTAATTCTAATGACCTCACTCTAAAATAAATTCTAAATTTAAGGGGAAAAATCTCATTTTAATATGGGAATTTTGAGATGTCTAAGAGCAACTGAATCATTCTCAGCTCTGTGGCACTAAGCTTGAGCAGCTAGGGTTCTTAACACTTAATGGACACCAAAACCAACCCAAGTCAGAAGTTCTGGGGTTCTTGTTTAATGAATTTAGAGAAGGAAAGTCAGTGACCACAAATGATAATATTTAGAAAGAAGAATTTATAGTAGGGAGAGGAAGAAGACAAATCTCCCCTTATAGGAAAATGGGTCCCACAGAATGGAGTACTATTAAGACTCATTGCCTTGGAGTTAATAAGGCTTTGGTGGATGGAGAAAAGCAAGAAAGTATACATGTGGGTCAATCTTGTTTTCATTCCAGGTATTAGGTACCTGTGGATTTGATAGTGTCCTCAGAAAGGTTTCCAGGAAAATGATAATATTTTAGAGAAAAGAGATAAGGGAAAATAAGACCCACTTACTGGCATTTCCAGCCTCTGGCCATGGCAAAAGCAGAGACTATTTTGGTTTAGATACTTCTGGCATCTATGGCCTATTGGAAGGAAAATGATAATTACATTCTCAAGGACATTTCTAACTTTTAGCCCAGAAAGAAACTGGTAACTGCTTTGTTTTTGTTTTGTTTTGTTTTAAGTTTTACATTAAGGTATTTAGCCATTATCTACATCCTGTTTTCATCATTTTGAGATATTTTACTATCACAACCCTAATAATATCCATAGATATTTGAACACAAAGATAAAATAAAGGATACTGGAATAATGTTTGCACAAATTTATAATATTGATGATGTGTAAGAACAACACACAGTTTTTTAAAAAATAAAAGAGGAGAAACAACAATGAAAACTCTTCATATAGAAATCAAAATATAAACTAGCCCAATAGAGAAGCCTTTAAAATATTTGGACAAAGAAAATGCTATATATAAAATAGTTGAGTACTTTTAAGTTCTAAGGTAAAATGTAATAAAAATATGGATGAAATGGATGGTCTTACGATGAATGATATTATGTGAGATCATATAGTCTCAGAATTTAAAGAAGTACATATTCTTCCTTGAATGTGAAATGTAGTCAATAATTTATGTGTATTTGTAGAAAAATGTTCCTGTGGATACAGTATAATATATGGAAAAGAGAAGAAGGGCTGAATGCTAGTGAAGGAGGAGGGACTTAATGCAGGTGATGGGCATGAATTCTTTTTTAAATTTTATAATTAATTTAATTTTACAGATCAGCCATGGATTCCCCTGTCCTCACTCCTCCTATCCCCCCACCCTCCCCCCAATCCACCTCCTATTCCCACTTCCTCCAAGGCAAGGTCCCCCCTGGGGATTCAGCTCAGCCTGGTAGATTCAGTTGAGGCAGGTCCAGACCCCTCCTCCCTTCACCGTGGCTGAGCAAAGTGTCCCAGCATAGGCCCTAGTTTCCAAAAAAAAAACAGCTCATGAACTAAGGACAGGTCCTGGTCCTACTGCCTGGGGGTCTTCTAAACAGTTCAAGCTATTCAACTGTCTCACTGAACCAGAGGGCGTGATTCAGTTCCATGGGGGCTCCTCATCTATTGGTTCATAGTTCATGTGTTTTCACTAGTTTGGCTATTTGTCCCTGTGCTTTTTCCAATCATGATCTCAATATCTCTTGCTCATATAATCCCTATTCTCTCTAGCTGATTGGATCCCTGGAGTTCCACCTGGGGCTTGGCTGTGGGTCTCTGCATCTGTTTCCACCAGTCACTGGATGAGAGCTCTATCATGACAGTTAGGGTGTTTTAATACCAATTCTGTGCCAGGAAACTGCTCAGTGTGAGGAGCACAGGGAAGGAAAGATACAAAATACATTGCCTATGGTATTGTTGAGTCTTTCCTTTTAGATGTAGTTGACAGTCAAAGGGCAGAGCTAGTCACTAGTTAACCATGAAGGCCTGGAGGACTCTAGAGAGAGGAATAGGAAGTGGTAATGCTGTGGATATCACTCTGTATAAATAAAACAGTGATTGGCCAGTAGCCAGGCAGGAAGTATAGGTGGGTCAAGCAGAGAAGTCTGGGAAGTGGAATGCTAAGGCAGAGAGAAGCTGCCAGCCGCTGTCATGAGAAGATGTTAAGATACCTATAAGCCACAAGTCATGTGGCAACTTATAGATTAATACAAATGGGTTAATTTAAGATATAAGAACAGCTAGCTAATCCAGAGATTTTGACAAAAGTATCGTCAATAAAAAATAAAATAAAATTCCCTTTATTCTATGTGTTGGAGCCAATTTAGTGATGCTTCTATTAGATTTCTAACAGCTAAGTGAAAAAGCTTATGTGCCTGCTTAGTTTATAAAAAAAAGATTTTTTTAGCATAAATATCCCAAAAAGAACTGACTAGAAACATTGTGTGATTTTAATGATCCTTTCTAATTTTGCTAAAATGTGAAACCAAAAATTGGAGCCCCATCTTCCTATGTTGTCAGTAAATGAATTAAAAATAAATCTGATCCCTAAAAAAAAAAAAAAAAAAAAAAAAAAAGAACAGCTAGTTAGAAGCCTGTTGCGGCCATACAGTTTATAAGCAGTATAAGTCTCTGTGTGTTTACTTGGTTGGGTCTAAGCAGCTGGCAAGTGAGAGAGATTTGTCCTGACTATGGGCCAGGTAGGACTAGAGAAAACTCTAGCTACATGGTTCTGCAGGCCTGAGACAGGATCTTGGTTCTTTTGGTCAAATGACTGTAGCTGTTCTCATTTCTCTGATCTTTCACTTTTTACCCTGATAACTGACTCCTGGTTTTTATTGATGAAATTAATTATGTTTCCACTTCAGTTATTCATTAAGATGTCCACAGGGGTTATGAAAAGGTCTAAGATATTTCTGGAATACTAGAAAGTCATTCATACATGTTGTATTATATATCGAGGGCTATGCAGTACTAATGGAAGTATTAAGTAATCATTAAAATCTTACTTTTGGGTGACCTTGTGGTATTAAGTATTAATATAATCATTAAAATCTTACTTTTAGGTGACCAGAATAAGAGAAAAGTAAAGTATACATTATCTCATAAATGGCTGAATATTGAAGTCATGACAAAAATACATAGGGTCTTTTTGGAAAATATAAGAAGATATTGATTCTAGATGTTTATGGATATATGTTATTGTCACTAAGTTATGACTAATCCATCCAAGAAAGATGTCATTTATGATGCTTCACAAAAGTACATGATTTATGTATTTTATAAAAGACCCAGAATAAAAATAATGAACAATCAAGAGCAATGACCCTGCTATAACTACTGGCAATTTCCCCATAACACCCATTTAATACTAATTTAAATATCCAATCTTTAACAATATATGATATATGCAAACAAGAAAGAATATCTTGTAGAGATAACTGTTACCAGTTCAGCCCCAAACTAGGTGATTTTTATCTCCTGGGATTATGGTACAATCAAGAAGACCCAAACATCATTTGCATTTTAAAGAAGACCACTATACTTGGCCTAAAGTAGAGGCACTAGGGAGATGGCTCGGTGGTTAAAGAGTACTTATTCTTGCAGTGGACCTGGGTTTGGTTCCAAGTATCAACATTATGGCTCTCATCTGTAACTCAAGTTCCACAGACTCCAATAACTTTTTCTATCCTCCATGGGCACTAGGTACTCACGTGGCACACAAATACACATGCAGGCTAGGTAGTCATACACATAAAATAAATAAAGCTAAAACACACTTTAAAAATGAATAGGAGAAATGAGAGGCAAATGAACAAATCAATTTCTCAACTCTTGAAGATCAGGAGGGTTATGGATATATGATTAAAGGATAAGAACAATGAGCTAATAAAGGAACATTGTTATCTTTTTCTGTCAATAGTCAGAAATTTTCCCAGGAATTCAAGCTCTCTGGTTTTGTGCTTTGATTTTTTCCCCAGTTGTCACCTGGTCATTGTCAAGTGTCATAGCACTAAACAAGATGTTACATAGAATATAACTAAGGAAAACTATAGCTATATCTTGGTAAATTTGTTATCTGGTGGCCAGGATGTCCCTTTGTGGTTATGCTTCCTTGAAGATGTAGTTATGTTCTTTCTACTTTCTGAGAAACTAACACAATGGGTTTCCTTAATTTAAAGTAATGCACCCAAACAAAGGGTGTAGGAGTGCTTTCATTTAAATACTTCTTGTATTGTGGTTTTGACCTCCTTTTGGTGAGGTTTTGAGAAGGATTATGGGAACAGTTAACCTAACAGAGGGCTCCTGTCCAGATCAGCAGAGGATAAAGAAGGGGGTCTATGTTAACCCTAAAAATTTGCCCACACTTTATAAATATTCATAAAATTCCTAAAAGCCCAGGGTATGTAACCCACTCTGATGTTAAACACCCCTTTTGAAGAGCCTATCCAAGTTCTTCTTCGAGTGCATGATATGCTTCACTAAATAAATGTGTTAAAACTATGCATCTCACAGATTAATTCTTTTGTGATTATAAGAATCAAGGAGGAAGAATTTTTACATAGAGTGAAACAGAGGTGTACCATTTAATATGCTGATGACAAGTAGTTATTTTTCCAGCCATTGTACATTCAGCTGGTTCAGTCTAGTCCAACAGACATAGAACTTCACACATACAGGCATCCTACCCACAACAATAAACATGCTTAGGGACAAAATAGAATACAAACTGACTGTGGAAGTCCATGTGTTATATAATGACAACTTAAAATCTCTTATTTGAAGTTTGTTCTAACATGTAAAGTTGATACTATCTAAAGAATTTAAAGGGAAATTAACATACAACATTATTGATATAGAATATAAAAATCAAACACTAGATAAAAAAAAGAAAACAAATAAATAAAATTTTACTATGACCATAACAAAGGTATTTACAGGGAGGTATTGATGGAGAGAGTATAAACAAAATGTGATATACGTGAATTAAAATGTTCACAAATCCCATTACTTTATACAATGAATATATGCCAATAAAAATTTTCACAGCTTTGTATTGGTAATAATTTTTATATAGAACAGTGTAAATAATCTGTACCAGGACTTTTCTTTTGGTCCACCAACCAGCTTCCATATCATGACACATAGACTTATTATTAGTTATGAAATGCTTGACCTAGCTTAGGCACATTCCTGGCTAGCTCTTTTAACTTAAAATAACCTATTTTTCTTTATCCACCTTTTGCCTTGGGGCTTTTTACCATTCTTACTTTTGTATATCTTATTTTCACTGCTTCTTATTGTTTGACTGGCTGACATTGGCCTGGCTTCTTGACCTTGGCATGTCCCTATGTCTCTCCTCCTTCTCTCATCTTTCTACTTGAGCCTAGGGTTCTCCTCCTATTTACTCTCTCTGCTCACCAGCCTCAAATACCCTTTCTCTGCATAGCTATTGGCCATTCAGCTTTTTATTAGACCAATCACTTGCCCTTGGCAGGCAAGTTGAAACAAATACAGCACATGTTTTCAGAATTAAACAAATGCAATATAAACAAAAGTAACACAAATTTACACAGTTAAAGTTATATTCCACAGCATAAACAAATGTAACACATCTTTACCCAGTTAAAATAACATTCTATAACAATGATTCATAGTAAGTGACTGACATTATCAAATCACATGATGATTGTATTTCTCTTGCTTTTAAAGATTATATTTTCTATAAATTGAGAGAAAATACATGTACTCAATATCTATATTAGACATGAGATTTTTTAACAGAGAAATGCTGTAATATAACTGAATAGTATCATGTACTCTCAGAACTAAACTGTGTTAGTTTATATATGTGATTTAGCAGAATAATAAAATAACAGTTAAAATGATTGCATCTGATCTTTTCCCAAGTAGTTAATTAAACTATAGAAAGTCAATTTCACTTAATGTAGCTATAATTAAAAGCAACTTAGGTATTTAATTCATTGTCTTACATTACCACTAAAATCACTTTGAAATGATTCTGTTGAATTGGGTCTTAATGAGAACATAAGTTTGAGAGGATTTGAAAAAAATGAGCAAAATTGAGTACATATATGGAAATGTATATTAGAGTAGAAAGACAAACACATAGTAATTGTCTGAAAATTATTTAATGAATTTTCAGTTGTTTGAAAATTTTTTAATGTTTTTTCAGTTTTTCTGATGCAACTTTTAAATAAGAAAAGTATTTTGGAGCACTGCTGTTATATTTAATTACTTTAACCAAATAAAACAATCAGAAGAAAGCTTTTACTTCACTATGTACTTGTATGTGTATTTGTAAACCTGGTTGAAAGATAATCAGAAGATAAGAGGTATTCAATGTGCAAGAGTATATAAAACTATGTGGATTGATTTTTTATAAAATTGGTGAGTGTTTTCCCCTTTCTAGCTTGCAAAATACAGAGTTAACAGTTCTTTATGCAAGTTTGTTCAACTTCAATGCAACTGCATATATATTTTCCTTTCATAATTGAATTTGTTAAGAAGCACCTTACCTTTATTCACATTTCCTTTTCTTAAAGAATTAGTCATATTGGAATGAGCTTTATTAGAATGACAAAAATGTATTACAACTTTAAAGACATTATTTCCAAATACATACATATTGACAGAAATTTCCTCAGAGAAGAGCAAACTCTAGCTCATAATTTTTTGCTATGGAATAGTCTTATTGTGTCTGTGGTAGATTGACTATTATCAAAGAACACCTGTAGCTTATTCTGTTAATATTGGTGCTCTAAAAGCACATTATCAAACCTTTATCAAGGTTTCCTCTCTGTAAGATTACTTTAGTATTAACCTACTGTCTACATTCTATGCAAAACAATCACTGTGTTAAGTGCTGACATTAATTTATTTTGCGTTCTCCACAATCTCAAGGAGTTTAGAATCTAACTTCTAGTTGGAAGATAGTAAATCAGCAGAATATATTTTTCTTATTTATTTAGATTGCAATACTTCATAAAGTGCTGGCACATAATTATTTCTTAATGTAGACTCTAAGGATAAGGTTGTAGGAATTTTATCATGATACTGACATCATACAAAGAAGTATGCAATTTGTGAATTTAAGGTGTCATTTTCCTTATATTCCTCAGTTCCTCCAAATGAGTCATAATCCTTACAAAATTATGATATCAGCTAAGATGACATTTTTTATCTGCATAACAGAAAGTCCCACCCCACCTCTAACACCTGTGAAGAACTACTAAGAAAGAGACAATTAAGGGTTATTATTACACATATAATTCCCAACTCATTTCCCCTTTGTGTAATAATGTAGTGTTTCTCTTAGCTTGGATAAGTGAGAATTATCTGTAATATTTAACCTTCATTAACAGAATCATTTTGCCCTTCACTTCACATCAATCTTCTTTAAGTCTCCATGAGTTGATATATAAATACTACTTTCAAAATATATTTGAGACAGGGTCTCACTATATAGTTCTGGCTAGCATGGAACTATTATATAGATCATGCTCAGTTTTTACCCAGAGCGGTTCACATGGCCTCTGCCTCCCAGGTGCAATGATTAAAGATGTGCCATTATGCTCAGTTCAAAAGGATATTTTTAAAAGATTGTTTTTATTTTTAATCACCTGTGTCTGCATGTGGGTATGCACACTCGAGTGCAAGTGTCTAGAACCCTGGAGTGGCAGTTATAGATTGGCTGTGAACCACGTGAGATGAGTGCTGGGAACTGAACTCAGGTCCTCTAAAAGAGCAATATGTGCTGTTAACTTCTTTGCCACCCCTCCAGCTCTCAAAATGATGGTTTTGAGACACAATTTCAGCATGACTCAGATCTCCTGAGTGTCTTTCTGTCTCACCCTAAGAAGTAGTTGGAAATATAGACATTCATCACTGGATTCAAAAAGAGTTTGCAACTTCTTCTTGTTAACTGCAAGTATAGGCAGAATGTCCTATATATTTTGATGTGTGGTGGGTGGTGGATGGGTCATTGCATAAATCTTGTTAATTGACTGGACACACTTTACATAGAAATTCATTAACAATCAAAATAAAATCAGAGGCATATGAAAAGGCATAAGGACAATTTTATGTCAAATTAATTTATTCTTTGGGTAACTTTCATTGACAAAGATGCACAGACAATGTATATAATCTCTAGAATTTGAAGTGTAACTTTTTTCTGCAGAATTTAACTTTATTTAAGATCACAAAATAAGAAATGATTCTTCAGTAGTCTCTCAAATTGCCATTATTGATTGTCTCAATGCATTCCCTGTGTAACTTCTAGCCATATGAATATAACAAGCATAAAAATGAACTCATCAATACTAGATGCTGACAATTGATCCATAACCAGTCTTGTCAGTTCTACCACACTGTTTAAGCAGATGTGTGAATGACCAGTTAACTTGAATTCTGCTTTAGATAAGGGGAGCTACAAATTTGAAATTACTTCCAGAAAGACAGGAAAGGAAGTTCCTTGTTTGCGGTTATCACCCAAAACACAGACCATATTCTTAGGATAAGTGATTAATGCTCACTCCAATAAGACTGACACATATACCTCCAACATGGGTAATGGAAATAATGTGGTAATATTGTGTTCCCCAAAATATTGTGCACGCTAATAAACTTACCTGGGTTAGAGAATAGAACAGCCACTAGATATAAAGGCCATAAAATGGTGGCCCACATACCTTTAATCCTAGCATTCCAGAAGCAGAGATCTGCCTGGATCTCTGTGAGTTCAAGGCCACACTGGAAACAGCCAGGCAAGGTGACTCACGCCTTTAGTCACAGGGAGTGAGGGCAGAAAGCAGTATTTAAGGCGTGAGGACCAGGAACTAGAGTTGGTTAAGCTTTTAGGCTTTTGAGCAACAGTTCACCTGAGATTCATTCTGGATGTGGACTCAGAGGCTTCTAGTCTGAGGAAATAGGATCAGCTGAGGAACTGGCAAGGGGAGGTGGCTGTGGCTTACTGTGCTCCTCTTCCAGCGTTGACCCCAGTACCTGGGTCCTGGGTTTGTTTTTATTAATAAGATTTAATAAATCTTAAGATTCGTACTACAACATAGAAAATCTATTGTGAATCCGGAGTCCACCATACAGTTTACATACACTCAAAGTGAAGGTCAGAGTGAAGTTAGAGAAAATCATATCAGAGGAAAGAGGTAATGTGAAAATTAGTTACTGAATTTATACTCACCACCCAAACAAATACATTGTTGATGAAAATATCACCAGCATCTGAATGTTTTACCTATGCTAAACATTGAATTTTACAATTCTCACAATAATGCAAAGCAAGTAATTTACATTTATAAGATACATAGTGAGGGAATAATTCAGCCATGAAAGTCAACACTAACCCTGGCCCTTGTTCTTAGCAAAGTTGCAAGGTGACAAATATCTGATTGTGCAAAATGGCTCAGCAGTTAAGACTTTAGGGGGATTTGTGGTAGTAGAGGACCTGGGTTCAGTTCCCAACACCAACATGGCAGCTCACAGCCATCTCTAACTCCAGTTTCAGGGATTCCAATGCTCCTGTGGGCACAAGGCACACATGGTGCATAGAGAGACATACTAGCCAAAGACTCATACATTTAGTAATATATATGAGAGAAGCATTTTATTTAATGTTCTAAATTAAGTAAATTACCTGTTTAAATTTAATATATTTATTTAACATTTCCTTTGTCTTCATTCTTCATTTTAGCTGAAACTCATGGATTTGAAGTAGAGCTATTTTTCCTTAGGGTAGACTACACATTACTTAAGGGAAAAGAAAGCATGGGAGAAAATAACTAGTATAATGTATCTTTTTTTGCACAATGGAAGATAAATTTATTTCAAGAATAACTGTTTACTAAATTCTCTATTGTTTATGTACATTAAGGCATTTCTCCCATTTACCAGCATGGGTCTATTTTAAACAATATAGAAAACTTTTAGGTGATGATTTACACACTTATTATTTTCTTCTTGTTATTATTACTATTGTTACTATTTTAAGATAATTCCACTGCTTTGTGAGTGCTGGGGTCAAAGGCATCCACTACCCCATGGGGCTGTTTCATGTTACTTCCAGAAGATATTAAAGATAGAAAAGAAAATACAATAAAGATACCTTTTAAAATACACACACACACACACACACACACACACACACACACACACACACGACAGAAAGTATCAAAGTAAGACAAAACAACACAAAACACACCAAAAGGTATAGAATCCATTTTGTGTTGGTCAGCTTACTCCTGAGTACAGGACCTGCCCTGATGTATGGTTGATGTACCAGACATAATAAGTAGAGAACTGATTTACCCCTTCCCAGCAGGTATCAATTGCAAAATGCTTCTTGATTAGGGGTGAGATTTTGTGTCCATTTCCCCTTTTTCATGCTGGGATTTTGTCTAATTTAATATAGTACTTAGCCTTGTCCATGCTGTCACAGTTTCATTTTTGAGAGAGAGGAAGAGAGAGAAAGAGAACATTAGGTTGGGTGGGTAAGTAGGTGAGAAGGATATGGGGGAGTTCATGGAGGGAAAGAATATGATAAAAATGCATGAAAAGTAATTTAAAGATAAAAGGAACACATTATTGTTGTTGTTATTATTATTTTATATATTATGTGTTATCTTATTTTATGTCTTTTGTCTTCATGTATGCCTGGAGCCCAGGGAGGTTAGATGAGGGAGTCAGATCCTATGAAACTGGAATTAAAGATGGGTGCTATGAATTAAAGCTGGGTCCTCTTAAGCACAGATCCATTTCTCATTTTTAAGCATGCATATATATATAGAGAGAGAAATTCAGTATTGTGACATTCCTCTGACCATTTAAATATCATAAAATATTTTTTAAATTAAAAAAGTCATGAATTTCTAGATATAAAGGCTTTTTCCCTAAATGTTTGAGCTACTGAGGAAAAAATTGTCATTTTAAAAAAAATTTCCTTTAGCCAAAAACTTACCCTTATTAATTAATTTATTACTTTTTTTTCTGTGTGTACAGACATGTATGTCACAATGTACTGTGGAATTTAGGAGACAACTTTGTGAGTTCTTTCTATAATTTCACAGAGTGAGTCTCAGAGATCAAATTTAGGTCATCATGCTTGTTGGCAAGTGCCTTTATCTATAGAGCAATTTTATTGTCCATCTGTTGTATTTTGGTAAGTCTCACAAACACATAGGCCAATAAGAAAGATCAAGTCTCAAGTGAAAGTTGCCTTTCCAGATGTTTAAATTCATGAAAGATGATATTAAGTTAACCAGTAAATAAAATCAATTATTATGTAGAAAAATCTAGTGATTGATGAGAAAATTGAATACTTGGGAAATCTGTTCTCTGTCATTGGGTACAGTTGTAGATTCTTATGATAATAAGTTGCAATGGATAGATTTCTTCAGGCATGTGTTTATATAAATGGGATAAGTTCCTAGAGTCATTTGCAAAGTTGTTTTTGTTTTGTTTTGTTTTGTTTTGTTTTTCTATTGAAGCAATCTCTCTACTTACACATCTATGAACCATTGGCCTTATGGGACATTCTTGGTAAATGAAAGTAACTTGATTCCATCTATCCAAGGAAGAAAGCACAAATATTGTAGGCTTTACACCTGTGTATCTTTGAGTATGGTGTTTGTTAAGCCTGTGAAGATTTTATTTAACATATAGAGTTCATTCATCCATAACTTACAGAATTGCTATACGTCTTCAAGTCTTTCTTTAACATGATTTGGTTATGTATCTGTATTCATTTTTTTTTTTTTTTTTGATTTGTATTCTGAGACAGGGTTTCTCTGTGATAGTTTTGGTGGCTGTCCTGGATCTTGCTCTGTAGACTGGGCTGGCCTTAAGCTCAAAGAGATTCACCTGGCTTTGCCCACCCCCCAAGTGCTGGGATTAACAGCATATGCCACTGCCACCTAGAATATATCTATATTCTTAAACACCTCAGATATTATTTTACTATAGCATATCTCATTTTTGTATGTAATATATATTCTTGCATTGTGATATACTGGAGAGCAGAAAACTTATATTTATTTTTCTATATGTCCAAATATTTCCAGAGCATCTAAATTCAATGACATTCTTTGTATATGGAAGGTAATAATTATTTTAAATTAAACTATTAAAAAAGAAATGATAGGCTGGTTAGTTTGATGTGTGGTTAGATGGAGTAAGGATGGATAGATAAAGAAGTCAATTAAGAAAGACATGAATCAAGTTCCAGTAAATACTGATGCTTAATCGTCAGCTATTTATTAACTGTTCTGAATAGACTATGATTATTTTATTGAAATGTATTTTCTGGATCTTTGAAGAAAATTTCTTTTGTATGCTGCTGGCATGTTGAGTTCAAGTATCACTCCAGTGCATCAATATTCATAGTTAGATATACTTTAGGACCTTCTTCAGGCAGCCTACAGACAGTTTAGTAGGGTGGTATGAAAAAATCTTTAAGAAGCAAAATAAGATGAACATAGTATCTTGGTGTGAGAGATTTGAAAATAGACCAATCATTTACTTTAATTTTTGTGTATTGTGGACATTTAAGATTGCATAAACAAATATCACACTTTCCACTTCCACATTGACAAGATACTGAAGAAAATTGACATATAAGATACTTTGAAGTGATCAGGAAGCACATAGAGATTCAAATAGTAAAGCACTTATGAAAATAGTTATGAAGAAGCATTTCTCTGTTCAGAGTACTTACTCATTTTTTTCTCCTTTTTTAAATTTGTTATATTTGTGTTTTAATTTCACGGATCAGCCATGGGTTACCCTCTCCTCCCCCTCCCGCCCCCACCCCCACCTTCCCCCCAACCCCTCCCCTCCATTCCCATCTCTTCCAGGGTCAAGACTACCCTGGGGATTCATTTAAACTTGGTGAATTCAGTACTGGCAGGTCCAGTACCCTCCTTCCAGGCTGAGCAAAGTGTCCCTGTGTAAGCCCAAGGTTCCAAACAGCCAGCTCATGCACTAAGGGCAGGTCCTGGTCCCACTGCCTGGATGCCTCCCATACAGTTCAAGCTATTCAATTGTCTCACTTATCCAGGGGCCTGCTCCAGCTGGGGGCTCCACAGCCTTTGGTTCATAATTCATGTGCTTCCATTCATTTGGCTATTTGTCCCTGTGTTTTTCCAATCTTTGTCTCAACAATTCACACTCTTACAGTCTCTCCTCTTTCTTGACAATTGGACTCCTGGAGCTCTGCCTGGGGCCTGGCCGAGGATCTCTGCATCCACTTCCATCAGTTATTGGATGAGTTAGGGTGTTTGGCCATCTGATCTAATTATTCTGGAAATGCAAATCAAAACGACTCTCAGATACCACCTTACACCTATCAGAATGGCTAAGATCAAAAACACTGAAGACAGCTTATGCTGGAGAGAATGTGGAACAAGGGGAACTCTCCTCCACTGCTGGTGGGAATGCATGCTTGTACAGCCACTTTGGAAATCCATATGGCGCTTCCTTAGAAAATTGGGAATCCATCTCCCCCAAGACCCAGCTATACCACTCTTGGGCATATACCCAAGGAATGCTCAATTATACCACAAGGGCATTTTCTCAGCTATGTTCATATCAGCATTGTTTGTAATAGCCATAACCTGGAAACAACCTAGATGCCCTTCAAGTGAAGAATGGATGAAGAAAATATGGTACATATACACAATGGAGTACTATTCAGCAGAGAAAAACAATGACATCATGAGGTTTGCAGGCAAATGGATGGATCTAGAAAAAATCATCCTGAATGAGGTAACCCAGACTCAGAAGGACGAACATGGTATGTACTCACTCATAGTAGGATACTAGATGTAAAACAAAGATGACTAGACTGCTACACAACTCCTGGGAGGCTACCTAGGAAACGGGACCCTAAGAAAGACACAGGGATCACCCAATGACAGAGAAATGGATGAGATCTACATGAACAACCTGGACGACAGTGGGAGTAATGAAGGGCAAGATTTGAGGGAAAGAAAGCTTAGGGGAACAGGAGATCCCACCTGGATCAAGAACAGAAAGGGAGAACGAGGAATTAGAGACCATGATAAATGATGGCCACATGAGAACAGGAATAGGCAGAGTGCTGGCGAGGTCCCCAGAAATCCACAATGATATATCCTCTGTAGACTGCTGGCAATGGTTGAGAGAAAGCCAGAGTACTTACTCTTATAGCAGTCATGATAGTTATTATTGTATGAGTTAATATTATTATTTATGTTAGTATTATTATTTATAGTTACATAAAGTCTACTTAGTATTAACTCTGAACCAAATACTGTATTATTTTATAAGCATGAACACATTTAATTTGTTAAGACCTTGTAACATAGCTATTATAAGCTAATATGTTTAGAAGGACACTAAGATGTTCTTTGTATATATTTTGAATACTAGGTCCTAGAAGGATGACATGGTGTTTAAGAATAGTTCTTGGCCTTCCAGAGGACCTGCTTAGTTCCCAGCATATACATCTGGTGTTTCACAACTATATACATAAGTAAGTAAGTAAGTAAATAAATAAATAAATTAGTAAATAAATAATTAAATAAATATCTTTAAAATTTTACAATTAGTATCTCGTAATCAATCCTTACACCAAAGTTTTACTAAGCAGTAAGTAGCAGTTCTCAAACTTTCTAATACTGAGACTCTTTAATTCAGTTCCTCATGAGTAGTGACCCCACCCATAAAATTATTTCAGTGGATAGTTGCTAACAGTAATTTTGTTACTGTTATGAATCACAATGTAAATATCTGATATGCAGGATATCAGAGATTTGACCCTCCCAAATGGTCTCAATCCAGAGCTTGATTACTAGACTAGATACATGTCTGTTTGCATAACTTATAGCTCTAAGTGCAGATCTTAGGGAGCATAGTAATATCACTTCTAAATGACTAGTTAACGAAACAAGCTTTGGAGATTTTAAAATAATCCAATGGAAGTTGTGAAACCAAAATAGGAGCCATATTGGTAAGGAGCCACGTTGTTATACATTGTTACTAAATCTTGATAGCTTTACATGAATAAGTTTCTGTTTCCTAAGTCTAATGAATGTATGCTGCAAACCGGTTTTTCAACCTATGTTGAACTTGTAACCCCATGATGTATACCCATCCCTTTTGCCTTACTAAATTCCCTATGATAATTTCCCCTTCCACATGCTCTTATCTACACCAACAGGCAGCCTTTAGTCCTAAATCATCCACTCTTTGATTCAGGTGTTACTATCACACTTATCTACTATCCACCAGGGCCTTGAGATTTGAGTTGCCCACTCTTCTTTCCAGGTGCTAGCAGCCATTATCCCAACCGCTGTTTTCTATCAACCCTAACCCTTCCCCATAAAAGAGACTTCAAAAGCCAATGAAGGGCTGCTATCTGAAACCTCAACATAGGGGGATGCAGTTGTCTGCCTAGTTCCATGTACACTTCTAAATACATTTTGCTTTAATCAGACAGTCATGGACATTGTTTCTCCTCAGGTCTAACAGAGTATCAAAATTACGGAAAATACTATTCAAAGTGTTCCTACTGTCTGAATTTTAGTACTCCATTGTCAGCAGCTCCTCACTTGTCCAAGGCTATTTCTCAAGACATTTTTGTACATTGTGGTAAAAGTAAAAATGTTTAGCACAGAATTTAAAGCATGTTTTTTTTTTTGTTTTTTGTTTTTTTTTGTTTTTTTTTTTTTTGCTATGACATTAAAAGTGACTAAGAGAAAGTAAATGGTGATATTTCAGGATTTTGAAATATCCTGTATCAGGAACAGTTGATTGTCACATTTCAATTAAATAAAGTCTTTTAAAAGAAAAGAACACATACAAACCACTAAAACCAAGTCTAGGAGGGAATATACACATCAAACACAGACGCACATAACAAGGTCTACAGTCAGAGTTATATAAAACAAAGGTTTTAAGATAAGATTTAGAGACAGTGGTAGTGGACAAGGTTTTGCATAACAAAGGGATCAAGAAGTGGGTGAGATACTCATGCTTGAGGCATCAAGTGATATGTGTTTTTGATCTTCAAAAGTAAAAACAGAAATGGGGTATATGCATCATCTTCTCATCCAAAGGCATTTATTATTAGTGAAAGAAAGAATATCTCCAAAGAATAGATTTGTATGTTGTCATTAACATAATATAATGTGTTAAACATAATGCCAAATATTTTATTCTCAAACTGTTCTTCAATTCAAACTCTGTGGAATAGAACAAGAGCCATTTAAATCCTTCTTTCAGATACATAAACTCCCAGGAATTTAGCATAATCCTGTGAGACTACAAGAATATATATATTTTAAATCTAGGAGAGAACCTTTAAGCTTTCTTATGGTTAGCATTTTCTGAATGTGGGTTTCTAGGATACCATTCACTTTGACACACATCCATTTATTTGGGTGTTTTAGAATCATACAGATGAACAATTCCAAGGTCAGCACACTAATAAGAATTTGTCAGTTTTGACAGAAAAGCAATTTTTACAGTTATTAAAAAATAAAAACACAATTTACATTCCAGTTTGCTTCACACTGCCATTTTTGATAAAGAGTGTTGAGGGAAGAAGTCAAGACAAATGTTTGTTGAGTCTCAAAATGTGTCAAGGTATAGAGACAAAAAGGGATGGTATTAAATACCAAAGTGTAGATTATTTATTGCATGAGCAAGAATCATGTCAGTAAATAAACAGGAAAAGACAGATGCTATCCTATGTCAGGAATAGTCCTCATGCAGGGATAGAGACATTTTTTCTATTTCTTAGAAAATGAATGTGAAATGGGCTTTTATTCTTAAGCAGTGCCATACATGTATCAAATTCTTTCATGAATATAGCCTCACCCTTGTTGCAGATCTAAATCTTCTACTGATTTTCCATTCTTTGTCTTGAAGTTCACGCATTAAGAACTCAGTAAGAATATTTAGACACTAGGTGATATAATCATACCCTACAGCTCATTTTTACATCCTTATACTTAATCAAACCATGATATGAGGAATATGTATTCATGATTTTGTAAATCCATACTCAACTATTTGACTGTTAGACTATCTACTTCCTTGAATACTTAGGCAAATGAATGCCCAAATAAGAGCAGGACTCTCCCACCAAAGTGGATTCACTATCAAATAGGAAATAAACAATGGTACTTCACAGCATATTTGATTACAATATATATTTATTGAAAGATAAAACAATGCTTTGGAGATATTTAATAATGATCAAGTATAAAATCAATATATTAATTTGGTTCACTGAACTATTTCAATTTATAGTAATATACTAACATTTCAACAACAGATATTGATGGGTGTGTATTAACTTTTACATTGGTCAATTAATAGGATTTGACTAAGTAATTGTTGCACTAGATATGTTTGAGGCAATTTTCATTCATTACTCATAATTCGTGCTGATAATTTTTATTTTTCACTAAAATAAAAAGAAAAGTAAACTCAGATAAATTGACATTGCTAAGAAGGAAAATGTGTGGTGATATTTTGTTTGTGATCTAACAAATAAAGCTTGCCTGAATATCATAATGTGGGGCTAAGTCACTAGTTAGCCAGGGAGGCCAGGCAATGGTGGCATACACCTTTGATCCCAGCACTTGGGTTCTCATGCTTTTAATCCCAGCACCAGGGAGGAGGAGACAGGAAATGATATGGCTGGGCAGAGAGAGGACTATAAGGTGGGAGGAGACAGGAACCCAGGCTTTTTCAGGCTAAGGAGTTGGCCAGGTAAGAGGTGGTGGCTGTGGCTTGCACTTTTGTCTCTTTGATCTTTCAGCATTTACCCCTATATCTGACTCTGGGTTTTTATTTTTAAGACCAATTAGAATTTGTTCTACAAAATTGCAATATTGTTATAAACCCCACCAGAGATGACCACTCAGATACAGTGTATATTCAGTTGTAAATCTTTATTCTAACCAGCTGAGACAACACCCAAGTGATCTGAGGTTGAGGTGTGAACTCCAGTGCTCAGAATATTGGGATTTTAAAGGAAGAAACCATAATCTGGCATCTCACATCCACACAGGAAGGGGGGTAGTGCTTTATAAAATCAAGCAATTTGAAACAGGCAATTTTAACAATAAGATAAGCAGTTAGCTGTAGGTGGTTTGATACAAACAGGCAATTGAACAGAAGCTAAGATAAGTTAGCTAGGACATACAGAACTTTGGTTCCTAGAATACAGTTGAATAATTTTCCATGGGATTCTCCATAAAGGAGATAAAATTCTACTTAAACCTGAAATGGCCTCAGCAAGAATACAAGATGGTGGAATTTTTCACTGTCTATTCCTGCCATGATATGTGATACATCAGAAAAAAATATAATAATTTATGTAGACCAAAAACGAGACTTTCTAAATATTACCTCATACTGATTTTTCTTTATATAGATGTTCTTAAAAGATATTAGGCAATAATGTATAATGCAAGAAGTTATCACCTTCTAGGCTCTGAAACTCTTGAGAAGAAAATTCAATTTTTAGAAAGAAAAAATATAAAAATTAGGTGGAATAAATTTATAAATAGTAAAAAAAATTATGTTGTTAGTAAGCCTATTAATGTAAAGACAAATGGATAATTTTACAGTGACTATAGTTTTTAAATGACCACAACAAAAATATAATAAATATATCATTTTTATAAACTTTAGGTGATATATACAGAGATAGATAGATAGATAGATAGATAGATGTTTGTGTATGTGTATTTTCATGTTAACTGAGTTTCACAGATATACACATCAAATTTAAATGTTAGCTCTGACCTTTAAAGTGTTTAAAGAGTGGTATAATTGAGAGATCCTTTTGAACTATCTTAAAGAAATAGTGATTGAAAAGTTTCTGTACCCCAATGAGCCTCTCCACAGATGCAGCAATCCAAATCAGACCAAATCAAACCAAGTTAAGAAAAAGCCCAGGATTAATGGGAAAAATATTCTCAGGTGATTCTCTGGTCCCCCAGAGAGGAGACAGGGAAGAGAGACTGAAAAACCATGTGTCTTATGTCTGTTTTCTGGGGTGCAGTTTAAATACCCTGTGGGAGTAGTCTTGAGAATCTCTAGGGAATTAGCAGTGTTTGGCAGGTTTGACATATGGCAGGGTTTGGAGAGAGAGAAATGGGGAAGGAGAGTTGAGGTGGAGCTTCCACCAGAACACCCCAGACTCTTTGGGTATGTGGGTGCTGCTTCATGTACAGTTGCTTCCTGTGGGCAGAGGCAATGTGGGGAAGGGGATAGTCAGGAGTTTGTGGGCTCACACACAACAGGGGGTGTGAGTGAAAGGGCATCTGGTTATCTGCCATCCTGGAGACCCCAGGCATCTGTTTCTTGAGGAAGCAGAGAAGGCAAGTTTCTAGTTTAAAAAAAAAAAAAAGGAAAAATAAAGATCGTTAACACCTCTCTTCTGGTGGATAATATGACTGATGGGAGGGTGTTAAGAACAAAATATGTTCTGTTGATCCAGAGGAGCTGGAAGCCATTCCGCAGGCTACTGAGTCAGCTTTGGCATTGCCTAAGATCACTGGGTCCTTGAAGGACTGGTGTCCCCAGCAGTGAATTATGGCTACTTCTGCAGTTAGGTGGAGGTCGTCCAAGAGCTTGGCTATAAGGGGTCTGTTAACTATGAGAGTGGCCCTAGTAGTGAGAAAGCCCCTTTCCCTCCAAAGGACCGAATTGGCATATTGAGAGTCAGTACAGATGCTAGCCCATTTACCCTGGGCTGTCTGGAGTGCTGCAGTCAAGGCAACTAATTTGGCCTTTTGTGAAGATGTTCCCATTGGCAGGCAGGTTGCTTCAATTGTTTCAGTGGAAAAGAACACTGTATATGCCACCTGGCAGTTTCCTGATCTGTCTATAAGAGAACTTCCTCAACAAACAGGGTGAGCTGGGGTTTGTGAGTAGTTGGTCTGGGAGATCAGGCTGGGGTGAGTGTAAAGCCTCCACAGGCTTTGGGCAGGACTGAAAGGAGGGTAGAGGAAAGGAAGGAGGGTTGCAGGTTTAGGGCAAGACTGGAGGCCAAGATAATTTCTGTTTTCTTTTTTTCCTTAATCTGATTTCTTTTTTAATATATTTTTTCTTTATTATTATGTGTTTCAAATTTTATACATCAGCCATGGGTTCCCCTGTCCTCCCCTCTCCCGCCCCCACCCCCACCTTCCTCCCAGCCACTCCCCTCCATTCCCATGTCCTCCAGGATCAAGGCACCCCTGGGGATTCATTTCAACCTGGTGGATTCAGTACAGGCAGGTCCTGTCAACTCCTTCCAGACTGAGCAAAGTGTCCCTGTGTAAGTCCAAGGCTTCAAACAGCCAGCTCATGCACTAAGGACAGAACCTGGTCCCACAGACTGGGTGCCTCCCAAGCAGATCTAGCTATTCAATTGTCTCACTTATCCAGAGGGCCTGATCCAGCTGGGGGCTCAACAGCCTTTGGTTCATAATTAATGTGCTTCCATTCATTTGGCTATTTGTCCCTGTGCTTTTTGCTATCTTGGATTCAACAATTCATGCTCTTGCAGACCCTCCTCTTTCTTGACAGTTGGACACCTGGAGTTCCATCTGGGGCCTGGCTGAGGATCTCTGCATCCACTTCCATCAGTTATTGGATGAGAGTTCCAAGATGACTGTTAGGGTGTTTAGTCATCTGATCACCAGACTAGGTCAGATCAGGCTTTCTCTCGACCATTGCCAGCAAACTACAGAGGATATATCATTGTGGATTTCTGGGGACCTCACGAGCACTCTGCCTATTCTTGTTCTCATGTAGTCATCATTTATCATGGTCTGTTATTCCTCATTCTCCCTTTCTGTTCTTGATCCAGGTGGGATCTGTTCCCCTAAGCTTTCTTTCCCTCAAATCTTGCCCTTCATTACTCCCACTGTTGTCCATGTAGATCTCATCCATTTCGCTGTCATTGGGTGATCCCTGGGTCTCTCCTAGGGTCCCGTTTTCTAGGTAGCCTCCCAGGAGTTGTGTAGCAGTCTAGTCATCTTTGTTTTACATCTAGTATCCTCCTATGAATGAGTGCATACCATGTTTGTCCTTCTGAGTCTGGGTTACCTCACTCAGGATGATATTTTCTAGATTCATCCATTTGCCTGCAAATGTCATGATGTCATTTTTTTCTCTGCTGAATAGTACTCCATTGTGTATGTGTACCATATTTTCTTTATCCATTCTTCAGTTGAAGGGCATCTAGGTTGTTTCCAGCTTCTGGCTATTACAAACAATGCTGATATGAACATAGCTGAGCAAATGCCCTTGGGTATATGCCCAAGTGCTAGAGCTGGGTCTTGGGGGAGATGGATTCCCATTGTTCTAAGGAAGCGCCATATGGATTTCCAAAGTGGCTGTATAAGCTTGCATTCCCACCAGCAGTGGAGGAGAGTTCCCCTTGTTCCACATCCTCTCCAGCATAAACTGTCTTCTGTGCTTTTTTATCTTAGCCATTCTGACAGGTGTAAGGTGGTATCTGAGAGTCGTTTTGATTTGCATTTCCCAGATAATTAGGGATGTTGAGCAATTCCTTAAATGTCTTTCAACCATTTGAACTTCCTCTGTGGAGAATTCTCTGTTTAGTTCTAGACATCAAAATGCCCAACAGTCCAATTAAGAAATGGGCTATAGAACTAAACAGATAATTGTTTTATTGTTTGTTTGTTTGTTTTTTTAAGAAACAGTAAGTGAAAAACTTGGACTCATGAGGGCCCAAGGAAGGAGAGAGAAGAATTGGCTGAAACAGGATGATCTTAAGAGCCTGCTGTGGGAGTTCAGCCACTGCTGCTAGGGCTCTTAGGCATGGATGCTATCCACAGATGGTGGGGTACAGCTGTTTGGACAAGAATCCATTGGCCCAGTTTGAAGGCCCAATGGGTTAGGTCTAGAACTCTGGTGGCCACTTTCAAAGTTTCATCTATATAAAAGTGATAAGAACAAGAGGAGTCTGGAAGGGCAATGGCAGGAGCCATTAGAGGACAGAGCAGGGAAGGAGTCTGGCAAGATCCATTATGAGAAAAGACTGGGGAGGATTCAAGGGGTCTAGGATGTAGGTTGTGGCATTGGAAAATAGGGGGCAGTGGAGGTGGGAGGACAGGAAGTGGGTAAGGAGGAGGAATTTGGTCTTCAAACTTTGTTCTGGAAGGGGAATAAAGGCGGAGGGATGGATAGAGGGAGAAATGTGAGGAATGTTGGCCACTGGCTAGAATATGTGGCATCATAAGAGGGGAATGGGTAAGTTGGGTTGCTGGGGAACGGGGAAGGGACCAGTGTCTCCAGCAGTATAGTCAGAGCTGAATTTTCATGGTCCCAGTTCCCAGATAGGCGGGAATATGGAGGTGCCTTGACCCTAGCCAACAATACCAGTGTTGTGGGACACTGGTTGCTATGGGAAGATCAGGAACACAGAATCCAAAAATTTATAGTTGTAAGGTGGTTCAGTCTGCTTATCTCTATGGTGACAAAAATTTTCAAGATCACTGGGGATGGAAAATTTCAAGGTTCTCTCAGGGAAGATCAGGAACACAGAATCCAAAAATTTATAGTTGTAAGGTGGTTCAGTCTGCTTATCTCTATGGTGACAAAAATTTTCAAGATCACTGGGGATGGAAAATTTCAAGGTTCTCTCAGGAGACCACCTAGACTAGTTATAATGAGTGCATTGTGGCTAGGCCTTAGTGCTCAGAGAAATCTGCTGTTCTTGACAGATGGTGTCAGACAGCCTCAATTTGAATAGATTTTGTCAAAGACACCCCAGGGCCATTTGTGGATCCAGCTTTGAATTACAGGTTTCCATTTCACAAGTCTATACCTATGCTGGAACCTGAAGCCTAGTGCAATGCATCCACTATGGTAGGGTCAAAAAAAGGTGTGTGGGGGAAATTCCCTTGAACAGAATGTCTTCTGAACATTGGAACAAAAGCAGGTCCTTTTCAGAGTGGGTTGGGGGTCTGGCATGGCCTCATCTTTGACAGGACACTCCAAAAATCATAGGAGGCCCCGATCTTTTAGGCAATGACTTGGAAAGGACAACTTACCCAGCTGAAAACTGGTCTTAGTCTGGTGGAGAGCAGGTGTGGGGGAGAAGATGTTTTCCTACCACGTGGCCCTAGGCCACTAGGGGAAAATCAGCCTGCTTGGTGGGACCTCCAGATAAAAAGTTTCTGCACCCTGGTAAGCCTCTTTGTCAATGTAGCAATCCAAATCAGACTGAATCAAACAGAGTAAAGGAAAAGTCCAAGTTTAATAGGTAAAAAATGTCCCCAGGTGATTCTCTGTTGCTCCAGAGACCAACAACCATTTATCTGTTTCCTGGGGTGCAGTTTAAATACCCTGTGGGATTGGTCTTGAGCATCTCTCAGGGTGGAGTGGTGTTTGGTGGGCTGGAGACAGAGATGGGGGAGGGGAGGTGTGGTGCAGCTTTCACCACACATTCCAGACTCTTTGAGTATATGGGTTCCAGGGGTTGAAGTGAAGAACAGTGATGACCCTATTCATCTGGGTCAATATGTAATATTTCCATGAAATTTTTAGAATTTCAGGCTTTGAATTGTTTAATGAAAAGTTAATTATTATAGACAAAGTGTTCATCAAAATTCCTAAATGTGTTATTATTTTCATTATGAAATAATTAATTTGGAAATACTATTTCAAAATTTTATATAGCAATTATATATTTCTTAGGTAGAGAAGATAATATATGCCCTTGCCTTTAAGAAGTTCCATGTCTAGGAAAGAGATTAAGATACAGTCATGTATTAATTACTATAATATAGAATATAATCAATGTTATTTGAGCAATATGTAAGCCGTGATGAAATTAAATAAGTAGTGGTGTGGGAAAATGATACATGTCATCACAAATAAACTCAGATAAAATAAAATAATAAGATATAAAAACCGAAAGCAACTAAATAACAAGTTTTCAATGTAAACAAATCACCCTTATTTTGCAAGAGAATAACATGTAGTACTTTCTTTTTTTATTTTTTGTTTTTTGGTTTTTCGAGATAGGGTTTCTCTGTGTAGCTTTGTGCCTTTCCTGGATCTCTCTCTGTAGACTAGGCTGGCCTCAAACTGACAAAGATCCACCTGCCTCTGCCTCCCGAGTGCTAGGATTAAAGGCATGTGGCACCACCACCTAGTGTGCATATAATACTTTTACAGAAAAAAAAAAGTCAGTATCTGGCTTTGAAGATTCAAAAGCTTTCATTTTCTGCATTAATGCATCGGGGGACTTTGTTAAGGTCAATGTTAATTTTCTGATCAGAAATTCCTAGAGCTCTTAAGACTTCTGCTAAATCTACTATGTCTATACTCTATGAATTGAGCAACAGAAGCTAGGTGACAGTACATTTGTTTACAGCACAGTTTACTGAATATTCTAAACCATTGTTTCTTCATGCTGTTCAAGACCAACAACAAAAAGAGATTACTGACAACATATTCCTATTAGTTGATAATAGGTCTATTCACCCATAATTTGTTATAGGTACTTTTGAGCTTATTATTACTTCCTCTCTTACTAGCATGCATCCCTTCTAAAGCATGCGCACACACACAAACACACACACACACACACACACACACACACACACACACCAAGGAATCAATCTACTTTTCAAATATTGCTGTACAACAATACAATTTGTGAGATTCAGGATTTTAACAAAGCACCTGGGTAAAGTAAACTAAATTCTTCCAGAATACATTTAATTTATATTTCTAGAAGCTGTTGACCACATTTGCAATCCACTGCGGGGGGGGGGGGCAAAACAACAAAATTCACAATGGTCTCATAGAAATTGATTTCCATTCCTGTGGATGACTTTGAAGGAATCAAGACTTCAATGGAAGGAGCAGCTAAAGTATCAAGAGACTTACATTATAATTGTAAGTTCACAAGGTAAGTAAATTATTTAAATCTCATCCAAAGACTTTAATGCATCAGTAGCTGATTCCTATGGATGAAAAAGGAAAGATGTTTCTACAGATAAAAATGTGCTCTTAATGAAGAGGTTTTAACACTATTTTAAATGGAAATGAAGTAAACAGAATATTACGGAACCTTGGATGTAATTTTGACAGAGCTCAACAGGATTCATTACCTGTTTTAAAGAAGTCATAACCATGTGCTACAGAGAAATCTACCATCAGAGTTAAGAATGAGTAAATGCAGCAAACCTCATTCTTGTCTCAGTGTATACAGTTGCCACAGCTAGTCCAGCAGTATGAACCACCACACTAATCAGTTAGTAACCATAGATTTCAAGGCAAGCAAAACACTCCTCCTGCAAAATCATTAAGATTATCCTACAGTTCTGGCAATGATTAGCAAATTTTTCCTCTGAGATTCAAACCCAGGGTACTGCAGTCTATCACTGACCTCTATGTCTACAATCCTGATTAACAATGTTAAGAAATGAAATAAGTTCAAATCACCCTATGTGCACTGTTTCATAAAGGCATGTTGATTTTCCACATTCTTCAATTGAACCTGCAGTATTTCTGAGTGATGTAATCATATCTCATATTTTGAGAAGAAAACTAAGGCAATGTAACAGAATAAACACAAAATATACTTTTAAAAGACTTAGCTGAGACAAAATGTTTTTCAGTGTTTAATTCTATAGACCCTGGAAAGTTAACATTGCATTGTAGCTCTCATTAAGAAACATTGGCTGGGTGGTGGTGGCACAGGCATTGAATCCCAGCACTGGGGAGGCAGAGCCAGGCAGATCTCTGTTCGTTTGAGGCCAGCCTGGTCTACAAAGTGAGATCCAGGAAAAGGCACAAAGTTACACAGAGAAACCCTGTCTTGAAAAACCAAAAAAAAAAAAAAAAAAAAAAAAAAAGGAAAGAAACATTGAGTGAAAATACTACTCAACTTAAAGGAGAACACATAGACAAAAGAAAAATCAAATTATCTATAAATAAGATAAGTGTCATCAGATTTACCTTAGTCCCTTTGGCTATAACAGTTCATACAGTAGTTAATTTCACAGAAAGTAAATTAAGAAAATGTATGAAGGACTTTATATTCATTCAAGTTGAACTTTCAAACATATAGATTATAGATTGATTCTTTAAATTTCATTGGAACTTAGAAAATTTACTCTACTGAATCCTGTATGTGGAGTTACATAGCATACAATTATATTATATAGAGGACATTAGGATATGAAGAGACTTTATACCCTGACAATCCATATATAAGACAACTCTTAAAAAGCAAAACAAAATGAACAACTATTGGTAACAGAAATAATATGTCAAAATAGATCTCCAATTGATTGTTTTTTAAGTATTATTTAGAAATAAATGCATTTTACTTAAAATTCATTGTAAGAAACGTTAAAGAAAAACATACTAGTAATTTTAACACTTAAAACAAGGAAATAAGTTGGACAAACCTGTAATTCACACAACAAAAGTACAAAATTAATATGAATGGTTTTATGTTTTTGTCAAATATGCAACTGTACAAATAGAAAAATAAAGGGAAAAAAGAGAGAATAGATCCAGTTTTATAGAGATTTGTAAAAATCATAAGACAATATCATAGAAACATTGTCAATTACAATAGATATATAAAAGCAGGTTAAAATAAAAATAGATTAAAAATGAATAATAGAAAGTAAATAACATTGATTGATAGGTAAAAGCCATAATTGTATTATCAATAAATGATGTATCTAAATTAAAGTGATAAAGAACAGTGATGAAAAACAGGCAAGTTGGAGATGCATCTAAGTGGTAGAACACATTCCTAGCTTATATGAGGCTCTGAGTTCATTTACTAGTATCAGAAAAAAAATAGGTGAAAAAAATCAACCATGGTGGTATACGAATTAGGGAGGATAGGCTAAACAATTACAAGTTCAAGATCAACCTATGTCACATAAAAAAACCCTTATTTGAAAAAAATACATAACAATATCAATTTATAAATGTAATAATGCCAAATCCATACTTCCTGATGTAAAATATTCAAGATAATGAAATTAATGTTACATTATTTGTTCAATAAATCCAGAGTAAAATTTTATCCAAATATACTAGATATAAAGGAATAGCACCCAGGTAAGAAAATTTACCTGTCATTTTAATCAAATAAAAATTAATTGAAAAACATAAATAGAAAGTTAGAAATATCTGTATGTGACAAATGACGAAAAAGGTCTAAATATTCAGAAAAATGTCTCCAAAAAAATTCAAGAAGTAGAGGAAAAACAGTCTCTGACAAATATAAATTATTAACAAATACTATAAATTAAAAAAAATAATTTCAATAATCTTAGATTATTTGATATTTGCATATACATACATACATATGTACAAACACATTATCAAAGAATTCTTGAATAAAAAAATTACCAAAATTAAATTTTGAAATTTTTTAGGAAAAATGAAATACTGAAATTTGTGCAATACATTCAAACCAGTTATCAAAGAAAATTTTATGATGTTGAAGCACTGTCAATAAATGTTAAGACAATAAGAAGCAAATAAATTAGCATTAACTGAAAAAATGAGAAAAAGATGTTGGAGTAAGGAATTAATAAATGTACAATAAAATAAAGTAATTAGAATAAAGGTAGCTGATTAGCTCTTTCATTGTAAGAATTCTAAAGCATTATTTAAACAAAGGAATAGTTTAAACAACATGTATTGTTGAAATTATTAAGGCCACTCCACATAGTTAAAAGGGAAATTTATTTTGTGGGGTAAATACAAGTGAAGGGATAGGCTGCAGGGTCTGGGAAAGGTGTGGTGCAGTCTGTGGTGTTCTCCAGAGAACTCTGCTAGGTCTACCTCCAGTGTCCAGGGTCCAGGAACTAAGAAAGCCCACACATCTGGATCCTGGGTCTTCAGCATTCTCTCTCAGCCCTGACTTGTAGGTGTGACTATTACCAAAGCCTCAATGGGGGTTGGAGCTTCCAGGTCAAAGCTGGAATGGCTACCCATTACAAACATGAAATTATTTGCTCATAGTTTTGTAAACTAAAAATCCTTGCAGTTTAATGTCTACTAAATTTGCTCTCATACGATGGATCATCTGTGTACATGCACTAATAGATCCTATTAAGTTATGTCTAAATGTTCCTTATAAAATACAAGAACATGGATGAACTCAGTTTAACCTAATCAGCACTTTAAAGCCCTGATCTCCAGATATAGTCACTGTCTGAAATACTGGTATATGTGGTTCCAAATATGAACCTTTTTCTAAGATGTATTTATTGTTAATTTTCAGCATGAGTGTTTGCCTGCATGTGTGCATATGCACTGCACATATGCATGATGCCTTCATTAGCCAGAAGTGGGCATTTTATCACCTAGAACTGGAGTTAACATGGATTGAGCAGTCATGTGAGTGCTTGGAATGAAATGAGGGTCCTGTGGTAGAGCAGCAATAGGTTTTAATTGCTGAGTTATCTCTCCAAGATTCACATATGAATCTTACGGTCACACAAACCAAGTTGCAAAAAGAGCCTACATGCAAAGTACAGTCTTTGAGCAAAATATGTAATACACCAAAATTGGTTCACATTCAGGGTCCAATAGAGAATCAAACAATAATCACAAAACATGCTTGTTCACCATTGTCAAAGGATGGAAGCATATCATCAGACTGAAGTCTAACTATACACAAATTATATGAATACTTAATATATTTGTTTATATGTACCTGTATATCTATATTGGATTTTTCATATCCTAAAGGTTATTATTAACAGTGTGAAATATGTAAACCTGGCTAAAATATGTCAAATAAAAAAATACAAAAAATAAAATAAATAAAAATGCAGCTCTAATTACTTGAAAGAAGACAGTGTTCAGAGCATCAGTAGATACCATGTGGTTAGTTACCTCAAATGTAGATGCCATGTGTCCAAAAGCTTGCATATCTTGCAGCAGCATCATGATTGACTATACCCTGGATCTGGTGTCCAAAATAAATCCTCATTGTTTTTGACAGGTATTTGTTGCAACAGGAAAAGTAACACATGTAACCATTAAAGGTGGGAGTAATTAAGATTTTTGGTGAGGAAGTGGAAATAATGGATTCTGATAAACTGATGACAATACAAAATCATATGGCTACTTTCAAAAAATTGTTTGGCGGACATGCAAAATAATTAATGTAAATAAATTTATTTTGGTAATAAAATGTCTGCCAGGCAGTGGTGGCACACACCTTTAATCTCAGCACTTGGAAGGTAGAGCCAGGCAGATCTCTGTGAGTTTGAGGCTAGCCTGGTCTGCAGAGTGAGATCCAGGATAGGCACCAAAACTACACAGAGAAACCCTGTCTTGAATAAATAACAATAAGAAAAAAAATGTTAGGCTTCTGTGCTGAAGGACTGGTTCTTAGAACATGACACAGTGAAGAAGTGCATGATCAGGAGGAATAATATTTTAATCAATGGGTTAATTTATTATTGACAGACTATTAGGAGGTGATTGGTAAGATAGAAGGTAAGTTTTAGCTAGAAGAAGTAGGTCACTGGTGTTATATGTTAAGAAAATGGAAAATACATGTTGTTGTAGAACATCCTTTCTTTGCTCCTCTCACTCCTTCCATTGTTTCTTTCCTCCTTGCTGAAGAGAAAACTTTTTCAGACCATTACTTTTTCCTCATTGCATTCCCAGAAACCATGGAATCAAGTCACAATGAATGAAAACCCTGAAAATGTGAATGGAAATAAATCTTCCAGCCAAAGGACACTGTCAAAAGGATAAAATACATCCAAAGTATTTAAAGGATGCAAGAAACTAGATATCAACAAATCAAATAATCCAATTAAAAATGGGGTACAGACCTAAACAGAATTCTCAATCAAGGAATGGCTTTCTCAAATGACTGATAATCACTTAAAGTAATGTTCAATATCCTTAGCCATCAGGAAAATACAAATCAAAACTACTTTAAGATTCCATCTTACATACGTCAGAATATCTAAAATCAATAACACAAATGACAGCTTGTGCTGGCAAGGATGTGGAGTAAGGAAAACACTCCTCCATTGCTGGTGGGAGTGCAAACTTGTACAACCATTATAGAAACCAATTTGGCAGTTCCCCAAACAACTGATAAGCAATCCACCTCAAGAGCCAGCTAGCTATACCAATCTTGGGAATATACCCAAAGGATATTCCATCCTACCACAAAGACACTCGCTTGACTATGTTCATAGTGACTTTATTCATAATATCTAGAAACTGGAAACAACCTAGATGTCACTCAACTGAAAAATGGATAAAGAAAATGTGGTACATTTATACTCAGTATTACTCAGCTGTTAAAAGAAAAAAAATGACATGAAATTGGTAGCCAAATGAATGGAACTAGAAAAAAATCATCCTGAGTGAGGTAACTCAGACCCAGAAAGACCCATATGTCGTGTACTCACTTATAAGTGGATATTAGCTGTTAAGTAAATAATAATCATGCTACAAATCACAGAACAAAAATGACTATGTAACAATGAGGACTCTAATTAGGATGCATGGATCTTCCTGGAAAGGGGAAATAGAATACATTTTGCAGGGGGACTAAGGGAAGGTAGGTATGGAAACAGGAGGAAGGGAGAGAGGACTAGAAGTGGGGAACATTTGGAGGATGGTGATGTTGACAGAAACTTCTAGGATTCTATGAGGGTCACCTTAGCAAGAAATCCTGATAATGTAGGATATGGAGCCTAAACCAGCTACATTCTTTAACCAGACTTCTTCCAGTGGTGGGAATGAACTACAACTCAAACATAAAACCTTAAAACTACAGTCTATCATAACTGCAAGATAACAGTAGAAGTGGGGGTATCTCTTACTCTTTTGCCTGCTCTTGAGATAGTTTTCCTTGTACTAAGTTGCCTGACCAAGCCTTTATATGAATGTTTGTGACTAGTCTTTTTGTGTCTTGTTAAGTCATGCTCTGTTTTTGTCGCTGGAGGCCTGGTCTTTTCTGAAGGAGGAATGAGGAGGAGGATCAGGCACAAAGGCAAGATGGGAGCAGAACTCAGAGGAGTAGAGGGATGTATTGTATGAAAGAAGAATAAATTTTTAAAACTTAAAGATAAATAAAAAATAAAAAAGAAACATCATGCCACAAAATCCATAAAAATAATATAAATATAAAATAAAAACCATAATATTTAAGAAAAAGGCCAATAAACAAAAATGCCCCCAAAAGCAATATTAGACAAAAATAAATCCATAAAAATACCATTGAGTTCATTTTGTGAGTGCCTTCTACTTCTGGGCATGGGGCCTACCTTTAAGTGTGGTGAATATACCTAGTGAGATTCCACAGGGAAAATTAAGTTTTCCTTTGCAAGTGGATGTTGATTGGAGAAAGTTTTTTGGCTGGGGATAAGTTCTTGTGTCTACATCCCCCTCTCATTACTGGGACCCCATTTGGCTTGGTCCTGTGCGGACTCTGTGCATGTTCCCAATAGTCTCTGTCAGCTCATATGTGTGTCAGTCCTGTTGTGTCTAGAAATCCTTGTTATATTGGAATCTTCCATTCCCACTGCCTCTTACAAACTGTTTGCCTTCTCTTTGACATAGGTCACTGAACATTGAGAGGAAGGGATTTATGAACACATTTCATTTAGAACTTAGTGTTCCAAGGTCTCTCGCTCTCAGAATATTTTCCTGTTTTGTGTCTCTGTGTTATTTCCCATCTACATCTAAAAGAAACTTATTTGATAATGGCTGAATGACTTACTGACCTGAGTTGAGCCTGGTATGGCCTATATGCACAATTTGTAATAACAGGTTCTCATTGGCTTAAGGTGGGTTTACAACTCAAGAAACTCATCATGAGCTGAAAATAGCAAAAGTCATAAGTATTTTTACAACTATTACCAAATTGCTAGGCCAGAATATGGCCAATATCAAGGAATTCCAGCAAACCTCATGCAAAAAGTAATAGTGAAAAGCAGAAATGAGTTTAATTATTATTATTGTAATACTAAGAAGACTAAAGGACCTAACATATTTAGCCTTATCTTTAGACAGGAAGATCGAGTGGGCATAGTGCAAGAGATATTATGGTGGGAGGATCCTTCTGTACGCTGTGTTGCTCTCATTGTTTGATAATGAAAGCTGTTTTGGTCTGTGGCCAGGCAGAATAAGGCTGGGGGTGAAAGCCAAACGGAGATACAGAGAGAAGGAAGGAGAGTCGGGAGTTGCTAACCAGACTCAAAGGAAGCAAGATGAGAATCTTTTATTGAGAAAAGTTACCAAGCCATGTGGCTAAACATAGATAAGGATTGTGGTTAATTTAAGTCTAAGAGCTAGTTAGTAATAAGCCTGAACTATAGGCCAAACATTCTGTAATTAATATTAAGCTTCTGAGTAATTATTTAAAAGCAGCTGCAGGATGGCGTGGGACAGAAAAAAGCCTCTATTTACAAGGCAGTCTTCACATTGTTGTTAAGTTAATCATTGTACCAGGTCTGGTTCTGAAAAGTACTGTAGAAGTCTGTATGATTTGACTCACCAGTTCAGTTCATGTCACGGGACACTTTGTGCTGCATGGAGAAGTGAAGTTTTGTTTCTTAGCATGGGATAATTTTTACCTCAAGTGAAAACAGTGTCTTCCTGGTTGAACTTCCTACAAGGTTCCACTCTTCCTGTACTCCTAGGTGGAAATTGTACAGTTCCCTTCTTATGATATAGTATGCTGTTAAAAATCAAGCAACAACTCATGGTAATGGTGACAGTAAATTTATTATAATGTTCCTGATTGTTTTCTTTTTTTTCTTTTTGTGAGATAGGATCTTATTATGTGTGGTTGACTGTCCTAGAACTTATCATTGTAAATCAGGCTGGTCTAGAATTTATGATATCCCTCCTTTGTTCTGCCTCTGAAATTACAGGCTTCTGGAAGGAACTTCAATTCTTGCAATTCTGAAAATATCTTAGTTACTCTTATTTTGTTCTTCAGAGTCATAGAAGGATTGGTACCTTAACATGAACATTTCTTATATGAGTAATCAGGAATCTGACCAAAAGTTTTTTTTTTGTTGTTGTTGTTTTTGTTTTTGTTTTTTGAGACAGGGTTTCTCTGTGTAGCTTTGCGCCTTTCCGGGAACACGCTTTGTACACCAGGCTGGCCACGAACTCAGTCTGGCTCTGCCTCCCAAGTGCAGAGTAAAGCATATATGTAAAATGCATGTGTCCAAATTTTATCCTAATTTTAGTTACTTGTTGGGTATCTGCAGACCTAAGTATAGCATCAGTGATTTTTAGTGAGAGTAGACTATATGTTCCCATAAAGTGTTTCCATAAACTCTCCTCATCATGTGGCTGACTACAGGTCCCAATTACTGCCCGGCATTACAAGAGAATATGTATCACTATGGCTGGCCATTTCCTAGTAAGTATATTTTGTTCTTGAATTATCATACTTAACAATCCTAAGTTGGGAACATCCATTAAAAACTAATTTTAATATGTATGTTTTGCTTACCTTTATGTTTTTGAATAGCATTTATGCCTGCCTGATGCCCAGGAGTTCAGAAGAAGGTTCTAGATACCTTGGGACTGGAATTCCAGATAGCTGTAAACTAGCATGTGGGTGCTGTGAATAAAAAGCATGTCCTCTGGAAGAGTAGTCAGTACTCCTAACTGATGAGCTATGTCTCCAGCTCATAATTGCATTATCTTCCAAGAAAATATCATAGTTATGGGCAAAAGGTAAGGTGAGTCCACTGGAGCAGTAATGGCTTATAAATAAAATATCCTCTAAAGTCTCCAGGAAGAACTAAGACTTATTGTAAAACAAACAAACATACAAAACAACCAAAAAAATTTGTTTTAGACCAAGAAGACCATTTTTTAATTTCTGAATTCTAATCATGTAAGATAACATAGTTCTGTTGTGAAAGCCAATGAATTTTTCTGATTTTTATATAAGAAATAGAAAATTGATACACTTATCACCTTCATTCATATATGTAAAAGAAATGAAAACATGTATTTGGACAAAAACACCTGGATGAACATAGTAACTATTTAGACAAAATATTTAGAGTAATCATATAAACTGAGAAAGAAAATAGAAGGCATTTATAGTAGCCAAAGTTAAGGTAGAATGAGGAATGGTGATGAAGACAGAGTGTTATGCTCTGATGATAGAAAACGTTCTACAACTGTGACAATGATTGTACTAATATGGTTGTGTGCTAGAATGGTTCAGAATGTATACTTCAAATGAATGAATTTGTGGAATTTGACTTACACACACACAAAAACTATTGGTAGAAAATAAAAGGATTTGATTTTTCGCTTTAACTTGCAAAATTCCCTTACCAAAATGATAAGGCCTTGGGTTTTTGTTAAATATAAAATATCAAACAATGGATAAAAGATAAATGGAAAAAGGATTATCTGAAAAACTGCATCCACTCATTCTTATGGTGAAACTCTCCTTAGGGAAATCCTCCTGAGATGTTTTTTAGCTACTTTGCTGAGATAGAGATGATTGGCTGGATGTGAATCTGTATAGGAATTTCTTATCCTTGTTTGGTCTTGCATAGGTTTGCTTGTAAAGAAGGTAGTAGCCACATTAGTTGTGTTAGGTAGAATGAATTTCTATTTTTTTATACTTCAGAATTAGATAGCCCACTTATCCAGAGCTATATCTCATAATATAAAAATGAGAATGAGTAATACATGGAATTTAACTTCAGGGAGATGGCAAGGTTCACATCATACTCATCCTCACTTCACATGAACTAATTCATTCAAATAACACTGACCTTCATTAGTAAATTAATATTTTGATTACGTTTGACTAGAATTGAGAAGGATAATTACAAACATTTTATAATTTCAAATTCTATTAATACATTTGTGAGTATTAGCATCTTTCATAAATATTGCATATAGCAATTAATGTATATTTGTAATCTGACTTGTTTTTACATACCTTTAAAATAATCATAAGTAATGTAGAAGGGATTTAATTTTTCATATTAAATGTTTTTGGAAGTTATATATTTCTGCCCATTTCTCTCATATATTCAAATAGGATCCCTTTATTTATGACAGCCACAGAGTTGTTTTACATTATCAGGATATAGAACATGTATATTGAATTCCATACTTATTAGGTGTTAGGTGAATGAATTACTTAAATAATTTTCAATGTCAATATTATCTTATTGTAACATGCATATTGTTGCTTTTATATGCTTCCTTTTTCTAACTGACCTCATGCTTTCTGGTTTGAAATCAACACCACTCTGGATAGACAAAATTAAATTGCCATCTTTACATATTTGTGTACATTTTCTGGGGGTTTCCTATGTTTGTTGAGATATAACTGAAGTGTACATTAACAAACTAAGTAAGCATTTGTAAAATTTACCACCAATGTCAAAATTTGTAGCATAAAATGAAGTTTATATTCTGTAAAAGTTTCATAGCTTTGACATTACTGAGACACAGTATTAGTAGAACCTCATTAAATGAGTGGGATTTTTATTGAATAATAAACTATCATATTATCTTTGCCCTCAATTGTGGATCTGACATTAATTATTCTGTATTGCTCTTCATTTTTATGCTTCCTATAAAAGAATCAGTATAGCTGAATTCAAGACATATTTAATCTTTCACCTTTGTTCTTCCAATTATCTCTGTATTGTTTCATGCCAAGCTATATAATCTTAAACTTTGTTTTAAATGTCTTACAGAAAATACACTATCTAATAATAAATATTATTCCTCATCTGAATCTTCTTATCTCGGGCCATTTTAATTTAAGTACTCATAAACATGCTTAATGTTTTCTTACTGTGTGCTGAAGTCAATGCTTTACAAAGAATAATGAAAACATTTAAGAAATTTTACTCTCAAATCATGTTCATTAAAACTAAAAGATAGAAATGAGAGAAAAAAGATTTGGAAAATTATTATCACAAATTTCTAAGTCTCCTCATCATTGTTTCAAAATAATCATAAACTCAAATACTGTAACAAATGAAGTCTCAACAATACCAGCACTACTGGAAGCACAGAGCCCTGTCTGCAGCACTTACAATTCTTTAATAAAACATTGCAGCACATCTCCCATTGTCTTCCTCCTGCCTTTTCTGAAAGCCTGTAGGTACAGTGCAGAAGGAGCCCAGGTTGAAAGGATGTCAAGGAAAATAGCAGAGGGCAGTTGAGTTCTTCTGGCAGTCAATATTAAATCACTCCAAGAAAAGGAAAGCAAAACATTAATCCCCAAATTCTGAATACCAGTCATGACTTGATTATTTTTAGATTTTCTGTAGAAAGGGGGCTAAAACTCTATGGGGTCACAAGGGTAAATTCATGAATGTAGTTTATCTGGAGGAAAACCATTTGTACAGACATGACCCAGTACTTAAAGGTGAAGACAGCAGAGAGAAAGAAAAACTTAAACAAAACATACAGTAATCCCCTGATCTTCAGGCAATTTGTTCCAAAAATACTTCAACATTTGAAAGAAACTACAGATAACACAAAACCATAAATTATGATATTTTTCTTATACATACATTATTACAGAAGTATATATTTTGCATGTTTGACAAAATAAATAGCAATAATAACTAACAGTAAACTGGAAAAAAATTAAGTGTCCAACAATAAATTTATGTGAATATGAGCTTTCCTAAAACATAGTTGTGTCGTTTGATAGAGATATGTTCTGAGACATGAATAGCTATGTAATGTCATCACTTTTTAAACACTGTGATGTGCACTTGCACAACCCCAAAATGTATGTGTTCTGTATACCTAAGCTACAGTGTATATGCCCCACTGTACCTTGAATGCACACTCATCCTTTACTATACACTGAATACTGTAGCCAATTGTAGCATGAAAATCAATCCTATGCACATAAACATAAAAAGCTGCAGGGATATTAGGTATAAAAGATAATTAATAACAATTCTGGAGATAAACCTCAGCTGATATCACACAAAGCTCTGGGAGTATCTCCAATACTATATAAGGCAGATATAATAACTCAGGTTTGTAATCCCAGAACACAGGAGATGGAGGTGGGCGGAACAAAACATCATCCTTGGCTACTTAGTGGAGAGTATAGGAAGAATTTGGAGGGAGTGAACAAAAGGAAGAAATGTTGTAAATAGATTAAAGTCTGAAAAATATAAAAAATAAATTTACTATAATGAAATTTTTCTTTGAAGTGCAGAAGTGGTGGACACATGTGTAACAAAACTCATAAAACTCCCTGGCACAAAATATGTACTTTAATTGGTATAAAATTGAACATTACCAAGATATGGTCATGTTCAAAAATAGGAGAAATAGCCAAAAGATGAATGAAACAATTTTAAAAATGTGTAACATAATCTCACTGAAGTTAATGGGTAGAAATACATGCCCAAATTAACTTCACTTTCATACTTTGAATGAAAACAATGTGGAGATTAATTTTCTATAATATCACACAGGGCAATTTGTAGTAATGAGGAAAATTTGGGGTTGTTTTAACTTTCTTTAGAATGAATATATTTGATATTTAATATGGATTATATTAGTTTTCAGTAAGATGCATAGAATATTTTTATGTCATTACTTTTGTTTTGAGAATTTTATAAAATATATTTGATTATATTCTTTCACTCCCTCCAACTCCTTCTATATTCTCATACACCCAACATCATATTCTTTCCTTTTTAGGAAAAAATGAAACAAACTAAATCAAAACAAAAAGCACAAAAATGGAGTTCAATATGTGTTAGCCAACCACTCATGAGCGTAAGGCCTACTGAAATATTCTCCAAGATATACAATCTATTTTACATCCCTATAGTAACCAGAAACATACAATTATGAGTAAAAGGGAGAAATGGCAACAATATCTGAAATGATACAAGTTGTGTAAGTTTGTGTAACTGGGACAATCACAAGCATCTTTGGAGATTTTTCTACATGGTATAAGGTCTCTTTAGTTCTGTATGTTCTATGGCTTGTAGTAAGGTAGGTGGTTTTTCTTGGGCTGAGGGATAGCTCAGCAGTTAAGAATGCATCCTGCTATTGTGGAGAACTCAACTGGGAATTCAACTCCTGTTATCAGGCTTTTCACCACTGCCTATAACTCAGCTTCTGGAGGTATCCGGATCTTTCTCTCTCTCTCTCTCTCTCTCTCTCTCTCTCTCTCTCTCTCTCTCTCTCTCTCTCTCTCTCTTTCTCTCTCTCTCATAAAAATAAAAAAAAAACCTTTTCCACTCCTTCGTTATCCTCTATTATTTTTTACCTTTTCTGTTATATTATTTCTAGAAGGTAAGAAACACAGTCCATTTTTAGTTTTCAGTTTCATTTCTTTAATCACTAGTCATTTTAAATATGATTTTACTGGCATATAGGACCCTTGTATAAGATCTGGTCATATCTTCATAATAGGGTGCACTTTAAAAATATCTACTTGTTTTTATTTTATATGTATAGATATTGGTTTGCATGCATGAATGTATATATATATGGCTTGTAGAGGCCAGAGGAGCACACTGGATCCCTTGGAAAGAGTGTTATAGGTGTATGTGGGCCAACATGTGAACAAATCTGGGATTCTCTGCAAGAGCAGCAATGGCTCTCAGCTGCTAACCCTTCTTTCCACCCCAGTATATCTTCTTAAAGATATGTGTGGTATTTTGGCATGCTATTATACAACACTTTTCAAAGTGTACATACTTTGTCAATATTTCATTCCTCATGATTATGTTTTCACTTTCTTAATGGTGAAATTTGAATTTTAAGTATTCTGCATTTTCATGAAATTTAATTTATTTTTCCTTGTATGTTTTTTATGTGTTACAACTAAAAAAAATAATCCAATTCTAGGCTTCAAGGGTCACTTCCAAATGCTATGAGTAATTTAAACTAAAATTGATATACGTGAATATCCAACTATACCAACAGCACTCATGGAAACTCCCAATTTTTAATCTTCAAGATTATAATCAAATGAACAATATGATAGTTACATATTCAATTAATGCTTCTTTCCTAGTAAAATATGTTGAGAGAATGAATGGATCAAGAAGTGAAAACATCAGTTTTGGAATAAAATACACAACTGTCATGTGTTGGACTGTAATGCCACTACCCAATATAAGAAACTGTAAAATGTTAGTAAAAAAATGATTATAAGACTTGGACAGGGTAGCTATAAAACAAAGTCATTTTACACTAGATAGTAAGAAAATTGAATTATGATAAACACATATTTCAAGTACAAAATAGCAACACTGAGGAGGTAAAATCACATAATCTGATACAACTTAATCATCAAAATAGTTAATAAATTATGAACTGTTCTATTTTTTCTCCTTTTTTATTTTATATTTGTGTTTTAATTTTACACATCAGCCATGGGTTCCCCTGTCCTCCCCCTCCCACCCCCATCCCCACCTTCCCCCCAGTCCTTCCCCTCCATTCCCATCTCCTCCAGGGCTAAGACTCCCCTGGGGATTCATTTAAACTTGGTGAATTCAGTACAGGCAGGTCCAGTCCCCTCCTTCCAGGCTGAGCAAAGTGTCCCTGTGTAAGCCCAAGGTTCCAAACAGCCAGCTCATGCACTAAGGACAGATGCTGATCCCACAGCCTGGATGCCTCCCAAACAGTTCAAGCTATTCAGTTGTCTCACTTATCCAGGGGCCTGCTCCAGCTGGGGGCTCCACAGCCTTTGGTTCATAATTCATGTGCTTCCATTCGTTTGGCTATTTGTCCCTGTGCTTTTCCAATCTTGGTCTCAACAATTCACCCTCTTACAGTCCCTCCTCTTTCTCGACAATTGGAAGGATCTCTGCATCTAATTCCATCAGTTATTGGATGAGAATTCCAGCACGACCATTAGGGTGGATTTCTGGGGACATCTCCAACACTCTGCTTATTCCTATTCTCATGTGGTCTTCATTTATCATGGTCTATTAGGCTATTTGTCCCTGTGCTTTTCCAATCTTGGTCTCAACAATTCACACTCTTACAATCCCTCCTCTTTCTTGACAATTGGACTCCTGGAGCTCCACCTGGGGCCTGTCCAAGGATCTATGCACCCATTTCTATCAATTATTGGGTGAGAGTTCCAGCACGACCGTTAGGGTGTTTGGCCATCTGATCACCAGTCTAGGTAAGAGCAGGCTTTCTCTCGACCATTGCCAGCAGTCTACAGTGGATGTATCATTGTGGATTTCTGGGGACATTCATAAATAATGAAAGTTAATCAAACACATTAGCAGAAAGGGAGAACTCTTATTTCTAATAGAATACTAAAAACTCACTAATAATGCTGGAGGAATTACCAAGGATAAAAAATTATGATTTTACAAAACATAATGTAAACATCCTACAGGCTGCTCGGTTGAATATTTTGCTGTGCCATACATTTTTAGTTTGATAAAATTGTGCATCTATAGTTTTTTTGTAGGCTCTATATGTATTTATTAAATATTGAACACAGCAGTCACTCAAAAGTCATGTTTTTGCAAATAACTTATAGGAAAATGCTCACCATATAATGGGAGAGAAAAAAGAAATATGGAGTAATTATCACATATTTTTCTTTCAGAAAAGCATTGTTTACTGAGCCCTACATGCTCAATACCATTTAGATGTTAGGCCCCAGAAAAGAAAAAGCTTTGTAATATGTCCCTCAATTTTCTTCTCTATTGAGGCTGTGTTACTGGTTTCTTTGTATTAACAGTATTACAACAAAGACATGCTGGAACTCAGGATGCTGTGTCAACATCTTTCTTTGATTTTAAACAAAATTGGTATGTCACAAAGCATCTATAGTTTTTATTAATGTTGTTGCCTATGAATTTGGTCATTCTGGGTTAAGTAAGATTGACTCTTCTTTGATTTTTTTATATTTAAGAATTATTTTATTTTTGTTTATGTGTGTGTGTGTATGTAGTTATGTAAATTTATGTGTACCACTTTTTTTCCATATGTCTATAAAGGCCAAAAGAAAGGATCAGAACCTCTGAAGTTGTATTTATAATTGATTGGGAGCCACTATGTAAGTGTTGCATATCAAACCCATTTCTGCTGGAACTCAGTGCTCATAACCACTGAGATATCTCTCCAGGTTATGTTCAGCATTTTAGGAAACTGAAATATTATTATTTAAAATGGTTTTATCATTGAATACTTTCTAGTCTAATGCATAACATGTCCATTCAGCTACTTCATCCATTACACTTAGTATACATATTTTTACCTTTAGCCTAATTGCTAAGTTTATCTTGATTTTTATTCTAAATTTTATGTTAATTTTCTTTTTGGTGTTGGTTAATTTTTTGTCAACTTGATACAAACTAGAATGTTGTGGGGAAAGGAACCATCAAATGATGAATTACCTCCATAAGACTGGGCTGTAGGAAAGTCTGTGGGGCCTTTTCCTGATTAATAATTGATTTGGGATGGTAGGTGGTCCTGAGTTGTTTAAGAATACAATATGAGTAAGTCAAAGAGAGCAAGCCAGTGAGCAAATTTGCTCTGTGGTTCTTTCCTCTATTCCTGCCCTAAATTCCCTCAGTGATGAACTGTTACCTGGGACTGTAAGATAAAACAAGCCCTTTCCCTCACTGTTTTATCACAGAAACAGAACCAAACTCATGCATTTTCTTCGTGTTTCTTTTTAAATTGATACTAATGCTTTCTTCAAACTACTTATCTTCAAATGCAACAAATAATGTGCATTTGCTCTCAAATTTTCCAGTACACTTTGGAAGTCTCATCTTTGGAAGTACTGCTTGAGTTAATCTCCATTTCACATTGCAGTTTGACTTTTTCCACTTACATAATAAAATTATATATGTATTAATGTCTTCATTTGCTAATTCTAACATCTGTGTCTGTACTTTGGCAATTTCAATTGATTGATTTATTTTCTCAGTATGAGCTATTTCCTGCTTCTTCATAAACCTGGTAAATTTTTATTGTTGGAATGAAGACACTGAATTTTACTTCACTGATTGTTGAATATTCATGTAGTCCCATGAATATTATTAACCTTTGTTCTGGAAAACAGTTAAGTAATTATGCAACAATAAGTCTGAGTACTAATTTGAATATTTGTTAGGCACAAAAAGAACACTGTTCACTTTTAGACTAATTATATCACAGTATTGAGGCAAGATTCTTATGAATATACTCAATACTCTAGAAATCATAATTTTCAATTATGTTGAAATATAATAATCCTATATATTTATGGAGTAAACTTTATGTGGACATTGAATATTGATGAAATACTTAATAGTTCCATCACTTTACATATTCTGCTATTTATTTATTTTTGACACATATTCATTGATAAAGGATGATGACTCTCATAATTACACAAGTGTGCTGCATTCTATAACCAAATTTATCCCTACTTTTCCATGTACTTGTGATGTAAACATTAAAAAAAATCTCTTATTTAACATTTAGGCTGTACAATATATTGTTGTTAATTATACTTTGGCCTTCTGTTATGGTAGAATACTTGAACTACTTAACTGTCACATTGGGCCCACTATTTGGTCTATCTTCATTTACCTTATTTTCTATTCTGCTTACCTTCTCATAATCTCAATTTATATGAATGAGATAACTTTTTATTATATTCCAAATGGGTAAGATTGTGCAGTGTTTATGTCTGAACATGCCTTGTTTTTTGTTGAAAAGTTATTCGTACAATATATTTTGATCATGGTTTCTCCTCTTTCTCCTCGCTCATCTCCTCCTAGGTCACTCCCACACATCAATTTCCAATGATCTCTCTCTCTTTAGAATATAAAACAGGCAAAAATACATAAAAGAAAAAATACTAAACTAAACTAAAGAAAAACAAAGCAAGCAAAAAAATATAACACTCCCCCCCCAAAAACTAACAGACAAAAAATAGGAAATGCATGAGAGACATGCACACACAGAGATAGATACAAACCACAAAACAACAAGACATATAAAAACAGACAATTAGAAATCATAATATACAAGCAAAAAATCAGTAATGTAAAAAATGATCAAATAAAGAAATTTGAGGTGAAAAATATAAACTACAAAAATAACATTGAGTGCATTCTTTATTGTTCTACTGCTAGGTGTGGGACTGACCTTAATTGTAGTTTCTACACCCAGTGAAACTCTTTTGGGAAAAATATTTTTTGTTCGTTTCAAGCACTTTTCAGTTCCAGATAGCTTCTGCGTTAGAGATGGGAGCTTGTGTCCACTTCCCTCTCTCAGCACCAGTACCCCTTTTGGCTTGGGCCTATGCAGGTGCTGTGCATGCTGCCATCAGTCTCTGTAAGTTCATATGTGCCTTTGTCCTGTTGTTTGAAAGGCCTTGCTTTCTTCGTGTCTTCCATTCTCTCTGGCTTTTACAATCTTTCTACCTCCTCTTCCACAGAGTTCCTTGAACACAGAGGTGTAACTCAAATTCTAGCTGGTCTTAATAATAAAAACCAGGAGCCAGATATTTGGGTAAATGCTGAATGATCAGACAGACAAAGGAGCAAGCCATAGCCACCTCTTACCTAGCCAACTCCTCAGCTGAAAAGGGGGCCAAGTTCTGCCTGCCTTATCACTTCCTGTTTTCTCCTCCCTAGTATGGAGATTAAAGGTGTGTGCCTCTTAAATGCTGGGATCAAAGGCATGAGATCCCCAATGCTGGGATTAAAGGTGTGCCCTGGGATCTCCAGGCAAGCTTTATTTGTACAAACAAAATAGCACCTCACAGAGGAGAAGAGTTTAAGGAAGACATCTCGTTTGGGACTGAGTATTCTTTCTTTCTCTGTACATTGTCAGTTTGTGAGTCTCTGTATTAATTCTCATCTACTGCATGAGCAATCTTCTATGATGATGTCTGATGGAGACATTGATCTATGATTACAGCAGAATATCATTAGAGGTAATTATATTGCCTTTTTTTCTAGCAGAACAATAGTATTTGATTTTCCACAGGTGTATGACCTATCTAGTCTCAGGTTCTAGGCCAAGCCAGCACTGTCAGACTTGGGTTCTATATCATGGAGTGTGACTTAAATATAATCTGATAGTAGTTCCATACTCTCATAACATTTGCCACTAAGTACATCTGCCTTATTTTAATAGAATGGCTTACAAGACCATGTCTGTTGTTGCTTCATCTCTGTGAATGAATTAATCAGCAGATAATGGACAGAATGGAGAAAAATCAAACTTTACATCTGATAAGAAGTTAATATCCAGTGTAAAGAATTCCATTAATTTTCAAAAGTGCATACATATGTATTTAATGAAATAATTATTTACTCATAAAGTTTTAACATCCTTTTCTAATATGTGAATTTAGGTTCATGAATATTCACCTAACTCTTTTTATTTCTTCTTGCATGTGTCATTTGTTAGCTTTCCATCACTGTGACCCAATAGCTTTGAAAATCCAATTGAAGTAATATTTCCTTTGGCTCATAATTCCACAATTTTTAGTTCATGAATATTTGGCTAAGTTTTTCTAAGCCATATTGAGGCAGAGTATGTGATGATGCAAATATATTCACCTGATGGCGACTAGAAAGAATATAAAGTGAATATAAAGAGAGATGGAGTGAAGAGAAGAGGGGGAGAGACAGACAAAAGGCTAAAGGATTAGAAACAAAAAAATTATTTAAGAATGTGCCTCAATTACTTAGGTTCTCCAACTAGGAAATACTGCTTAAAGTTTCTACAAATTGCCAATAGTCCATTAAGTTAAGATGTAATTAATGGATTAATATATTATTGATATTACAACAGTCATTACCCATTCACCTTTGTAATGTTCCACCTGTTAACATTGTTAATTTAAAGATCAAACATTTATAAAATTAACTTTTTAGATCTAAATCATAATGGACCCATTAACAGCAAGAAATAGTTTTTTTAAAATACATTGTTCCACAATTTTAAAACTGATACACACACACACACACACACACACACACACATATTTATATATATATATATATAAAACTTGTACATCTTATAGTATATGTGTACAAGTCTAGATAGGAAGCCTACCCACAGACTCAATCTCTGCTAAGTGACACTGCCTGATGCAGCACACCTTATACAGATCTCAGCTCTCATCAGGGGAACTTCTTGCAGCAAATGCAACTTAACACAGAAATACAAAGCTGGTCAACCTGTAGAGGATAAGAGATTACAGCTTGCTCAGCCCTAAATGGGAACTCTATATTACAATGCCTACTCCCAAGGCTTATAGATCATTGTGAAAAAGGGGACAGAAAGGTTCTAAAAGCCAGAAGCAGATAAAAAAAGTGATACTGCCCCTGACAGCAGGGTGTCAACAGGGCCACCCACCTGTGGGAGCGAATGAAAGGACAGGGCGACACAAAGAGATGGACAGCAAGACAGTATTCTGATCAAGCCGCCAAAATTTATTTTCCTCCACATGGCTTATATAGCATAAGAGGGGAAGGGGCAGGAAGGCGGGAAGTGGAAGGGACGTGGGAGGCATGCAGTACCTGGGAGACGTGCTGGTCGTGCAACTGCAGGAAGTCTGCTAAGGTGACTGGTCAGGGGCCATTTGTTCTGTTGCTAGGCTACCTGACCATAGAATGCTCTTTATATTCGGTTGCCATGGCACCTGACTGTCGAATGTTCTTATCTTTGGGAGCCTCTGGTTAGCAAACAGGTGTTACAGCCCTGGGGGAGGGGGGAAGGTGGTGGGTTTATGGGTTTATTACTTATTCTCTGGCTTAGCTAGTACTTTCCATGGTTCATGTTTGGTTCCTGAAATCTTGGTCCCTAACATGAAACTGTCTTCTGGACATCTTAGATCAACAGCCATATGTACTTAGTGCATGTGAGACTGCATGCACAATGCCTGTACAAGATCAATCCAGAAAAAACAGAACCATAGATTATGAAGGATGTTAGGAAGTCCCATGCTTGACTACTAGCCTATTGATAATTGATGCTTTCTGGGAGAAGAAGATTCTTTTTTTTTTTTTTTTTCAGCTATGCAGTCTCTGTGAGGCTAACTGTGATCCATTACATGACTCAACAAGTTTGCACATATTGGCATTGGTAAGTGGAGTTTGAAGGTCAAAAAAAGAAGAATACATAAAATTGTGAGGAAATACCAGTAGGAAAATAAGGAAGACATAAAGAAATGGAGAGTGAACAAGTGTATAAATAAAATTCTCAAAAGAAATTTAAAATATATAGATATTATAAGTCAATTACTTAATGTTAAATTCTTGATTAAACCAAGAAATATGATAAAATAAAATATATGAAGCAACTGCCAGCCATCACAGTAGAGCATGAAATTTTATAGTAAACTGTTATTCTATGAGTAGAAAGAGATTTGTAATGGTTAAACTATCATATAATTATGTAACTCAGTAATATAACTACTTGTCAATATATTTGTTTGTTAAATACTTTTGTATGATTATATATATGTGTGTGTGTGTGTGTGTGTGTGTGTGTGTGTGTGTATAAAATCAGCATTATCACACACATCTGAATAATGCCTTCTCCTACAAAATACAATGGCTTCTGTCTTAGTTACTATTCTGATACTGTGAAGAGAAACAATGACCAAGGAAACTTATAAAGTATTTAATTGAAAACTTGCTTGCAGTTTTAGAGTGTTAGTTAATGACAATCATGGTAGGAAGCCAGGGCAGTAGGCAGGTATGGTAGCTGACAGTTAACAGTCTTTATCCACAAGCAGCAAGCAGAGAAAGCCTAGTGTGGGTTTCTGAAACCTCAAAGCCTACCCCAAGTGGTTACAAACCTCCCCAGGCAAAGGCAGATCTAATTCTTCCTAAGAACTCCACCAAGTGGTAATGAGGCATTCAAACACAAGAGCCCATGAGGGAATTGTCATTTAAACCACCATCGCTTGCAATAGCCTTAAGGAATAATTATTTTACATTTCCTTTATTATTGTATGGGACTACTATATGATGTTCTGCTCTGTCTTAGTCTGCTTTTCTATTGCTGTTATGAAACACTGACCAAAGGCAATTTAGTTAGAAAAATGTTTATTTGGCTTCCATATCCCAAGTCGCAGTCTGTTGAAAGAAGCCAAGGAAGGAACTTAAGGCAGAAACCAGGGGGTAAAAACTGAAGCAAAACCACTGAGGCATGCTACTTATTGAGTGTTCCTGCTTGCTTTCCCAGTGTCTAGTTGGATTTCCTACTGGTTTGATAAACACCATGGCTAAAATGGCTAGGGGAGAAATGGGTTTATTTCATCTCACATTTCCTGGTAGCAAGCAGTCCATCACCTCAAGCAGTTGGGTTAGGAACTTTTACAAGGCAGGAACCTGGAGTCAGGAACTTAAGCAGAAGCTGTGGAAAAATATTGCTTTCGGGCTTGATTAACATGCTTTCTTTATTTTTTAAAATAGTTTTTGTTAATTAAATTTATTTTATTTTACTTCTCAGATCACAGTTTCCCCTTCCTCCTCTCCTCCCATTTCCTTCTCTAACCTCCCCTCTGGCCTCTGCCCCATCCACTCTTCTGCTTATAGTCACAAAGAGGCAGGCCTCCCATGTATATCAGCCAGCCATGGCGTATCAAGTTGCAGCAGGATATGCCCCTTGTGTTAAGGCAGGGCAAGGCAACCAGTATAAAGAATAAGTTCTCAAAAGTCAGCCAAAGCATTAGAGAAAGCCCCTGCTTCAACTATTAGGAGTCCTGCAAGAAGATCACAGCTGTTAAAAATAATGACATCATGGAATTTGAAGTAAACTAAAAAATAGAATTAGACAAAAAAATTCATCCTCAGTGTTATTTTTAACAGCTGAGTAATAAGCCATTGTGTAAATGTGCCACATTTGCTTTATCTATTTGTCTGTTGAGGAATGTCTAGGTTGTGACTATTACAAATAAAGCTGCTATGAACATAGTTGAGCAAGTGTCCTTGTGAAAGGATGGAGCATCCTTTGGGTATATCTGCAACCTGATAAAAAGGGAACACTGAAAATAGCCTTGAGCACATTAGCACAGATGACAACTTTCTGAAGAGAACACGAGTAGCAAGGATTCTAAGACTGACAATTAATAAATGGGACTTTATGAAACTGAAAAGCCTCTATGAGGCAAAAGATACTGTCTATGGGACAAAACGGCAGCCTACAGAATGGGAAAAGATCTTCACCAACCCCACTTCCAACAAAGGCCTGGTTTCCAAAATATATAAGGAACTCAAGAAATCAGACATCAAAACAAAACAAAAAACAAACAATCCAATTAAAAAGGGGTACATATTTAAACAGTGAATTCTCAACAGAAGTATCTGAAATGACAGAGAAACACTGAAAGAAATGTTAAACATCTTTAGCCATCAATGAAATGCAAATTGAAACAACTCTAAGATTCAATCTTACACTCGCCAGAATGGCTAAGATCAAAAATGGAAATGGCAGATTGTGCTGGAGAGGATGTGAAGCAAGGGGAACACTCCTCCATTGCTGGTGGCAGTACAAACCTATATAACCATTATACAAATCAATGTGGTTCTTTCTAAGAATATTTTGAATCTGTCTACCTTAACTTGCTTTCTCATATAACTCAAGACCACCTTCTCCAGTCTATCACAAACCTTCTGTGAGCTGGGGCCTACCACATCAATAATGGATCCAGAAAATGTTCCACAGCCATGCATACAGGCCATTCTGATGAGGGAGTACATTTCCTCTGAGGGTCCTTTTTCTTAGATGATTCTATCTTATGTTAAGTTGACAAAATACAAACCAACACATAGTTAAGTGAAATAGCATTTCACATGTCAGGACTGTATTTTACGAGTTTTTGTAAATAGTATTTTCATTTTGAAGTATTTCTTAACTCATTTTAATTTAGAAATATATTTCTTAATTTCTAGTGATTATCCTAATTAGAATTTAGGTTAACCACATTGTGGTTAGATAAAGAATCTGTCAGTAGTAACAGTACAGGGATATAGCCTCAATGCACTACTTTCAGTAGCCTAATAAATGCCCATAGATTTTTAGGGAATCTAATTAAGATCAAATCAGGATTCATGCTTATTCAACACAAAGGAGAATTTCAGTCCTGATTGACATAATAGAGCAGTTAGAGAAGATTTTATTGAAGATAATTTTAACATAGGCATAAGTAAGCATGTTAGAAAGAAGAGGAAGCACTAAAAAAGAGATGTCCATAAGCATAGAAAATGTCATGAAATTAAGACAGATACAAGTATAGCCATGACCTTCTTAAGGAAGAGTCACAAAAATGAGGCATAGTAAAGTGGGAGTATGCATCCTGAAGGAAGAGTCACAGAGAGTTAGACTTATTCAAGTATAGCGCTGGTCTCATAGTAAATAAGACATGCTCAGATATGGATGCCAGCTCCTCAAGGAAGAATCACAGACAATAAGACATATTCAAGAATACTTATGTGCTACTCAAGGAGAAATCACAATTAATTGGATAAGCATTATAGATATACTTTTAGTGGCTTTAAAATTATATATCAAAAAGTGACTATGACACTTTTCTACTTATCTAACTTCTGTGATTATTTTGGATTATATTCTCAAATGAAGATTTGGAGTTATGGTCTAAGTGTAATAAACAACATACAGCATTTGTCTTTCTAGGTACTTCACTAACTACAGGGAGATTGGGGATGGGAGGGAAAAATCAATTGAGGAATATAGTAAAGAAAGGGGAAAAAGGGAAAGGGTTGGCCTTTACCTGAGGAAAGAGAGGGAGGAAGGAGAGATAAATAACACTAAGTATATTAGACTTGGAAAGAATAATACTCAATTTCATATGGAAAACAAAAACAAAAACAAAAAAACAGGATAGCCAAAAGAGTCCTGTACAATAAAACAACCTCTGGAGGCATCACAATCCCAGAACTCAAGCTCTACTATAGAGCTACTGTAATAAAAAACAGCTTGGTCCTGGCATAAAAACTGACATGTGGACCAATGGAATTGAATTGAAGACACCTAAGAACATATAATTTTGGACAAAGAAGCCAAAAATGTACAATGGAAAAAAGAAAGCATCTTCAACAAATGGTGATGGCATAACTGGATGTCGACATGTAGAAGGCTGCAAATAGATCCATATCTGTCACCTTGCACAAAACGTAAGTCCAAGTGGATCAAAGACCTCAACATAAATCCAGTTACTCTGAACCTGATAGAAGAGAAAGTAGGAAGTAGCCTTGAATATGTTGTCACCAGAGAGCACTTTCTAAATATAACACCAGTAGCACAGACACTGAGAGAAACAATCAATCAATGGGACTTGTTGAAACTGAGAAGCTTTTGTAGAGCAAAGGACATGGTCAACAAAACAAAGCAACAGCGTATAGAATGGGAAAAGGTCTTCACCAACCCCACATCTGACAGAGGGCTGATATCCAGAATATATAAAGAACTCAAGAAATTAGATTTCAAAATGCCCAACAGTCCAATTAAGAAATGGGCTATAGAACTAAACAGAGAATTCTCAACAGAGGAAGTTCAAATAGCTGAAAGACATTTAAGGAATTGCTCAACATCCCTAATTATCCAGGAAATGCAAATCAAAATGACACTGAGATACCAACTTACACCTGTCAGAATGGCTAAGATCAAAAACACAGAAGACAGCTTATGCTTGTGAGGATGTGGAGCAAGGGGAACTCTCCTCCGCTGCTGGTGGGAATGCAAGCTTGTAAAGCCACTTTGGAAATCAATATGGCACTTCCTTAGAAAATTGCGAATCCATCTCCACAAAGACCCACCTGTAGTACTCTTGGGCATATACCCAAGGAATGCTCAATCATACCACAAGGGCATTTGCTCAGCAATGTTCATATCAGCATTGTTTGTAATAGCCAGAACCTGGATACAACCTAGATGCCCTTCAACTGAAGAATGGATAAAGAAAATATGGCACATATACATAATGGAGTACTACTAAGCAGAGAAAAACAATGACATCATGAGGTTTGCAGGCAAATGGACGGATCTAAAAAAAATCATCCTCAGTGAGGTAACCCAGACCCAGAAGGATGAACATGGTATTTACTCTCTCATAGTAGGATACTAGATGTAATAAAAAGATGACTAGACTACTTCACAACTCCTGAGAGGCTACCTAGAAAACAGGACCCTAGGAAAGACACAGGGATCACCCAATGACTGAGAAATGGATGAGATCTACATGAACAACCTGGATGGCAGTGGGAGTAATGAAGGACAAGGTTTGAGGGAAACAAAGCTTAGGGGAGCAGGAGAAAGCCTGATCTGACCTAGTCTGGTGATCAGATGGCCAAACACCCTAATGGTCATGCTGGAACTCTCATCCAATAACTGATGGAAGTGCATGCAGAAATCCTCAGCCATGCCCCAGGTGGAGATCCAGGTGTCTAATTGTTGAGAAAGAGGAGGAACTGTAAGAGCATGTATTGTTGAGACCAAGATTGGAAAAGCACAATGACAAATAGCCAAACAAATGGAAGCACATGAATTATGAACCAAAGGCTGTGGAGCCCCCAGCTAGATCAGGCCCTGTGGATAAGTGAGACAATTGAATAGCTTGAACTGTTTGGGAGGCATCCAGGCTGTGGGACCAGGACCTGTCCTTAGTGCATGAGCTGGCTGTTTGCAACCTTGGTCTTACACAGGGATAGTTTGCTCAGCCTGAAAGGAGGGGACTGGACCTGCCTGTACTGAATCCACCAGGTTTAAATGAATCCCCAAGGGAGTCTTGGCCCTGTAGGATATGGGAATGGAGGGGAGGGGCTGGAGGGAAGGTGGGGGCGGGCCAGGAGAGGGGAAGACAGGGGAACCCATGGCTGATGTGTAAAATTAAAACACAAATATAATAAATTTAAAAAAATACTTAAAAAAAGAAAAAGCCATATTAAAGCAGAATTTTCTTTACTTAAAAATTATATGTGGGTGTATGTGTACACTTAAATGGTACACACTCAGACACACATGCACACACACACACAAACAAATTTTTACTACAATTTAGGCTTGCTAAATTGTTTAATTATATATCTACACATATATATGTATATATATCTGTATATATATATCTGTATATATCTGTGTATATATATATATATATATATATATGAGAGAGAGAGAGAGAGATGTATTTTGTCTCTTATTCTTGGATCATTACTCCAAATTACATTTGAGTATATAAACTGACATAGTCACAGAAGGTAGGCAAATAGAAAGAAAAGCTTCACATGTGTACATATATGTGTCACATGGGTAATAACACTTCCTTCAATAGCTATAAATTAATAAAAACTCCAGTGTCTGGTATGGGGAACCTCACTTTGATTTGTTTGGTCAGGGGCTTCCAAGAGTTTCTCAGACAGAGTCAAAAGTTTTCCTTTGTCCAACCTGGTCTGCAGCTGCTCAGAACCAAGTAAACACACATAGGCTTATATTAAAACCTCTCAGCCATTAGCTCAGGCTTACTACTGACTAGCCTTTACACTTAAACTCAGCCTATTTCTGTTAAACTATGTGTTGCCATGTGTTCCATGGATTTACCTGTGTGCCATTACATGCTTCTCCCTGGATGGCAGGCTGGCATATCCTCACTCAGCCTTCCTCTTCCTAAAATTCTCCTTGTCTGCTTTTCCTGCTTATTCTTCTCTCTCTTGCTACTGGTCAATCAACATTTTATTTATCAACCAATCAGAGCAACATATTCACAGCATACAGAGCTATATTATCCTCATTTTCCCTTTTATTTCTATTTAAAAGTTTTAATGTCAACTTAGTAAAATTACATATAATAGCATAGTTATCAAACAAGACTTACAGTTATAATATCTAGTCTATTTGTATTTTTTTTCATTTTTTTGGTTTTTGTTTTGTTTTGTTTTGCTTTTTCAAGACAGCATTTCTCTGTGGTGTTTGGTGCCTGTCTTGGATCTCACTTTGTAGACCATGCTGGCCTCAAACTCATAGAGATCCATCTGGCTCTGCTTCCCGAGTGCTGGGATTAAACGTGTGTACCACCACCACCTGGCCCTATCTGTATTTTGTAAAATTAAAGAAAATATTCTATCTATCCTATATTTGTGAGTCTAAAGTTTCATATCTAATTTATCTCTTATCATAACCAACGAGAATTATAACTATCTAGTCTTCAACTACATCAAAGACCTCAGAAGGTTATAATTTTACCTAGGTAAACAGGAAGAGCATTGTAAGCAACTTGCAAAAATCTAGAATGACAGAGACAGCTGGCTGCCTTGACAGTCACCCAAAGTTTTTCCGCAATGTTGAGGCATCCATTTTGTAGCCTACAGGCCTACAGTGTCTCAGTTGCTTCTCTGTTTCCTATAGATGTCTGGCAGTTTCTTCTGTGAAACAGGAACCTGAAGGACCATCTTGCTTTGTCAAGTTTAGTGGTTACCTTCCTATAGGTCCTGCATGTCCACTTTATATGACATTTTGTCAAGTAGTCAAGAAAAGAACAGTTTCTTGCCCAAATGGCTATTTTTGCCAAGAAGAAGATAAACTCCATATGGAGTGTCTTCAATGCCCATGTTTCTCTTTGAAGTAAATTGGTACTATGAGGAGCAGACATGTCTCACTATCCTGGAAAGTCTATTTTAAAACACTTTAAATGCTATATTCTGTATGTGTTTGAAGTGTCTGAAGATTACCTAACTAATTGAGTTATATCTATGTATACCTAGAAAACTTAAAATGAGTATGAGTTTGACTATCATAGAACACTAATTATTAATCTATATTATTAATCTGTATGTCTTAATACCCATTGAGTTACATAAACATAATACCTTAAACAAGAGTAGAAATATATAAATAGTATAACAAAATTAAGTTTAAACTTGTATCAATAAACTAAAATTCATAGCAATGTAACATATTTCAAATAAATTGTTGCTCTTTAAAAGTAGATTCAATAATATACCCTTTCATTGTATTATATCTACACTATCCCCTTTTCTTCTTTAGAAAGAGATTGCCTTTATAATCAATGCCCTTTTAATAAAAATAAACATTTATAAACAATATTTTGAGAATTTGGGCATAGATTCTCATACTACTTCCGGCTGTTTGTTGGCACTGGTACTCATATGGGAATCCTGAGAAAATTAAGAATTATGGTCAAGCCCTGACTAGAGGAGTCTGTGAGGCTGCATTGTCTGAGCCAGATGCCTTGAAGCTGATTGTGGATGTTGGATCATCTGGAAACCTCTCAGGGGATCTTCGTTGATCAAACCATATGAGCCCAGAAGCAATCCACAGGTTCTCATCTTCTGTGGAAACAAAAGCAGAACCTCTTTTCCAAAGCAATGTATCTGTACTTCAAACAAATTTTGAAGTCACAATATCTTTAAACTATACAATACGGATTTAACTCAGCAGTTTTTACAATCAAATGTCTCTCTGCAGTTAAAAATCCCTAAGACAACACATTGCAGATTCTCTGTGTAATATCCATCTTTATGTAGCTTATTTTTATATTACCTTTACTGTCTCTTTAAAGATTTTATTTTTAAAGCTTTCTATTTATTTATATAACTGTCATTATTCCTTTTCTCTCTCTTCCAAGCAATTTTTATACACACTGTAAACCATTTAAAGTCTTAATTCATCTGTATCTGCCTTATTGTAAATCTATTGCTTTAAACGGTAATGGCTAGTACTGAAGTAGCAGCCTTGACTACTATCTCTGCCCATCTCAGCTTTTCAACATGGTGGAGATAATTCACTACCAGCTCTGGGAGCCTTGCTGTCTGCTGACTCTGGGGGCAGTGGGTCTAGGCTTCTATCCAACATATAGCCCAGAAACCTCTCTCTCTCTCTCTCTCTCTCTCTCTCTCTCTCTCTCTCTCTCTCTCTCTCTCAGTGGCAAAAGCTATATCCACCATGCACCCTGTTGCATGGCTTGCATAAACCTCTGTGTAACTCAGTGGTAATCTACCATGCGATAGCTCCAGGACACATGCCATGAACCCACCACAGCTGGGGGGACACATCATTGTACCTAGGCCCACTATGAGCGACAGAAACTAGGAAGGTGCTCTTAGCTACATTTATAATCTCTTCTTAAGCTCTCTCAGATTTTAAGTGGAAATTCTTGTCACCATGTCTGGGCACTATTTGTAGCCGAAAGTTTTCCTGTGTCCTGCCTGGTCTGCAGCCACTCAGACCTAAGTAAACATACAGAGGCTTATATTAATTGAAACTGCTCAGCCATTAGCTCAGGCTTACTATTTACTAGCCCTTACACTTAAACTCAGCCCATTTCTGCTAATCTATATGATGCCATGTGTTCCCTGGATTTACCTATATGCCGTTGCATGCTACTCCCTAGATAGCAGGCTGGCATGTCCTCATTCATCCTTCCTCTTCCCAGAATTTTTCTTTTTTGCTTATTCCACTTATATTTCCTACCTGGCTACTGGCTAATTAGCATTTTATCAACCAATCAGAGGAACATATTCACAGCATACAGAGTGATATCACCCATTACTCAGAACAATATAGTCTATTAACATCACCATTTGTTCCCTTTCAGAACTTGAAGACAAAACCTTTTGCTGAAGTTATCATACACTTCACACACAGTAATAGGGAGAATTGAGCTGGAACTGAACTGGAAGACTCTTCACAAAGATCTAGCCCTCAAGGTATCAAATGTGTTATTTGGGATTCTAGGGGAGAAAAGCAATCAATTTCCTATCCATAAAGTCTATGAACCACAACAATGACCAGCCCAGAAAGACATCCCCAATGCTTCAATAGTGTCACTTTTAGAGATACCCAACATCTACCTACTTGTACTTAAGGCTTGTTCAATAAGAAGGAGTTCATAACTGATGCTGTAAACATAGCTAACAAACTGTGTCTGGAGAAGTCATTGATTTCAGTTAACTTACTACTGCCATTTTCCTAAATAATTATAACTTATAACTATATTCTAAATATTTATACTTATACACAGAGATAAACTTTTGGTGGCATTTAAATTACATCTCATATAGTTACTAAGAAATCCCTTCTCCATTGTCCCAATTTGCTTTCTGCTTTAGTGATAAAATGTTGGCCAAAAGCATCTTAGAGGAGGAAAGGGGTTATTTTATCTTATACATCACAGTGTGTCATTTGGGGAAGCCAAGGTAGGAAGCTTTAGGCAGGAACTAAAGCAGGACCATGGATGAATTTTTTCTACTGGTTTATTTTCATGGATTGCTCATTTTCTTTACACAACCGAGGAACACCTGCCCAGGGATTGCATTGCACACAGTGGGATGAGCCCTCTCATATCAATTTTTATTTTAAGAAAATACTCCACAATCCAATCTGATACAGAAACAGACAAAGGCTCCTGCAGAGATCTACAACTAGTCAAAATACAGAGAATATAGGACTGTGGAGTGCCCTTCTCCAATTGGTACTGTGAATACACTAGGGAAGACCAAAGAATTGATTTAAATTATACTTAGTCAAAATATTATTTTTGTATTTTAATCTTCAACTGTTCTTAGTTCTTGTGGTTGGATTTGGAACTAAGTCCCAGCTACAAGGAGAGGTGGACTTTTAAATGCAGGTCACAATTACTTCATTTCTGTGAAATGACAGCAAAGTGAGGAACCATCTCATTCCTAGGTAAGCAAAGAAGTGGCTTACTTCCCCTGTATACACTGATAAGTGGAGTTTACAGAAAGCAGAGCAAGCAATGAATGATTTCATAGCAGCTTTACAGTTCTGTGGAAGAAGCAAGGATCAGAGTTGTGGGACCTTATCTGCTGTGGGATAATGCTCTTTTACTTTGGTTTAATAAAATGCTGATTGGCCAGGAGAATGCTGGGAAGAGAAAGGGCAGAGTCAGGATTCACCAGCCAGACACAGAGGAAGCAAGATGACAAGGCAGAACTGAGAAAAGGTACCAACCCATGTGGCTAAACATAGATAAGAATTATGGGTTAATTTAAGTGTAAGAGCTAGTCAGTAATAATCCTGAGCTAATGCCAGAGCAATCATAATTAATATAAGGTTCTGAGTGTTTATTTTATAAGCAGCTATGGACTGCGTGGATGGGCAGAACCAAAGAAAAACTTCTGCCTACACTTATCTTTTAGGAATTTAGATTGGGTGCTTAGCACAAAATGGAGTTTTCCTTAGCGACTACAGTACATCTACAATACAATCCATATGAATATGTCTCATGGAACTTTGTGGAAAAGGGAGAAGAAGTATTGTAAATGCTGAAGACCAGATCCCATACTTTAAGATAATATCTTTTAGAATGATACGGAAACCATACCAATGAAATATCAATGGTGTGGTTTCAAAACAACAACAACAACAATAACAAAAAACTGCATAATGAAAATACCAATTGGCCTGCCAATGTGAATGGTAAAAATGTCACAGGTTCTAATCTCTAAATGAAGAGTTATAGGCAATCAATAGCTCCTGAGAGAAGATTAATCAATTTTCTTGAGAAAAGAGTTCCCAAATTGTCAGTCATAAACATATACATATGAGCAGCACTAAATACTCTCAGTAAGCCATTGTTTTATACATATGTATTCATATGTATATATGAATTTGTGAGAAAGAAGACATGGGAAGAATTGGAGGAAATAGGGAGGCTCAGAAATAATGTAAATATAATACTCATCTATGTATAAGTGTAAAATATGGAAAGAGGCACATATGCAGTCCCAGCAATTGTGGTTGCATACTCATGACCTGCACAAGCTCAAGCCACACAAAATCCCAACACAGGAGAAAGGAGCTGGGCATGAATCTCCATTCCTTTCTGAGAAGCTATTGGCATGTGCTTGCATTTGGGAGAAAGGAAGGCTCTTTCCTTTAATGATGGGACACCTGGTATACGGGCCATACTCTAGAGCAGGCTTCATACCTAGGGTAATATCCAAAAAACAAACTGGACTTGTTGGGTATTTTGAGAGAGAGAGAGAGAGAGAGAGAGAGAGAGAGAGAGAGAAGAACATGAAGTTGAGTCTGAAGGTAGGTAGTGAAAGACAAATAATATGATCAAACTATATTACACCGATCACATTCTCTTTCTTTTCATTTTATTGAAAATAGATTCTTTTGTCATATAATATTATAATTATAGTTTCACATATCTCTACTTCTCCAAGCTCTTCCCCTCCTCCACTTACATCAAGATCCACTTCATTTCTGTCTATCATTAGAAAAGAGCAAACTTCTAAGGTATAATAATAAAATAAAGCAAACTAAAATATAAAAGACAAAACAAAAACTACCCCATCAGAGTTGGAAAAGACAAATAAATAGAAGGAAAAGAGTCCAAGAGAAGGAACAAGAACGAGAGACCCACTTGTTTGCACACTCGGGAACATCATAAAAACTAACCTGGAAACCATAATATATATGCAAAGGACTTGATAAAGACCATGTATAACCTTTACATTCCGCCTTTGTCTCTGTGAGTTCACATGTTGATATAGAGAACCTTGTTTTCTTGATGTCTTCTAGGCCCTCTAGTCTTACACTCTTCATTTCCTCTTCCTTAGGAATCTCTAAGCCCTGAGGGGGGGGATTTGATGAAAACATTGCATTTAGGGTTGAATATTCTGACATCTCTCTCACTCTCTATGTAATGTCTAGCTGCAGATCTCTGTATTTGTTCCTGTCTGTTGCAGGAAGAAGCTTAAGAATTATCAAAAAACATTGATAAAAATTATATCATTCAGGATGAAAAGAAAATGGAAATATTCTTTTAATAAGAGATCATAGCATGGCATCTAAAATGGATTTAATGGAATTACAATCAAACAAGGTAAAATTAGATTCCACTGAAGTTCCACAAAGGGCTTTTAACATGTCTTTTCGCTGCAAATGGAGATTCTGGTGAGATTCCTAGAAAAATGAAAGATTATAGGAAGGAAAAAGGGCCAATGTAGTTAATTGTGCTGGAATTCTTGGTTTTCTGTTGGCAAAATTCTTAGCCAAATGTCTGAGTATGAATCTCCTCTCTCTTGCCAAGGCCCGAGGTTTTCCTGTAATTTTGTATCCTGCCTCGTGTCCTTAATATTTGTTTAGAATTCCTTTATGATTCAAAAAATACATAGCTTTTAGAGCTGACTTATGTCTGTTTTGAGTGTGTGCTTTTTGAAACTTATTTAGTTTCTTTTAATGTAAATTAATCAAGATTTGCTGACCATTATTTCAAAATTTGTTCAGTTACTATATGGTTGATGAATTTTTGTGAATATGTTAAAATAATAAGATTTTTATTTATAAGTTTACTTTTATAGTTCTTTATTGTTTTCTGAATAGCTTTGAGGCAGTTTTTTTTAAAGACTTATTTATTTATTATTATACAGTGTTGTGCATGCATGTGTAGCTGTGGGCCAGAAGAGGGCACCAGATCTTATTATGTGTAGTTTTGAACCACCATGTGGTTGCTGTGAATTAAACTCAGGACCTCTGGAAGAGCAGGCAATTCTCTTAACCTATGAGCCATCTCTCTATCCTTTGAGGTCATTTTATGAAGTCTTTAGACATTGGGTTTTATACAGCTATTTATTTATTTATTTATTTAGTTAGTTAGTTAGTTAGTTGGTTCTTACTGTTTATCCTTTATTATTTGTAATTCATTTGATTCAAATTTTTATTGTGTTTTTAAAGTTGACATAGTAGCATATCCCATTAGTAATTACTTTGAATGTAATTTCCAGATGTTTATTCACATTTTTTATTTCTTGTGTAATAAATATATCTTTTGGAACAGTTTGAAGCTGGATTTGTAGTTTGGTCATCTTAAAATTGTTTATTTCTAAGGAAATACCTAGGAATTTTAGTTATGTAATTTTTTTAAAAAAATTGTACACTTAATGTGATATATATATATATATATATATATATATATATATATATATATATATATAATTTTATGTATACAAATGTTTTACCTGCAGATGGCTTCAGACATCAGAAATGGGAGCTAAAATCACTGGAATTGGAGTTATAGATGTTTGTGAGCTGTCATGAGGGTGCTTCAAACTAAACCCCAGTGTACATTAAGAGCAGCAATGATCTTAAATGTTGAGCCATATCTCCAGCTCTCCCAAGTAAAATATAACTATGGTGATATTTTACTTGTGCAACCCAATCTAGTTTATCTGAGGGTCAGAGGAAAAATCAAGCCACTATATTAAACAAAGAAGTCAGGCAATGGTAGCACATGCCTTTAATCCTATCATTCGGGAGGCTGGGATCTGTTTGGCTCTCTGTGAGTTCAAGGCCACACTGGGAACAGAGCAAGGTATGGTGGCACATGCCTTAAATTTCTACACTAGTTAACCATAAAGGTTTGGAAGTTTGTACAGACAGACAGGAAGTGACAGAACTGGACAGGATGAGGGTTGGTAGGGTGAGGTTGGCTTGTAGCTTTTCCTATTACTCTGGTCTCTCAGGTTTTAACCCCAATATCTGGCTCCAGGTTTTTTATTTTAAAAAACCATTTAGCAATTTGACTATATATAACATCTTGTTTCACTTTTTTGTTTGTTTGTTTGTTTTGGTTTTTTGTAGCTTTAGGATTCTTTTCCAGTGTTGCCTTAGCTTTCTTTCTTTAAAAAAATAATTTTTATTCATTCCATTTCTTTCAAATTTTGAGATTGCATTTTCTTATTTCTTTACAAAATGACCCCAGTTTCTCTGGCACCCCCATAGATTCATAGCTATCACCCTGCACAAAACTCAAGTCCAAGTGGATCAAAGATTTCAGCATTCTTACTTTTTTTATTTTTGTTGGGATATCACATGTAAAAGTAGCAAGAATTCTAAGTTTATCAAAGTGAGATATTAAATGTTTCTTATAAAATGCCTAATAATACAGACTTTGTTTAATACTTCAATAACATTCAATGCCCTTCTCACATGTATGGATTAGTCTTCTGTTTCTTAATCCCATTTATAATTAAATCACTAAAAACTGCCTTTGTTTTATCCATAAAATAGTCATTTAACATAATCCATGTTTTAGATCATTTCCTATAAGGAGCATTTGAGATGAAAATTTAATATATGTGATTTATTAAGAACATGTTTTATAGTCAGAAGGTTTCGTTAGTCTTGCCTGGCCTCAAGGTCCCACGGCCACTTATAAAATAATCATTCAGAGGCTTAATATTAATTACCAATTGCATGGCCTATGGCAGGCCTCTTGCTAGCTAGCTCTTATATCTTAAATTAACCCTTTTCTATTAATCCATGTTTTGCCACGTGGCCATGGCTTACTGGTACTTTGACATCTTGCTTCTACTGGCAGTGCTGGCATCTCTCTCTAGAATCTCCCTTTCTCTTTCCTGTCTCTCTCCTTCAATTTCCCACCTGCCTCTAAACTGCCTTGTCATAGGCCAAAGCAGCTTATTTATTAACCAATGGGAAAAACATATTCACTTCACACAGAAAGACATACTCTAGCAGTGCTTTCAGTGGAGAAGAGTAAGAGAGAGAAGAGAGGTAAACAGGAAAGCAGAATAAACCACTGAACATTTCATTTAATGAAAAAGACCTAGATATAGCCAGAACTCCATAGGTGAGTTTAAGAACATGTGTGTATAAGTAAGTATGTTTTTCTTTTGATTCTCCATCTCAAATAAAGGATCTTGACTTTTACATAACTACATCACTCAACACCGTTATATAACATAGCTGGGCTTATGTCAGAAATTGCAAAACAAATGAATAGCTGTAAAGGCAAATGGATTAATCTAATCCTGTTTTAAATACTTTAATTATTTGTCACATTTTGTCTTATTCAAAATGAGATGTCTTCCTTCATAAATAGTACATATCTTGTTTGTCCTTGGACTTCTTTCTCAGTCACTTTATTAAGAAGGATAAAAAAATTTTAGAAGTTGTGACAGATTACTCAGTTTGCTTTAAAGTTTTTAAGAAGATGACTTTTCTTCTTTTCTGATTTTATATTGATTAACTTCACTCTGTGACAGTTTTATAAATGTGTATAGTGCATTCTGTTGACTCTCACCTCACACTCTATTATTGCTCTTTCACCTCTGCTATTTCCCCTCTGCCATCTCCTACCTACAGGTCCCTTTTCCACAGTGATGCCTTTTTGTTTTGTTTTGTGAACAAGATTTTAAACAGAACTTTTTGTGTTCACACATTTGGAAATATCCATTCTTGTCTGTGTGGACCTATTCTTTGTTGTTAAAGGTAATAACTGTAGGTAGGGCCCAATGAGTCTCTTTGTGACTCATGATTTACTCTTGAGAAGTCAAATAATGTGAATACCCAGTTCAGGCAAACAGGCAACCATAGCTCCTAATATAACATGTTTTCAGTGGTTGTTTCACGCCTAGAAGATAGCATTTCACATGTCCTCACCATATATTCTGACTCTTAATTCTTTTTGCTTCTTTTACAGTGTTCCTTGATTCTTAGGGGGGGGGGGGAGTCGTCAAAATTCCCTGTTATGGGCTGAGCACAAAACTGTCATATATTATAAAGACCTTGAACTGCTACAAGTCTCTGTATTCACTGTCATTCCTTCAAAAATGAGATTAGAGATAAGAATAGTATTTGTCAATGGATATAAACATAAATATTTACACTTCAGTTTGGTGTCATGTCAATTTAGCTAAACAATAGTAGTAAGGCCTCTCCTAGGGTCTATGAACTCTCCAAACATTGGTTTTATACTAAATCTATGGTATTGGGCATGTATTCTGTCTTGTCGGTAGGCTTCAAAATCAATCCAGGAGTAGTTAGTTTTATACTCTCATAACCTTGGTGCCACTCTTGCACCTGTACTTGCCTAGTAGATTGGTATTGTAGTTAATAGTATTCAGGGTTCTCCTCTAAAAGCCTGCATACCACCGTCCCGCATCTTTGAAGTTGGATGGCAAAGAGAAAGCTTCTTGTTCAGTTTCAGCCTGTTTTCTCTATATCTTGAAGTCTAGATGAGTACTGTCTTTAGCATAAGGTGTTATCCTCTAGTTTTAGTAGGCAACAAAGAGGAATAGCAATAGACTGTAACTTTTGTATGAGGGCTCTGAGACCTTGTTGACAACTCATAATGATGTAGTCCTTAATTGGCACTAGGAGTTTTATAAATAATAATGGCTTCCTGGGGCAGCAGTACTTCCCATTTCTATGCTTTTTAACTTAATTTTTAAAATTATTTTACGATGTAGTGGGCTTCTATGTGGCTTTTTTTCTGGATTACTCACTTTGATCAGCCATCCTTTCCCCACCCTTCAGCTCCCCAGTTCTTTAACTCTCATTCCTGTTTATATATGTGTCCTCCCTTTCTATTTTCATATTGCTACATTTCACAAGCTCCTCATCCATTAAGTTATCCCCCTACTGACCATTTCTAGTTTTCTAGCTTCTACAGGTATACCAAGATAAGCACATAAAATTGAAGGGTTTTTTTTCTTTTTTATATGTTTATTTTTTTAAATTTTTTTTCATTTTACATACCAATCCCAGTTGCCCCTCCCTCCCCTTCTCCTTCCTCCTCACCTCCCTCCCACTCTACCCCCATCCACTCCTCAGAGTGGGTAAGGCCTCCCATGGTAGTCAACAAAGTGTGGCATACCAAATTGAAGGAGAGCCTAGCCCCTCCCAATTGTGTCAAGGCTGAGCAAGGTATCCCACCACAGGGAGTGGGCTCCAAAAAGCCAGTTCATGCACCTTGGATAAGTCCTGGTCCTGCTGCCAGGGACCCCCCAAACAGATCAAGCCACACAACTGTCAACCACATTCAGCAGGTCTAGTTCGGGCCCATGCAGGTTCCTGGGCTGTCAGTCCAGAGTCAGTGAGCTCCAACTAGTACTGGTCAACTGTCTCTGTGGGTTTCCCCATCATGATCTTGACCCTGGTCCTTGTCTGTGTATCCAGCATATTGGGCATTAACAGCTTAGATGCAAAACTGTAAAATATCAGGAGTGGGGGTGTGGATTTAGCTCAGTGGTAGAGCACTGACCTAGCAAGCCCAAGCTTGGGGTTTGATCCTCAGCTACCCTCCCCCCCAAAAAAAACCTGAAGTTTTGATGCTAGGATCCACAGATGAGATAAGCCTAATGGAACTTATCCCTCTGGGCCTGGGTTACCTTACTCAGTATAAATTTTTACAATTACATCCATTTACCTAAAAAAAAAAATGTGATTTTTTTGTGGCTCTATTCATAATACCTGGGAAATGGAATCAGCCTAGATGTTCATGAAAAGATGAATAGATATGAAAATGTGGTGTATAAACACAATAGGACTTTTTCCATCTATAAATCTCTGAATTTTATTGGCCATAGGAACATGGCATTATACAAAGTGAGAGCAGCATAAACATATGATCATACTTATTCTTCATGCATGCTATTTTTTCTATTATTTATTAATTTTTTTTAATTTCCTGAGCTGAAGACTGAACCCAGGGCCTTGTGATTGCTAGGCAAGTGCTCTACCACTGAGCTAAATCCCCAACCCCCTCTCTTTTTTTTCTGTTTGAAACAGGTTCTCATTGACTTCACTGGCCTGGAAGTCATTGTATAGACCAGCCTGACCTTGAATTCACAGACATCTGTCTGCATCTGCCTCCCAAATGAGTCCTGGATTTAAAGTCAAACACCAATATAGCAGTTCTTTCTCCATGCATATTGTTAATACATGAGAATGCTTTGTATTTTGTTCAACATGAATTAATACAATATTTCTTCAAAAGGCCAATAGGAAGGAGAAAATTTTCCCTTCTAATTAAAAAGTTGACACATATAAAAGTGATTTTGATGGGGTAAATTAAGGCCTAATTTTAGCAGGCTTTCTTTTGCACTGACAACCAACTCCCACGTCATGACAAGGAAACTTAATATTACTTATGAATGCTTGGCCTTATCTTGTGCTTGTCCACTATCTCTTATAACAACTTAACCTATTTGTTTTCATCTACATTTTGCCTTGGGGCTTTTTTATTTTTCTTTCATTCTGTATGATCTACTTTCACTGCTTCCTCTGTGTCTGGCTTATTAGTGGCTGGCTGCCTGACTGACCCTAACTATCTTCTTCTTTTTCTCCCTCCTTCTCTCCTTCTTCTCTCAAGCCTAGATTCCTCCTCCTACTTATACTCTCTACTGGCCATCCCTGCTTGTCCCTTTCCTGGCTAGCTTTTGGCTGTTCAACTTTTTATTAGACCAGTCAGGTATCTTAGGCAGGTAAGGTAGAGCAAATTCAACACATGTTTACATAATTAAAGAAATGCAGCATAAACAAATTCAACACATCTTTCCTGTTTAAAAAAATGCAACATAAACAAATGCAATAAACCACTACATAAATTACTATTCTGCAACATATACAAAAGTGTCACATTTTTACATAGTTCAAGTAATATTCCACAATACCAATTAATGGCAGATTTTATGTTTTGCAACCTGATATAAAGCAGCCAATCTCTGATGCCCCTATATCAGTTGTACACCTGACATATTTTTTCCATTGAGAATAATGATCACATTTCATCAAGTTATGTATCTTTAAAAGAATGGGTATGAAATATCTTCTAGATTTTAATTACTTTTATATTATGAAGTTTTCTCTTAAATAGAAGATTATTAATATGATGCAAAATTTCCACACATTTTCAGGGTTTTATATACTTATGTCATACACTTTATCTGCTTGGAGTTCACACAAAGTAACCAAGTATCTGCATCAATTTAATAAGCCCATGGGTTGTCAAACTGTATGACTTTTATGTGTTTATAGAGATTGGGGAAATTCTAGCTATGAAGAAATTTTAGACATAGCTAACTAAAATGTAAATATGTTTATCTTTTGCTTTTTAGATATTTTTAATTTTGTGTGTAAGGGTGATTTTCCTTAATGAATGTAAGCATACCAAGTGCATGGGAGGTACATGAAGAGGTCAGAAGAATTAATTTCATCCCTTGAAACTGGAGTTACAGATGGTTCTGAGCCATCAGGTTGGTGCTGGGTATGGAACCTGAGTACTCTGCAAGAACAAATATTCTTAACCACTGAGCCATCTCCTCAACTCCTCCTTTTTATATTTTTACCATTACAAGTACAATTTTTTTGTTTACAAATATTGAGACATTTCATATTGTGGCATAGTAATTATCAACCTTCACAGTAGAATATCAAGATATTTTCTTCTCTTCATTCCTTGGATTCAGAAATGATTTGAACTTAGAGAATGATTTTGTCAATATTTCTTTAAATTTTAGTATTTTTTCAAATTGATCAATCATGATTAACTGAATTAAATGAGACTATTTATCTCTCTCATGAAAACAGTCACATTGTGAGGATGTCTCTTAGATGTGGCAGCTTTTTTGGTTATTAGAAGATTGAGCAAGTTTTACAGTCCTCATTTTTACTTTAGTGGGCAACTATTGTTTCATTGCTCAAAAAAGTTGCTATAAATGCCTCGATGAACAGATAACATGATGAAAAATATGAAAGAAGAAAAGATTACTCTATCCATTTAAAGAAGACGTTTGAGAAATGTCAGTCAACAACCCCAATATCTAGTTGTCCTGCCAATAAGTTCAAAGAAGTATGTGAAATACCATCATTATTTTCCAAGTAAAAAATTATTAGTTTGTTATTGGAGGGGGATATCCATGTGACATGTACAACTATAAATCTCTTGCAAAAGATCTATCTGGAAAAAAAAAACATTTCACTTGGTTTTACTGCTGTAATAAAATATTCTGACAAAAAGAACTTAAGGGAGAAAAGGTTTATTTTGCTCACAAATCCAGATTACAGTCCATGATTACAGGGAAGTCAAGGTGGCAGAAAATGGAAACAGCTAGTCAAAACATCTGCAGTGAAGAACAGAGAGAGAATAAATGCCTGCATTCCTCTTCCTAGCTTATACGGTTCAAAATTCTCTGCCAAGGAAGTGTTGCCACCCATAGTAAGCAGGTCTTCTCACCTCTATTATCCTAAAATCTCACACATGAATGCCCACAGGCTAGTATTCTCTAGACAGAGCACTCATTGAGACTCTATTATTGTGAGTGTACATTGTTTTAAGTTGAGAATTAAAACCAACCATGACAAGAATACATATTAAGTAAATTACAGTTCCTGAACTTGTTCATCTGCAGAGAATGATTTTATTGATCATTATATAAAAGTAGTGAAATATAAAAATATGAAAACTAGCCACTTGGAAATATATTTTTTCTGACAGCTATGCCAAAAAAATTATCCTCCAAATTTTAGTGGTTTATATGTTTAAAAAAATGCCTTTTTCCTTTGCTGCCCTTAATATTCTTTCTTTATTCTGTAAGTTTAGTTGTTAAATTATTATGTGGTGAGGGGACTTTTTTGGGGGGTCTAGTCTGTTTGGTGTTCTATAGGCTTCTTGTATCTTCATAGGCATTTCCTTCTTTAAGTTGGGAAAGTTTTCTTCTATGATCTTGTTAAATATATTTTCTGTGCCTTTGAGTTGGTATTCTTCTCCTTCCTCTACCCCTATTATTCGTAGGTTTGCTCTTTTCATGGTGTCCCAAATTTCTTGGAAATTTTGGGTCATGCCTTTGTTGGTTTTAGTGTTTTCTTTGACTGATGAATCTATTTCTTCTACCGTATCTTCAACATCAGAGATCCTCTCTTCCATCTCTTGCATTCTGTTGGTTATACTTGCCTCTGAAGTTCCTGTTTGTTTACTCAGATTTTGTATTTCCAATATTCCTTCTGCTAGTGTCTTCTTCATTTTTTCAATTTCCCTCTTCACGTCTTGGATTGTCTCCCTTGCTTTTTCATGATTTTCATTCAATGATTTATTGTTTTCTTCTGCTTTAATTGTCCTTTCCTCTTGTTTTTTTTTTATAGCGTTCTTTCCATTTTTTGTTTGTCTGTTCATCTACTTTATTTTTGATTTCTTCTATATAAGGCTCTAGCCTCCTCATGATGTTACTTATAAGGTTGTTTTCTTCTTCTTCTTCCATTTCATGATGTTCAGGTCTAGCTTTTGGAGAAGGGCTGGGTTCTGGTGAAGCTGCATTGCTCTTTATTTTGTTGTATGTACTTCTGCCTTGACATCTGCCCATCTCCTCTTGGGTTTGTTCTTGGTCTTATCAGTGTACTTGGTCCAGACAGAGCTGACAGATTTAGGGAGCCTCTCTCTGGTCCAGATGGAAGCTTTGGGCCAGATAGGAGTGCTGGTCCAGATGAGAGTGCTGGCCAGATAGGAGCTGTGGGGCTGGACTCTGAGTCTCGGGAGGTCCCTGGGGTCTCCTTTTTTTGTCCAGATGGGAGCTCCTCTTGTCCAGATGGGAGTTCCTCTGGTCTCTGGTCCAGATGGGAGTTCCAGGGCAGGATGGAAGCTTGGGGCTGGTCTCTGATTCTCAGGAAGTGGCTGGGGTCTCCAGCAGATGGGTGTGGGGCAGGGTGTGGAGACTGCAGTGTCTGCCTGCAGTACTGGAAAAGGGGAGTCTTCCCGCAGGGCCTGCTGATTGGCAGGAAACTGGGGCCAAGTTGGTCAGGTCCTTCCAGGGTGGCCTGTGTCCAGGGGTGGGACCCAGGCGCAGTTGCCTCTCTGGCTATAACCCCAGGCACTCACCTCTGGTCCAGATGGGATTTCTGGGGCAGAAGGGAGCAGGGGTTTGGCCTCTGAGTCTCAAAGGAAAAAGTCCAAGTGACATATAAAGGCAAATCCATCAGAATAACACTTGATTTCTCAATGGAGACTTTGAAAGCCAGAAGGACCTGGACAGATATAATGCAGACACTAAGAGACCATGGATGCCAGCCTAGACTAATACACCCAGCAAAACATTCAGTCATCATAGATGGAGTGAACAAGACCTTCCAAGACAAAACCAGATTTAAACAATACTTATCCACAAACCCAGCCCTACAGAAAGCACTAGAAGGAAAATTCCAACCTAAGGAAGGCAGATACACCCATGAAAACACAGGCAATAGATAACACCATAGCAGTACACACCAAAGAAGAGAAGTACACACACACTACAACCAAAAAATAAAAATAACAACAGGAACAAACAATCACTGGTCATTAATATCCCTTAATATCAATGGACTTAATTCACCTATAAAAAGACACAGACTAACAGAATGGATATGAAAACAGGACCCATCTTTCTGCTGCATACAAGAAACACACCTCAAATTCAGAGACAGACACCTGCTAAGAACAAAAGGCTGGGAAAAGACTTTCCAATCTAATGGTCTTAAGAAGCAAGGTGGTGTAGCCATCCTAATATCCAGCAAAATAGACTTCAAACTAAAATCAATCAAAAGAGATGATGAAGGACATTACAAATGCATTGCAGGAAAGATCCACCAAGATGAAGTCTCAATCCTGAACATTTATGCCCCAAACAGAAGGGCAGCCACATATGTAAAAGAAACATTACTAAAGCTTAATAACATATGAAACCCCACACATTAATAGAGGGAGACTTCAACACCCCACTTTCACCTCTGGATAGATCAGCCAAATTGAAACTTAACAGAGACATAATGCACTTAACTAATGTTATGGCTTAAATGGACTTAATCGATATCTACAGAACATTCCACCCAAACAAAAAAGAATATACCATCTTTTCAGCACCACATGGAACAAATCGACCACATACTTGGCCACAAAGCAAATTCAACAGATACAAAACAATTGGAATAACCCTCTGTGTTCTATCAGACCACCATGGTTTAAAGTTAGATTTCAACAACAGAAAAAACTACAGAAATCCTACAATCTCATGGAAACTGAATAATGCTCAGCTGAATCACCAATGGGTTAAGGAAGAAATAAAGAAAGAAATTAAAGACTCCCTAGAGAACAATGAAAACGAATACACCACATACCCAAACTTATGGCATACTATGAAATCAGTGCTAAGAGGGAAATTCATAGCACTGAATACCCATATAAAGAAGCTGGAGAAATCTCATGCTAGTGACTTGACAGCACACCTGAAAGCCCTTGAACAGGAAGAAGCAAAGTCTCCCAGGAGGAACAGACGCCAGGAAATTATCAAATTGAGTGCTGAAATCAATAAAATAGAAATAAAGAGAACAATACAAAGGATTAATGAAATAAAGAGTTGGTTCTTTGAGAAGATCAACAAGATAGACAAGCCCTTATCCAAACTAACCAAAAGACAGAGAGAGAGCATCCAAATTAACAAAATCAGAAATGAAAGGTGGGACATAACAACAGACAATGAGGAAATCCAGAGAATCATCCGGTCATACTTCAAAAACCTCTACTCCACAAAACTGGAAAATCTAAAAGAAATGGATAATTTTATGGATAGTTACCACATACTTAAGTTAAATCAAGACCAGGTAAACCATTTAAATAGTCCAATAACCCGTAAGGAAATAGAATCATTCATTAAAATCTCCCAACCAAAAAAGCCCTGGACCTGATGGTTTCACTGCAGAATTCTAACAGATCTTCAAAGAAGACTTAATGCCAATACTCTTTAAATTGTTCCACACAATAGAAGCAGAAGGAATATTACCAAACTCCTTCTATGAGGCTACAATTACCCTGATTCCTAAACCAAACAAAGATGCAACAAGAAAGAGATCTACAAACCGATCTCCCTCATGAACACTGATGCAAAAATACTCAATAAAATTCTGGCAAACAGACTCCAAGAACACATCAAAACAATTATCCACCATGATCAATTAGGATTCATCCCAGGGGTGGAAGGGTGGTTCAACATACCAAAGTCCATCAATTTAATACACCATATAAGCAAACTCCAAGGAAAAAACCACATGATCATCTCAATAGATGCAGAAAAGGTATTTGACAAAATCCAACACCCCTTCATGATAAAGGTCTTGTAGCAATCAGGAACACAGGGAACATACCTAAACATAATAAAGGTTATCTACAGCAAGCCAACAGGCAACATCAAATTAAATGGAGAGAAACTCAAAGCAATACCACTAAAATCAGCAACAAGGCAAGGCTGCCCCCTCTCCCCATACTTGTTCAATATAGTACTTGAATTTCTAGCCAGAGCTATAAGACAACATAAAGAGATTAAGGGGATACAAAATGGAAAGGAAGAAGTCAAGATCTCCCTATTTGCAGAAGACAAGTTAGTGTACATGAATGATCCCCAAAATTCAACCAAGGAACTGATACAGCTAATGAAAACCTTCAGCAACATTGCAGGATACAAGATAAACTCAAAAAAATCAATAACCCTCCTATGCACAGTAGACAAACAGGCTGAGAAGGAAATCAGAGATACATCATCCTTTACAATAGCCACAAATGATAAAAAATACCTTGGGGTTAGTCTAACAAAGCATGTGAAGGACCTATATGACAAGAACTTTAAGTCCCTGAAAAAAGAAATTGAAGAAGATGTCAGAAAATGGAAAGATCTCCCATGCTCATGGATAGGCAGGATTAACATACTAAAAATGGCGATCTTACCAAAAGCAATCTACAGATTCAATGCAATTCCCATCATATTACCAACACAATTCTTCACAGATCTGGAAAGAATAATACTCAA